>NW_024871011.1:0-1200000 GCF_019054845.1 Dipodomys spectabilis
AAAGCCCAGGTCCAGATGGTTTCACAGCTGAATTCTAAAAGGTCTTCAAAGCAGAGCTTACACTAATACCCCTCCAACTCATCAATGAAATTGAAAGAGAAAGTTCACTATGGAACACATTCTATGAAGCTATCATAACCCTCTTCCCAAAACCAGGCAGGGTCTTATCAAAGAAAGAGAACCATGGACCCATTTCTTTGATGAACGTTCATGAAAAACTTCTCAACAAATTTTGGCCAATAGACTTCAACAATTCATCCAAAAAATCATACACCAAGACAAACAGGATTCATTTCAGAGATGCAAAGCTGGTTCAATATATGCAAATCAATTAGTATAATTCATCATATCAACAAGAGCAGGGATAAGAATCACATGTTTATACCAATAGATGAAGAAAAAGCATTTGACAAGATCCAACACCACTTTATGATGGAGGTTCTGGAAAAATTAAGAATCCATGGAACATTCCTCAATACAATAAAGGCTGTATATGACAAACCTACAGCCAGCCTTACAGTTAATGGTGAAAAACTAACGCCATTTCCTTTTAACTCAGGAACGAGAAAAGGACGTCCACTCTCTCCACTTTTATTCAATCTAGTATTAGAATGCCTAGCTACAAATAAGACTAGATGCAAATATAAAGGGGATCCAAATAGGGAAAGAAGTAAAACTCTCCCTCTTTGCAGATGACATGATCTTGTGTTTAAAGAATCCCACAGACCCCACTCCCAAATTACTTAAGCCGATTCAAAACTTTGGCAAAGTACCAGGGTATAAAATTAACCCCCCAAAATCAATGACTTTTCTGTATGCCAACAATGAAAAAAGTGAGGCTGAAATTAGGAAAGCAACTCCATTTGTAATAGCCCCACAAAAAATAAAATACTGAGGAATTAACCAAAGAAGTGAAGGACATCTATGAAGAAAACTTTGAAACCCTGAAAAAGGAAATCAAAACAGAACTGAGAAAGTGGCAAAAACTCCCATTCTCCTGGATTTGAAAGATCAAGATCGGGAAAATGACCATACTTCTGAAGGCTATCTCCAAATTCAATGCAATACCTATCAATATTCCAACCTCATCCTTCAAGGAATTAGAAGACGCAATCCAAAAATACATATGGTACAGTAAAAGTCCCCGAATAGCAAAAACAATCCTCAAAAGAAAGAACAAGGCTGGAGGAATATCAATACCAAATTTCAAACTCTACTACAAAGCCATAGTAATCAAAACAGCATCATAAGATCAGACTTCAGAACCAATGGAACAGAATTGAAAACCCAGAAATGAACACACAGACCTATAGCCAACTAATCTTCGATAACGGAGCTCAAAAAATAGAATGGAAGAAAGACAGCCTCTTCAGTATATGCTGCTGGCAAAATTGGTTAACTATTGTAGAAAATGAAAGCTAGATTCTTATATATCATTCTGCACCAGAATCAACTCCAAATGGATCAAAGACCTCAGAGTCAAAGCAGACAATCTGAAAACATTACAGGATGGAATAGGAGAAACCCTAGGTCTCCTTGGCACAGGCCGAAATTTTCTTAATAGAGACCCAGAAACACAACAAATCAAAGAAAGGTTGAAGAAATGGGATTGCACAAAATTGCAGAGCTCCTGTAGGGCCAAGCACATAGCTAGCAAGATCAATAGAAAGCCCACAGATTGGGAGAAGATCTTCACTAGCCATACATCCGACAAGGGTCTCATATCTAAAATATACCTGGAGCTCAAAAAATTAAATCCCTCAATAACGAATCTCCAAAGAAACAACTGCCCAATAAATATGTGGGCTAAAGATTTAAAGAGAAACTTCTCTTAAGAGGAAAGTAAGGATTGCCAATAGACACATGAAGAAATGCTCAACCTCTCTAGCCATAAAAGAAATGCAAATCAAAGCAACATAGAGATACCACATCACCCCAGTTAGAATGGCAATAATCAAGAACTCTAATAACAACAGATGCTTGAGGGGATGCTGAGAAAAGTGAACATTACTATATTGTTGGTGGGAGTGTAAACTTGTTCAACCACTTTGGAAAGCAATATGGAGGTTCCTCAAAATAGTCCACATAGAGCTAACCTATTTCCCAGCAATCCCACTTTTGGGCATTTACCCAAATGATCACAAACAAGATCACACTTATGCTACCAGCACGACTATGTTTATTATTGAAGCATTATTTACCATAAGTAAGATATGGAACCAACCCTGATGCCTCTCAGTAGATGAATGGATCAAGAAAATGTGGCATATATACACAATGGAATTCTATGCCTCCATCAAAAATAATGACATTGCTCCATTTGTTATGATATGAAAAGGCTTGGAAAAAAATTATATTAAGTGTATTTGTTAGATTGGTAGTTAAACAAATGGTATTATTGTTAATATTAATTTTAATGCAATTTCAGGGAACTCTCCTGTCTGTGACCTCCTAACACTTTTATTTTGGGATTTGTCTCTGGACATCTAGGATTTAGCAGGACTCAAAATAAACCAAGATCTTGCCCATGTAGTTGTAACTCCTTTGTATGTTATTCTCACAATTAAAAAAAAAAATAAGCCAAAAGTATTTGAATTCTACTATTAAGGTTTAATTATAGATCTCTACTGATCTTTCTCTTAAGTGTGTTGGAGAAACCAAAGCTGAAATTAACTTGGACTTTTGTGGTGGATGTAAATGTCTTAACTACCATCTCTGGTAGTAGGTATCACTAAATTTCAATTAGCCATCACAGGCTCAAGCCTGTAATCCTAGCTACTCAGGAGGCTGAGATCTGAGGATCGTTATTCAAAGCCAGCTCGGATAGGAAAATCCATGGGACTCTTACTCCAATTGAATGCCAAAAAGACTAGAGGTGGATATGTGTCTCAAGTCGTAGAGTGCTAGCCTTGAGGGATGAAGCCCAGGTTCTGAGTTCAAGCCTAGATACTGACCATCAATTAACAAATTCAGAGGTTCCACTGTGAGTGCTATATTCTTTTAGAGACTGAAGTATTTTTTTTCACATAGTCTTTCAAACATCAGCATCGCTAATGGAGAATCATTCTAGATCCTTCTTTTCCATTTGAATAATTGTTATTCTCCACGAGTAGAGTGGCGAAGAGGCTTGTAGATCAAGAGCTCAGACATTACATTGGCTAAAAAGAGATCAAATTAAAATTTATTCTTTGGTTGCAAATACCACATTTTTGTTATGTGTTTGCTAGCCCTGGCACTTGAACTGAAGGCCTTGGTGCTGTTCCTGAGCTTTTGTATCCAAGACTATTGCTCTACCACTTGAACCACAACTCTACTTCGGGCTTATTGGTGGTTAATTGGACATAAAAAGTCTCACAGACATTCTGGACCTGGATGGCTTCAAACTAGAATGCTGAGTAGCCAGGATTACAGGTATATGCCACTAACATCTGGCTTAAATACCACCTATAATGTTAAAAGTCAAGGATATCTGTTAACATCGATCTCTGACAGATGTACAGTGTTTTACTCCTCACTGAATGAATGTTCCTTTGAACAGTATTGCATCAAATGTAGTGGACTCAAGTTAGGTCTTGAACACCAACAACCTGCTTTGGTGGAAGTGGCCTTGTTTTTCTACACCCTATTTGGCCATTAGTGTGGACTGTAGAAAAAAAGACAATTCAGTAAAAACAAATTCAAAGAGTCTGAGACACACAAGTTCTGGACATCACTTCCTCATGGGCTGCTGTTGTGCAGGACCAATATTTTATCTGAAGAGAAACTTGGAATTACAAAAGTTAAAACCCAAGGTCTAGTAACCTCTCAAAGGCCTGTGTAACTCCTTGGTCCTCATACCTGATTCTGTGACTTAGTGGGAAAGGCAAAGGGCAGATTTCTAGCTATTGCAGACTTCTCCCTTAGTGAACAATAAGTTACCACCTTCAGTCCTGGTTCCAGCTCAGACTTGGCTCAGGTCTGTGAACCTGAGTGTAGACGTTTGAATCTCCGTAGTGTGAATGGAAATTTGGCCTCCTACTAAGATAGCAGTTTGAGGGACCTGGATAGCTGTGGGCAAGTCTCTTTCTAATAGCCTGTTCTTTGTGCACATTTGGTTTAGATGCAGGGATACATAACTAACTAGTCGCAGTGGTCACCCCAGGGTAGAGCAAGAGAGACAGAGTAGAGAGATAGTGATCAAGCTCATGCCATCTGCCATTTTATGCTGCTTTAATTGACATGCTCTTCATGTATTTTAGTAATTCAAGACTAAAAATTAACATTACGTATAAATTTTTAATTGCCTCTTTGTTTCTGACAAAAATTAAAAGTAAAAATGAATTTAAATAGAAAGGCAGTATGGTAAGAGCAGGGAAAAGGAATGGAACAATGATCATGGGCAGCTCCTGAAGTCCAACCTGGAGGTTTTATTTTACCATTATCGGGGAATAAAATGAAACTATGTAACAAGACAGGCCTGCCTGCTTTTTCTCAGCAACAAGGCACGTCTGTCTGCTTTCCTTAGCAACACAACAGCCCTGCCTGTCTTCCCTCATTTATGCCAGAGTCAAAGGGGTCAATAGAGCATGACTAAGGGAGGAAATTAGAGCTGTCATTGAAAGATTAAAAAGAACAAGCCCTGGATATGTCTGGAAACCTATAAAGCATCTGAAGCCTTAAACACTTAGGCCTTTCAGAGACCAGTCTTTCACAGAAACTAAATATTCAGAGAGAAAGCCAAGATATGCTCTGAGGTCTGTAGATTCCCTTACTCAGAGAACACACAGACCTCCCAATGACAGAATCATCCCTGCCAACAATAGAACTTACAAGTGAGGCTCAGGGAATAAAAGACACATTAAACTTTTCTCACTGCCAGAAACCAGTACACACTCAGAGGGCACCAGGACAATACGGGATGGAGGGCTCAGCCCTATTACAAACAATGGACGAAGCTCAGAGGCCCACACCTAATCTCCTAAAGGTCCAACAGCTTCCAGATGGTGTTCGCAGCCCTTCAAAAAGATCAATCTGTGATGCCCAGCTCTAAAGCCCACCCTGTGTTTAGGGGCCCCCTGAGCTCAGCTTCTGCTCCTGAACCTGCCCATGTATTCTGTAAAGAGCCCAGAGAAACCCTTGGCAGTTGTTGTGTGGCAGAAGTCAGGCCACAGTGAGGCTCCTGCAGCCCCCAGCCTTGCTCCAAGCATAGCCACCAACAAGGGAACACTCCCAGTTTCCACCACAGACCTCTGATGTGTAATAAAAAGAGGCTGTGCTTGTGCTGGCACAGTCACCAGTCAGCAGTCCAGGCAAAGGGGCATCTGATAAGGCCACCCCAAGTAGCTGTGTGGCTCTGACATCAAGACAGAGGCAGGCAGGTCCACCCATGCAGGCTGCCTTTGAGAAGCTCCTCTACCAAGTGCAGACCTACCTGGTGGACTTTGAAGCAGTTATGACACTGAAAATTTTCATAGCACACTAGAAGAACCCGACAAGCAAGGGCCCTGTGCTCAGAGACCTAACCAAGGCAGGGAATGAGAGAGAGAGAGAGAGAGAGAGAGAGAGAGAGAGAGAGAGAGAGAGAGAGAGAGAGGCTATCTGTGCTTAATACCTATTTCAATATCCTTGGTGAGTAATACCTATTTCAATATCCTTGGTGAGTAATGCATATTTTTATCAAGAAATAAAGAGGAAGACTTCAAAATCTAACTCTGATGGGGTAGCTAGGATCAATCTAAACTTCCTACCATAAACAATCACAAAAGTGATATGTGAAACTATATATGTATATAAATGTATATATAATATAAACATGCAGGTATACATATGTATGCTCACATATACAATATGAATATATAATGTATAATATATATGTGTATACAGAGGGAAAAATAGAAATACATAGTATTTGAAGGAATAAAAACCAATACCTTCCCAATTTTGATTGAAAGCATGAACCCTTCCATGCAGGAATCTATCAGCTCAAAAAAGTCAATTAACATAATTACACAGGTCCACATTAAGACACATTCTAATTAAACAAAAACAGAAAACTTCCCAAAGCACAAAGACACAACTCATCACACACAAGTAATCTTCAATGATATTAAGACAAATTTCTCATCAGAAACTAGATTCACTATTAGACAGCAAGGACAACAAATTTAAAGTGTTAAAAGGACATATCTAAAACCCACCTTTCTAACAAATATACTTCCTCCAAATGTAAGAGATGAGCTAAGTACCTACAGATGGCTCAGGCCTATAATCTAACTACTCAAGAAGGTGAATTGTGAGGGTGGTGGCTCAAAGCCAGCCTGGAACTTGTCCTCTCAGGAGGAAGTTGTAGGACACAGCTGCCCTTGAGAAGGACAGAGGCCTTTGTGCAGTGTTATTGCTGGAAAAAGACATTAGATAAGGTGGCCATCAAGAATGGAGGCTATTAGCTAGTGTGTCCAGAGAAGCAATTTATAAGATTCAGTAGTCCTCTAGAAAATCAGAGGATTTTGACCACTGTCCTAGTGGTTTCAGAAATGCCACGAGAATGACCAGAGCAACCTCAAGCCACATGGATTCCTTAGCAACAGTCTTTGAGGTCTAAGGGCTAGAGTGTCAATGCTGGCAGGCTGTGATTGGTCCACTATTTCTCTGACCTCACTGGCCCAGACTCTGATTGGTCCATTTCTTCTATGACATCACTATGCCTGGTTGTGATTGCGCCATTGTGTGAGGTCATGAAGGATATATAGGAAGCCACTGTGCTCCAACCTATGTCAGTTAACAGAGCTTGGAGCTCTTGCTTGATGACTCGCTGGACTGAATCAAAGTTAAATGATTTTTTTGGTAGTGGGGACAGGCTGTTATTTGGATTTTGGTATATCTTTTTACTTTCTGGGTTTTCCTTTATTTTATTTAATTTATTTAGGTAGACTTGCTACCTGCCATTGTAGCAGAAGTATGGAAGTACAGAAGGAATCAATCTCAAGCTCCTTGAAGGAGGAGATCATCAAACAATACCAGAAGAAAGTGCTCTTCGACACAGGTACCTATAGAAAAGTGAAGCTGGCCCATTCCCTCCTCACAGACAAGGACATAGCATTTAAAATACTCTGGAAGTGAAAGTCCTCATCATTGGATAAAGAATGAGGTGGACATTTTTAAAAAGGTATGGCACAAACACATCATCAGGTTGTACCAGGTAATGGAGAAGGAAGAGTATGTGTATCTCATTATGGAACTGGCCACTAGGGGTACCTCCTGGGGTGGATCTGAAAATTCTGCCACCTATATGAGGATGAAGCCAGGAGTCTTGTCACACATGTTGTAAGTGCTGTTCACTACTTACACCAAACAAAATCATACATGAAGACCTTAAGTCCAACAATATCCTTTTGGACACCAAAGACAATATCAAGGTCAGCGGATTTGGTCTGAGCATCTGGCTCACTCTGGGGCAGTTGCTAATGAATGTATGTGGTGGAATGCTATTCCATCCCCCTGAAATGTTCTTGGAAGAAATGATGGCCTGGTACAGGTGTCTCACACCTGTAATCCTAGCTATTCAGGAGACCGAGATCTGAGGATCATGGTTCAAAGCCAGCCCGTATGGCTCTACCCTCTGAGCAGACTCAAACTGATATCAAAGACTAATTTGAGTAGGAAAGGGCAGAGGATAGAGGTGGCTAGCAAAATAGCTACCATTCTTCTCAGAACAAGCTGCTGAATGTGTGCCCAGATGAATAGGTTTATCAAATGTGAGGTGTGCATAAATTATGACTCATCCACAAAAGGCTGCAATTAATATATGTCTTTCATGGATGGACACAAAATAATCTATGTGAAATATATTGACTAAACAATTTCATAAGGGAAAAAGGGAAGATTAAAAGTTTCTGGGGTGGGTGACGGTGGCTCACACCTGTAATCCTAACTACACAGGAGGCTGAGATCTGAGGATCACAGTTGAAAGCCAGCCTGGGCAGGAAAGTATGTGAGACTATTATCTCCAATAAAACACTAGAAAACCGGAAGTGGTGCTGTAGCTCAAGCAGTAGAGAACTCGCCTTGAGCTGAAGAGCACAGAGACAGTGCCTAACCCAGAGATCAAGCCCCATGACCGACCAAAAACAAAACAAAACAAAACAAAAGTTTCTGGTGCAGGTCATTGTGTGGATTCCATCAGTATTGAAAAGAAAGTTCACAAGCAGAGGTAATGGTTAAAAAGTAGTGTGGATATAATTAATGTCACTGAATTTTATACCTAGCAAGCATGAGGCCCTGTGTTCAAACCCCTGAACTTCCAAAAAAATGCTAAATCTTCCTTCTGTTACCTACCTTAATTGGTAGGTGCTCTTCTACTGTTATGATAGTATTGCTCAGAGCTTCTCTGGTGGATGTTTATTCATGCTTTTACACATGATCCATTATTTGAATATTGATGTTGAGTTTTAAAGTGTAATTTGTGTATTAAAATAAGGGTAAAGCCTGTATTTCTAACTCAAGTGGCTAAAACAGGAAGATCCTTATTCAGTCAAGGCTGCAAAGAGAAGTCCTTCCTAAATCCCCATGCTAGTGCTGAAACTGGAGGGACAATTGTTTGTAAGCAATTACAAGTGAGAGATAAGTCTCTGATCATATTCTGTTTTGGTCATGTCAGTTTGGATTTAATATTTACATGAATTTTAAAATTTTTCCTTTTCCCCTTACTCTTTTTGAAACTTTGTAGTACGTTTTTGTTTGCTGCACTTAAAAAAAAGTTTTCCTTTGTATATATTAACATGATTTTTTTCTGTATTACAATTTATTATTTATTTTTGAAATTTTTTATGTTTTTTTTTCTCCAACTAGGGACTGGCCACTGTCTCCGAGATTTTGTTCAGTTCTGCCAATTGAGCCACAGCTCAACTTCCAGCTTCTTTCTTTTTGAAGAGTCTCATGCGAACCACAGCACTACTAAGGAGGCTGAAATCTGAGGATCTTGGTTTGAAGCCAGTCTGAGCAGCAAAGTCTGAGGGTTTTTTTAATTATTATTTTGCCATTGGTTATGTGCCTGAAAACTAGGCTTTGGCGCTGTCCATTAGCATTCCAGTTTAAGGTTAGTGCTCTATCAATTGAGCTGCAGAAACATTTTCGGCTTTTCCTGCTTATGTGGTTCTGAGGAATCAAACCCAGGTCCTCATGCATGTAAGGATAGCACCCTACCACTGAGCCAACTTCCCAGATGAAGTCTGAGATTCTTCAATTTATCACCAAAAAGCTGGGGGTTGTAGTTCTCTAGACTTGAGTAAAATAGGGCAAATTCAACCCCTAGTACTGGTAATTACATACACAAATCTCATGGACTTTCTTGCTAGTGCTGGCTTTGAACTGAGGCCTGGGTAGCTAGAATCTACAGGCATGGGCAACCAGCCTCTGACATTTTCATATTTTTGCTCAGCTCTTTCTTGACTTCAATTTCAATGCTTTTTAATTGCGGTCAGTAGACCTGATATCCGGGCCTCATTGCTGTTTCTTACCTATTTTTAAGGAGGGTGGAGTTGAAGCCTCAGCCTGAGTGCTGTCTTTGAGCTCTTCAGCTTAAGGCGAATGCTCTAACATTTCAGCCACTGCGCCACTTCAGGTTTTCTGGTGGTTAATTGGAGATAAGTTCTCATTAACTTTCCTTCCCAGGTTGGTTTTGAACCATAATTTTCATGTATCAAACCCCTGAATATCTAGGATTACAGGCTAGAGTCTCAGCGCCCTTATGTTTATTAGTTTTTTGACTCAAGGATTATGTTTTACAACTCAACCATAGCTCCACTCGTAGCTTGTTGCTGCTTATTGAACATAAGATCTTAATGTACTTTTCTGGGTAGTCTGGCTTCAAACCATGATCCTCAGATTTCAGCTTCCTGAAATGCTCTGGTTATACACATGAACCACAAACCGATTGTTCACATAAAACGTTAATGTGTTATTTTTTCCAATTTTTCTTTTTAAAATTTTCCTTGTTTGTTATTTTTGTTTATGTGTTAGTTCTGGGGCTACAAATCAGGGCCTGGATAAAATACTAGAGCTTTTTCTTCAAGACTAGTGGCTTACCACATGAGCCAAAATACAACTTGTGGCTATACATGTTTTGTCTTGGTGCTTGAAATAAGGCCCTGAGTGCTGTCCTAGAAAGTGATTGCCCAGTTTGCCACTTGGGTCACAGCTAAACGCCAGTTTTCTTTATTTTTTAATTCTTGGTAGCTAATAGGCGATGAGTCTTATGCAAAGTCCAGCATGGATCAGTTTTCTGAAATCTGAGGATCATGGTTCAAAACCAACCAAGGCAGGAAAGTCCATGAGAATCTTAGCTCCCATTAATCAATGAAAAACTAGGAGTGGTGGAGCTCTATCCTTAAACAAAACAGCACAAGTTCAAGCCATAGGACAGCACACAGATGCACACAGAGAAAGCCTCATGGACTTTCTTGCATGGGCTAGCTTTGAACCATGATCCTCAGATTTCAGCCTCTCTTCATCTATCTTCTTTTCTTTGAAAATTTTATTGGTCCTGTGGCTTGACCTCTAAATCTGGGGCCTATATCTTAACTTTACACTCAAGGCTGATGCTTTTACAACCTCAGCCACAGCTCAAGGTTTTGTGCTGTTTAGTTGAAGATGAGTCTCAAGCACATTCCTCCCCAGGCTGATTTGACACTGCAATCCTCAGAAGTCAGCCTCTTGTATAATAAGGATTATACACATGACCAGCAACATTTAGGTCATGTTAAAACTTTAATATGTGCTTGCTTCCACCTTTTCTTATTTTCTTCATTTTTGCTTGTTCTAGGAGTAGAAATTGAAGCTCAGATGCTGTCTCAGTGTATATATGGGACTAACCATAACATTTGGCTTTTGGGGGGAAGTTAATTGGAGACAAGAGACTCATATATAGTTAGGCCAGATTCGGGAAGCTGAAAATTGAGGAAAGTCCTTAACACTCTTTTCTCCAATTAACCACTAAAAATCTGAAAGTAAGTAGGTCATTGAAGAAAAGAGTGCAAGTTCAAACACCAGGATTGGCAGAGAGAGAGAGAGAGAGAGAGAGAGAGAGAGAGAGAGAAACAAAGAGAGAGATACAGAGAGAGAGAGAGATCTTATAAACTCATATAACTGAGCTGGGCTTTAAACAGTATCCTCAAATTTCAGCCTGAGTAGCTAGAATCACAGATATGAGCCACCAATGATTGGTTCATTGAAACCTCTGGTATTTCCACTTTCTTCTCTTCTTCTACACTTCTATTCATTTATTTCAATATTTTTGTGTTTGTTGGTCCTGGAGCTTGAACTCATGCAAGGCCTGGCCTGATACAAGAGACTGAAATCTGCCCATCATAGTTTAAAATCAGCCTGAGCAAGAAAGTCCATGAAACTCTTATTTCTATTCAATCAACAAAATCCTATCTCCAGTGTGGCTACCACACACAAAACAGTCTCCTGGAATTTCTTTTTTTATTTTTCCTTTTTTTTATTGTGGAAATATTATACAGAGGGGTTATAATTACATGGGCAAGATAATGATATATTTCTTATCAAGAATTGTAGCCTCCTCCTTTGTTTCCTCTTCCCATCCCTTCCTATCTTCCCACTGCCCCCCCACCCAATCCTTCTCGCTCCCCCTTCCTTCCCCCACACCAAAGTTGTAAAGTTCATTTTCGACATAACGACTTGTACATCTCTGGGTTGCAATTGGTCCAGGTGTATCCCTGTTTAAACTATTTGTTTTTCCCCTTCACCTCCACAAATTATACCGATATCAAACACAGTGAAAGCAGGGCTTATACTGTGGGGGAGGGACATATAAAGCAACAAAGAAATAATCTTATAAATGTGTTAGAAACAATCGCATGAAAGAAAAAAAAAACATTTGAATACATATCTTAGGGTTCATTTCCCTAACATCACCTTATCTGACCTTTTCTGCTTGACTCAGTACACAATGGTATTCTATGCCTCCATCAGAAAGAATGACATTGCCCCATTTGTTAGGAAATGGAAAGACTTGGGAAAAATTATATTCAGTGAAGTAAGCCAGGCCCAAAGAAAAATAGGTCCCATGGTTTTCTGGAATTTCTTGACTGGTTTGCCTTTAAACTGGATCTTATATTTCAGCCTCCTGCTTTTCTAGAATTACAGACATGAGCCAACAGTCCAAGGTTCTCTACTTCCAATCATTTAATTCAGTTATCGTGATCCTGAGGCTGGATCTCTGAGCCAGGGCACTGTTTCATAGGATTTTCCTCAGGGCTGGTGCTTTCCACCTACAAACACATCCTCATTTCTGGCTTCTTTTGCTGATTAGTTGGAGTCTTAGGCACTTCCCTGCCCAGGTTGGCTATGAACAACAACCATTAGATTTCAGCCTTCTGAAACACTAGGATTAAACACATCGACCAAAAATTCATGGATAATTTTGAAACTTCAATTGGATTTTCGCACACCTTTTTTCTCTAGCCTTCAGGCTTGAAATCAGGGCTTGGGCACTGTTCTTGAGCTTCTTTTACTGAAGGTGGGGCCTCTATTATTTGAGCCACAGTGCCACTTCCAGCCTTTTCTATTCATGAGGTACTGAGGAAACAGACACAGGAATTCAAGCATGCTAGGCAAGCACTCTATCACTAAGCCATATTTCCTGCCATTCTTACACCTTTTTATTTGTATTTTTATTTCCTTGTGTATGTTTGTCCTGGGGCTACAAATCAGCCCAGGTGCTATCCCCGAGGGGTTTACTCAAGACTAGCAAATTGAGACATGAGCCACCGCACAACTTGTGGCTATTTTTTGATGTTGTTTGGTTTTAAGTAGCTACTTAGAGTTGAGTATATGAATTCTCCTATCTGGGCTGGCTTTCAACGGTGAGCCTCAGATTTGAGCCTCCTGAGTAGCTACCATCACAGTGTGTGCCACCTATGCTTGGCTCATTTTAAACTCTGAAATTGGCTCTTTCTTCTCCCACCCTCCTCCACATTTATTTTATTCTTTGTATGTGTGTTGGCCCTGAAGTTAATATCAAGGTCTGGGTGCTGTTTCAGAAATTATTTTCTCATTTCTGCCATTGGAGCCACAGCTCAATCACCAGGTTTTATTTTTCTTGCTTTTGGAGACAAGAGTCTCATGTAAAGCCCAGCAAGACTCAGGAGGCTGAAATCTGAGTATCATAGAAGCCAGCCTGAACAGGAAATTTCATGAGATTCTTTTCATCTACTACCAAGATGCTGGGAGTGGTAGAGGTTCTACACAAATTCAAGCCCTAGATTGGCACACAGTAAAACAGCCCCATGGACTTTCCTGTTTGGACTGGCCTTTAAATACTGTCTTCAAACTTCAGCCTCCTGAAAGCTAAAATTATAAGCATGAACCACCAGCGCCAGGCTTATTTTTAAATCTCAAATGGTCATTTCTTCTCTTCTTTCAGTTTTGTTTTTGGTCGACTTTGGGCTGAATTATGGACCAGGAATCCATTTCCCAGGTTTTTTTCAAATTTCAGTACTTTACAACTACTATCACACCTTCATTTCCAGCTTTTGCTGGGTAGTTGAAGGTAAGAATTTCAATCACTTTCCTACCAAGGCTGGCTTTGAGTTGTGATCCTCATATTTCAACTTCCTCAGTAGCTAGGAATACACAAATAAACCAACAACCCATGGCTCATTTTGAAATGATAATTTTCTCTTTCTTTCATCTTTAATTGTGCTCTTTTTTCTTTGTTTTTGTACGTTTTTGTGCTGGGACATCAGCACCAGGGCCTGTGTGCTGTACCAGAGCTTTCTACATGAACCAGAGCACAGCTAGTGTCATATTTTGGTGACAAATGAGACAGAAGGGTTTCATTTATTCTCCTACCTGGGCTGGCCTTCAATGATGATCCTCAGATTTCATCCTCCTGAGTAGCTGATAGAACATCGGTGAGCTACCAATGCTTGATTTATTTAAACCTCTGTCATAGGATCTTCCTTCTGCACTTCTAGCCTCTCTTTCTTTAATCCTTCTGTGATTGTCTTGCGGCTTGGACTCAGGGCCTGTTGCTGTCCCAGAAACTGATTGCCCAATTCTGCCACTTGAGCCATAACTCAATTCCCACGCTTTTTTTTTTCTTTTTGACAATTAATTGGAGATAAGAGTCTGAGGAAAGCCTACCATGAATCAAGCCTAGCTGAGAAGGAAAGTCCATGAGACCATGACCGCCAATTAACCACTGAAAATCTTGGAGTGGTAGAGCTCTGTCCTTGAACAAACCAGCACAAGTTCAAGGAGGCACACACAATCTGCAAGATGACACACAGATGCACACATACAAGAATGTCTCATGGATTTTCTTGCATGCATTAACTTTGAATTGTGGATCCTCAGATTTCAGTCTTTCTTCTTCCGCTCTCTTTTGTATTGATTGTTTGTTATTTGTAATTTTTAGTGGCCCTGCAGCTTAACCTCTGGCTCTGGGGACTGTTTCTTAGCTTTTTAACTGAAGTCTGTTGTTTTACTACCTCAGCTCCAGCTCAGGGCTTTGTGCTAGGTAGGTGGGATAAGCATCTCAAGCACGATCCTACCCAGGCTGACTTGATACCACAATCCTCAGATGTCAGGCTCTTGTGTAGTTAGGATTATCCACAGGACCAACAATCCTTGTGTCATTTTAAAACTTTAATATGTGCATGCCACTTCTTTCTTTTGTTTACTATTTATTTTTTGCATGTGTGTGCTGTTTCTAGGTCTACAAATTGGGGCTCATATTCTGTCCTAGAAGTTTTTTTTCAAGGACATCCTCTATTACATGAGAAACATCATAACTTTTTGGCACTTTTTTGAGGGGTTGATTAATTAGAGACAAGAATCATTGAATCTCCTGCCTAGGCTGGCCATGAACCATCATCCTCAGATTTCCGGCTCTTGAATAGCTAGTAAAACATGTATGAGCCACTGATGCTTGATTGATTTAAGCCTTTGTCACTCGCTCTTCCTTAGTTACTTCTACTCTTCTTTCATTCTTCTGTGCATGTCCTGGGGCTTGAATTCAGGGTCTGCGTGCAGTTCCAGAAAATATTTGCCCAGTTTGCCACTTAAGCCACAACTAAACTTACAGCTAAATAAGGTAGCTGAAATCTGAGGACCATGTTTCAAAGGCAGCCTGGGAAGGAAAGTCTATGACCCTCTCATCTCTAATTCACCACCCAAAAGCTGGGAATGCTAGGGCACTAGGCAAAGGATACTACAGAATCATACACATCACACATAGAAACACACACACACACACACACACACATATTCACACATACACACACATACACGCACAAAATCTCCTGGACTTTGCTTTTTGGGTTGGCCTTGAAACTTGATCCCAAGATTTTTGTAGCCAGGTATCAACTACAGCCATGATCAACAAACACCAGGCTAATATTTAAATTTACAATTGGCCTTTCTTCACTTCTCCTACAATTAGTTAGCACTAAGAATTGAACTCTGGGTCAGCAGTTTTTTTAATTAGCTTTTGCACCAAATACAGTGCATTACATGTAGAGTCATATTTGCACTTCCAGCTTTTGGCTAGGTAGTTGGGGTTAACTGTTTCATGTACTTTCCTGCCCAGTCTAGCTTTGAACCTAGAATGGATAGGAATACACACATGAACCAAAAACCATGCCTCATTTTTAAACCTTAGTTTTCTTTTTCCCAACAATTTTTAATTCTTGGGGGTATTTTTTGTTTGTTTGTTTTGAAATGTATGTCTAGGACTTCAACTCAGGGCCTAGGTTTTGTCCCAAAGTTTATATTTGAGACTAGCACTCAACCGAATGAGCCAAAGTACAATTTGTAGCTTATTTTTGGTGGCAAATTAGATATATGAGTCTCATGGACCCTCCTGCCTGGGCTGACCATGAACCATGAATCTTAGATTTAATTCTCCTGAGTACCTTGTACAACATGTGTGAGAAACCAATGTTTGATTCATTTCAATCTCTGTCACTGACTCTTCCTTTTGTACTTCTATCCTCTTTTTATTTCTCCTGTGTTTGTCCTCCAGCTTGAACTCAGGGTCTGGGTGCTGTCCCAGAAATTTTTCCAGTTCTGCCAGTTGAACCACAGCTACACTCCAGGATATTCTTTTTGTTTTGGTGTTTAATTAGAAATGAATATAATGTAGAGCCTGACCAGATTTATGAGGCTGAAATCTGAGAATCAAAGTTGGTGCCAGCTTGGGCAGGAAAGTACATGATATCTACAATTATAACCACTAAAAAGCTGAGATTGGTAGAGCTTTGTGCAAAACAGTACAAGTTCAAGCAACAGGACTCACACAAAGACACACACACACAAGTCTTATGGACTTTCCTACTCGGTCTGGCCTTCAAATATTATCCACACATTTTAGCCTTTTGAGTAAACAGAATTAGTTATGAGCCACCAGTGACGGGCTGATTGGCTCATTGCAGCCTCAGTTATTGGTTCTTCTTTCTCTTCTAGTCTTCTTTGCATGTATTCATTTCATTTTTTGTAAGTATGCTAGTGCTGGAGCCAGAACTCATGCAAGGCCTGGCCTGTTTCAGGAGGATGAAATCTGACCATCATGGTTCAAAGCCAGGCTGAGCAGGAAAGTCTAAGATCCTTACCTCCAATTAACTGCCAAAAATCTGGGAGTACTACAGTTCTAGCCCCAGGATGGCCCACAAGCAACTGTCTTCTGGACTTTCCTGCTAGAATTGGCCTTTACACTGGATACCCATATTTCTGCCTCCTGGAGAATTACAGGCATGAGTCACCAGCCCCCGGTTCTCTTCTTAGTTACATTTTTGTGATCCTGGGGCTGGATCTCTGAGCCAGGGCACTGTTGCATAGCTATCTCACTCAGCCTGGTGCTTTACAACTCCATCACAGATTCACTACTGTTTTCTTGTTTATTTCTTTTGCTGGTGATTTGAAGATGAGAGACCATAGCCCTCAGATTTAATCTATCTTAGTATTTAGGATTACACACAAAAGGAAGTGGCACTGTAGCTCAAGTGGTAGAGCACTAGCCTTGAACTGAAGAGCTGAGGGACCGCGCTCAGACCCAGAGTTTAAGCCCTACAACTGACCATAAAAAGAGTATTACACACTAAAACCAAAAACTCATGACTAATTTTGAAAATTTAATTGGATTTTCTTATACATTTTTTAATTTCTACTTTTTATTTCCATATGTATGATGGGCTTGGAGCTATAAATCAGAGCCTATGTATTGTTCCAGTTCCTTTTTTTTTTTTTTTTTGCCTGTCATGGAGTCTGAACTCTGGGCCTGGACGCTGTCCCTCAGCTCTTCAGCTTGAGGCTAGAGCTGTACAACTTGTGCTACTGTGCCACTTCTGGCTTTTCCTGCTCATGTGTTGGTGAGGAATTAAACCCAGGGCCTCATGCATGCAAGGCAAGCACTCTCCCACTGAGTCACCTTCGCAGCCCCGTCCCAGTACATTTTTTAATACTAGCCCTCTAATATGTGAGCCACAGCACAATTTGAGCTTTTTAAAAAAACTGTAGTTGGCTAATTAGAGTAGAGTTCATGGACTCCTCTGCCTTGGCTGGCCTTGAACACTGATCCTCAGATATGAGACCTTGAGTAAGTAAAGTAACAAGTGTAAGCTAACTCAATTTTGCTCATTTTAACCACTGAAATCAGCTCTCCCTTTTCTTCTTCCACCTTTCTTTTCATTTATTTATTTTATTCTTGTGTGTGCTGGTCCTGGAGCTTGATCTCAAGGTGGGTGCTGTCCCAGAAATCATTGTCTCATTGGAGACACATTTGGAGGAGCCACAGCTCAACCCCAGGTGTTTTTTGTTTCTTTTTGGTGGTTCATTGGAGATAAGTGTCTCATGCAAAGCACAGAATGTCTCAGGAACCTGAAATCTGATTATCAGTTTGAAGTCAGCCTGCACAGAGAATTCCATGAGACTACCTCCAATTAGCTGGTAGTGATCCCACCAATTAGCTGAGATTAATAGAACACCAGGATTGAGTAAAGTAGAACAAATTAAAACCCCATGACTGGCACACACAGAAAAAATGTCCCATGTACTTTCCTGCATGGGCTTGCCTTTAAATGTTATTTTCTGATGAGTTCTGGGAAGATGGCGGAGAAGAAGCTGTAGCTAAACAAGCTCTCGCATAGAAAGCAATTTTAGTGTTCCAATGAACAGTCCTAAGCCAGAGAATCACACCAAGTGTGTCATCACAGAACAGAGAGTTAGGCCAGAGAGGGAAAATCCAGGCACGGAGACAGATATGAGTACTTGCCAGTAGCCACGGATGTGGCGGCAGTGGTGGCAACCATAGCCGCCATACGTGCAACACAGAGAGTCTGGGACTTAGGCGCCAGACGCGGCAAGCGAGAGGTTTCTACTTAACACCAGCAAGAACTGACAAGTAGCACACCTCCTGAATTTCGCAGACCAGAGATGACCCAGGAACCAAGACTCTGGCATGAGTAGAAGCCTGACATCCTCACTCTTTCTCAGGGATCGAGGAGGAAAGGCCAACCCTCCCCCCCATTACTGGAGATCTCCATCTTTGATACTGACAAAGCCTGGCTGTACAGCTACCTCCAATTCAGGCATTGGAAGAAAACAAGAGTCATTTAGCAGGTCACAGGAACCTAACCTGCCCTACCAGGCTCAGCTCCTCCCTCGGAAAAGTCACCCAGCTTGGGCCGGCAGCCCCAGGAGTTGCTTTCTTCACTGTGTAATCAGAGCCAGAGGCTGCCCCTCTCTACAGCAGCCTTGACAATCAATTGAAATTCAGTAAACATAAACCCTGAGAATGGCTCCAGGCTGGGCTTTGTGAGTTTCTCAGAAGCTAACTCCTCAGGGAAAAGCTGCTATTTGCTGAAAAGCCTCAACTCTACCCAAAACCTAGCCTCGTCACAGCATCTCCAAACTAGAGGAAACAGCCATCTCCCTCTTTTGTGAAACTCAAAGTAGATCTCTGTCCCATTGAACTAGCTTGGGAGGAGGACCACAAAATCCTTAGTAAAGCAGAGCATTTTTCTGTGTGCTCAAACAAATTGACTTAAGAAACCATCCAAGCCACAGGAAAATCAAACACCACAAGCAGACCAGATACTCCAACAAGAGACTGGTTATGGACACAAGGGAGATAAATGATTGTCCCATCCCCCCCAAAAAAATCAAAGATTTTTTCTGTTCTTTTTATAAATTTTTTTCTAAACTTTTTTTTTTAATTTTTAACTTCAAAATTTTTTGTTTTCTATTAACTTTTTTTTTCCTCTAATAATTTTTATTTTGCGGTTATATGTGTGTGTATTTTTTTTCTTTTAAAATAATTTTTTTTGTTTAGCTCTAGTGATCAATTGATCCTTTTTTTTCTTTCCTTCTCCTTCTTTTCACATTTTCTTCTCTTTCATTCTTTGCGTGACTTAATTGCTGTTCTCATCCTCATATATACCTGTAGTTGATTATTTGACTTTAGACACATTGTGTACACACTTAATCCAGAAATTTATTACTCAATTAAAAAATGCTTAGACTTCACTTCCTTAATAACATTACTACCTCTTAATACCTATATAATATTTTAAGCATTTTTATTTTTAAATTTTCCACATCTCCTTTCTATCCCTCCCATTCTCTTATTCTATCCACATTCTTCTCTGAATATTATGTTTTCAATTGGCATAATTTTAAGTGTTGCACTTCTTAATTTTTAAAGTTTGTTTTTCTATTTTGTCTTCTCTTTTTTTCTTTCTCTTTCTTCTTTTTTGCTCTCTCTACTTTCATCCTATCCAACATATTTCCCCCTTTGAGATTAGGATTTATTTAAGTTAACTCTCCCACTGCCTTTCCACATCCCTCTATGCCTATATTTACCCATATCTCTCCCTAAACCTAATAATTTCTGTTTGCCAAATTCTTCTTTGCCGTTCATAGCCCATTAATACTTAGTTGTTTGATGTTGAATAGATATATCTATTGAACTATATTGTACCTGCAGACTTTTGACTGTGCAACTACAGACTTTGGTTGATGCTTGCCTTAAAATAGTGTGCTAGCACAATATTTTCTTTTCATCCCAAATGGTCAGAGCAATCCAGAAAAACACAAGAAAAATGGCAAGTCCAGGTATCTCAACTCCCACTCATAATAATCTGGGGACAAAAAAGATAAGGAATAATCCATGGAAGAGTTCCCAAAAAGCTCTAAAAGCACTACAGGTAAAGATGGTAAATGAAAAGATTGAAAACCTGCAAAGGACTCTGTATGAGCGTGATAAGAAGAGAGAGGAGGCAAAACAAAGAATATCATGAGTGTGAGGAAGCTACTCAAAGATTGATACAGGAATTGCGAGAGTAGCTTGAGAACACTTAAAGAGAAATAAAGGAATTGCGTGACCAGGCTGGGATCAGTCAAAGAGAAACTCATGAATAGTGCGAGCAGGCTGAAAACACTCAAAGAGAACTACAGGAACTGCATGAATGTGAAGAAGCTAATCAAAAAGTAATAGAGAAATTGAGAGAGTGGGATGAGAATACAGGAAGAGCACTAAAGGCATTCAAGGAATCCATAAACAGAGAGCTCAAACAAGTCAGGGAGGCCACAAAAGGGAATGCTGAACGGAACCCAACAGAAGGAATGGAGTCCAAGGAAACCATAACCAATCAACTAAGTGATTTGAGAATAAATGCTGAACACCAAATTAAGGATGTAAAGAAGTCCATACAAGATCTAAAACAAAGCTCCAACAAAGAATGTGAAGCCATCAAAGCCAACCAACTAGAAGGAAAAGAAATAAAAAAGTAGAAAGACTTGATAGTAGGTTGGACCATGCTGAAGATCAAAATTCAGGGATTGAAGACAGCCTAGATATTATAGAGAAAGAACATACGACCATCAAAGACAAATCCAAGAAATATGATAGAGCTATGCAACACTTGGAAGACAACATCAGAAGGCCTAGTCTGAGCCTAATGGGTGTAGAGACGGAAGTTAATGGTCTAGGAAATCTGTTTAACAGGATCCTAGCAGAGAACTTACCAAATACGCAAAAAGATAGCACTATTCAGATACAAGAAGCTTTTAGAACACCAAATAGAACAGACCAGAATAGGACATGCCACTGTCACATTATAATCCACACAGGATCAATTCAGAGGAAGGAAAAGTTCCTTAAAACTGTCAAGGAGCAAAGTTCAATCACCTATAAAAGGAAACCAATTAGAATCACCTCAGATTTCTCAGCAGAGACAATTAATGCCAGAAGAGCCTGGAATGATGTATGCCATGCCGTAACGACAAACAACTATCAGCCAAGAATACTGTACCCAGATAAACTCTCCTTCATAACCCACTAGATCACAATAAAGGCCAAGCAACCGCACCTGAACTGAGAATCCAAGAACCATAGGAAGAATCAAGTTGCCGCAGCCCCCAAGAAGGTGGATGAAATGGCAGCAACTCCCAAATACCTCAGTCCTATCTCTCAACATTAACGGACTAAACTCTCCAATTAAATGACATAGACTGTCTAGTTGGATTAAAAAGCAACATCCTTCTATCTGCTCCTTTCAGGAGTCACATCTTCCCATAAAAACAAACACATTGTCAATGTGAAAGGTTGAAACAAAATCTACCAAGCAAATGGCCCCCATAACCAGGCGGGAGTTGCAATCCTAATATCAGATAAAATAGACTTCAAATTGAAATTAGTGAAAAAAGATAAAGAAAGTCACTACATACTAATTAAGGGATCTCTCCTTCAGGAGGATATTACAATTCTAAATATCTATTCACAAAAAAATGGAGCACCCAAATTTATCCAAGAAACACTATTTTCCCTCAAATCCCACATAGATCCAAAGACACAGACCAAAATTTTCTTAATAGCGAACCAGAAACACAACAAATCTAAGAAGGGTTGGACAAATGCTATTACATGAAAATGCATAGCTTATGCATGGCAAAGGACATAGCTAGCAAGATCATAGAAACCCCACAGATTGGGAGAAGGTCTTCACTAGCCATATACAGACAAGGGTCTCATATCTAAAATATACCTGCAACTCAAAAAATTAAACCCCCCAACAACAAACCTTCAAAGAAAAAACTGCTCAGTGAATAATTGAGCTAAAGATTTAAAGAGAAACTTCTCTGAAGAGGAAAGAAGGATGGCCAATAAACACATGAAGAAATGCTCAACCGCTCTACCCATAAAAGAAATGCAAATCAAAACAGCATTGAGATATCACCTCACCCGAGTTAGAATGGCTAGAATCAAGAACTCTAATAACAGAGGCTGGAGGGCATGTGGACAGATGGGAACCTTACTGTATTGTTGGTGGGAGTATAAACTTGTACAACCACTTTGGAAAGTAGTATGGAGTTTCCTCAAAAGACTCCAAATAGAGCTCCCCTATGACCCAGCAATCCCACGTTGGGGCATTTAACCAAATGATCACAAACAAAACTACAAGAAAGTTACCAGCACAAATATGTTTATTGCAGCCTTATTTACCATAGCTAAGATATGGAACCAACCCAGATGCCCCTCAGCAGATGAATGGATCAAGAAAGTGTGGTATATATACACAATGGAATTCTATGCCTCCATCAGAAAGAATGACATTGCCCCATTTGTTAGGAAATGGAAAAACTTGGGAAAAATTGTATTAATTGAAGTAAGTCAAGCCCAAAGAAACATAGGTCCCATGGTTTCCTCTATTTGTAATAGCTAGTATATGTCTGAGTCAAACAGAAAAGGTCAGATAAGTTGATGTCAGGGAAATGAACCCTAAGATATGTATTCAAATGTTCTTTTTTCTTTCATGCAATTGTTTCTAACACATTTATAAGATTATTTTTGTTGCTTTGTATGTGTCTCCCCCACTGTATAACCCCTGCTTTCACAGTATTTGATGTTGTTATCATTTGTGGAGGGGAAGCGAAAAAACAAATCGTTTAAATAGGCATACAGGTGGACCCATTGTAAGGAGACGTACAAGTCATTATGTCAAAAACGAACTTTACAATTTTGGTGGGGAGAGAAGGTTTGGGTGGTGGAAAAGAGGAAGGATGGGATGGCAAGGGGAAACAAAGGAGGAGGCTACAATGCTTTATGAGAAATGTAATCTTTGTCTTGCTCACGTAATTGTAACACCTCTGTACAGTATTTTCACAATAAAAAATTGGTCTATTTTGGAAAATGTTCCATGCAGTGTTGAGAATAAAGTGTATTCTGATGCTGCTGGGTGAAATATTCAGTAGTTGTCTGTTAAATCTAGTTGATCTAGGCAGTTCTTTAGATCTGCAGTTTCTCTGTTGAGTTTTTGTCGAGTTGATCTATATAGTGTGGATAGTGGTCTGTTAAAGTCCCCAACAAATCTTGTCTTTGGATCAATTTGAGATTTTGGGGATGTAGTGTTTTTTGGATAAATTTCGGTAATCCATTGTTTGGCGAATAGTATTTATTATTGTAATATCCTCCTGAAAGAAAGACCCCTCAATTCGAATGTAGTGACCTTCTTTATATCTTCTCACTAATTTTAATTTGAGGTCTATTTTATCTGATCTTATGATTGCAACTCCCGTCTGTTTATGGGGTCATTTGCTTGGTAGATTTTGTTCCAGACTTTCACTTTCAAAGTGTGTTTGTTTTTATGGGCAAGGTGTGATTCCTGAAGGCCGCTGATTGAAGGATGCTGCTTTTTAATCCAACTAGACATTCTATGTCGCTTAATTGGAGAGTTAAGTCTGTTAATGTTGAGAGAAAAGACTGAGAAGTGTTTGGTAGTTTCTGCCATTTTATCCACCTTCTTGGGGGCTGCGGCAACTTGGTTCTTCCTATGGTTTTTGGATTCTCAGTTTGGGTGCAGTTTCTTTGCCTTTATTGTGGTCTTGTCGGTTCTGTCTGTGTAGGACATCTTTAAGTATCTTTTGTAGGACCGGTTTGGTGGAGATATATTTTTTTTTCAGTTTTTCTTTGCTATGGAAGGTTTTTATTTCACATTTGGTTATGAAGGAGAATTTAGCTGTTCACAGTATTCTTGGTTCATACTTTGTCTTTAGGTCATGGCATGCATCATTCCAGGCTCTTCTTGCTTTAATTTTCTGTGCTGAAAAAATGAAGTTATTCTAATTGATTTCCCTTCATAGATGATTGATCTTTTCTCCTGGACAGATTTAAGGATCTTTTCCTTGGTCTGAATTGATCTTGTGCATATTATAATGTGACGGTGAGATGTCCTGCTCTCGTCTGGTCTGCTTGGGGTTCTAAAATTTCTTCTATCTGAATAGGTCTATCTTTTTGCATGTTTGGGAATTTCTCTGCTAGGATCCTGTTAAACAAATTTCATACACCATTATCTTCTGACTGTAGGTGCTCCTCTACACCCATTATTCTCAGATTAGGCCTTCTGTTGGTGTCTTCCAATTGCTGAATATATCTATCATATTTCTGGATTTGTCTTGGATAATTGTACATTCTTTCTCTATAATATCTAGGCTGTCTTCATTCACCGAGATTCGATCTTCTGCATGGTCTAACCTACGGTCAAGACTTTCTTCTTTGTTTTTTATTCATTTTCCTTCTAATTGTTTGGCTTTGATGACTTCGTATTCTTTGTTGGAGCTTTGTTTTAGATCTTGTATGAACTTCTTTACTTCCTTAATTTGGTGTTCAGTGCTTATTCTCAAATCACTTAGATGTTTGGTTATGGTTTCCTTATACTCCCATTCCTTCTGTCCGGTTAGATTCAGCATTCCCTTGTGGTCTCCCTGAATTCTTTCAGCTGTCTCTTTATGGATTCCATGAATGCCTCTATTGATATTTGTTTATTCTCGTCCCTCCCTTGCAATTCCTTTATTACTCTTTGATTAGCTTCCTCATGTTCATGCAGTTCCTGTACTTCTCTTTGACTCTTCTCAGCCTGCTCACACAATTCCTTTATTTCTCTTCAAGTGTTCTCAACATGTTCATGCAATTCGGTATCAATCTTTGAGTAGCTTCCTTATGCTCATGAAATTACTGTATTGATCTTTGGTTTGCCTCCTCTCTCTCCCTACCATGTTCACACTGAGTCCTTTGCAGGTTTTCTATCTGTTCATTCACCATGTTTCCCAGTAATATTCATAGAGCTTTTGGGGAACTCTCCTCTGGAATACACATTATCTGTTCTGTCACCTGGTTATCATGCGTGGGAGTTGAGATACCAGGACTTGCATTTTTCTTGTGTTTTCTTGCTTGTTCTGCCCATTTGATATGAAAGTAACACAAATTTTCTGCTACAATAATTTTTCAAAGCATGCATCAACCAAAGTCCTGTAGCTGCACAGGCAAAAGGACGCAAATATAATCTAGTTCTACAGATACAATGTATTCAACATCAAGCAACTATGGATTAATGGGCTAACAACAGCAAGGACGAACTTGGCAAACCAGGAATTATTATATTTAGGGACAAATGTGAGGAAAAATAGGATTAGAAGAATGTGGAGAAGTAAAAGGAGAGTGAATTTAACCAAGTTCTAATCTCAAAGAGTGAAATGGATTGGACAGAATAGTAGGAGAGAGAAAAAACAGACAAGAAAAAAATGGGAAAAACAAATATTTAAGTTTAATAAATGAATCTTAAAAATTATCTAAG
The DNA here is from genome assembly GCF_019054845.1 of Dipodomys spectabilis. Classification (NCBI taxonomy): domain Eukaryota; kingdom Metazoa; phylum Chordata; class Mammalia; order Rodentia; family Heteromyidae; genus Dipodomys; species Dipodomys spectabilis. Next base: position 25,629 of record NW_024871011.1, read on the forward strand.
TTCAAGGTGATATTGAGAGAAGAAAAGGATACAATGAGAGGAGGGGAGCGATAGAAAGGAGATATGAACAACTAAAAAATAAATATTCTCAAAAATTATATAGCTATAAAGAGATAATACTGTTATTACAGAATTTAAGGCTAAGAAGTTTTGAATTGAATAATAAAATTCTTAAGTGTATATACAATGGGGGTAAGGTCTAATATTCGACGAGGGGCATATATCTGAGGATGAGGAGAACAGCAAATAAGTCACACAAAAAGAAGGACACAGAAGAAAAAATGAAAAGAATGAAAAAGAATAAAAAAGAAAAAAAGGACCAAAAGGTCAGTAGAGATTTAAACAAAGCACACACACACACACACACACACACACACACACACACACACACACACACACATACACCTAAAATAAAAATTAGGAAGGGAGAAAAAAGATTAATAGAAAACAGTTTTTTTCAAAAACTAAAAATTAAAAAAGGTACCAAAAAGAGTTCTTTTTTTTTTTGCGGGGGTCGGGGAGTAGATGGGAAGATCCTGTATCTCTCTGTGTCTGTAACCAGTCTCTTGGTGGAGTCTCTAGTCTGCTTGTGGTGTTTGGTTTGCCTGTGGCTTGATTGTTTCTTAAATCAATTTTTTTGAACAGGCAGAAAAATGCTCTGCTTTACCAAGGATTTTGTGATCCTCCTCCCAGGCTAGTTCAATGAGAGGGAGTTCTGCTTTGAGTTTCACAAAAGAGGGAGATGGCTGTTTCCTCTAGTTTGAAGATGCTGTGATGAGGCTAGGTTCTGGGTAGAGTTGAGGCCTTTCAACAAATTGTAGCTTTTACCTGAGGGGTAGCTCTGAGACACTCACAGAGCCCATCCTGGAGCCATTCTCAGGGTTTATGTTTACTGAATTTCACTTGATTGTCAAGGCTGCTGTAGAGAGGGGCAGCCTCTGGCTCTTTTTACGCAGTGTATATAGTCACTCCCCTTGGGGCAGAGCTTTGTCTGCCTGGGCTGGGTGACTTTTCCCAGGGATGAGCTGAGCCTGGCAGGTCAGGTCAGGTGCCTGTGACCTCCTAAATGACTTTTTTTTCCAAGGCCTGAGTTGGAGCTAGCTGCTCAGCTGGGCCTTTTCAATATCAAATATAGAGATGTCAGGGGGTGAGGGTGGGAGGGGTGGCCTTCCCTCCTCTGCCCCCTGAGAAGGAGTGAGTATGTCAGGATTCTACTCACGCTGGATTCTTGGTTCCTCGGTTGTCTCTGGTCTGTGATCTGCAGGATGAAGATATCTGTTACTTGTCAGTTCTTTCTGGTTTTAAGTAGAATCCAGTCACCTACTGTGTCTGGCACCATTGTCCCAGACTCTGTGTTGTTCGTTAGGCGGTTAGGCTGCTGCCGTTGCCGCTGCCACCGCAGCTGCAGCTAACGGCAAGTGCTCAGATTTGTCTCCTTGCCTGGATTTTCCCTCTCTGGCCAAACTCACTGTACTGTGATGGCACACTTGGTAATTCTCTGGCCTAGGACTCTTCACTGGAACACTACAAGTATTTTCTATGTGAGAGCTTGTTTAGCCTCTAGCTTCTCTTTCTCCATCCTCCCCTAAAGTAATTTGTTGTTGCTTTTTAAAAAACTGGTGCCTGTGGCTCATGCCTGTAATCATAACAACTCAGGTGGCTGAGATCTGATAATCGAAGATTAATAACAGCCTTGGTAAGAAGGTCTATGAGACAATTATCTCATTAGCTGGTTACCAAGAAACTAAAAGGGGCACTGTGAGCCAAACTAGTAGAGTGATAGCCTTGAGCACAAGAGAACAGGAATTTCAACCTAGCCCTCAGTTCAAGCTTCACATATTAAAAAAAGTTTAAAACAATTTGCCATCATTTGTAATCTCAGCATCCTCAACTAGTGGTTTATTTATAGCCAATTAGCATCTCAGTTTGCACGTATTTGGGTGGGGGATCTAAACTTATATAACAGTTAAAAGAAAAAAAATGAGCACAAGGGTACAGGTGGCTCACACATGTAATCCTACCTTCTCAAGAGGCTAAGAAATAAGGATGGTGGTTCAAAGCCATCCCTGGGCAGAAAAGTTCCCATGAGACTGCTATTTCCAATTAACCACTAAAAAACAAGAAATGGCACTATGGTTTAAACTTGTATGGTAGAGTGCTAACCTTGAGCAAAGAAGCTCTGGGACAGCACCCATGCCCTGTATTCAAGCCCCATGTCTGAAGGAAAAAATAAAGAGTTCAGGGCTGTGAAGGTGGCTAAGTGGTAGCGTGCTTGCCTTGCATGTATGAGACTTTGGGTTCGATTTCTCAGTACCACATAAGCAGAAAAGCCAGAAGAGGCACTGTGGTTCAAGTGGTAGAGTGATATCCTAGAGGTGAAGAGCTAAGGGACAGTGCCCAAGCCCAGAGTTCAGGACCCATGATGGACAAAAAACAAACAAAAAAGAGTTCAAACAATTAAATTATGTGCACAATAGACTATACACTAAAGATGAAAGATTAAATTAATAAATTAATAATTAAAATGATCAACATTGTTTCAGTTTTGTAGGTGGTGAATGTAGCAGAAAAAGTGATAAGAAATAATGATTCAATTCTAACAACTCTTCCATTTTTTAAACTCATTTACTACTTTAAACTAAAGAGGCACGTAAGTATCACTTTACAGACAAACAAAATTGAACATGTATTTTAACCTGAATTCCACATTTTATAATTTGCCTTTTAGTAAACAATCAGTATCTTTTCAAATAAAATTCTTGTGATACCTTTATTTAATACTTCACATCTTTCCAGTATTTGGTTATACCAAAACCCCTCCCTTCTTTTCTTCCTTCCATTCCTTCATATCCTTTCCTCCTTTCAATCCTAGCAATTAAACTCAGGGCTTCATACATTTTAGGTAGGTGCTCTACAAAGTGAGCCATACATCTGCTCTTTTTGCTTTAGTCACTTTGGTTTTTGTTGGTCATGTGGCTTGAACTCTGCTCCTGGACACTGTCCCTGCACTCTTCAGCTCAAGGCGAGTGCTCTACTGTTTGAGCCACAGTGCCACTTCTGGTTTTCTAGTGGTTTATTGAGATAGGAGTCTCACACACTTTCCTGCCTAGATAGGCTTTGAACTGGAATCTTCAGATCTCAGCCTCCTGAGTAGCTAAGATTACAGGCATGGGCCACCTGTGTTCAGCGCTGTTTTAGCCATTTTTATGACAGGGTTTTCTGTTTATGACCAGGCCTGCATGGATCACAATCCTTCGATGACAGGGAGGGTTGTGTGTAGTAAGTCAGATACAGTGGGGAAACAACTTTCTCTGCCCATCACAGGGAGAATTTTGGAGGACTGTATTAGAAATGTTTAGAAGTGGGTTGTGAGGAGCATTCTGCTTCCAGGAGTCTCTTCCCACTTCCCAACATTCTAGTCCTGCCAGAAAGGTTCTATGGTAGAAGGCTGAGGATGGAGAGGGCAGACTCTCATTTTCCTTGTCACCAATCTGCCTACAGCATCGATTGTTGCATCTTAACTATTTGGATGGACTTCTACCTTGATGATTTTTATGATCACAAGAAACTTGACATCCTGATATACTTACACAGTATGACAAGCTCAACACGCCCTCTTCAGACTTGCTGTTCGGCTTACATATTCTTCTGGATCACCTGAAGCAACGAATGACCCGTGAGACCAAGAAAAAGAGTAAGTAGTCCTTGTTTAGATGCCTTAGAGCTTGTGAGTAGGGATGGAACCTAGGTCTCAAGGGATGGGTCTGCTTGGCCAAGAGCCCTTTGTAATACCCAGCTTGACAAAAATGTCCTTTTATGGATGTTCTATGCCTGGTAATGTCTGTTCCCTTTTTAAAAGAACTTGGACATAACCACTCATTAGAAACACCCTACCTTCTTATCAGTGTTCAGTCCAAACTCAAGTTCTACAGCTTCTCCTATTAAATCCTATAGAAGTTTAGTCAAACTTTAACTTCTAGAGTCTACTCTAAGACTCTTGTACCTATTTCCATTCTTATGTTTGTGTCACTGTAGAGAACTTCCTGCTGAACTCCAGATAAAGAACCCATCAGTGATGTCTCTTATGGTGACTGATGGAGATTGGAAGCCAACACTGGACTCCAGAAAACATGTGAACATAGAGGCTTTTTTCAATATGTAGAAAGGCCCAAGTAGGTTTTGAGTCCTGTGGACATCCCACTGGTTCTGACCTCCACATATGATGTAGGTGTACCTGCACATACCACCAAGGAAGAAGATGATCCAGAATGTTTTCCATTGAAGTTCACAATTCACATAGATCACAACCAAACCAGTAAAAAAGTATTGGTCTTGGAGTGCAAGGTAAATATGTGCTAATGGAAAATGACTCCAGTCTATGTTCAGGAAAACCAATAAGTTAGGTCCAAAGTCTAGATTCAGTTGAGGAAAGGGAATCTGTCCTCACAGAATATCCAGACCAATCTGTCCTGCTGCTGGGGATCCAATTTCCAATTGCGAAATAAGATCTGTCCCTCCCTAGACTCAGGAAGAAAATACTGCCTTTAATAAGGAAGTAGATCCTTTTGAGGACTCTGAGGCAGAATTTGTGTCTGAAGGCAACTTAGAATACAATCCAGATATAGAGATTGCTTTCCCCCTTCTTTAGAAAATCTTTATATTTATTTTTGGTCCTGATTGTTGTAAAATGATCATTCTGGTTATTTTTGTAACGTTATTAAAATGTCAATGTTTATGTTATGTTATACAATTCATGAGTCTTACATGTGGTTTTTTCAACCTACAATGTAAAGCATCATGCACATGTCTTCTGTGTGTGGGAAAACATAGAGTGACAGGGGGCTGAACAAGAGACCCTACTGGATATAATGGGAACGGTTAAATGCACAGGGAGTTGCAAGGAAGCCAGGCCATGCCTGCATGGGGTGATAAGGTGGCTACAAAAGCTCTAGGACATACCAGATCAGATGACCTAGAAAGCTGTTCTGTCAATTGGGACAAATGCTACAATACTAATAGTGGTATGTGGGACTTTCTTCCAACAGTAGTTCAAATCTGTATATATATTCATTGTGCTTTGGGAAATATTGAAGAAAAATTTGGCTCCATTGACATAAAAATTCTACTTAGTGCTGAATATATTTGACAAAATACATAGGAAATATCGACACTGGAAAGTATAAGCCATTATCAATAGAAGAAAGAAGGCTTATATAGATGGACAAACACAAAATCATGATGCAATTAAATCAGTTATATGGTAATACATGTTATATTCATTACATTTTATATAGTATATTATATGATATATAAGATCGAATATGATTTTTCATAATGCAAGGGCTTTTAACCTTTTCAATCTTAAGTATTTTTTTCACATATTATTAGTGTAAAACATTATTGGGGAAAGTGATAATATAACTTTGATTATAATTATATGAATATATATTTTTGTGTTTCTAGATATAACATTGATTATAAATAATGAATAAATATAAACATATATTTGTATATCTGTCTATGAGGTGAATATAATGACACAGGCTACACGATGTATAAAAAGGCAGTTATGAGTTAGTATATGAGACTCAGGCCTGTAATCTTAGTGATGTGGGAAGCTGGGTTCTGAGTTTTATTTCTCTTACCCCTATGCCATTAGAGTTTCAGAGGAGACCTGGTCCCTCGAGTGTAGCCAAGAAACACGTATACAGTAAGATCACACTCTGTGACCCCAGAGGAAAGTCAGTAGAAATCAGGACAAGCCTTTTATGCTATGACAGTCTACTCAGTTCCTGTGCCAAGATGGCCATCTCTAGAACATCAGATGGAAAGTTGGCATTCCTTCCCAAAATGTTCTTGACTATCCTGAATTAAACCTTATTTCCCTTCCCAAGCTGCAAACACATAGAAATATGCCCAGGGCTCAAGAGAGATGGACAAAGACTTACAAATACATAAAATTATATACTTTTTTTTGGGGGGGGGGGGTCCAGTTGTCAGCTTGAACTCTGGGCCTGGGCGCTATCCCTCAGCTCTTCAGCTCAAGGCTAGCGCTCTACCACTTGAGCCACAGCGCCACTTCGGCTTATATTCTTTTTGCTTATGTGGTGCTGAGGAATCGAACCCAGGGCCTCATTCATGCAAGGCAAGCACTCTACTACTGAGCCACCTTTCCAGCCCCCAAATTATATACTTTGTTTCAGTAATTCAAGGACAAATCATCAAAGGCATATCTTGATTTTTTCTTTTTTTAATGGAAATGGGAATATACACTGAATGCATCAGGGAGTAGGTGATAGTTTGGATGCTGAGTTGTGGAATGCACTCCTGGGCATGGGAGACACTTGCCTTGGAGAACTTGTGTGGTGATGTGTCTCCTCACACAGCTTCACAAAACAATGCCCATAACTTGTATGATGACATAGCCATCTTTCCATAGCAGCAAATAGGTGTCAGGCACTGATCTTGCTCTGAGGTGGACTAAGCAACACATCAAGGCACAAAGAACTAGAGGGAATGACTGCTAGCCACCAGACATCAGCTTCAAGAGCTGTCCTGACCAGAAGCTAGGAAAAATTGAGCTGGAGAAGGCTGATCCCCATGCAAGGCTCCTGAGCACTAAGGACCAGGCACTATTATAGGTGTTGGAGAAACAAGTGAATGTGGCTCTCTCCTCATCAATTTCATGCTGAAAAGAAAACCAGAAATCATAATGAAAATTTCTATAAATCAGAGGCATGACATTGGTAGTTTTGTGGCTACAACTTCACAGCGGGTATGTGAGGACATATCCCTGAGGAGGAGATAGTTAATCTGAGAGCCATCATCCATGCAATTACCTAGAAGCAGATACTCCAGGCAATAGGAACAGCAAGTACATCCCTCAGTGAAGGGAAAGGACGTAACTTGCTTCAGAAAAGGAAAACCTCACTGACATGCTTGCTTGTGAAGTAAGAAAAAAAGGTACAACAAAGAAAAAAAGATCAGACATGAAGATCGGAATAAATTATATAGGTATTGGATGCTGCGGGTTACAAGAAGAAAAATTCTGTTATTCTAAATCTGACATGACCCACTGGAACCAAAGTGCTCAAATAGTAGACACATATGATTCACCTAGAGAATACTTTTAAAATGTGATTCTAGCCAGGCTCTGGTGGCTCACAACTGGAATGCTAGCTACTCAGGAGGCTGATACCTGAGGATCAGGTTTGAAGCAAGCCCAAAGAGGAAATTTGGAAAGACTGATCTCCAATTAACCACCAAAATTATAGACATGAAGCTGTGGTTCAACTGGTAGAGCACTAGCCTTGAGAAAAAAATTAAGGGACAACACACAGTGTCTAGGTTCAAATCCCTGGACTTCACAAAACAAAGATGTCAACAAATAAAATTTCGTGCTCAGTGGATCATCACTTAGCATTCTACTTCAATGTTTTTGGTATGAGCCTAGGAAGTTACATCCTTAGCAAATGCTCTCCCCTCATATTCTGCTTCATTACCAGTATTCAAACCCCTGGCATTACCAAAGTCTCCTCTCAGTTAGCATAGCAGTCTACCACTGGGAATTAATAGATATATTTTTATTAATCATAATCTATACACACACATCAAATGAATAGTAGCCACATTCCATTATTCTGAATGTTTTTGCTCCCCCTTTGAGTTAATCATCCTTACCATTAAAAAACTAAATAATATTTATCAAATTAAGTCAACAGTCATCATTCTTTCACCCAATCTTGTAACCTAAGTTATGTGGGTTTTTTTGTTTCTTTGATGTTGGTGCCCTGTATCTTGTATATACATTTCTCTAGCTTTGGGAGGTGAAGGGGAAAAAACCAAATGATTAACTAGGGATACAGTTTGACCCATTTTAACAATGCGATCAAGACACTATGTTCAAAAACGAACTTTACAATTTAGGCAGGAATTGGGGAGTGGGGATGGAATGGAATAGTTGTGGAGGTGGAAGGGTAGGGATGGTAGGGGAAAAACAAATGAGGAGGTAACAATGCTTGAGAGAAAATGAACTCATTACCTAACTTATGTAACTGTAACCCCTTTGTACATTATTTTTACAATAAAACATATTAAAAAAGATGAAAAGACTCAGAAATAAAACTACATACTTACAATCATCTGATATTCGACAAAAGAGAGAATGATGTAATGTGAAAAAAACATAGCCTTGCTGGGTCCCTGTGGCTCATGCCTTTAATTCTAGTTACTCAGAGGCTGAGATCTGAGGATGGTTTTTGAAAGCCAGCAGCGACAGGGAAGTCCATGAGACTCTTAGCTCCAATAAACCACAAAAAATGGGAAGTGGAATATTGGTTCAAGTACTAGCCTGGAGATGAAATGCTGAGGGGTAGCTCCAGGGCCTAGAGTTCAAGCCCCACGACCTACAAACACACACACACACATGCACGCACACACACACACACACACACACACACACACACACACCACATACACACACATCATAGCCTTTTCAACTATTGGTGTTGGGAAAACTGGACATCCATAGACAGAAAACTAGAAGTGGATCTCTGCTTGCACTAACATCAACTCAAAATGGATTAACTACATTAAAATCAGTCAATCTACTATAAGACAGAATAAGGGTGACATTAGAACTTATAGGTACTGAGGTGCGAGCTGGGAAGCTGCATGCTGAGCACCGGTAGTTGTGCTCCAGATCCCGCAATCTCGCACCACGTGCCTCGACCTGATAACCGCTTACTCCATTTGGCCACTGCGATGGGCGCCATGCATCAGGTGCGCCCCACGCTCTGGGCAGCTCTGCTCACTGCCCTGGCCCTGCTCCGCGGGCCACCGGTAACTCGGCCCCATCGTGCGCTGAGAGCCCTGTGATGCGAACTCCTTGGCCCAGTGCACACCTCCGCCTGCCACGCCCGCGTGCTCCAAGCTGGTGTGCGAGCCAGGCTGTGGCTGCTGCCTGACATGAGCACTGCGCGAGGGCCAGCCATGCCGTGTCTACACCGAACCCTGCAACTGAGGGCTCAGCTGCAGCTGCCACCGGCTGAACCGGCCGATTTGGGTGCTGCTCTACGGCTCCGGGTTCTGCGCCAACTCCAACGTCCCCGGCCACCTGAGCGCCTACCTGTTGCTGGTGCCCTCCACCTCAGGAAATGCTAGTGAGTCGGAGGAGGACCAAGGCAGGGGGAACCTGCCCCGCTGAGCACACATAGGGTGCCTGACTCCAAGTTCCATTCCATTCACGCAAAGCTGGACACCATCAAGAAAGGTCACGCGAAGGACTGCCAGCGCTACAAAGTCGACTATGAGTCCCAGAGCACGGACACCCATAACTTCTCAGAGTCCAAACGGGAGACAGAATATGGTCCCTGCCTTAGAGAGATGGAAGATACCCTGAATCACCTGAAGTTCCTCAATGTGCTGAGTCCCAGGGGTGTGCACATCCCGAACTGCGACAAGGAAGGACTTTATAAGAAGCAGTGTCACCCCTCCAAAGGCAGAAAGCGGGGCTTCTGCTGGTGCGTGGACAAGTATGGTCAGCCCCTCCCAGGCTTCGACAGCAAGGGCATGCATGACTAGCACTACCTCGGCATGCAGAGCCAGTAAACCCCACAGCATCAGTTAAATTGGAGCTCCAATACGCTTTACTTTGCACAAAAGACTGCGACGGACAGAAAACCACCTGGCTACAGCCTCAACTTATATTTCTTTTTGTGATGAACTGTTTTTTTTGTGTGTTTTTTTAAGAAAACCAAAGTTTAGACAGAGATATTTGAAACGTCTATTGTTCCTTTAAATGGTAAACTTGAGCATATTTCCACTTTTCAGTAGTCAGAAAAGAAAATTAATTTCTCTGTGCTTTCTGTAAAAATAACATACTCCTGCCGAAAGGAGCAGACTTGATCCCCTTCTAGAATCCTCTCCACATCTGCCCACTGGAACAGCTGACCTTCTGCCTCCCTCACTTCAGTGGCTATTGTAGAAGACACCTCCTCATTGCCCTCCACCCTGCTCAGGCCTCATGGAGAGCAGGAAAGTCAGAAACTCAGGCCACCTGGCCATCTCTACCATACACAAGACCCCTGGCCATCCTGGTCCTATCTTTGATTCCAAGGCCTGGACCCCTAGGCCACAAAGCTTCTCTATTATCTGCAAGTGACTTGATCTGCTTGGAAAATACTGGAGAGATGGAGGTGGAATCTTAACTGACCAAGAAAGTTCTACAAAACTGACCAAAAATGTTCTAGCACGTTCTGGGAAACTTGTAAATGCAGATCTTTCTGACCTCCCTCCATCAGGCAGCTTTTCAAGGATGGAGCCCAGTGGAAGGCCTAGGGTTGTCTCGACTGTGGCCTTGCAGGGCATGGGGGAAGCTGGGAGTGTACCCCACACCTCACATGCCTCACCAGTAATGGAGTAATCGCTTTGGAGACAACAACAACAAAATGTTTTCTAATTTAACTCCTAGTTTGGGGTTAAGGATAATAAGCTATTTAAAGGCAAAAGTTTATTTTCACCCCTCATCTTCATTCTTGACCTAACAAAACAATGGTGTTTAATATTATCTAAACAGGAAAGATGAACAGCTTGTTGAGAGAGCCTCATAGTGACACTGGGAACTCATAGAATATAACTTGTGTTTGTTGAACTTGGAGTCCAACTTATACTTTATAATTCACACATATATGCAGAGAGAGAGATATGTTCTCAATGGTTAACATTGTATACAGCATAGCCCAACGATAATAGGATCCATACTAGATAATCCTAGATAGTGTTATAGATACTAGAAGGTGTAACTATGGCTGTGACGAGGAGAGGACACTCAGTCCAGGTGGAGCTTTTCTCTCCCCGAGGCCAAACCCATGGCAGTGTTTGGTGTATGGCAATTGTCCTGCCCTACACTGCTCTCCTTAAGAACAAAAAGAGGTCTCAAGATAGTCTGCCTACCTATTAAAAGTTTTCCTTTATTTTTTTAATTTTTGGGGGGGAAAGTATTTTTGAAAAGTTTTGTCTTGCGATATATTTATAAAAGTAAATAAAGTTTTTACCATTAAAATAATAATTTAAAAAAAGAACTTATAGGTACTGGCAGGAACTTCCTGAATAAAATCCCAGGGGCACAACAGATAGGAGAGAGACACAACAAATGGGACTACATCAAAGGAAAAAACATCAACAGGCTAAAGACATAGCCACTAAACTAAAAAGACAGCTAACAAATTGGGAAAAGATATTTACCTGCAATATATCTGACAAAGGGCTAATTTTCAATGTATACATGGATCTCAGGAAACTACCCCTCCCAAAACTAATAAACCAATCACCAAATGGGCAGAGGAGCTAAGGAGAGACTTCTCAGAAGAAGAAGGAAGAATGGCAAAGAAACATATCAGGAAAGGTTCATCATCCCTGGCCATAAAGAAAATATAAATCAAAGTAATCCTGAGATACCATCTTATCCAAATATCTTGAATTCAGACAACAAATGTTGGTGGAGAAGTGGGGAAATTAGAAAATGGCAAGGACATTTGTACAACCATGTTCCTTGCTGCTCAATTCACAGTGACAAGAAATGTACACAACGCAGATGCCCCACAATAAATGAATGGAACCAATAATTATGCTATCTATATACAATGAAATTTTACAGAGCCATTAGAAAGGATAAAATAATGTCATTTGCAGGGAAATGGATGACACTAGAATGAATCATGTTAAGAAAGTTAAGCCAACATCAAATTGACAAATGGTGCATGTTCCCCTGATATGTGGAAGAAAAGTTTAAAACACAATGGGATATGACATACTGTGCAGGACTCTAGGCATCATATACAGTAAGAACCAAAGAGGAAGCCTTTGGCGATAATCACCAAGTTTTAATACTCAAGCACCTTTTCTATATAATACTATTGAAGTGCAATGATAAGGAAACAAAGGAACTTTTCTTAATTTGTCTTTTCATTTTCTGATGAGTCTGTATTCTTCACCTAATATACAGGGAAGATGGGGGAAGGGCACAGAATTAGTGGGAACTGGGTGACAAATTGCAGCAGCAGAGCCCTCTGGCTGTACTGGACATTGATGAAAGTGAACCATGCAAGTTGAGGGTCAAGATGGGAGGGATGGTATGGAATAGAATGGGGGAACAGATAAGATTATGCAAAAGGAAGGAAATGTACTAGTTACCTGACATACAGAAAGGTAATGCTGCTCTATATCACCGCTATAACAATTTTTTTTTAAAAGAAGAGAGTTCCCAAATGAGAACACAGGAGAATAGGAAAATACAGAGCAGATAATTCTTTTTTTATGTCCTTGATACCTGATAGTTTCAATCAATAGCTATTGTCCTACCAACTGAGTCATACCTCTAAACCCAAAAGTCCTTACAATATTCAAATTTTTCATTGATTTCTTCATATTTTCTATTTACTTTTTGGTTTGTGTGTGTGTGTGTGTGTGTGTGTGTAATGGAGTTTGATCGTAGGGTCTAGGTGCTATCCCTGAGCTTCTTTTTGGCTCAAGAGTTCACTATACCACTTGAGCCAAAGCTTCAGTTCTGGTTTTCTTGAATAGTTTATGGGAGATAATAGATTCATAGAGACGTTTTTGCACATCTAGATGCAAATCATCATCTTCAGATCTTAGCCTCTGGAGTACGCAGTATTATAGACATGAGTCAAGGTTTATGGCTTATGAATTGTTGTCCCTTTTTTAAAAAGCTGGTGCCAGTGGCTCATGCCTGTAATCGTAGCACCACAGGAGGCTGAGATCTGATAATTGTGGTTTAAAGACAACCTGGGTAAGAAAGTCTGTGAGACTATTATCTCATAAACTGGTTAGTAAGAAACCAGAAGGGGCACTGGCTCAACCTGGTAGGGTGATAGCCTTGGGCACAAAAGAACAGGGACTGCCCCCCCAGGCCCTGAGTTCAAGCCACACATATAAAAAATGTAAAAAAAAAATTACAATCACTTGTAATCTCAACTTCCTCAATTGGTGGTTCATTTAAAGTTAATTTGCATCTCACTTTGTACGTATTTGAGGGGGAACTAAACATTTAAAAAAATGAGCACCTGGGTTCAGGTGGCTCATGCCTGTAGTCCTACCTTTTCAGGAGGCTGAGAAATGAATATGGTGGTTTAAAGACAGCCTGGGCAGAAAAGTTCCCATGAGACTGCTATTTCCAATTAACCACTAAAAAACAAGAAATGGCACTGTGGTTTAAACTGGTATGGTAGAGTACTAGCATTGAGCAAAACTGTTCTGGGACAATATCCATGCCCTCTGTTCAAGTCCCATGTCTGAAGGAAAAATAGAAATCAAGGCTGGGAATTTGGCTCACTGTTAGAATGCTTGCCTTGCATGTTGAAAGTTTGGGTTCAATTCCTAAGTACCACATAAGCAGAAAAAGCCAGAAGTGGCACTGTTGCTCAAGTGGTAGAGTGCTAGCCTTGAGGTGAAGAGCTAAGGGACAGTGCCCAGGCCAGAGTTCAAGATCCATGGTGGATAAAAAACAAACAAACAAAGATAGTTCAAACATTTAAATGATGTGCACAATAGACTATACACTAAAGATGAAAGATTAAATTAATGAATTAATAATTAAAATGATCAACATTATTTCGATTTTGTAAGTGGTGAATATAGCAGAAAAAGTGATAAAAAATAATGATTCATTTCTAACCACTCATATTGTTTTAAACTCATTTACTACTTTTAAACTAAAGGGGCACATAAGTATCATTTTACAGAAAAACAAAAGTTGTACTTGTATTTCAGCCTGAATTCCACATTTTATAATTCTCTTTTTAGTAAACAATCAGTATATTAAAATACCTATAATCCCTTTATTTAATACTTATAATTCCAGTATTTGATTATATCATAATTCCTCCCTTACTTCTTTTCTTCATATCCTTTCCTCCTTTCTATACTAGCAGTTAAATTAAGGGCTTCATGCACTTAAGGTAGGTCCTCTAAAAGGTGAGCTACACGCCTGCCTTTTTTGCCTTAGTCACTTTTGTTTTTGTTGGTCATGTGGCTTGAACTCTGGGCCTAGAGACTGTCCTTGCACTCTTCAGCTCAAGGCAAGTTCTCTACTGTTTGAGCCACAGTGTCACTTCTGATTTTCTGGTGGTTTAATGGGAATAAGAGTCTCACAGAGTTTCCTGCCTAGACTGCCTTTGAACTGTGATCTTCAGATCTCAGCCTCCTGAGTAGCTAAGATTACAGGCATGAGTCACCTGCACCCAGCTCTGCTTTACCCTTATTTGGGGGGGGGGCTGAACTCTGGGCCTGGCCACTGTCCCTCAGCTCAAGGCTCAAGGCTAGCGCTCTACCACTTGAGCCACAGTTCCACTTCCGGCTTTTTTCTTATTCTGCTTATGTGGTACTGAGGAATCGAACACAGGGCCTCATGCATGCAAGGCAAGTGCTCTACCAGTGAGCCACCTTCCCAGCCTTGCTTTTTCCATTCTTATGGCAGGGTTTTCTGTTTATGACCAGGCCAGCATGGTCCACAATCCTTCTTTTTACCTTTTCTGAGTAGATGAAATACAAAGCACAAAGCATTGGGTTCAGATATTGATTGAGATCCAATGTTGTGAAGGTTTCCTGGGGCTAGCCTCAAATCATAATCCTCTCTGTATCAGTCAAGACCCAGCAGCTAGCATTATAAGTATGAGCTCCCATGCGTGGCTCAAATTTCTGACAACTAAAACATATGAACAAAGTTTTAATAATTTTAAATGTTGAATTTGAGGACCATGAGTGCTTTTAATTGCCTAGTTTCAAATTTCACCAAAAAACCCAAATATTAACTTTTGATTTCCTAGATTAAATAAGCAGATAAAATTTAAAAAGCAATTAGCTATTTAAAGAAAAAAAGCTAGGGCTGAAAAGGTGGCTCAGTGGTAGAGCGCATGCCTTGCATGCCTGAGGCCCTGGGTTCGATTCCTAAGTACCACATAAGCAAAAAGAAAAAAGCTGGAAATGGCGCTGTGGCTCAAGTGTTAGAGTGCTAGCTTTGAGCTGAAGAACTGAGGGACAGCACCCAGGCCCCGAGGTCAGGCTCCACGACTGAACCCCCCCCAATAAAAAAGCTAAACAGTAATCATCCTTACCACTGTTACTTTGGACTTAACACCTTGTCAAACATTGTTTACATCATAGTTGGTTTTTATTGGCAGTATATACCATAAATGGATCAGGCCACCGCCAATGTCAATGGCAAAACAGCCTATATGCACAGGAGTGAAAGCCAGGCTGTAGGCCATCACACCAACCATGCTCTTATATCTGATTTGCTTTGGAAACAGGATTATTATTCCATTCTTTCTACAAAGTTGCATGATTAGCAAACACGATTTAGAATGAGATTGGCCTCATACTTCATGTTCCAAGTAAAAGTCTTGCTTTCTGTATATCACTCCCATAAATCTAAATACTGGACTTGGCTTTATTGTGTCAATGTTGTCTTATTTGTAGTCTTTTTTTTTTTTGTCGGTCATGGGGCTTGAACTCTGGGCCTGGGGCTGTCCCTCAGCTCTTCAGCTCAAGGCGAGCACTCTACCACTTGAGCTACAGTGCCACTTCCGGTTTTCTGGTGGTTTATTGGAGATAGGAGTCTCACGGTCTCTCCTGCCCGGGCTGGCTTTGAACCGCGATCCTCAGATCTCAGCCTCCTGAGTAGCTAGGATTACAGGCGTGAGCCATCAGCGCCCGGCTGTAGTCTTTTATATTGTACTGAACCCTTATACTTAAACACAGAACTTCTCTTTCTCATATTATTGCTATTGTTTCCCTTACTGTTAGCACATGTACACTTGGGAAATAATGAACAGCACGTACACTCACAAAAAGAATGTTCTGAGAACCTTCTTCCCATTTAAAATTCGCCTTAGTTTACAGAGAACTTACAAAGTTTGAACTCAATGTACTCATGTATAATGTATTTATAAGCAATATAAATTTCATATTTTCTATTTACTAAGTTGTCCCTGAAACACGTGTTACCTCAGGTCCAAAGGTGTCCTAGTGTTATTTCAGTGAAGCCAGAAAACATTCATTATACCTCAAGCAGCACCATCGATTGTTACTGGAAGTAACCATTACTGGATGTGGAAACTGAACCCAGGAGAGGAATGGAACATAGAGGAATAACAAAGTTCAAGTTACCTTGTGCTTTCCTTTTTACTGTACAAGAAAAGTATCCCAAGGCTTGAAGGAAACTCTGTCCCTGGCTTTTCCGAGTGTGCGCTTTACTCATATTAAATTTTTCTGTAAACTTCTAGTTAAGGGTATTACAAAAGGAAACAATGTACCATTTGAAGGAGAGCATAGAACAAAAGGAAGTAACTTTGTTTTAAAAGTGTTCTCCTGCAAAGGAACAAAGACATGGAGGTTTTAATGTCTCTTATGGATGGATATTTCACCCCTGAGATGATTCTCTTGATGCAGGAGTCAGTTATCAATTCCTTTGGTCTGGTCCTGAGTTCTCCAGAGCAATAAGGATTCCAAAAAAGCAGGATCCAGTGAGTATGATCAGGAAAGGAAGCGTCTTCTCTGACCAGTACTCCTTTAAGGAGGGTCCCAAAGAAATATCTGGGATTTTTGATTGCTTGTTTGTTTAGATTGTGCTGGTTCTGGGGCTTGAACCCAGAGGCTGGATCCTGTCCCTGAACAGTTGTCTCTCCTGCCCTTCTGCCCCCAAAGTTAGTACTCTACTGCTTGAGCCAAAACTCCACTTCTGGTTTTATGGTGTTCAATTTTCGATAAGAGTTTGACAGACACTCCTGCCTGGTTGCTTTGAATTAAGATAGTAAGAAAGCTAAGTGTCATCAATTGTATAGTGTTCTCTTTTGAAACAAAAATATTAGATGAAGTTTATTATAAAGCTAATATTTGACAATGTTTAAAGGAAGAGAATATGTCTAGCAAAGAAGCCATAACTTAAATAACTCAGCAAAACTGGGTGCGCTGAATCATTTTGAAATTATTTTTTCTGCTTGGGAAGATTATTGATCTTGTCCTTCCTTTTGGGGAAACTTAAGGTAATATTTGCACTTTTTGTTGTTTGTGGGGCTTGAACTCTGATCCTGGGTGCACTCCCTAAGTTCTTCAGCTCAAGTTGAGTGCTCTCCCGCTTAAGCTACACCACCACTTCTGTGTTTCAGGTGGTTAATTGAAGATAAGTGTCTCATGAACATTCCTGACCAGGCTGTCGTTGAACCACAATCCTCTGGTCTCAACCTCTAGATTAGCTAGGATTACAGGCGTGAACCACCAGCACCCAGCTCATATTTTCGCTTATGTGCACTGAATGACACTATATAGACAAATAATGGAAATTTGAATCAAATGATGGCATTGCATTTTTCCAGAAAATTTGAGGTAGCAATAAATATGTCCTCCTTTCAATGTTGTTTCATTAATGACTCATGAGCTATGGGACCCTTACATTAGCATCTTCTGCCATCTTTTTAGGTGTATTTAGTATCAGGTAATGTTCATAGAGAAATATAGAAAGACTGAGATTTTTAGAAAGCAAAGAAGATAAGGTAGGAAAAAACAGCACAGAAGGAGATACAGTTATTGCACATAAATTAAGTAGTCTAAGAGATTTAGAAGGCTAAAGGCAATGAGGAATAAGACTAGTTGATAACTATTTCTTCAATAACCAAAAATGGTTCTCAAAAAAAAATTCTGGTATGCCTTAGTTGCTGTCATTTATTCATTATCTCTGGAATTATTCCTTCTCTTTTGTCACAACTGTGAATTTGCCTCTGCCGTTTTGGTGCCATAAATGACCGAAAATATTTCCAAATCTCACTTAGACTACCCTTCTCATTGTGATTAGCAGTGACCATTCAAAAACCTGGAATCTTTGAATTTCCAGAATTAATCTTCACCTGACATCTAAGCACATTCAAGCCATTAATTGCTGTGACCTAATGAACAAAACTCTTTCTTAAACACAATATCCTAATATAAGTAAATTACATGAATTAGGGACTATTGTCAGGTGTCAGTATGGCAGAAGCAATTATATATTCCAAGTATGGGTTCCTTATTTTGTATTTACTAACTAAATGTTTTTTGGTTTTGGATTTGTTGTTGTTGTTTGTTTTTGTTTTTTGTTAATCAAGGGACTTAAACTCAGGCCTAGGGAATAATTCCTGATTTTTTTCTTCTCAAGTCTATCATTCTACCACTTGAGGCACAGCAGCACTTTCAGTGTTTTTCTGTTTATGTTGTACTGAGGAATTGAACTCAGGGTTTCATGCATGCTAGACAATCACTGTATCATGAAGCCACATTCCCAGAGCCCTAATTGACTTTCTTAAGTTGACATTATATTTTCATTCCGTAACTATGTACCATAATATTGGCCAGGTGCTAGATAATGATGTAGAAAAGAATACAATAAAATAAATCCAGTAAGTCTAGATGGACAATGAATAACCCTCACCGTTCTAGCAAGGGCACAGAGAGCTTATCTCATGGAGATGTATCAACATGCTGAGTGAGACCGCTCCTGACCCATAACCCACATCCAGAACCAGAATGAGTAGGCCATCTTGGGTTCCAGCCACCTGGGGACGTTGGGCAACCTCCTACGGCACAGATTCAACCAGTTCCTGAGAGAGAGAGAGAGAGACAGAGAGAGACAGACAGACAGAGAGAGAGAGAGAGAGAGAGAAAACCAGAATTACAGTTAAATCCGGTGCCAGTGGCTTAGAACTCTAATCCTAACTAAACAGGAGGCTGAGATATGAAGATAATGGTTCATAGACAACCCAGGCAGGAACATCTGTGAGAATATTATCTCCAAAGAATCACCAGAAAAGTGGAAGGGGCACTGTGGGCTCAAGTGATAGAGTGCTAGCCTTGAGCTGAGGAGCTCAGGAACAGTGCCCAATCCTTGAGTTCAAGACCCACGACTGAAAAGAAGTGGACTTCCCACCACAAGAAGTGGACTGAACAGCACCCATTGTCGTAGGGAGCATGGTAGAGAAGTCAGGCCAAGTTTCCTGTGAACTTGAGGTCATAAGTAGGTCACCTGGCTTCTCTGTGCTTGTTTCCCCAGCTGCAAAACTTAACAAAGTGAAGGATCCCCTTCCTCATGGGGATAGGGTAATAATGAAAGAGAGCCATGTTTCAGTTCATAATCCCACTCCTGATGCACAATTAATAGCAGGTCCCACCTGAGCCCTTTCTGGTATCTTCCTGTCATATGCTCACAGAATTGCCAAAACCTCATCTGAAGGCCGCTCCCTCTCTGCCTAACCATTCTACAGAGATCTCTCTGTATAAATACCTTGTTTCCTCACAACTGTCCTGTGAGGAGAATGAGGTCCAATGGTTGAGGCCCAGCCAAGAGCTTCATGAGTGATCAAGAATAGGTTGCTGTGGACTGAGTTTGGGATAATCCATCTAAACCAATGACTGAGCATGGTGCCACATGTCTACCATCCCAACTAGAGAGGACAAGGCCTGGTGTAACATATCTTTCACAGGAAGACTGCAATCCAGGCCAGCCTGAGCATATATTTAGTTTCTATCTCAGAAATGCTGAAGGCAGAAAGGTGGCTCATCAGAGCCAGGAGAGGAAACCATCAAGGGGGTCATGGTGCCCCCAGAGGGGTGTTTGACCTGGGTTGAGTTGGTGTTGGGGCAGCCACTCAACTGTCTTGCTAAGAGAAACTGATGGCAGCTGCTCCAAGAGGGGCAGCAGCTATGGCAGCATCATTGCGGACACATGGGCCCAGAGCAGATGAATAGGGGCAGGGACCAGGTTGGGGATTTGGGCATGCTGGCAGCAAGCCATTGCCTGAGTTTTGAAACCTGGCACCGAATGAAAGGAGGGAAGGGGCCGGGAGGGGGTGAGAGCATCAATTTCCTACTATACTCCAAAGTCACCTCAAGTCTCTTCCTCACCACTCAGCCAACTCTACCTTCCTCAACTACTGGTCGTGGTGTAAACTAACAGAGGGAATCCCAGTGCTACCTGGCAGCATGGAGTGTGGGCGTGGCCAGCATTCTTGTATCCCATTGGTCAGAAAGAAACAAGAAAGAATGGGGGTGTGGCCAGAATCCTGTGAAGCAAGCAGAATGGGTGAGTGTCAAAAGGCCATCCTGGGGCAATTTGAGCTGACAGGATGTTCCCCAGACTTGAGAAGGAGCCCCAGGGCTTAACAAAATAAAAACAGATTGACATGCAGATGGCAGTATGCTAATAAATATATATCTTTATAGAGTGCCAGAGATGTCTATACCTTATTCAGTTATATAGACTATATTCCTACCAATTCCTGAGTATTCATTTTGCATCCATTTAATTAATGTTATTGTTTAAATCCTTAAACTATTAATGAAAGCACTCAGTGTCCTGAAATTATTGTGTTCCTGTAAGTAATAATATTCTTTTAATGATTCTTTAATATTAAATAAAATCAACCAGCCTTCTGAAATGATGCTGTTTAATTTTATAGGATCATCATGCACAATGAACTCATTCAACTGTGACATTGACAATATTCCATTGTTGTTCCTTTGGATGGGAGCCAGTTTCTTGGTATCTCCTGTCATTGGCTCGTGTCAGGACGGGGATTCGAAATGAGGGCCTATGTTGCCACGTGGGCAAAGGTTCGCTAATAGTGTGTCAGTCTTCAGCCATGCAAGGTGAAGTACCCTTTGCAACAGTGTCATTCAGACCCAGAAGTGTCACTGCAAAGGAAGAAAACATAAAAGGCCACATTTTTTCTTTGCATTGTTTTCCTTGTGAGACGTGGTGTTCTAGGATCACAGGAGCACCTGCGTGTCCAGTGGCTTCACCCCATCCTAGGGTGATCGAAGCTGAGGCAGACTTGCCACGACCTGAGTTCAAGCCTCATGCTGAGAAAAAAATAGCTCCCTGGCTTGCAATTCACACAGTATATACTTACAGGCTTTGAATTTGAACTCAGGATCTGGGTAAATCTGCAGCAATGTGGATAAAGGGGAAGGTCACCTTACATGAAGATTAAAAAGTCAGACCTGTTCACTAGTCCTGAATTCAAGACCCAGCCCTGGAAAATATACTATATATATATATATATATATTGTAAAGATAGGATTTATACATACCCATTGATGTTCAGTCCATACATGTTTGGTGTGTTCCTTGTATCTTTTGTTTTATTCATTTATTTACCATTAATTTTACTATGATGAAACCCATTCTGTTTATTACATTGATGACAACCTATCACAGTACATCTAGATTTGTAGAAATGTTCTCCATCATGCCTGACCCCCAGGATTCTCAGAGAAAAGGAAAAAAAGTTTCACACTCTCCTTCTTACTCCACGATCCACTTGTTGGTAGTGCTGGGATCTGAACTCTGGGGAGAGCAAAACCAATTGGCCAATCAGTCAAGGTGATCATATGAACCTGTGAGCAACTAAGGAGTTTGGCCAATCCCAGAATCTGACATTGATCCCCAGGGTGGTCCACTTTAGTCAGAAATTCATAATTTAAACATAGGATCTATATTGACATACATGTGTGGACAGCGTCTTGGTTCAGTGCAATTATTCTCCTTATTTTGTCTCTAATTCATGGAGGTTTTGTGTATTTTAATAAGTATGGTGATAGGTATAACTGTGCTGACATGGATGACAACCTGTTCCCATGATTACAGGGTTGTCTATGCATGCTCCCTCGTATTTGAGACCCAGGTCTTTCACAGGAGAGGATAAAAGGCACAACGACTGGCTTCTAACATCAGGATGAATCTTTTGTCAGTGCTGGGATTTGAGCTCAGGTCTGGGGAACTCTGTTGCACTGTGGGGGAAGGGGAAGCTCACCATCTTTGAAGACTAGAATGTCAGGCCTGGTGCAGGGCCTGATTTGAAGCCCCAGCACTGGACAAAATACCAAGCCCACCTTTTTTAAACGTAGGATTTCTCTTTACCTACAGGTGTGGTATGCATCTTTTATTCAGTGTAGTTATTCATTCTATTTTGTGTTTTATTCATGAATGTATTGTTTATTTTAATGCATATGGTGACAGATATAACTGTGCTGACATGGATGACAACCTATTCCCATGGTTAAGAGTTGCCTATATAGCATTCTCCATCCTCAATGAGACCCAGGACATTCACAGGACAGGAAAACATGTGCCACCATAGGCTTCTCACATCAGAATGAATCTTTTGGTAGTGCTGGAATTTCAACTCAAAGACTAACAAGCCCAATTCATGAATGGGTCATGGTGAGCACACCAGGCTGTGAGCCTCTAAGAACTAGGCCATTTCTGGGCCTGAGATGGAGCCCTGGTGGGGGCCAATATAGTCATATATTCATAATTAAACAGTGGATATATATTTCCAAACAGGCGTGGGAGGCATCTTGCGTTTGGTGTAGTCATTCTCTTTGTTTTGTGTCTTATTCATTGATGTATTGTGTATTTCCTTGAGTATAGGATGACAGATATGACTGTGGTGAACTGGATGACAACCTATTCCCATGAGTATAGAGTCGCGTATACATTCTCCTTCCTAGCTGAGACCCAGAAATTGCACAGTACAGTAAAACAGGTGCAACGACCGGCTTCTCACATCAGGGTGAATTTTTGGCAGTGCTGGGATTCGAACTTTGAGCCTAGGAGGCCCAACCGCCCAATGGGTCCACGTGATCACACCAGACTGTGAGCCACTAAGGAGCTGGGCCGTTTCCAGGAACTGAGATCGAGCCCCAGGGAGGCCAAAATAGTCCTCCATGATCATTGAAACATGGGATGCATATTCACATCCGTTTGTGGACTGCATCGTACATTGAGTGTAATTATTCTCTTTGTTTTGTATGCTATTAATGGGTGTATTGTGTATTTTCTTGACTATATGATGACAGGTATAACTGGGCTGACATGGCTAACAACTTATTCCTATGGCCACAGTGTGGCCCGTGCATTCTCCATCCCAGCTGAGATCCAGGACTTGCACTGGAAAGAATACAGGTGCAACGATTGACTTCTGAAATCACGATGAATCTTTTGGCAGGGCGGGGAATCTGAACTCGGGACCTAGCAGGACCAAGTGGCAAGTGGGTCCACATGAGGACACCAGCCTTTGGGACCTGCGATTGAACCCCCTCCCCCGAGGGGACAGCGGGGAGGACAACAGTCATCCATTCATAAGCTGAAGTTAGTATGCAAATAAGTACACAGTTGTATAGAATAGGAGAGGTGGTTACCTGTGGTAGAATCCAATCTGTGTGATTCTTGGATATTTCCTGATGCCACCATTTCATGACTGTGATGATTATTGTCATGCTTCATCAACTTCTTTACAAATAATCGATACCCCATGAGTCTTGCCTATCTTTTCCTACTTGCATCATGCACGAACTACTCATTCAAGGATGAGATCAATCACATTCCATGACTCATCCCACGTCCAGAAACGAGTATTTCAGGATCTACCTCCATTCCCTCTGTTTAGGGTGGCTGAATTCAAGCCTCAGGTCTGGAAAAGATATTCCTTATATACTTTTTTTTTTTTTTTTGGTCCACTCATACCCCTGAACTCTGGGCCCGGGGGCTGTCCCTCAGCTCTTCACCTAAAGGCTAGTGCTCTACCTCTTGAGCCACTGCGCCACTGCCAGCTTTTTTTCTGCTTATGTGCTGCTGAGGAATCCAGCCCACGGCCTCATGCATGCAAGGCAAGAGCTCTACAACTGAGCCACCTTCCCAGCCATCCTTATATATATTTTAAAGGTAGGATTTATACTTCCTTACAGATGTTCAGACCATAATGTTTTTGTATGGTTATTTATATTATTTCTTGTGTCATTCATTTATTTAGAATTTATTTTATTGACTCTGATGACAACTATACCATTTATTATGTTGTTTACATCCTATCACACAACATCTAGATGTTAGATGTGTTCTCCATCATGCCTTGCCATTCCAGGACCTGACTTTGTGCCTAGCAGGCCCAATTCATGATTGGGTGAGTTTGATCATGCCAGCCTCTAGCCAATGAAGATGTCAGGCAGTTCCCAGGCTCTGAGATCGACCCCCAGGTTTAGCCAAAACAACGATACATGGATAGGCAGATGGAGGTATACAAATAAATATATATATTGGTAAAGAATTCCACAGCCATCTATCTATGATAGAATGACACCTACTATTATCCTACCAACTCTTAGGTATTTATTATACCACCATTGAAGGAATATTATTCTTTTCATGCTTAATAAACCATTAATTAAGCTCAAGCATCATTCCAGGATTATTGCATCCAATTTTTTGTAGACCTATGTTTAAACTACTCTTTCAATCAGTATTCCAATGCATAGGAATGAGTCTCTTGTGATCTCCGGCGATTGATGTCAGGACTGCGATTTGAACCCAGGGCCAATGTTGACAGGTAGGACTATGGCTTCACTGATAGCTCACCTGCCGCCAGCAATGTCAGGTCAGGTCCACATTGCAGCTTTGTCATTAGGACCCAGGATGGTCACTGTCCAAAGGAAAAAAATTGTAAAACCCAAGCTCTCTGCAGCTCACCACTTTTTGTGCTTTCCAAATTGTTTTTCTTCCTGAAAGCCCTCTGGGCCCAGGATCCCAGGATTGGCTATGAGTCCAGAGACTGCACCCCAGCCAAGGGAGATCCAAGCTGAAGTAGAATTTCCACGACCTGTGTTCAAACCCCATGCTTGGCCAAAAAAAAAACATATATATATATATATATATATATATATATAATTTAACTAAATTAAAAAAATAAAGATCCCTCTTTTGGAATTTCTGCCAGTTTTCTTTTCTAGCCTGGGATTTGAACTCAGGGTCTTGCTAAATCTGTAGCAATGTAAGCGAAGAGTTGCCATTACTTGAGTTCAAACCCCATGCCAACCAAAAATGAAAAACTAAGTCATTGACTTCGGCAGAGGGAGGTAGTTCTGGAGATGGCAGGGAAGGGATGGTAGGGGAAAACCATAGGAGGAGTAAACAATGCTCAATAGGAAATGTACTCATTACCTTGCTCCTGGAACTGTAACCCCTCTGTAGAACATTTTTGCAATAAAAAAACATACAAAAAAAGAGAAACATTGCAGTTCTCAGAGAAGCACTTTGCAGGTAAGTGAAGGATGTTTGAATACATGTACAAAACTCTACACTGCTTTTTTTAATATTCAGTATGGAACTGAATAAACATAACTGCTTCTATCAAAGAAATTAAGTCACTGTCTTGGAACTGGGGTCAGTATTTCTGCCATTGCTAGTTTTTGAGCTCATCGTCCAGGTAAATCTTTTGCACCATTGATGAAGGCGAAGCTCATTGTCCTTGAGGAAAAGAAAATCAGGATAGTTTTCCCAGGGCCTGAATGTCGGCCTTGCAATGGGAAAAATATTTCTACACATGTGTAATACATGATATATACTTATATATGTATGTTAATTTCATATAATGATTTTTATTATTGATTTTGTATTTTATTTTTTTGATTCATTTATTGATTATTGTATTTAGTATTATTATACACATAATATTATATTTTGCACATCTATTATAAAATTATGCACAATAATTTAGGGCATTGACTCATTTTAATTAACATTTTATTAGGTGTTGAAACATGATACATAATTAAATGGAAGCATTTGTCCCAGTCATCACATATTTAGAATCTCTCCTAAGTATGAGCTTGGAGTTCAAGCCCAAGACTGGCAAAAAAAAGGGAGCTTGGTTAGACATATTATTCTGGAACTCAGAGGAGGGCCGAGGTTACAGATAAGAGGTAGGGTAGAGGTCAGGTGCTGGTGGCTCACCCCTGTAAGCTACTCAGGAGGAAGAGATCTGAAGATCCCAATTGCAAGCAGGAAAGTCAATATGAGACACTTTTCAACAATTAAACATTCCAAAAGCCAGAAGTGGAGCTATAGTTCAAGTAGTAGAGTGCTAGCCTGGAGCACAAAACCTTTGGGACAGGATAGCATCCAGGTCCTGAATTCAAACCCCAGGACTCACACACACATACACACACACACACACACACACACACACACACACACACACACACACACACACACACACACACACACACACAAATACACCAATATAGAGCATTTGCCAGTCAGACCACACAATTTCCATCTCTAGCAACTCAATATTAAAAAAAATAAAGATGGAGAAGGGAAGGAAAGATTTGCTCCGGAAGTGATATAGCCAGTGCCAAAATTCCACAGTAGTTCTAATATGTGGGTACAAGACAGAGAGGCTCAGGCAGAAGGTATAGCATGGGCAAAGGTCCTGAGGTGTGCTGTAGATCAGGTGGTGTGAGTGGTATGAAGGTTCTATGGCTTCAGAAAAGTATGGCAGGAAATTCAAGGCTGGGTCAATGTTGACTAGAATCACAGCGCAGAGGGTGTGGTCCCAGAATGGTGCCCAGGGGGAAGATTAGCTTGGCTTTTTGCCAGGGACCCAAAGCCATTTCCTGTGGTTGTAAACCTGTTTTCACAGCTCCTGACCCTCAGGCCTCCTTTGCATGGAGGAGTCAGGGCAAATGCAGGGAAGAACTCTTGCTTTAGAAAAGCTTCTAGCCCAATGACACCAGTGACTCAACCCTTGTAAATCCTAGCTATTCAGGAAACTAAGATAGAGATCGAGGGTGAAACCAGCTCAGGAGAGGAAAGTTAATGAGACTCTTCTTGCTGATTAACTACCAATATCCAGAAAAGGAGCTGTGGCTCAAGTGGTAAAGTGGTAACCTTGAAGCAAAAAGTTTAGAGACCAGAGCCCAGAGTTCAGGCCACAATACTAGCACAGGAAAACTAAAGAAAAGATTTCAGGAGATCCTAGTCCACTGTGGTGAAAAGCCAGAACTTCCAGGCACAGGTGGCTCAAGCCTGTCTTCCTAGGTCCTCAGGAGGCTGAGATGTGAGGATCACGTTTCAAAGCCAGCCCAGGCAGGAAAGTCTGGGAGACTCTGATCTCCAAGGAATCTACAGAAAATTGGAAGTTGCTCTGTGGCTCAAGTGGTATGGTGAAGAGCTGGGGGAAAATGCCCAGGCCCAGAGTTCAAGCCCCATGACCAACACCTGGCCTGCTTAGACCTTACTCTGTAGCTCTAGGCAGAGTTCTTTCCAATGGGCTCCTGAGGGTCCCCTAATGTCTAGATGTCCTACAAGTCTTGGTAGCAGCCTGTTTGGAGGCCATTGCCTACAGAGCAGGCCACAGTACCAGAGAAGTATCAAGCCTTGAGGCATGAAGATCATCAGAATGGCATCTGTCATTGGTGCAATGTGGATCAAAGCAGTAAATCACTGTCTCAGACGACGGTTCTGGGTCAGGAGGGGCAGGAGCTTCAAGATGTCACACCAGATAATGCCCAGTCACACGAGTATCACAAGAATGCAAATTTATCAGTCAGACCTTGGGTAGGTGTTGAGTTGGGCTCATGAAAGTATTGTAGGCTCAGTAATCCACAGCCAACTGCCTGCTGCTTGTAGGAGTCACTATCCCAGGAGTCCAAGGGCTCGCTGCCCTGCTTTCCTCACCAGTGCTTGGGGAAGGGGAGCAGATGAAGTTCTGCAATCATAGGCCGACTACCAAGGAGCAACCCTAGTGTCCTTCCCTTGATCCTGTAGCCCCAAGTTGAGATCGATGGGCAAGTTCCATGGAACTTACTGCCACGGCTGAAACCCCTCAGCCCATGAAGGACTTAGGGAGAAACCACTTGATCTGGCTTGAGAGTTTATTGTGACTATGACTCAGGACTGCCCCCCATTTGTAGCGCCGCTCATCCAGGTCAAAACTAATGCCCCCAAACCTTGAAGTACTGGCCATACCAATCTCTCATCCCCCAGTTCCCTGGCCCTGGAATCTAAAGTATAAGCCTCTGTATTCTGGGAATCCAGAATTGTCTAGAAGGACCTGAGAGGCCCAGCTGGGGACAGAAGATAGATTTGCCTACAGTAAGGTACGTTGACATTTCCTAGACATCGAACAATACATCCAAGCCACCTTGGCCTCACCTCTCATGTAGCCCCAGATTATCCTTGTTTGGGGAGCCTTCAGTCAGCTATCAAAGTCGAGTTTGCCAGAGCCACTGGCAACCACCCTTCCCCCACACCACTACCAACCTGCTGGGAGTGGGACATGCAGCCAGGGGTCCAGCTGAGAAAAAGACAGGACACAGCATGACTGACCCTGGCCCCCAGAGTCTGGAGTGAACATATGCAGGCTGGCCCTCAGGACCCAGAATCACCTGGATGAGGACAAAGATAGGGACAGCCAGACTTGGGTCCCAAGGAAAAGCTGGAATATGCAGGTCTCTGGCAATTTAGGACTCAGTGTAGACCATGATAGGGGACTAAATACAAGGTTGCTATTGAAGAAGAGCACCATCCAAGGTCAGGAAGAGGCAGACAAGCACCCAGGAAGTTGGCACACACACACACACACACACACACACACACACACACACACACACACACGGGTAGCCCAAGGCATCAGCAGTCCCTGAGCAACTGAACATCCCAATCTCTGAGAAGATGGCACTACCATCCTCAGACCAAATGTTGACAAAACTCAGCGCCTCTCACACATCTGGAATGTCTCATAAAACAGCATGGCATTTCCTCCTGTACACACCACTATGAAGAAAACTCACATTATTTTGGTTGTCGGTCATGGGGTTTGAAATTTGGTCCTGCGTGCTATCCCTCAGCTCTTCAGCTGAAGGTGTGAGCTTTGCCACTGGAGCCACAACACCGCTTCCAGTTTTCTGGTGCTTCCCCTGAGTTAAAGTCTCAGACTTCCCCACCAAAGCTGGCTTTGAACCATGATCCTCAGATCTCAGCCTCATGAGTAGCTAGGATGACAGTTGTGAGACACTGGCAGTGCCTGGTTTTAGCCACCTTCTTACAACCAGGGGAAACCCAACTTGTCAGGCCATAAAGCACATGCAACCCTTCACTTTCAGACTTTGACACCAGTATCCAAAGCCATTCTTCCTTGGGTGGAGAGAATAAAATCGACACTACCCTCCAACCCTGCTCCCATTCGCTCACTCCCTGCCTACGATAGGCCACAACCTATGGAGTTCTTGGTAAGACAATGCCCAGCTTGCTGTAACTTCACACGTGGCCAAACTTGGGGAATTCTTAGAAAGGGCTGTACACTGAGGCCAGAACCTGGTGTCCCAACCAGAGCAACCCCACTCGTTCACCATCTCTGGCAAGCAAGGGGTGTCTTTCGTTTTTGTTTTTTTGGATGAGGGGCTTGAACTCAGGGCTTTGGTACTGTCCCTGATGATGAATTTTGCTCAAGGCCAGTGCTCTACCACATGAGCCATGGCACCATTTCCGGTTGGAGATTGGAAATGAGACTCTCATCGGACTTTCCTCCTTGTGCTGGGAAACAAGACCCTCTGGATCTCAGACTCCCAAGTAGCCAGGATGACAGGCGTGAGCCATCAGCGCATGGCCTATCGTGTCTCATTCTTTACAATTTCCAATGAGTCTTCCACTAGACACTACCACCTAGACCCTCCTCTCCCTCCCTCAGGGACAGCAAAGGGAGGCTCAGAATCTGGGGAGGGCCATGGGCATTAAAGGGCCCCCTTCACTTCACAACCCCTTTCTAAGCTCCCATCCACTTCCTCTGGATGGCCTGGTTGTCTGTGGCATATCAGACCCACTAGGACTTCCTAGGCTTACCCTGTATCCCCCCGCCACTCCCAACCGGTACCTGAGAATTTCTGGGGACAGCTGCTCCATGTCCCAGTGGAAGACGTTGGGAGGGTTGCTGATAACCTGGTCCAGGGGTGTCCAGGGCAGAAAGAGTGTCCAGATCCCCTCTGTCAAAGAAGGAGACACAAAGCATGGATGGATCTACTAAGTGCTACAGGGCACACCATCCACCTGTCACCCAGGTCCCTTGGAGTGAAGTTTTACCTTGACAGTGCTGGGGTTGAACTCAGTGTTCAACCGCTGTCCCTGACCTTCTTTTGCTTGATCTGAGCACTCTTCCACCAGAGCCACAGTACCACTTCTGGCTTTTTCTGTGTATGTGGGACCTAGGAATTGAACCCAGGATTTCCTGTGTGCTAGGTGAGCCCACTACTGCTGAGACACATTGGATAGCTGTTCTTCTGTGAGCCATTGGGCCTGTCTCTGGAGAGTCTTGCACAACTTTACCGAGTATCTAACCAGCAGCCTTGGCTGGAAAAGAACATGCTCTGCTATTTTGTCCTTTATCTATGGCATCTTACCTATCTGTGCTTCCTGTCACATCCTCCTTCTTAAGCAAGACCCTCTTTCAAGTGCTGCCTCTAAGAAGCCCGCTCTAATCACCCTGGCAGAGGAGGATCTTCTCCACTCTTCAAGCTGCTGGCTTTGTCATGCTCTGCCTCCAGCTTTTGTGGTTGAGAGCGCACAAAGGCGAAGGCCTGGCTTTCATCAACCAGTTTCTGAAGGCTCTGATACACTACTCAGGGACCAGTGCAGTATCACACTCTGTGAAAGTGCACTTGAGGCCCAGGCAGTCTGAGGGCAACAAATGGGGCCATTTCTTGTGTGGGTTTGAACGGAGGCTTTGGGAGCTGTCTGTCTGAGTTTTCATGCTAAAGGCTGCTACTCTACCACTTGAGCCACAGCTCCATGTCTGTACTTTTGGTGGTTCCATGCAGAGAAGAGTCTTATCGGCTTTCCAGCTTATGGTTGGCTTCGAACTTTGATCCTGAGATCTCTGCCTACCGAGGAGACAGGATATCAAGTGTGAGCCTGAGCCAGACTGGCTCCAGAACCTTTCCTTTGGGCTTCTCTTTATCTCGTGTCAACTAGCAATCCCTAGTTAAAATAGTCATTTATAGGGGATCAAGTTCCTCTCCTAGGTCAGTTAATCCAAGGAGATAAAGTATCTTTGGAAAAGGCTAGTCAGAGTTGGCCTAGGTGAGTGAGTGTGTGTGTGTGTGTGTGTGTGTGTGTGAGAGAGAGAGAGAGAGAGAGAGAGAGAGAGAGAGAGAGAGAGAGAGAGAGTGTATGAGTTTCAGGGATACCTACCACTATCTCTCTGGTGCTTCTTTCACCCAGTGGTGATTACATCCAGGATCCCCACCCCAAAAAAGGCGGGTAGGGGAGGGTACTTAAGGTCACATCAAGTGGGATAATCTGAATTCTATCCTGCAACTGAAGCCAGGAGAGATAATAGAGAGAAGGAGAGGTTTAGAGGAACATCAAGGGAAGTTCCTCAACTTTGGCTAAAAGTACCGGAGAGAAGAATATATCCATCCTTTTTGGTAGTAAGATAACAAGTGCCCACTATTCATTTATTTTATTTTGTGTGAATCCCAGGTCTTGGACTCAGGGATTCAGTGTCATCCCTGAGCTTCTTTTACTTAAGGCCACAGCACCACAACTGGCTTTTTTTCGGGGGGGGGGGTAGGAGGTAGTTTAAGGGAGATAAAAATCTCACAGACTCTCTTGCCTAGGCTGGCTCTGAGTCACGACCATCAGAACTCGAACTCAGTCTCCCGAATAGCCAGGATGACGGGCAAGAACCACTGGCACCTGACCGCCACCATCCATTTATAGTCCCCTAGGGTCAGTGCTTGGCTACCTGTACTGCATCCTCCTTTTTGTGAGTGGGAAGCAGACATGCGTGGGTTTGATACTTCAACAGCCTACCGACCTTTGAGCATTGTTCTGGCTAAATCTGATGCCGGCTTCCTCCTTATCCACAGCAATGACTTTGCACTGTCACAGAACAAGTGTCCCCTAGGAGGTGTCGGATCTGGGTCTTTCCTCTGTACACTGCTTCTACTTCCTGAAACAACACACTGCAGCAACATGAAGAAGACATTGAGTGAATTCAGTTTCTTATAATCAGGGTCTGGCCAGATAGGTGGCAGTGAGGATCAGAGGCTCGGAATAGTGTTGTGCAGTTGGACAATGTGATGCCTCCTCATCCACTTTACTTTCACTGTCTTAGCTGAGGGTAGTGGGGGAGGAATCACCAGACAGACTGACAATGAGTAACCATCACGGTCTACCCGGGGCACAGAGGGGCTTACTTAAGGGAGCTAGTTCCACAGTCCAAGCGAGAATGATCCTGACACACAGCCTACCTCCAGAATGAGACGAGAGGGTCACTTTGGGTCTCAGCCACATGGGGAAACTGAGCCAACTCCTCCAGGACACATTCAACAAGTTACTGAGACAGAGACAGAGACAGAGGGAGAGAGAGAGAGGGAGAGAGAGAGAGAGAATTACACTTAAGTCAGCTGCCTGTGGCACAGGTCTACAATGGTAACTACACATTGAGATAGGAGGATCATGGTTCATAGCCAGCCCAGGCAGGAACGTCTGTAAGATGCTTATCTCCAAAGAACCACCAGAGTACCAGAAGTGGTGTTATGGCTCAAGTTGTAGAGCCCTAAATTTGATCTGAGCAGCTCATGGACAGTGCCCAGGCCCAGACTTCAAGCCCCACGACTGAAAATAAGTGGACTTCCCACCACAAGAAATGGACTGAATAGCCCCCATTGTACTAACGAGTATGGCAGAGAAGTCAGGCCAAGCTTCCTGTCACCTGTGGGTCATGAGTAGGTCACCCAGCTTTACTGTGCCTCGTTTTCCCCAGCTGCAAAGCTGAACAGTGAAGGAACCCCTTCCTCATGGGGACAGGGTGAGGATGAAAGAGAGCCATGTTTTGTTTCATAATACCATACCTGTGGCATGGTAAATAACAGGCCCCTTCTGAGCCCTTTCCAGGTATCTTCTTGTTATATGCTCACAGAATTGCCAAGAAACTTATCTGATGAGCATTCCCTCTATGCCTGGCCCTGCCCCAGAGTTCCCCGTGTATTGATCCCTTGTTTCTTCACAACTGTCCTGTGAAGAGTCTGAGGACCAATGGTTCCAGGATGAACCCAGAGCTTCAACTGTGGTCAAGAATCAGCTGCTGTGGACTAAGAGTTTGGGACAGTCATCTAAACCGATGACTGAGCATGGCGCTACATATCTACCATCCCAACTACAGAGGACCAGGCATGGTGGCACATGCCTGTCACAGGAGGACCATGTTCCAGCCAAGCCTAAGCATATATGGAGTCTCTATCTCAGAAATACCCAAGACAGAATGACTTGGCTCCCATGGAAGAAGACATGACTGGAAAGCCTAAGCTCTTGAGTTCAAACCCTAATATACCAAAAAGAATCTGAGGCCCAGTGCCAGAGGATCATGCCTATAACCCTACCTACTCAGGAGGCTGAGATCTGAAGATCACAGGTCAAGATTTAAAGTAGGGTTGGCCTTGCCCATCAGACGTCATGATGAGATGACCCAGAGTCTGACCCATGCCAATAAGGTCCATACTAACAGTGCTCACAGCCTTGATAAGTGCTGAAAACGCATTCTGTCCCCCTGGAGAGCCAAATCGTATGGGCCCCACCCCCAGGTCTTCCCGTGCTCCTTCTACCAGCAACCAGGCCCAAGGGAGTAGACAGTTCCAGGTCACAAAGATCCCTTGCTCTTATAATTTAAAGGTGCTGAGTCCCCTTCAAACGTCCCTAGACTTCAGCCACAAAGTCCAGGTACCCCCCAAAGACAACGGTTAGAAGTTACCAAAGGGTCCAGCACTCCTTGGAACAACGAACTTCTACACACATACAGACACACACAAAACACACACACACAAACATACACACACACACACACACACACAGAGCCATCACGGGTGGCTCCTGTCTGTCATCCTAGTTATTCAGGAGGTTGAGATCTGAGGATCACTGTTCAAAGCGAGCCACACAGGAAAGTTTGTGAGTCTCCTATCTACACTGAACCACCAAATAGCCACAGGTGGAGCTGTGCCTCAAGTGTCAGAGCTGTAGTTTTGAGCAAGATATCTCAGGGACAGCACCTAGGACTTGAGTTCAAGGCCCAGTTCTTTTACCTCCATTCACACACAGACACAGACACAGACAGACAGACAGACAGACACACACACACACACACACACACACACACACACACACACACACACACACACATACACACAGGATAGCCCAAGGAGGAAAGAAACATGAACTCCCTCAATTAGGATCAGATCCCACCCCTTAAAGGTGGCAGTACTGACATCAGACCCACTATAGACAATACATTGAGCCTCACACATATCTGGAATTTCTCATAGACCAGCATGGCATTTCCTATCATACACACTGCTATGTGGAAAACTTTGTCACCTCTTTTTTTGTTGTTGGTCAAGGGGTTTGAACTCTGGGCCAAGCTGCTGTCCCTCAGCAATTCAGCTGAAGGTGAGCACTCTCCCACTTGGGCCAAAGCAACACTTCCTGTTCTCTAGTGGTCTATCATCAAGTCTTACAGACTACTCTGCACAAGCTGACATGAAACAACAGTCCTCACATCTCAGCCTTCTGAGTAGCTAGGATGAGAGTTGTGAGCCACGGGTGGCTTCCGGCTTCAGCCACCTTCATATACACAGAGGAAACCCATCTCATCAGGCCCCAAAATTTTTGCAACCCGTCGCTTCAGATTTTGATACCCAGCAACCAAATCTATCCTTCAATGGAGAAAATAAAGACACAACAATCTCACACCTGCACCCCTTTGCCCACTCCCTGCCTGTCACAGGACACGACCTCTTGAAGCTGTGGCTTCAAACTGGGGCAAACTTGAGGAGTTCTTACAAATATCTGTACAGTGAGGCGAGCACTTGGTCTCCCAAACACAGCACCCTCCCCACACCCCCACACCTCCACCACCATTTGCAGGCAAAGATGTCTTTCTTTCTTTTTTATGTTTTGGGGCTTGATCTCTGGGCCTGGATGCTGTCCCTGAGCTCTTCAGCTTAAGGCAAGCACTCAATTGCTTGAGCCACAGCACAGCTTCTGATTTTCTGGCAATTCCTTTGCGTAAGAGTCTCAGGGTCTTTCCTGACCAAGATGGTATTGACCCGTGATCCTCAGATCTCAGCTCCTGAGTAGCTGGGATAACAGCCATGAGCTACTGGCACCCAGCCAAACAAACTTGTCCATTTCTGTCATCCTCCCCCCTCAGGAGACTGAAATCTGAGGACTGCAGTTGGATGCCACTTAGCAGCAAAGCCAGTGAGAATTTATTTCCAATTAAACACCCCAAAGGGCTGGAAGTGGAGCTCTGATACAAATGGAAGAGTGCTATCTTGGAGCATAAAAGACAAGATCCACGCCCTAGACTCAAGCTTTTTCTAGCATAGACCCACCTAAGAAAGGGAAGCAAGTGGGCACACGGGGGCTCAAAGCTAACACATAATAAAGTCTCCCAGAACAGACCTCATCCAGCTCTGATTCTCTGAATTCTATGTCCTACATCATGGCAGTCTTAGATGGGACTGACCATGTACCAAGTTGGGACATTCAAGTACAATCTCATACTGAAGATCCCCTGACCTTATCAAAGAATCAGGATCTCTCGCTGTCCTGCCTGAACACTGGGCAGTGAGGTAAGGTCTAGTTATCCAAACACATGATATGGGAAGCAAAGGGATTCCTGGTCAAGGAGACTGGGGGGGATCTAGGTCCCTCTTGGGGAGGTGAAAAGGGCTTCTCTATCCCAGAAATGTTCCTATGTTGTGAGTATTATCAAAGAAACAACCCTGCTCAGAGCCCAGTGCCTCTGGTTTTCCCACCAGCATCTACCCAGTTCTGCCCCACCTTCAGCCTGCCCTCTCTGAATCCCAGAACTGCCATCTAGTCTAAAGACTGAGCCAGCCAAGAGACCCACTCCCTTCACTCATTCCCAGGCTGTCCTGTGGCAGTGGCATGCTTAGCTCAGTCTTTGGTGAAGGAATGAACACCGGGGGTGGGATCGTCAGATTTAGCCCTGGAAAGTCTTATTCCCCAAGGATGTATTGCACAGGCATCCTGCAGTGAACGGCAGCCAGGTTGTAAATGATAAACCCAAGGTGCCAGGACTTTTTTAATAGCAGTGTGGCTGGATCAAAGGCTGGTAGTCTATGTTGTCAGGTGAGGTCATGGCTCCAATGTCCTGACACACATGACCTAGGATCATTGTCTCTCTTCAAATTCCTACTTATCCCTTGCCCCCCCCCTTGAAACTCTCTCACTCCAATACCTCCCTAGCCCTTGGAAACCTTCTTCTTATCTGACCAGAAAATAAACCCGATGAGACTGGGGATAATTGAAACCTGGTGACCCACCCTGAGCCCTAGGTTCTACCCGAGGCTGGTTCCTTCTATAGTCGTTGATCACACAGCTCTTGGCTGTCATGTGTGTCATTGTGATATCACATTGCTGTTGTGACATTACAATCACCTTGAGACCTCCCAAATCCATTATGACATCTTTAGCACCTTTGAAAAAACACATGGCCTTTGTGACATGACAGTCCCTTTGTGTATCCATATCCTCATTGTGAAGTCAATTGAGATCAGATATGTCAAAGAAATATCACAAAGGATTTACAATATAATCATCGGTGTGACATCACATTGTCATTATGACAATATCAGCTCATTGTGACATCACAAATCTGTAATGACATCTTACCACTATGACATCACATTGTCATTATGACATCACATATACATTATGAATGCCTATTATGATTTCATTATATTTCAAATGTGGCATGTGGGTTAATATCAAAAACACATTTTTACTTCATAACCATTGAGACATCACAATTCCTTTGTGGTGTAGCATTGAAATTGTGACAACAAACATGTCCTGTCCTCAAAAGTTTTGTGACATGTTGCCACTGTGTTATGTTAGGTCCATTGATAGCTCAATCTATTTTCGACCTCATATTATTTCAGGAATGACATGAAATATTAGAACTATACTTTGACACCATGAGCATAGTGACATCACACTGCTAGATGTAATGAACATTGTGTCACATTTTCACCTCACAAATCTGTTCTGACTTCATCGCATGTGTGCCAACAAATGCATTGGAATCCTCACAAGCCTGTTCTAAATTTTCATACTCATTTTGAGTTAATGACAATTGAGGTCTGGAATGCCATGGTCACATCATGAATCTATTGTGACATCACAAAACAATTTTGAACTCATCACTATTATGGCATCACCAATTAATTAGATTTTGATATCATATTGCAATTGTGATATTACTGTACCATCATGCTTTCACAAACCTATTATGACCTAATCACATGTTAGAAAATGCATGTTCTTTGGGACATGAAGCTCCTTCTGTGAACTTGTATCATTGTGTAGCAACTGAAATTTGAAATAATATGTGATATTACAAACTAGTTTTGACATCATTAACCCATTTTTATATCATTAACACTTTGACAACCAAAACCTGTTAGGAACTTTAACACTTCTGACAAAAAACATGGTATTTGTGTCATCACAGTTCATTTGTGTATGTCATGGTGAATTCATTCTCATGTCCTCACTGTAAACTAATAGCAAGTAAGATCTCACATACCATTGTGACATCACAAACCATTTGTGACATCATCACCAGTGTGATATCAATCATTATGACACCATCAGCACATTGTGACATCAACAAGCTACAGTGACCTCATAGCATTATGACATCGCATTGCCATTTTGCTGTCTTAGACACATTGTGAATGTATAACCTGTGATTTCATTCTATTTAAAATGTGGCATGTCAGTTGATATCAGAAATACATTGTGACCTCATAACCATTGTAACATTATAAACCCTGTGTGACATCATAACTGGTGTAACATCACATTGTTGTTATGACATCTTTAGCTTATGGTGACATCACAAAATGGCAATGACATTATAACATTTTCCATTATGTCATTGTGATATCATAGTCACATTATGAATGCCTAATCTGTAATTTCATTGTATTTGAAATGTGGCATGTGGGTTGATATCAGAAACTCATTGTGATGTCATAACCATTGTCGTAGCAAAATCTTTTTGTGACATCAATTTGGCAATGTGACATCACAATGGCAATGTGATGGAACTAAGGCGTCATGATATCAAAATGGTCATGAACACACAATGGGTTTCTGATATCAACTGACATGCCACATTAGAAATAGAATCAATAACATAATAGGCAAAAACAACGTGTCTATGACATCAGAATAACAATGTGATGTTGCAATACTATGATGTCATTGTAGTTTTACATGTCAAAATGAACTGATGGTGTCATAATGACAACATAATGTCACAATTATGATGTCAGAAAGGATTTGTTATGTTTCCTTGGTATGTCTGATGTCAGTTGTCATCAGTTCCCCATGAAGGTATGGATACACAAAAGGTTCTGTGATGTCACAGAGGCCATGTGTGTTTTCAAAGGTGGTAATAAGTCGAAATAGTTTTGGAATGTCACAATGTGATCCATAATGTCACAATGGAAATGAGATGTCCCATTGGGTTTTTGATGTCAAAGTGGTGATGAGGTCACAACGGCTTTGTGATGTCACAGTTTGTTTATAATATCAGAATGATATATCCAATTTCAATTACTCATAATTCAATAAGAGGATACCAGTTGATAGAAGAAGCTTCATAGTGTGAGGCCATACTATGTGAAAACCCAACGGAACCGTGATTTCACAATGACAATGTGATGTCTCAACATCATGTTATAATAATGTTCTCATATCACAATTGGTGATGCCATACTGATGAGGAGGTCATAACTTAGTCATAACTTGTGTGATATACTGCCATTAGGATATTTTAGGCTTTTAGTAAATTTATAATCTGTTTTGAAATTCATAATAATTCAGGTATGACATATGATATCAGAAATTGACTCTGACATCATGAACATTGTGACATCACATTGATAGACATCAAGACCATGGTGGCACATTATGAACTCACAAATCTGTTAGGACTGAAGTTCCAGGAAGATGGCGGAGGAGAAGCTGGAATCTGAACAAGCTCTTGCATAGAAAACAGTTTCAGAGTTCCAGTGAACAGACCCAAGCCAGAGAATCACACCAAGTGTGCCATCACAGGACAGAGAGTTAGTCAAGAGAGGGGAAGCCAAGCAGACACATCTGAGCAGCTGCCGCTGTGGCGGCAGGGTCGCAGCGGTGACCACCCCTGCAGAGGCATACCTGAGACACAGTCCGGGACGAAGGAGCCAGACGCAGCGGACGAGCGGATTCTACTCAACACCAGCAAGAACCGACAAGGAGCGGACAACTTCATCCTGCACTTTGCAGACCAGAGACGACCCGGGATCCAAGACTCTGAGTGAGTAGAAGCCCGACTTCCTCACTCCTTCTCTGGGAGCAGAGGACGGAAGGCCACCCCTCCCCACCCCAGCACCGGTGATCTCCATCTTGGATACCGACAAAGCTCGGCGGAGCTGCTAGCTCCAGCTCAGGCCTTGGAATAAAACTAGTCATTTAGCAGGTCACAAGAACTTAACGGCGAAGTGACCTCACAGACTCAGTTCCATCCAGGGAAAAGTCACCCAGCTCAGGCGCCAGCCATTGGAGTGGCACTCCTCACTGGGTAACCAGAGCCAGAGGCTGCCCCTCCCTCTAGCAGCCACCACAATCAATTGAATAACAGAAACCCTGAGAATGGCTCCAGGCTGGGTGCTGTGAGTTTTTTCACAAAATAGCCCCAGGGAAAAGCTACTGTTCGTTGAAAGGCCTCAACTCTACCCAGAACCTAGCCTCATCACTGCATCCCCCTCTTTTGTGATTCTCAAAGCAGATCACCCTCCCAGTAAACTAACCTGGGAGGGGGATCTCAAAATCTTGGGTAAAGCAGAGCATTTTTCTGCCTGTTCCAACAAACTGACTTAAGAAACCAATCAAGCCACAGGACCTCAAGCTGACCAGAGACTCCAACCAGACTCTGGTTACAGACAAAAGGGAGATACAGGACTCTTCCCACCCCTCCCCCCCCAAAAAAAATCAAAGAATTTTTTTTTCTTCTTCTTCTTTTCTTTTTTTCTTTTGTTTTTTTTTTCGTTTTTTGTTACCTTATATATATAAAAAAAATTTTTTTTGCTTTTCTAAAACTTTTATTAATCTTTAATTTTTGCCTCTTCTGAAAAAATAATTGTTTTCCATTAACTTTTTTTTCTCCTCTTATAATTTTTATTTTAGGAATATGTGAATGTGTGTTTTCCTTTCTTTATTTGTCTTCTTTCTCTTTTTCTTTCATTCTTAATTATCTTTTTGTTTTTTTTTTCTTGCTCTACTGAACTTCTGATGTTTTCTTCTCACTTTCCTATCCTTTCCATCTTTTCCTCTTTGTTCTGCTTTATGTGACTTAACTCTTGTCCTGCACATCCTCAGATAAACCCGTAGTTAACCAGTAGACCCTATCCCCCATTGTGTACACACTTAATCCACAAACTTATTACTCAATTCAAAATCTCTGAGACTTAAATTCATTAATAGCAGTACTACCTCTTTATACCTATATAATATTTTAAGCATTTTTTTAAAGTTTTTCTCATCTCCTCTATGTCCCTCCCTTTCTCTCAACATATTCATATTCCTCTATAAATAGATGGTCTTTTAATCTCTAAAATAACATTAATTTTTATGTTTCTATTTTTTTTCTGGTCTCTTTTCATTCCCCTTTCCCTTTCTTCTTTTTCTCTCTCTCTCTACTTGCATCCTACCCAACCTATTTCCTGCATTGTGATTAGGACATAGTTAACTCTCCCTGTGCCTCCCCACACCAATCGATTCCTATTTTTTACCCACATCTCTCCCTAACCCTAATAATTTCTGGTATTCCAAATTCTTCTCTGTGGTTCGAAGCCCTTTAACATATAGTTGTTTGATGTCGAATAGATGTATCTGTTGAACTAGAGTGTATCTGTAGACTATTGACTGTACAAATGCAAACTTTGGTTCATGGTTGCCTTAAGATAGTGTTCTAGCACAAAACTGATGCTATCTTCATCTCAAATGGGCAGAGTAAACCGGAAAAACACAAGAAAAATGGCAAATTCGGGTATCTCAATTCCCAATTTTGATAATCAGGGGTTAGAACAGATAATGAATAATCCAGAGGAGAGTTCCCAAACAGCTCTACAAACACTGCTGGCAAACATGATGAATGAAAAGTTTGACAACGTACAAAGGACTCTGTATGAGCGTGATAGGGAGAGAGAGGAGGCATCCCAGAAGTTTATACAGGAATATCATAAGCGTGAGGAAGCTACTCAAAAACTGATACAGGATTTGTGTGAACAACTTGAGAATACTCAAAGAGAAAGGGAGGAATGGCGTGAGCAGGCTGAGAACACTCAAAGAGATCTGCAGGAATCCCACGAACGGGAGGAAGCTAATCAAAGAGTAATACAGGAATTGAGAGACCAGGTAGAGAACACACAAAGATCACTAAAGGCATTCATGGAATCCATTAACAAAGAGCTGAAGGAAGTCAGGGAGACCACAAAGGGAATGCTGAATGGAATCCAACAGAAGGAATGGGAGCCCAAAGAAACCATAATGAATCAACTAAGCAATTTGAGGACAAACACTGAACATCAAATTAAGGAAGTAAAGAAATTCATACAAGACCTAAAACAGAGCTTCAACAAAGAACTTGAAGCCATCAAAGCTGACCAACTAGAAGGAAAAGAGATAAAAAACAAAGTAGAGAGTCTTGACAGCAGGTTAGACCATGCAGAAGATCGAATCTCAGGGATTGAAGACAGCCTAGATATTATAGAGAAAGAACATACAACCATCCAAGACAAGTCCAAGAAATATGATAGATCTATCCAACACCTGGAAGACACCATCAGAAGGCCTAATCTAAGGATAATGGGTGTAGAGGAGCACCTAGAAACAGAAGTTAATGGTCTAGGAAATTTGTTTAACAGGATCCTAACAGAGAACTTCCCAAACATGCAAAAAGATAGGCCTGTCCAGATACAAGAAGCCTTTAGAACCCCAAATAGACCAGACCAGAATAGGACATCCCACCGCCACATTATACTCCACACAGGATCAACTCAGAACAAGGAAAAGATCCTTAAAGCTGTCAGAGAGAAAAGGGTAATCACTTATAAAGGGAAACCAATTAGAATCACCTCAGATTTTTCAGCAGAGACAATCAAAGCAAGAAGAGCCTGGAATGATGTATGCCATGCCCTAAAAACAAACAACTATCAACCAAGAATACTGTACCCAGCTAAACTCTCCTTCATAACTGAAGGCCAAATAAAAACCTTCCATAGCAAAGAAAAATTGAAACAATACATCTCCACCAAACTAGCCCTACAAAAGATTCTTAAAGATGTCCTACACATAGAAAACCAACAAGACCGCAATAAAGGCCAAGAAACTGCACCCAAACTGAGAATCCAAGAACC
This sequence comes from Dipodomys spectabilis, assembly GCF_019054845.1. NCBI lineage: Eukaryota > Metazoa > Chordata > Mammalia > Rodentia > Heteromyidae > Dipodomys > Dipodomys spectabilis. The sequence continues at coordinate 68,004 of NW_024871011.1, forward strand.
ATAGGAAGAACCCAGTTTTCGCAGCCCCCAGGAAGGTGGATAACATGGCAGGAACTCCCAAATACCTCTCAGTCCTATCTCTTAATGTTAACAGACTGAACTCTCCAATTAAGCGACATAGACTGTCTAGTTGGATTAAAAAACAAGACCCTTCTATCTGCTGCCTGCAGGAGTCACATCTTGCCCGTAAAAACAAACACATTTTCCATGTTAAAGGCTGGAACAAAATCTACCAAGCAAACGGACCGCATAAACAGGGGGGAGTTGCGATCCTAATATCTGATAAAATAGACTTCAAATTAAAATTCGTGAAAAGAGATAAAGAAGGTCGCTACATACTAATTAAAGGATCTCTCCTTCAGGAGGATATTACAATTCTAAATATCTATTCGCCAAACAATGGAGCACCCAAATGTATCAAAGAAACACTACTTTCCCTCAAATCCCATATAGATCCAAAGACATTAATTGTTGGGGATTTTAACACACCACTCTCCCCACTAGATAGATCAACTCGGCAAAAACTCAACAGAGAAACCGCAGATCTAAACAGCTGCATAGATCAACTAGACTTAACAGGCATTTACCGAACATTTCACCCAGCAGCATCAGAATACACGTTTTTCTCAGCAGCACATGGAACATTTTCTAAAATAGACCACATTTTAGGCCACAAAGCAAACTTGTCTAAATTCAGAAACATTGAAGTTATACCTTGCATTCTCTCTGACCACAAGGGAATAAAATTAGAACTCAACACCAAAAGCCACCAAAGAAAGTCCGGTATCACATGGAGGCTGAACAACACACTGCTGAATCATGAGTGGGTCATGGAAGAGATTACAAAGGAAATTCAAATGTTCATGCTATTCAACAAAAATGAACAAACAAAATAGCAGCTCCTCTGGGACACAGCAAAGGCAGTACTCAGAGGCAAGTTTATAGCTCTGAGCTCCTACATCAACAAATTGGAGAGATCTGAAACTAACAATTTAATGACACATCTAAACCTACTTGAAAAAGAGCAGCAAGATAAACCCCAATCCAGTAGACGGAAAGAAATAATCAAAATTAAATCAGAATTAAGTGTATTAGAATCCAAAAAAACTATAGAAAGAATCAACAAAACAAAGAGTTGGTTCTTCGAAAAACTTAACAAAATTGACAGACCCTTAGCAAATCTTATCAGAAAAAGAAGAGAACACACCCAAATTAATAAACTCAGAGATGAGAATGGAAACATCACCATGGAAACAAGCAAGATTCAGAACATTATAAGGGAATACTTCTCAAAACTTTATGCTAATAAGTTTGAGAACTTGACAGAAATGGACCTCTTCCTAGCAAATATTGACATGCCAAAACTAAACCAAGATGAGGTAAACTATCTTAACAGGCCCATATCAAGCATTGAAATAGAAACAGCAATAAGAGACCTACCAGCTAAGAAAAGTCCAGGACCAGATGGTTTCACAGCGGAATTTTACAAGGCCTTCAAAGCAGAGCTCACACCAATTCTCCTCCAACTCTTCAATGAAATTGAAAGAGAAAGCTCACTACCGAACACATTCTATGAAGCCATCATAACCCTCATCCCAAAACCAGGCAGGGACTCATCAAAGAAAGAGAACTATAGACCCATTTCTTTGATGAATATTGATGCAAAACTTCTCAACAAAATTTTGGCCAACCGACTTCAACAATTCATCCAAAAAATCATACACCACGATCAAACAGGATTCATTTCAGGGATGCAAAGCTGGTTCAATATACGCAAATCAATTAATATTATTCATCACATCAACAGGAGCAAGAATAAGAACCACATGGTTATCTCAATAGACGCAGAAAAAGCATTCGACAAGATCCAACACCCCTTCATGATGAAGGTTTTGGAAAAATTAGGAATCCATGGAACATTCCTCAATACAATAAAGGCTGTATATGACAAACCTACAGCCAGCATTATACTCAATGGTGAAAAACTAAAGCCATTTCCTTTTAACTCAGGAACAAGACAAGGATGCCCACTCTCTCCACTTCTCTTCAATCAAGTATTAGAATGCCTAGCTACAGCAATATGACAAGATGCAGACATAAAGGGGATCCAAATAGGGAAAGAAGAAATAAAACTCTCCCTCTTTGCAGATGACATGATCGTGTATTTAAAGAATCCCATAGACTCCACTCCCAAATTACTCAAGCTGATTCAAAACTTTGGCAAAGTAGCAGGTTATAAAATTAACCCCCCAAAATCAATGGCTTTTCTGTATGCCAACAATGAGAAAAGTGTGGCTGAAATTAGGAAAGCAACTCCATTTGTAATAGCCCCACAAAAAATAAAATACCTAGGAATTAACTTAACTAAAGAAGTGAAGGACCTCTATGATGAAAACTTTAAAATCTTGAAAAAGGTAATCAACACAGAACTTAAAAAATGGCAAAACCTCCCATGCTCCTGGATTGGAAAGATTAACATCGTGAAAATGGCAATACTTCCCAAGGCTATCTACAAATTCAACGCAATACCTATCAAAATTCCACCCTCATTCTTCAAGGAAATAGAAGAGGCAATCCAAAAATTCATATGGAACAATAAAAGACCCCGAATAGCAAAAACGCTCCTCAACGGAAAGAACACTGCTGGAGGAATATCAATACCAAATTTCAAACTCTACTATAAAGCCATAGTAATCAAAACAGCTTGGTATTGGCATAAGAACAGACCTCAGGACCAATGGAATAGAATTGAAAACCCAGAAATGAACCTACAGACCTATAGCCATCTAATCTTCGATAAGGGAGCTAAAACAATAGAATGGAAGACAGACAGCCTCTTCAGTAAATGGTGCTGGCAAAACTGGTTAACTACATGTAGAAAACTAAAGCTAGATCCTTATATATCACCCTGCACCAGAATCAACTCCAAATGGATCAAAGACCTTGAACTCAAAGCAGACACTCTGAAAACATTACAGGATGGACTAGGAGAAACCCTGGGTCTCCTGGGCTCAGGCCGAAATTTTCTGAATAGAGACCCGGAAACACAACAAATCAAAGAAAGGCTGGACAAATGGGATTGTATAAGGTTGCAGAGCTTCTGCAGGGCAAATGACATAGCTAGCAAGATCAATAGAAAGCCCACGGACTGGGAGAAGATCTTTACTAGCCATACAACGGACAAGGGTCTCATATCTAAAACATACTTGGAACTCAAAAAATTAAACCACCCAACAACAAATCCTCAAAGAAACAACTGCCCAATAAGTAAGTCGGCGAAAGACTTAAAGAGAAGCTTCTCTGAAGAAGAAAGAAGGATGGCCAATAGACACATGAAGAAATGTTCAACATCCCTAGCCATAAAAGAAATGCAAATCAAAACAACATTGAGATATCACCTCACTCCAGTTAGAACAGCAAAAATCAAGAACTCTAACAACAACAGATGCTGGAGGGGATGTGGACAGAAAGGAACCTTACTTCATTGTTGGTGGGAATGTAAACTTGTTCAACCACTTTGGAAAGCAGTATGGAGGTTCCTCAATAGACTCCACATAGAGCTCCCCAATGACCCAGCAATCCCACTTTTGGGCATTTACCCAAATGATCACAAACAAGGCCACACTAACGCTACCAGCACAACTATGTTTATTGCAGCATTATTTACCATAGCTAAGATATGGAACCAACCCTGATGCCCCTCAGTAGATGAATGGATCAAGAAGATGTGGTATATATACACAATGGAATTCTATGCCTCCATCAGAAAGAATGGCATTTCCACATTTGTTAGGAAGTGGAAAGGCTTGGAAAAAATTATATTAAGTGAAGTAAGCCAGGCCCAAAGAAACATAGGTCCCATGGTTTCCCTTATTTGCAATATCTAGTATAGATATGAGTCAAGCGGAAAAAGTCAGAGAATGTGATGTTAGGAAAACGAAACCACAAATATGTATTTTAATGTTTTTGTTTCTTTCATGTATGTGTTTCTAACGCATTTATAAGATTATTTCTTTGTTGCTTTGTATGTCCCTCTCCCACAGTGTAACCCCCGCTTTCACTATATTTGATGTCAGTATAACATGTGGAGGAGATGGGGACAAACAAGTCGTTTAAGGATTCAGGTGGACCTGTTGCAACAATGAGAAGTACAAAATGTCATGTCAAAACCAGCTTTACAATTTCGGTTGGGGGGAGGGGGGGTATGATTGGGTGGGGGGGAGGGGTAGGACTGGGAAGGGAGGTGAAGGGTAAACAAAGGAGGAGGCTGCAATGCTTGGTAAGAAATATATGCATTATCCTGCCCATGTAATTGTAACACCTCTGTACAGTATGTTCTCAAATAAAATAAAATTAAATTAAAAAAAAAAACAAATCTGTTAGGACTTCATCATATTTGTGAAACACATGATTTTAGAGACAACACAGTCCCTTTGTGAACTCATATCTTCATTGTGAATTAATGACATTTGAGATCTGGCATGCCATTGTGACATTTCCAACCAATTGTGACAGCACAAACCTATTATAGTAGAAACACATTGTGATCTAATAGACATTGTAATAGCACAATCCCTTTGTGACCCCACATTTCCATAGTGATAACACTAACCCACTGTGAAATTCCAATCTCAAACCCAATCCAGGTATAAAATGTGACACTCAAATCCAGTGTGACATCTAGATCATGGTGACATCACACTGATAGATGTTATGAGCATTTTGTCACATTCTGACAACACACACCTGTTAGGACTTCATCACTTTTGTGAAAATCATGCCTTTGGAGACATCAGAGTCCCTTTGTAAGCTCATGTACTCATTGTGAGTTAATGAAAATTGAAATCACAGGTGTCATTTTGATATCACCAACCCATTGTGACATCGCACATTTCTTGTGAACTCATGAGTGTGGCATCACAAATTATGATATCAAAACAGTATTAAGTCATCATACTGCAACATGACATTGCCATCGTGATATCACTGTCCCATTGTGTTTTCAAAAACCTAGTATGTCTTCATAGCATTTTAGAAAATTCATGGCCATTTATACTTGTCTTATTCTGTGAACTCATATCCTCATTGGACATGTGAAATTGGACATGAGATTATGAGATGTGACTTCACAAAACTATTTGATTTCATCACCAATGTGTCATCATAAAACCATTGTGAGCTTTCATTGCCATTTGACATCACTATCACATTGTGACATTGCAAACCTATTAGGACCTCTTAGCACCTTTGAAAAAACACATGCCCTTTGTGACAACACAGTCCCTTTGTGGAACTATACCCTCATTATGAACTGTCAATTGATATCAGACATGCCAATTTAACATCATGAACCCTTTATGACATCACCAGAATGACATAACATTGTCATTATGACAGCATCAACTACTTTTGACATGACAAAACTACAAGGACAATATAGCATTATGAGATCACATTGTCATTGTGATGTTATAAAAAGATTGTGAATGACTGTTTTTAATTTTATTTTTTGTATGTCGTGGGGCTTGAACTCTGGGCTTGGATGCTGTCCCTGCTCTTCAGCTCTAGGCGAGCGCTCTATCGCTTGAGCCACAGAGCCACTTCCGGTTTTCTAATGGTTTTTATTGGGAATAAGATTCTCATAGACTTTCCAGCCTGAGTTGGCTTTGAACCGCGATCCTCAGATCTCAGACTCTGTAGTAGCTAGGATTACAGGCGTGAGCCACAGGCGCCCAGGTTTTTCATTCTATTTCAAATTTGACATGTGTGTTTATATCAGAAACATAATGTGACCTCATAACCATTGTAACATCATAAATCAGCAATGATATCAAATTGTCATTATGACACCATCAGCTCATTGTGACATAACCAAACGACAATGGCATCATAGCATTATAAATTACAGTAACATTGTTACATCAGAGACTTAACAGTGTGAAAGCCTATTCTGTGAATTCATTCTATTTCAGAAACCCATTTTGACCATATAACCTTTGTGATATCACAATCCTTTGTGACATCACATTGCCATTGTGATATCATTAACCTTCTGTGCCATCACAAACCAGTCCTGTCCTTATAAGTTTTGTGACATACTGCCATTGCCATATATTAGGCCTTTTGTGAGCTCATAATATGTTTTCAATCTGATATTCTGGTATGACAGGTGATATCAGAAATCCCTGGTGACATCAAACTGCCAGATGTCATGACCATTGTGTCACATTGTAACCTCACAAGCCTGTTAGAATGGCATCACATTTGTAACAAAACATGCCTTTGGAGACATTACAGCCCCTTTTTTTAACTCATATATTCATTACCAATTAATGACAGTTGAGATCTCCCATGCCACTCTGACATCGTGAAACCATTGTGACATCACAAACTTATTGTGACCTCATAATGAGAATGACATCAACAAATAATTGTTCTATCAAATCATTATTTTGACATGATATTGTGGTATTGCTGTTGTGATATCACTCTCCCATTGTGTTTTTGCAAACCTGTTATGGCATCAGATCTTAGAAAATTCATGGACTTTGAGACTTCAAGCTCTTTCTGTGAACTCATGTACATATGACCTCTAAGGCAAGGAGAAAAACCATCGAGTTACATTTAATACAATAAACCATTTTTCACTAGAAAGGGGACTGTGATTACCTTATCCTGGACAGGATACCCAGGTTCAAGAGCAGCCTTGACCAAACCTTAGACCTCCAATGGGCAGCCCCATCCTTTCTTAATTTTTCTGCAAACCACCAACCACAAAATTATGATCTCCAAAGCTCCAAACCTCAATGGGCAAGGCTTTTTTCTTTTCCATTCTTCCCTACTTCTCTACAGACCTGTCATTCCTTACTGGTCTTTCCTTTGTTCCCTTCTACCACTTCCTTCTTCTTTTCAGGTCTCTCCACTCTCCACAGGCCTGCCCTACTCTGCCCCAGTGACCACTTGCCAACCTTCTGCTCTCCCCCAGCTTCCTCTCTTCTCAGGTTTTTCCTTTCCTGCTGTCTCACCACTTTCTTCCATCCGGGTAACTCCCATTTTTATCTCCCCTTACAATGCTCTGAAAATGCAATTTATATATAGGCTGTACACCTCCTCCCTCCAACGGATCTCCTGCCAAACAGTTGTCAAGTATCACTTCCAAAACTGCCCAATGCTCAATCACTTCTTGACAGCTCACGGCATGAGGCTTGACACCTCCACCTTTGGCGGCATTCCCCACACTCTCTGGTGGGCCAAGCCAAGAATTTACAATGAATATCAGCTCCCACGGATAACTCTGGCCCCACTAGTTATTATAGTATCCTCATAGTGAATTAGAAGAAATTGAAATTGTATATGTCACTGTTATATTACAAACTTGATGAGATATCATTAACTCTTTGTGACCTCACCACCTCGGAGACATCACAAACTCATTGTGTTATCACATTGCTATTGTACCAACATTATCACATTGTGAAATCCCAAAACTATTATGACCTCAGAAGATTTGAAAGAAAGCATGGCCTTTGTGACATGACAAGCCTTTTGTGTACTCATATCCTCATGTTGAGCTAATGACAATTGAGATCAAGCATGCCATTTTAACATCGCAATACCTTTGTGACATCATTGCCAGTGTAACATCACATTGTCATTATGATAACAACAGCCCATCATGACATCATAAAACAACAATGACATCAAATCACATGTAATTGTGATGTCACAAATCCATATTGGAATGCCGATTCTGTGATCTCATTCTATTTCAAGTATTGCAGGTGGGTTGATATCAGAAATACATTGTGACCACATAAGCATTATACTATCACAATACCTTGATGACACCACATTGCCATTCTGATATCACTAACCCACTGTGACATCACAAAACAGTCTTATCATCATAAATTTTTTGACATGCTGACAGTGTGATCTCTTTGGCCTCTCTGAGTTCATAAATTGTTTAACTCATAATACTTCAGGTATGACATGTGATATCAAAAATCCACTGTGATATCATGATCACTGGGACATCATACTGCCAGATGTCTTGACCACTGAGTCACATGAGGACATCACAAACATGTTAAGTCTCATTACACTTGTGCCAATATATGCCTTTGGATACATCATTATCCCTCGTGAACTTATATAGTCATTGTCAATTAGAGATCTTGCATGAGATTGTGACATCACCATCCTATTGTGAAATCACAAACCTATGTGACCTCATCACCTGTATGGCATCACCATTTGTGACTTCAAAACAATACTATCTCATATAATGGTAGCATCACATTGCCAATGGGATATCCCTGTTGCATTGCATTTTCACCAGCCTATTTTGTCCTCATAATATTTTACAAAATTCATGGCCTTTCTGACTTCTAGCTCCTTACGTGAACTCGTATCTTCATTGTGATCTAGTAGAATGAAATTGGACATGTAATGGTGATATTACACATTAATTGTGACATCACTATCCAAGTGTGACCTTATCACCACTTGACATCACAAACCCATTGTGACATCATATTGCCACAGTGATATCATGATTACCGTGTGACATCCCAAAACTGTTGTGACCGCTTAGCACCTTTGAAAAAGCACATGTTTTTTTGTGATATCATGGTCCCTTTGGGTAACCATGTCGTCATTATGAACAAAGACAATTGACCTCAGACATGTCAGTGTACCATTACAAACGCATGACATCATCTCCAGAGTGAGATCACATTGTTGTTATAATACCATCAGCCCATTGTTACATCTCAAAATGACAATGACATCATGGCATTATGACATCACATTTTCATTGTGAGGTCCTAGAGACAATACTATTGTCTATTCTGTGATTTCATTCTATTGCAAATGTGGCATATAGGTTGATTTCAGAATCCCATTGTGACCACACCATCATTGTGACATTACAATCCCTTTGAGACCTCATATTGACATTGTGATATCATTAATGCAATGTAACATCACAAACCTGTCTTGTCCTCATAAATTTTGTAACAAGCGACTACCTTGTGGTAGTCCACAAGGGGTGGATGCCGAGAGCTAAATTCAGTCTCAACCATGAACCCTCAGACCTCCGAAGAGCAGTTCAGCCATTTGTTAACTGGTCTGCAAACAACCAACACACAAAATAATGATCTCCAAAGCTCCCCACTTCAAAGGACAAGGCTTTTTCCTTTCTCTTCATTCTTCTTCTCTACAGATCTGTCCTACCTTTCAGGTCTTTCCATTTTTTCCTTCCACTATTCCATTCTTCTCTTCAGGCTGCTCTGCTCTTGACAGGCCTGCCCTGCCTTGTCCAGGTGGCCAGTTGCTGTCCTTCACCTCCTGCTCTCTCTCAATTTCCTCTCCTCTCAGTTTTTTGCCCTACAGCAGTCTCATCACTTTCCATCCAGGCCTTTAACCTTTCTCTCACCCCTTCTCTTGATCTGAAAATGCAACTTATATATAGGCTGTACCCTTCCCCAACTGCAATAAGGTTCTTGCCTTCCAGTTTTCAATTACCACTTACCAAGTATTCATGCCAAATGACTTCTTGGCAGGTCACCATGTGGGGCTTGATATCCTATCTCCTTCAGCAGCATGTCCTGCCCCCTCCAGTGCCATGCACCCCCCCCCATTGGTCCAGACTAAGAGGCAATGATGACTATCTGTTCTCATGGATTATAGGGACACTTCTGGTTATTACAGTGTCCTCATGGTCAACTAGTAGCAATTGAAATTGGACAAATAATTGTGATATTACAAACTGGTGACATTACTAACCCATTGTGACCTAATCACCACTGTGACATCACAAACCCATTTTGACTTCACATTGTTGTTTTTGATACCAGGATCACATAGTGACATTCCAGATCTATTATAACCTCATAACATTTGAAAAATACATAGCTTTGTGATATGAGAGGCCTTTTGTGTACTCAAAGCCCCACTGTGAAATATTGACAATTGAGAATCAGACATGACATTTTGACATCAAAAACAGTTTGTGAGATCATCATAATTGTGACATCACATTATCATTTTTATACCATCTACTCATTGTGAAATCACAAAATTACAATGATATGATAGAATTATAACTTCACATTGTCATGGTGACATCATAGACACATAATGAATGCCTTTTCTGTGATTTCATTCTATTTCAAATGAGGCATGTAGGTTGATATCATAAACAAATCAGGAACTCATAACCATTGTGACATCACAATCCCTTTGTATATCATATTGCCATTGTGATATTACTAACCAGCCATGATATCACAAACCTATCCTCTCATCATAACTTTTGTGACATGCTGCAATTCTGATACCTTAAGCCTTTTGTCCTCATAATCTGTTGGCGACCTCATTAGATTTCACATATGACATTTGATATCACAAATTCCCAGTGACATCATAACCATGGTGTCATCACACTGCCAGATGTCATATCCATTGTGTCAAATTCTGACATCACAAACTTTTTAGGATTTCAATATATGTGTGACAACACATAATTTTGGAGAAACCACAGTCCCTTTGTGAACTCATATACTCATTGTAAGTTAAGACAAACGAGAATCATCATGTCATTTTGACATGCCCAACACATCACCAATATTTTGTGATCTCACCACCAATGTGGAATCATCAACTAATTGTGACACCAAAACAATATTTTGACATGATGTAATGAGTTGACATTGTCATGGTGATATCACTGTCCCATTGTATATTCACAAACCTAAAATGACCTCCTAAAATTTTAAAAAATTCATGTCCATTAGTGCTTCCAGCTCATTCTGTGAACTTGTATGCACATTGTGAAATAGTAACAATTGAAAATAGACTTGTGTTTGAGATATTACAAAATCATTATGACATCAAAAGCCCATCGTGACCTCATCACAACTGTGTATCATAAAGTTATCATAACCCCTAAGTACCTTTGAAAACACACATGGCATATGTGACATCATAGTCCCTTTGGGTACCCATATCCTCATTGTGAACACATGACAATTGAATTCATATATGCCATTGTAACATCACAAACCCTTTGTTACCCCTTCACCAGTGTGACAACACATATTCTTTATTACACAATTACCTCCTTGCAACATCACCAATTTACAATGACCTCATAACATTATGACATTTATTGTCAGTGTGATGTCATAAACACATTGTAAATGCCTATTCTCTTATTTCATTCTATTTCAAATGTGGCATGTGGGTTGATGTCAGAAATATATTGTGATCTCATAAATATATGGCATCACAATCACTTTGTGACATCACAGTGCCATGGTGATATCAATAATACACTATGATATCACAAACCTGCCCTGTCCTAAGTCTTGTGATGTGCAGCAATTGTGGTGTCTTAGGCCCTTTATGAGCTCATAATCTGTTTTCAACCTTATAATATTGCAGTTATGATATATGATATCAGAAATCCACTGTGACATCATGACCATTGTGATATCACACTGACAGACATCATAAACATTGTGTCACATTGTGACATCGCAATCCTCCCAGGACTTCATGACATTTGTGAAAATACATGACTTTGGAGATACCACAGTCTGTTGTGAGCTCATATTCTCTGTGATTTCATGACAAATGAGTTCCGTTATGCCATTTGGATATCACTAATCAATTGTGACATCATAGACTCCTTACCGTATGGCATCACCAATTAATTGTGACATAAAAACCTTTTGTGATGTCACAATGTGACACCATGATCATGACATCTGTCAGTGTGATGTCACAATGGTCATGATGTCACAGTTTACTTCTATTATCTCAAGTCATACATGAAATATGAGGTTGAAACCAATTATGAGGGCAAAGAGGTCAAAGATATCACAATGTCAGCATGTCACAAAAGTTATGAGGACAAGAGAGGTTTGTGATGTCATATTGTGTTAGTGATTTCACAATGGTACTGTGATGTCACAAAGTGATTATGATGTCAAAATGGTTATGTAGGCACAAAAATACGTTTCTGATATCAACTCTAATGCCACATTTGAAATACAATGAAATCACAGAATAGGCATTCACAATGTGTCTATGATGTCACAACGAGAATTGTTGTCATAATGCGATTCTGTCATTGAATTTGGTGATGTCACCATGAGCTGATGCTGTCATAATGAAAATGTGATGTCATACTGTTGAGGATGTCACAAACAATTTTTCATGTGATAATGGCATGTCTGATCTCAACTGTCAGTTCACAACAAGGATATGAGTACACAAGGGGACTGTGATTTTGAAAAGGGCCTGTTATTTTTCAAAGGAGATAAGAGGTAATAATAGATTTGAGATGTCACAATGGAATCATGATGTCACAATGACAATGTTGTCACAAGGGGTTTGTTATATCGTGGTAGTGATGATGTCAAAATGGGCTTGTGGTGTCACAATGAGTTTGTAATACCACAATCAGATTTCCAATTTCAATTGCTACTAGTTCCCAAGTAGGATACTATAATAATCAGCAGGGCCCGTAATCTATAGGGTCTGATAATCAGCATAGGCCCATCTCCTAGCCAGCTGGAGAGGACAAAGAATGCCACCAAAGAAGGTGAAGCATCCTGTGTGAGGGACTGGTGCATTAATCACCACGTGTTGAGCTGTTAAGAAGTGATTGGGCTGTGGGCAGTTTGGGATGTGATAGTTGAAAACAGGCAGTTGGAGTGGAGAAGTGGTACAGACTTTATATTGGCTGCTAGTTCTGAGCAATAGAAAGTGAGAGAAAAAGGAAAAAAGTCCTGGAAGGAAGGAAGTGGTGTGATAGCAAAAGGGGAAAGATCTGGGTGGAGAGGAAGTTGAGGGATGGCAGAAGGTGAAGGATGGCAACCTACGAGCCTTGCAAAGCAGTTCAGGTTTCTGGAGAGTGGAGAGTCCTAAAGAGAAGAAGGAACTGGTAGAAGGGAAAAAGGGAAAGACCTCGAAAGAAGTATAGGTCTGTAGCGAAAGAGAAACAAAGAAAAGAGGAAAAGAAGCTTTCCCTTTGATGTTTGGAACTTTAGATATCATAATTTTGGGAATTGGTGGTTGGGAGAACATTTATTATATAAAACATGTCTTGATAGATTTTCGTGATCTATACAGTTCCTTATTTTTGAAGACTCCCTTGAGATAATCCATTTGGATTGCATCAGGCCTTGGCCCCAGGGAAAAATCCACATAGGTGAGAGTGTCAGCCCTAAGGGTTGAGAGTCTACCTCGAGTGTTTGTCTCCAGAGGTCCAACATGGACAAAAGTCATTATGTACCTCTAGAGGTGCATCTTGGCAAGCTTGTCAGCTTGTTTTGGGCGCCTGTGGAAACTATTTGTGGCTTCCTTGGGACGCCATCTGGAACCTACTTGAGTGATAAGGTAGGGCTTCCATGGGAAGCCATCTGGAACCTCATCAAGAGTACATCTGCGACTTCCTTGAGAAGCCATCTGAGACCTACGGTGAAGGTCATCTGGGTCCTTCTCCAGGGGCCATCTTGGACTTTCTCCAGAGGTCATCTGGGGCTTCCTCAGGAGGCCATCTGAGACCTCTTCAAAAGTAGTCATTGGGGCTTTCGTAAGAGGCAATCTAGGACTACCTCCTGAGGTCATCTGGAGCTTCTTTGGGAGGTCATCTCAGGCTACCATGATGAGAAAACTATGACTGTCTTTGGACATCATCTGGGACTTCCTTGAGAAGCTCTATAGGACTTTCTCTGGAGGTCAACTGTTGTTTTCTCAAGAGGGTTACCTGGAACTTCCTCTGGAGTTCATATGTGGCCTCTTTGAGTGGCCATCTGGGAACTACTTGAGAGGTAATCTCAGCCTCATTGAAAAGACATCTGGAAACTCCTTTGGAGGTCATCTGACACTTCCTTGGGAATCCATTTGGAACCTCCATGAGAGGTCATCTAGGGCCTCCTAGGGAGGACATATGTGACATCCTCCAGAAGTCATCTGTGGCCTCCTCAAGAGGCAATCTGGGACATCCTTTCTGTCATCTAGAACTTCCTGTAGAGGTCAACATTGAGAGGTATGGCACATGTGGGTTAAGTGTCTGTGGCTCTTGGTCTTTGTATGTATGCTGATAGTTCTATCTGTGTCCTGTATGCACCTGTTTACTCCTTTTCTCAGGATGGGAGAACAAGCCTTAGGTAGTCATATCCAAAAATATTCTCCCCCATGTTTACAGAATCCCTCAGAGGAAGATGCACTGATGTACTTTCTCTCCTATTCTTTGTCATCAGCAACTCAAATAAGTCCTCCCATACCAAAAGTGGTTACTTGTACCAGACTGAGGTGGTACAATGTGGTATGTTACCCTTATTACCCTTGAGAGAGGAACATGGAGGAGATGATGGGCATGGGACCTTTCTAATATATGTTCCCTTTACAAGTAGTGACCTGTATAACTGGAAACAGCAAAATCCATCCTTTTCAGAAAAAAAACAGGGGCTCATTACTTCATTAGAGACAGTAATTTTCACACACAAGCACATCTGGGATGACTGTCAGCAAATTTTACAGGTGCTTTTCACCTGGAAGAAAAGCCAATGAATACTATCAGTGACTTGACGGTGGTCCTTATACCAGACAGTAGCCCCACTATTTAAGAAGACTATTTGGAGCAAGTCTTTCCTCAGACTTATCCAAGCTGAGACTAACAGCAGTCGTGGTATGGAGGTGCTTACAAATTATTTCCAGGTTCAGCTAACAGGGATACTGCAGTGGCTAGAAAGCCAAGTCTTCAATCTAAGGTGAGTGAGATGGTACTGTTCCCCAGTAAGTACCCTAATGCTTTTTCTGGAACTTCTCCCAGAAGCCTATAGGACCTATAGGCTATAGATCTTTAAGTCCTGGAGAATCAAAGAGCCCTAAATATGGCCTTTTTTATGCAGTCAGCCACAGATATTAGAAGAAAGCTTGAAAAGTTAGAAGGTTTTGAGGTAAAGTGGTTGCCCAGTTGGTGTTTTATAACAGACACACCCTGAAAAAAAACAAGTCTAAGAAGGGAGTTTGAGTTTTGGTAGGAGCACCAGAATAGGGATCAAGAAACATTTGGTAAAGACAGTACAATTAATTTGAAAATGGCAGTAGGGAACCTCTAGGACTAGATCAGTGAGCTTAATGCAAGCAAAATGGACATTAGGAAAAGGAATGTCTAAGGAGAAGAATGATAGAAAATGACAGGTTAAGTAAGCACATTAACCACATGGAAAATGTAAATGACAGGTTAAGTAAGCATATTAACCACATGGAAAATGTAAATGACAGGTTAAGTAATCACATTTACCACATGGAAAATGTGTTCATAGCTCTGGAGAAACTTGCAAAGGAACTCTGAATTTCATAAAGAAATTATGACTATGAAAAAGGAGCTGGGAGGCTGGGAAGGTGGCTCAGTGGTAGAGTGCTTGCCTTGCACGCATGATACCCTGGGTTCAATTGTTCAGCACCACATAAGCAAAAAGAAAAAAGCCAGAAGTGGCAATGTGGATCAAGTGGTAGAGCGCTAGCCTTGAGGTGAAGAGCTGAGGGACAGTGTCAAGGCCAGAGTTCAGGCCCCACGACCCGACCCAAAATAAAAAGGAAAAAAAAGGAAAAGGAGCTGGACCTGATATAAGAATATATTAGGTTGAAGTACATGTCAATTGTAAGCTTTGAAAAGTGTCACTACTAATTCAAAGCAACAGAGTAAGAAAGAATGAGTAGTTAGCAGAGAAGACGGGGATATGCTGAGTCATAGAAGATGAGGCCAAGAAAAGAGAACAGGAAAATATCAGGCTCAAGAAAGAGATTGTTTCTCTTCAGAAAGAGTTAAAGGACCACTTGCTTTGATAGAGAATGCCATGGAAAGGGAAAGAGCATTAGGAATAAAAACAGAAGAGCTAAACAAACAGATCCAAGGTCAAGAACCACATGATTATCTCCATTGATTTGGAAAATGATTTTGATAAAATTCAACACTCATTCATGTTAAAAGCTCTGGAAAAAATAGGAATAGAAGGAACATTTCATAAGACAATAAAAGCCTTACATGGCAGATCAAAAGCCAATATTATGCTTAGTAGGGAAAAACTACAACCAATTCCCTTAAAAACAGGAACAAGGCAAGGATGCACACTCTCTCCACTCTTCAATATAGTTCTGGAATTTTTAGCCGGAGCAATAAGGAAAGAAAAATACATTGAAAGGATCCACATAGGAGAGGAAGAATATATACTCTCTCTTTTTGCAGATGGCATTATTTTATAAAATAACGATCCCTAAAGCTCCATCCCCAAACACTTAGAGCTTATAAACCAAGTTGGCAAAGTACCAGGATACAAAATTAACCCACAAAAATCAGTTGGCTTTCTGTAAACCAACAAATTACAAACAGAAATGGACATCAAGGAAACAACCTCATTCAAAATAACCTCAAAAATAAAGTATTTAGGAAGTAACCTAACCAAAGATGTAAAGGGTCTATTTCATGAAAACTATAAAAGCCTAAAAAAAGGAATCTTAGAGGATACCAGGAAATGGAAAGACTTCCCATGTTCCCGGATAGGCAGAATTAATATGGTGAAAATGGCCATACTGCCAAAATTAATAAACACATTCAATGCAATTCTCATTAAAATTCCAATGACTTACTTTACTAAAATAGAGAAAATAGTACAAAAGTTCATATGAAACAACAAAAGACCTAGCATAGTCAAAACAATTTTAGGCAAAAAAAAGGATGCGGGAGGGATGATGATACAGGACTTCAAGCTCTATTATAGAGCCATAATAACAAAGACAGGTTGGTACTGGCAAAAAAAGAGACCCAAAAATCAGTGAGAAAGTTTAGAGGACCCAGAAATATAGCAGCATATGTACAGTCAGTTGAAATTTGACACAGGAGCCAAAGACATACGGTGGAAGAATCATAACCTCTTCAACTACTGGTGCTGGGAAAACTGGCCACATGCAGAAAACTAAAAGTGAACCCTAGCTTATCACCATACACTAATATCAACTCAAAATGGATTAAAGACCTTAACATCAAGCCTGAAACTCTGAAACTATTAAAAGACCGAGTATGAGAGAGACTTGGACTTATAGGCAAAAGCAGGAACTTCCAGAACAGATTCCCAGGGTCACAACAAATTGGAGAATGACTCGATAAATGGGACTACCTTAAAATAAAGTTTCTGCACAGATAAAAAATATCAACCAAACTAGAAAGAAAGCCAAATAATTGGGAAAAAATATTTACCAGCAATATATCAGACAAGGGTCTATCCATTATATATGGTAAACTCAAGAAACTAACCCTTTACAAACCTAACAAACCAATTTTGAAATGGTCAAGGGAGCTAAAGAGAGACTTTTCAGAAGAAGAGGTAAAAACGGCAAAGAAACACGTGAGGAAATGTTCATCATCCCTGGCTGTAAAGGAAATGCAAATAAAAACAACTCTGAGATACCACCTTACTCCATTCAGAATGGCCCACATCCTAAATTCAGCAAATGACAAGTGCTGGAAAGGATGCAAAGAAAGAGAAGCATTACTTCGTTGCTGGTGGGAATGTATACAAATACAACCACTTGGAAAGAAGTCTGGAGGTACCTCAAAAAGCTAAATATCGACCTGTCCTATGAACTGGCCATACCACTCCTAGGCATCTACTCAGAATAACAGGAACCAGTATACAAAGACACACACACCTTTATGATTATTGCAGCACTGTTCACAAGAGCCAAGATGTGGAAACAACCCAGATGAGCCACTATTGATAAGTGGATCCAAAAATTGTGGTACCTATATACAATGGAATACTATTCAGCCATTAGACAGGACAAAATGATGGCATTTGTAGGGAAATGAATGGAACTAGACCAAATTATTTGAGTAAGAACAAAGAGACAAATATCACAGGGTCTACCTGATATGTGGATTCTAAAGCCAAAATGCAAGAAGTACGACAAAGTAAACAGGACTCGAGAAACAAAGGACAGCCACTCTTTTTGTTGTATCACCGTTAATGACTCTATGTTCTTGACTATGTAGATGGTAGAAATATGCATGCAATGGAGGGAAGCCAAGAGGAGGAACAGAAAAAGTGGGAAATGGAACAACATACAACAAAGGGGTCCATCAGCTGCACTGGACATAGAAGAAAAATAACTAAGTAACCCAAACACAGTGATGGGAAGGGAGGAGTGAGAAGGACAGAGGGAAAGAAGAATAGCTTACAGTAAGCAAAAGGGAAAAAATGTAAATATCACCTGAGGTGGGAAAATAATTTGGATTGTCAAAGCTCATAGAATTAACAAACTTTATACCATGATAACGATACTTTGCCTTGTCAAGTTTAAAATGTGTTTGTGACTTTAACTAAGTATCACAATTCCACAATATTGTGAAAAATGTGGAATATATGTAATCACATATCTCAATTTTTACAAAAAAGTGTGAGAAAGGAAGGGTTACGAGGGATGGGTGACAATGTTGTCAAACACCTTATATTCATGTACTGTTTTGTAGAATGAGAACTTCTTTCTACAACTACTTAAAAATAATAACAATACAAAGTGTTTAAAAAATAAATAAACAGTATCGCAACAGATAAGTTCAAATATAAAATAAGAAATTAAATCCAATTGGAAGGCAAAATTCTTTGGGGAGAGTGATGTAGTTTATTCTATAGCAAGTCTCCTTCAGCAATAAATTCAAAAGGTAGACCTCAAGTAAGTGAAATAAACTAAGAAATGGAGATGAAAAAAAAAAAAAAACTTCACCCACTCTTTCTTGCCTGGACAGCTGGTGTGGGTAAAAATTCGTCATGCTCCTGAATTAGAACCAAAGTGGCAAGGACCATATTTGGTGGTGCTAGGACCAATATACAGAGAAGGCTGCAAGATGCACTGTTCAGAGACATTCAGATGATCCCTTAAGGATAAGACTTACTAAGTGTTAATTACTGCTAACTAGTGTGTTTCTATAATTTACTTGTTTTCTATTAAATTTACATTTTAAGCCTTTTCATTTGGTGGAGTGAAGGGAATTTTTAGGATTTGGTAAGAGGGAATCAAGGATTTGATTGGACATGAAAACCTGTGGAGGTGTATTAAGCAGCAGGTCCCTAATAATCAGCAGGGCCACTAATCAATGTGGACCCATGTCCTGGCCCACTGGAGTGCATGGGATATACAACCAAAGGGCCAGGGTATGTTGTTGGAAGGGGTAGGATGTCATCCTCACATGATTAGCTGTGAAGAAGTGATTGGGGAACGGGCAGTTTGTGAAGTGATGGTTGAAAACTGTTAGGCAGGAGACCCACTGGAGTGATAGAGGGGTTCAACCTATGTATACGCTGCATGGTCAGAGAAATGGAATTGGAGAAAATCAAGGGAAGGAAGTGGTGAGACAGCAGGAGGGGAAAGACTTGGGAGAAGTGGAAATTGAGGGAGAGTAGGAGGGAAAGTATGCCAATTGGCCACCAGGTTAGAGAAGTGTAGGCCTGTGGATAGTGGAGAGGCCTAAAGAGAAAAAGGAAGTGATGGAAGGGAAAAAGGGAAATGAAGGAAAGTCTATAAAGAAGTAGGGAATAAAAGAAAAGGACAAAGCCTTACCTATTGAAGTTTGGAGCTTTGGAGATGATAATTTGGGGAGTTGGTGCTTTGCATACCAATTAACTATGTGTGGCTGGCCATTGGAGGTCTGAGATTTGGTATTTGGGGCTGGCTTGTCACTGAGTGTACAGCCCAGGACAAGGTAAATGAAGGCCCATTTCGAGTGTAAATAAAGTTATTTTCAATGTGCCTCATCAGATTGTCTTGTGTTTTATGCATCATAAGTATACTAGTTCATGTTAGTAGTCTCAAAGGCCACGAAATTTTAAAATGTTATGAGGTCATAATCGGTTTGCAAATCCGAATGGGACAGTGATGGCAATATGATGTCACAATATCAAGTCATAATAATATTTTGATGTAATAATTAGGTGGTGATTCCATAATGTTGATGAGGTTACAATAGGTTTATGATGTCACAATTGGGTTGATGATGTCACAATGGCATGCTGGACTTCAATTTTCGTTAACTCCTAATGAAAATATGAATTCAGAATGGGATTGTGAGATCTCCAAAGTCATGCATTGGCCCAAATGTGAACTCCCAACAGGTATGTGATATCACAATGCAACACAATGCTCATGATATCTGACAGTGATGACACAATTTTCATGATAGAGTGCATTTCCAATATAACATGTCATGTCAAAAACATTATGAGATCACAAAGGCCTATGTATCACAAGGGCATCGTGTCAAAGTTATGAGGAAAGGACCGGTTAATGATGTCACACTGGTGATCCTGCCTCCAAGGGGTTGTAATATTACAATGACATAACTGATCTTAATTGTTAGATCACAATGATTATATGGGTAAACAACTGAGCTTTGATGTCACAAAGGCCATATGCTTTTTTAAAGGTGCTAAAAGGTCATAACCGATTGAAATATCACAATGTGATTGTGATGTCACAATGGCAATGTGTTACTGCAATAGGTTTGTGATATCACTTTGGTAATGAAGTCACCCATGGAATAGTGATGTCACTACTAGTTTGTAATATTACAATCACATGTCTGATTTCAATTGCTACTAGTTTACAATGAGGACAAGAGTTCAAGGAAGGAGCTAGAAGTCCTAAAACCCATGACTTTTCTAACATGTTATGTCTTAATAAGTTTGTGAAAACAGAAGGGCACAGTGATATCACAATATCAATGTGATGTCACAATATCATGTCATAATAATGTGTTAAGGGAGTTCAGAAGAAGCTAACTGAGGAGAGGTTGGATTCGAAACAAGTGCTCGCATAGAAAGCAGTTTTAGTGTTCCTGTGAACAGTCCTAGGCTAGAGAATCACACCTAAGTGTGCCATCACAGTACAAAGAGTATGGCCAGAGAGGGAAAATCCAGGCAAAGAAAGAGATCTGAGCACTTGCCAGTAGCCGCAGCTGCAAGGGCTGTGGTGGCAGCGGCAGCCATAGATACCATACCTACAACAGAGAGTCCAGGACAAAGGAGCCATACACAGTAGAGTAGCAGATTCTACTCAACACCAGCAAGAACTGAGAAGTAGCAGATATCTTCGTCCTGCAGATTTCAGACCAGAGAGGGTCCAGGAACCAAGAATCTGGTGTGAGTAGAACCCTGACTTCCTCCCTCCTTCTCAGGGAGCAGAGGTGGGAAGGCTACCAATCCCCTCACCACCACCGGAGGTCTCCATCTTTGAAACTGACAAAGGCCCGGTTGAGCGGATAGCTCCTACTCAGGCCTTGGGAAAACACAAAAAGAGTCCTTTTGCAGGTCACAGGAACTAGAAGTGACCTGCCAGGCTCAGTTCCACCCAGGGGAAACTCACTCTGCCCAGGCAGAGTAAACTTTGTCCTTGGAGAAGAGACTTTCTTCACCGGGTAAACAGAGCCAGAAGCTGGCCCACCCTACAGAAGCCTAGACAACAATTGAAATTCAGTAAACATAAACCCTGAGAATGGCTCCAAGCTGGGCTCTGTGAGTGTCTCAGGAGCTAGCCCCTCAGGGAAAAGCTACTGTTTGCTGAAAGGCTTCAACCCTACCCAGAACCTAGACTCATCACAACATCTCCAAACTAGAGGAAACAGCCATCTCCCTCTTTGGTGATACTCAAAGATCTCCCTCTCACTGAACTAGCCTGGGAGGAGAATCACAAAATCGTGCCTAACAGAGGGCATTTTCTGCCTGACCAAACTGACTTAAGAAACCAATCAAGCCATAGGAAAACCAAACACCACAAGAAGACCAGAGACTCCACCAAGACACTGGTTATAGACACAGGGGAGATACAGACTCTTCCCATCCGCCCTCCAAAAAAAAAAAACCCCAAAACAAAGAACTCTTTTTTGAACATTTTTTTTAATTTTTATTTTTAAGTGTTTTCTGCTGACCTTTATTTTCTCATAATTTTTATTTGTGTGTGTGTGTGTGTGTGTGTGTGTGTGTGTGTGTGTGTGTGTGTGTGTGTGTGTTTAATCTCTTTGGCCTTTTGGTCTTTTTTATTGTTTTCATTTTTTCTCTCTTTCTTTATTTTTTGCATGACTTAATTACTGTTCACCTCAACTCCAGATACATTCCTGTCTCAATTGTTAGACTTTGTCCCCATTATGTACATACTTAAGCCAGAAATTTATTACTCAGTCACAACCACTTAGGCTTAACTTCTTTAATAGCAGTATTATCTCTTTTTACCTACATAATTTTCAAGTAACTAATTTAAAAAAAATTATTTTTTAGTTTTCATGTTTCCTTTCTATCCCTCCCCTCCTCTCATCCTATACTTTTCTTCTCTCAATTTCGTTTCTTTAAACTTACATAATTTTTAAGTGTTTCATTTCTTAAATTTAAATTTTTGTTTTCCCTTTTTTTTCTTTTTTAAAAAAATTTCTCTCTTATGATTCTGTCCAATCCATTTCCCTCTCAGAGATTAGGAATTGGTTACATTTACTCTCATTTTACCTCTCCACATCCCTCTAGTCCTGTTTTTCCCCACATTTCTCCCTGAAGCTAACAATTTCTGGTTTGCCCAATCCTTCTTCATTGTCTTAACCCATTAATCCATGGTTGTTTGATTCAGAATAGACTGTATCTGTTGAACTAAATTGTATCTGCAGCCATTTTGGTTGTGCAACTGAAGGACTCTGGTTGATACTTACCTTAAAATAGTGCTCTAGCACAAAATTGCTGTTATTTTCATACCAAATAGGCAGAACAAGCCAGAAAAACACAAGAAATATGGCAAGTCCAAGTATCTGAACTCCCACTAATGATAATCAGGTGACAGAATAGTTAATGATAATAATAATAAGAATAGTTAATGATAATAATAATAATTAATATTTCTCTAAAAGCTCTACAAACACTATTGGTAAACATGGTGATTGAAATAATTGAAAATTTGCAAAAGTCTCAGTGTGAGCGTGATAGGGACCAAGAGGAGGCAATCCAAAGTGTAGTACAGGAATCTTGTGAGAATTAGGAAGCTACTTAAAGATTAATAAAGGAATTGCATAAGCAGGTTGAGAACAGTCATAGAGAATTACAGGAATTGCTTTAATGTGAGGAAACTAATCAAAGAGTAATATAGGAATTGCGAGAGCGTGATCAGAATAGACAGAGATAAATAGAGGCATTAAAAAAATCCATAAAGAGACAGCTGAAACAATTCAAGGAGACCACAAAGGGAATGCAGAATAGAGCCTGCCAGAAGGAATGGGAGTCCAAGGAAACCATAACCAATCAGCTAAGTGATCTGAGAATAAACACTGAAAGCCAAATTAAGGAAGTAAAGCTCATACAAGATCTAAACCAAAGCTCCAACAAAGAAATTGAAGCCATCAAAGCCGACCAACTAGAAGGAAAAGAAATTAAAAACAAATAGAAAGTCTTGACAGTAGGTTAGACCAGGCAGAAGATCAAATCTTGGGGATTGAAGACAGCCTAGATATTATAGAGAAATAACATACAAATACCCAAGATAAATCCAAGAAATATGATAGATCTATTCTATATTTGGAAGACACCATCAGAAGGCCTAATCTGAGGATAATGGATATAGAGGAGCACCTAGAGACAGAAGTTAATGGTCTAGGAAATTTATTTAACAGAATCCTAACAGAGAACTTCCCAAACATGCAAAAAGTTAGGCCTATGGCCTATTCAGATACAAGAAGCCAAATAGACCAGAACAGAACAGGACATGTCCTGGTCACATTATAATCCGCACAGGATCAATTCAGACCAAGGAAAGGAAAGCTGTCAAGGAGAAAAGGTCAATCACCTATACAAGGAAACCAATTAGAATATCCTCAGATTTCTCAGCAGAGATGATTAAAGCAAGAAGAGCCTGGAATGATGTATTCCATGCCCTAAAGACAAACCACAACAAAGAATAGTATACCCAGCTAAACTCTCCTTCATAATTGAAGGTCAAATAAAAATTTTCCATAGCAAAGAAAAATTGAAACAATATATCTCCACAAAACCAGCCCTACAAAGGTACTTAAAGATATCCTAGAAAACTAACAAGACAACAGCCAAGAAATGGCATCTAAGGGAATAAAATTAGAACTCAACATGAAAAGCAACCAAAGACAGGCCTGTAACACATGGAGGCTGAACAACACACTGTTGAATCACCAGTGGGTCATGGAAGAGATTAGAAAGGAAATGCAAATGTTCATGATATTCAACAAAAATGAACACACAAATTACCAGCTCCTCTGGGACACAGCAAAAACAGTACTCTGAGGCAAGTTTATAGCTCTGAATTCCTACATCAACAAATTAGAGAGATCTGAAACCAACAATTTAATAAGACATCTGAACCTCTTTCAAAAAGATCAGCAAAATAAACTCCAATCCAGTAGACAGAAAGAAATAATTAAAATTAAATTAGAATTAACTAAATTAGAATCCAAAAACACCATAAAAAGAATCAACAAAACAAAGAGTTGGTTCTTCAAAAAAATTAACAAAATTGACAGACCCTTAGCAAATCATATCAGAAAAAGAAGTGAACACACCCAAATAAACAAACTAAGAGATGAGAATGGGAACATCACCATCAGAACATTATATTCTCAAAACTTTATGCTAATAAGTTTGAGAACTGGCAGAAATGGACCTTTTCCTATCAAATATCGACATGCCGAAACTCAACCAAGATGAGTTAAATTAAATTAACATGCCCATATCAAGCATAGAAATAGAAACAGCAATAACAGACCTCACATCTAAGAAAAGCCCAGGACTAGCTGGATTTACAGAGTAATTCTACAAGGCATTCAAAGCAGGGCTCACACCAAACCTCCTCCAACTATTCAAAAAAATTGAAAGAGTAAGTTCACTACCAATTCATTCTATGATGCCAACATAACCGTTATCCCAAACCAGGCAGGGACTCATCAAAGAAAGAGAACTATAGAGCCATTTCTTTGATGAACATGGATGTTAAACACCTCAACAAAATTTTGGCTAATCAACTTCAACAATTCATCCAAAAAATCATACACACGATCAAACAGGATTTGTTTCAGGGAGGCAAAGCTGGTTCAATATATGCAAATCAGATAATATAATTCATCACATCAACAAGAGCAATGATGAGAACCACATGGATATATCAATGGATGCAGAAAAAGAATTTCACAAGATCCAACACACCATTATAATGAAGACTCTGGAAAAACTATGAACCCAGAGAACATTCCTCAATACAATAAAGGTTGTATATGACAAATCTACATCCAGCATTATAATTAATGGTGAAAAACGAAAGCCATTTCCTCTTAACTCAGGAACGAGACAAGGATGTCGACTCTCCCCACTTCTCTTCAATTTAGTATTAAAATGCCTACCTACAGTAATAAGACAAGATGCAAACATAAAAGGGATCCAAATAGGGAAAGATGATGTAAAACTCTCATTCTTTGCAGATGACATAGTCTTGTATTTAAAGAATTTCAGAGACACCACTCCCAAATTACTCATGCTGATTCAAAACTTTGGTAAAGAAGCATAGTATAAAATTAACTCTCAAAAACCAATGGCTTTTCTGCATGCCAACAATGAGAAGTGTGGCTGAAATCAGGAAAGCAACTCCATTCATAATAGCCCCGAAAAAAATAAAATACCTAGGAATTAACTTAATCAAAGAAGTGAAGGAACTTTATGATGAAAACTTTAAAAACCTGAAAAAGAAAGTAAAAACAGAACTTAGAAAGTGGAAAAACCTCCCATGCTCCTGGATTGGAAGGATCAACATCATGCTAATTGCAATACTTCTCAAGGTTATCTACCAAATCAATGTGATACCTATCAATATTCCAAACTCATTCCTCAAGAAAACAGAAGAGGCAATCCAAAAATTCATATGGTACAATGGAAGATCCCAAATAGCAAAAATGATCCTTAACAGAAAAAACAGTGCTGGAGGAATATCACTACCAAATTCCAAACTCTACTACAAAGCCATAGTAATCAAAACAGCTTGTATTGGCACAAGAACAGACCTCAGGACCAATGAAATAGAACTGAAAACCCAGAAATGAACCTACAGACCTATAACAACCTAATCTTCGATAAGGGAGCTAAAAAAAAAAGAATGTAAGAAAAACAGCCTGTTCAGTAAATGGTGCTGGCAAAATTGGTTAATCACTTGTAGAAAACTAAAGCTAGATCCTTATATATTACCGTGTACCAGAATCAACTCCAAATGAATCAAAGACTTCGGAGTCAAAGCAGACACCCTGAAAACATTACAGGATGGAATAGGAGAAACTCTAGGTCTCCTTGGCACTGGCCAAAATTTTCTTAATAGAGACCCAGAAACATGAAAAATCAAAGAATGGTTGGACAAATGGGATTTCATGAAATTGCAGAGCTTCTGCCTGGCAAAGGACAAAGCTAGCAAGATCAATAGAAAATCCACAGATTCAGAGAGGATCTTCACTAGCCATACAACAGACAAGGGTCTCATATCTAAAATATACCTGGACCTCAAAAAATTATATTCCCCAACAACAAATCCTCAAAGAAAGAACTCCCCAATAAATAAGTGGGCTAGAGACATACTTCTCTGAAGAGGAAATAAGGATAGCGAATAGACACACGAAGAAATGCTCAAACTCCCTAGCCATAAAAGAAATGCAGATCAAAACAGCATTGAGATACCACCTCACGCTAGTTAGAATGGCTATAATCAAGAACTCTAATATCAACAGAAGCTGGTGGGGATATTGATGGGACTGTATACTTGTTCAACCACTTTGGAAATCAGTATGGAGCTTCCTCAAAAGACTCTACATAGAGCTCCCTGATGACCCAGCACTCCCACATTTGAGTATTTAACCAAATGATTACAAACAATACCATACTAAAGCTACCAACACAACTATGTTTATTGCAGCATTATTTACCATAGCGAAGATCTGGAACCAACCCAGATGCCCCTCAGCAGATGAATGGATCAAGAAAATGTGATATATATACACAATGGAATTCTATGCGTCCATCGGAAATAATGACATTGCCTCATTTGTTAGGAAATGGAAAGCCTTGGAAAAAATTATATTAAGTGAAGTAATCCAGGCCGAAAGAAACATAACTGCCATGGTTTCCCCTATTTGCAATAACTAGTATATGTCTGAGACAAACAGAAATTGTCAGACAAGTTGATGTAAGGAAAAATGAACCCTAAGATAAGGACTCAAATTGTTTTTTGTTCTTGCTATTTTTTCTGCCATATTTATGACATGATTTATTTGTTGCTTTTTATGGCCCTCTCCCACGGTATAACCCCTGTTTTCACTGTATTTGATGTTGGTATAATTTGGGGATGGCAAGGGAAAAACAAATTGTTGTACAGGAGGTCTAATTACTACAATGACATGTACAAGACATTATGTCGAAAAACGAACTTTTCAACTTTGGTACAGAGGGGGTGGTGGGTTGGTAGAAGGGGAGATATGAAGAGATGGGAAGGGGAAACAAAGGAGGAGGCAAAAATGCTTGATAAGAAATGTACTCATTACCTTGTTCATGTAATTGTAAACACTCTGTTTGTATTTTCACAATAAAAAAATCATTAAATAAAGTAAAATTCATGTCAATTTTGTTTTGTCGGTCGTAGGGACTCTAACTCTGGGCCTGGGCACTGTCCCTCCTCTCTTCAGCTGAAGGATACCACTGTATCTCTTCAGCTACAGTGCTGTTTCTAGTTTTCAAGAGATATATTGGAGATAAGAGTTTCACAGACTTTTCTGCCCAGGCTGACTTTGAACCACTATCCTCAGATCTCAGACTTTTGGGTAGCTAAGATTATAGGCATCACCCAACAAAGCCCAGATCTAAGATAATTTTTAAAAAGGAAGCTTATTGAAACTTCTGGCTTTTTCCAATAAACAATTCTTACTTTTTCAGCATTAATTTATAACTATGATTTATTTTAAGATGTAACTGTGAATTTTTTAATCGAATCATATATAAGTTTTACTATTACTCAGTATCTCACAAAAATCCACAGTTAATTGACTTTCCCCAAAGTCAATTATTACATACTATATTACATACTATTATTATTACACTCTATATTACATATAATGTGAAGTGAAAATAGTTTGGATCATTTCATATAAATTAGTAGCTGCTATTTTAGGATTATAAATTCAAATCTGTGATTTTAAACGAAGGAAAGAAGATTTTCAAGTTATAATGAAGTATGAATGTGTAGGGTGTCCCAATTGAAACAAAAATTCTGAATTCATACAGACAAAATTATTTTCTTTCCACTTATGTCTTTGCAGTAGTACTATTGGAAATAGTGAGGCAAGAGGAGGAAGAATTCAATCTTTTTTTTTTTTCGTCAGTCGTGAAGCTTGAATTCTGGGCTAGAGCCCTGTGCCTGTGCTCTTCAGCTCAAGGTGAGCACTCTACCGCTTGAGACACAGCTCCACTTCTGGTTTTCTAATGGTTTATTGGAGATAAGGGTCTCATAGATTTTCCTGCCCAGGCTGGCTTTGAACCGTGATCCTCAGATCTCTGTGATCCTCCTGAGTAGCTAGGATTACAGGAGTGAGCCACCGGTGCCCGGCAAGGAGGAAGAATTCAAATCATGTCAAACCATGTCTCTTTATGAAGACCTGCCTATCCCCAGTTGTCACAACATTTCGAGTGTCTCTGTTAGAATTCTATTTGGAAAAGTTATAAATCATTGATTCTTTTTGTACTTTCTGTTATAGGAAACAACATATAGACACAAAACAACTGAAATAAAATGCTCACATATGTTGAAGTCACAACTGGAAAAACAGCCAACAAAGTAGAACTCCCCCAGGAACAAAAGCATGTTGTGCCCAGTTTTTTTTTTTTTAATGTGCAGAATCTACTCTGTTCTTTTTTTTTGTCTTTTTTTAAATTTTTATTTTTATTTTTTGTGAACATAGTACAGAGGGGTTACAATTACATGGGCAAGATAATGAGTACATTTCTTATCAAGCATTGCAGCCTCCTCCTTTGTTTACCCTTCACATCATTTCCCAGCCTCCCTCCACCCCCCCCACCCAATCTCCCTCCCGGGCCCCGCCCCCCCCCCCCCCCCCCCCGCACCAAAGTTGTAGAGTTCGTTTTTGACATGACAACTTGTACTTCTCATTGTTGCATCGGGTCCACCTGTATCCTTAAACGACTTTACATGTTAACATGGCGTAGAGCCATAAGGATAATTGTGTCTCAGAAATATGGTTGTGTTAATTTGTAATTAAATTCATCTAGATGAACCTAATATAGCAAATCACTTGAATGGATAAAATTGTTTAAAACAAATGTGACTGTATGCGGAGTGAGATCTGCACATATTTAAAAGAATAAAATAACAAAATCATGACATACTTAAAAAATTCAGAAATGTAATGAATAACTCCAATAGTATCCATATTGAGAACTAATTCCTACTGATTTAACAAAAAAAATATGCAAATAGTTGAATCTGAGCATTGTACATGAGTGTACATTATTTTAACTACTCCAAATTACACTTTGTAGAAGACTGAATGTGGCTTATCTAAAGGAAAACATCAACACATGATATGAAGGAAATTAAAAATCCCATGAAAAGAGAGAAGTAGTTTCTAGAAAATAATAGTTTAATAAATGGTGGTCAAAATCTTTCTAGTTCTGACAAAATTGCATATCTATTTATTTAGATCCAAAAAAGACCCCAAGTTACTCGTGCAGATTTGAAACTATGGCATAGTATCAGTATACATCTGTAACATTATTATGGGTATAGAGTCTGGCAAGGAATTCATTTCCTCTTCGATCTGACAAATGAATATATGAAAGAACTTCTCCAACTAAATATCAAGACCTAACTAAACATATAATCATCATGTAAGCCCTATTGCAACTGGGGTAAAATAAAAATCAGTCATACTGATTCTGTATTTATTGTAAATGTTGATTTTTTATAAATTATTTCCTTTAGCTTGCATTTTCAAAACATTGTGTTACATGATGTGTATCTTAGTAACTAATTTTGGATGCCTCGTTAAATTTTGTTCTGAGTATAATGTCTCACTTCAGTTCCTATCCCATGAAATGATGTTGATTACAAAAAAATCTAATAACCACTGTTTATAATACACAAAATCTCATAAGCATGACACCAGTAAGCATTGGTTAACATTTTGATATCATGGTCTCATGACTGATGAGGCCTATCTGCATGAGTATCATTGTACCTAGATTCCTCAGCCTGAATTTTGCTACTGTTAAAAAAATATTTATATCTTTGCCACCGATCAGAGATTAAATCTGAGTATAAAGCCTAAGGAAAATGATAAAGTAAGAATTTAGCTTTTCTAGATATAAAGTAAACAAAATTCAGTATAGAGTATCTCACTGGTTTGAAGTCAACCAATTTCTCCAACACATTCTAAGCATTTCCTTACAATGTGTATTGTTCTCAAGAAGGGAATGGGTAATGTGAGAAGAGGACTAACCAAGCATTTTCTTCAAATATACATAACTTGGATTACACTCTACATTTGGATATAAGCATTTCTGATGAAACTGTTTGAATAATTGATTATCAGGTCAGGTATAATATATCCTAGTTTCATATACCAAACTACATTCAGAAAATGGTATATACCAATTAACTAAAGAAAGTCCTGGCAGAAAAATGGCATCTCTATACTAGGTAATGCCCAATTCTTATGTTTTTCATTATGCCTCCATTTAATGAATGTGATTATTTAAATGATTCATGAAGTATTAATTAAAATTGATCAGTGTCTTATAATTGTGTATAATTTTATACTAGAATCATTCAAGAACGGCCCATTCAATCATGACATACATCACATTCCACTGGTATTCATATGGATAGGAATGAGTTTGTTATGATCTTCTGCCATTTGGAGATGGCAGGATAAGGTTTCGAACTATAGGCTCCAGCTCCCACCACTTAAACCTGAGGATAGGAACTCACTGGTCTGTCCAAGAACATCAGCAAGACCAGTGATTAGGCAGTCACCCGTGGCTCTCAGCAGTCCTCCTTGATATTTACAAGGCTGTGATAGGAGGATCATAGTGAAAGTCACCCTATGCAAGAAAGTCCTTGAGACCCCTTCAGTGCCAATAAAGCCAGAAGTAGAGCCATATGGCTACAGTGGTAGAGGGCTAGCCTTAAGCAAAAGCAGCTAATGGACTGTGCCCAGATCCTGAGTTCAAGGTTCGGGACTGGCAACAAACAGACATACACAACAATATGTGCAGTCATCCAGCTAAAGCAGGTCACCCTCTTGTCCCCAACTGGATTGGACAAAGTTCCCTGGAAAAGGGGCTGGGGGAACCGCTGTCATCCTTACTCCACCCATGCTGCCTGCATCACAGGATTCTGGCCACACCCCCATTCTTTCATGTTTCTTTCTGACCAATGGGATACAAGAATGGTGGCCACACCCACATTCCATGATGCCCAGCACCAGGATTCCCTTTGGTGGTTGACACTACCACCAGCAGTTGAGGAAGGTAGAGGAGGCTGAGTGGTGAGCATGAGACATGTGGCGACTTTGGAGTAGAGTGGAAAATTGATGTCCTAGTCAGATAATGAGAGAATAGAGGATTCCCCAGAGCCCGGGAACATGGCCAGCCCATCTTTCCCATCCCAGTGCTCAGATATCTGAAACAACAGGACTCTATGAAAGAGCTACAGGCAAGAAACTACCTCCAGAACACCAGCAAAGGAATCCTCCCATCAAACCTGCAACATTCAAGAAAACAAAGAACACAAAAAAGGGAGGGATCCCCTAGACAAACACCACTGGGGAGTGTGATTCAACAGAGGGTCTGGCCAAAGGTGATGCAGACCTTGGGCCTTCCCTGCCTTTGGACACAGTCAAAGCCACCAGGGGCCAGAGTGTCTAGGGTCCTGATACCATCAAGGATCTGCAGATGTGCTAGTGACACCTGGTGCTCACCCTGGACTGCAGCAAAAGAAGAAATCAGGCACTCAGTGCTAAGATTTCACCACTGAAGCAGGAGACGACAGACCTGCAGGTTCGACTAGATAAAGAGAGGGAGAAGATTGCCCAGTTACATGAAGCACCACAAACAGAGCTAGAGATCCACAAGTCACCCATACAGAGGTTGGTTTCAGCAGAAATAGATTTACAATCTGCACCGGCCCAAGTGAACCAGGTCACCAATATCAGATAAATGGAGCACGAAGCTCTTACCAGCCACCTGCAGGCCGCAGAGTGGTGTGTGGCAGAGCTGGATATGGTGGCATCTGCGTTCACTGCTGCACAGAAGGAGACCAAAATGTTCTTTGAACGGCTGAATGATGTGACCCTTCAGCTTGAGGAAAAGACCAGAAGCTTCAATGACCTGCAGCAAGTGAACACAGAGATGCAGGAGAAGCTGGAAGTGCTCTGGACAGAGAACAGCACCAGAAGAACAGAATCTGCAAGTTCCAACTAGTGCTGGTGGGGCATGAGTTACTGAAGAGACTACTGGACAACCTGAGCTAGATTGTGACCTCAGCAAGTCTTGTGAGAGACATGTTCACAGAGGACCTGAGCATTGAGAGGTCCTCATGGAAAGGGGAGACTCAGTGGCTGAATGAGCAGGTGAACCAACTGATAGAGGAGAAGGAGAGAAGCGCGAGTCAGGTGCTGGAGAATGAGCTGGGGGAACTGAGAAAGAAGCTGACAGAACCATGGCCCCCCACAGGACCATCTCAGGTGGAGCTGCAGTTGCAGGCCTAGGCCTACTGCACACAGATGGAGTTGAAAAACCTGGAGTAACAACGTCACATCCAGGTCCAGGAAAACCAGAAGCTATGCCTCCAGAAGACAGAGCAGGAGGAGCAACTGCAGAGACTGGAGGAGAAGGCCAAGGATCTGCAGGAGATACCCTAGACCCCACAAGGCGCATGTGTGTGTGTGACCCATAGCCAGAGAAAGAGCTGGCCCTGCTGTGGGACATTCTCCACAGGGTGAGCGGTGAGAAGGAGGAGCTCACCAGCATCCTGGACTCAGAGCAACAGGTGGAGAAAGAACTGCGGGAATACCTAGACCATTCAGAGGAGAAGAAAGAGGAATGGAAAGAGGTGGCTGAGAGAGAGAAAGAGAAAGAGAGAGAGAGAGAGAGAGAGAGAGAGAGAGAGAGAGAGAGAGAGAGAGAGAGAGAGAGAGAGCCAAGCATCATGGGAGCTGCAGGAGCAGCAGGATCAGTCCCTGGCCCAGATGCAGGTACTCAGAGCCACCTGTGAGCAGCACATTGCCTCCAATGAGCGGCTGAACTCTGAGAAGGAGGCCCTGCAGCAGCACCTGCAGAGGCAGACCCAGCTGCTGGAGCTGCTGAAGCAACTGCAGGGCCTGAACAACTGGGGGGGCCTGGTGGTGCCCCCAAAGTGGCAGGACATTCTCAAGTGCCTGGAAGTAACCAGAAAATAGGAGGAGCGCCTGCAGGCCCAGCTGAGCTTCCGGGTTTTCCCTGGGGAAGTGGAAAGTGTGAGTCCTGGGGAAGAAAAGGAGTGGTGGTTATTCCCCCTGATGTGACCATCCTAGAGGATGGAGACATGGCCCAGACCTAGAGGTACATGGATTTGCGAGCCCTCTCAGAGGCTGAGATCCACAGGGGAAAACTCCTGCTGCAGGAGCAGCAGCCCTGCTGCAGTCGTCCAGCCCACCTGCAGCTCAGTGCCAGACAGAGCTGGAGCCACAGGCCCCGTGCTCTGTGAGCTGCTACCACAGCTGGCATGGGGATGGCAAGTGGGACACATGGGCATCTGAGAAGAAAATCTGCTTCATCCACTACCTGTCTAATGAGGTGGACTTCCAGAGTCCAGTGGATGAGCTTCACAGTCAATGTAGCCAGCTGTCGGCACACATCCGCACAATCAAGGATTCCCTCATGGCATGTGAAGAGCAGATGATTGTCCTGGATGTGCTGTGTCAGGAGAAAGCCAATCACATGTGCTGGCTCTCCCAGGAGAAGATGGAGAAGAAGAGAAAGCTGCAGGAGCTGCTGTGGGTCCTCGCAGGGGAAGGCATGGACAGTGGGCTCCAGATGCCAGCACAGGCTGAGCCCTCCCCCCCACTTCTTCAGACGCCTCAGGCTCTGCGGTGGGAGAAATGAGGGAGGAGCAGAAAGGTTTTGAAGAATTGCAACTTCAAGACAGCTTGGAAACTGCCAGAGGAGAGGTCGGGGTTCCAACTCCATAGTGACTCCCCCATGGAACACATCCTGTGGCAGATGCCCCACATCCAGAGCCGCCAATAGCTTGAGGGCTCAGGCAAGGAGCACTCCCTCCCTTTCTTCTCTAGACTGATGTGGATAATAACTCTATGTGACATACTGACTCTAAAAAGCCACAGCAGCCACCAGAAGTAGGTGGGACGTGGCCTTCTCTCAGGCCACCATCTTCACAAGATGGGGGTAAACTGGGTCAGGTAGGGCAGAGGCTGCAGGGAAGTGGCCCAAATTCAAGGGACATCTAATGGCCCATTGGTGGCCAGGGAAGAGACCCATGTTATGCTTATCACAAACAATAAATTGTTTGCAAAGGGAAGAAAAGTCTCCAACAAAGATTGGTTCTTCCAGTCCTGGGGCTTGAGCTCAGGGCGTGGCCACTGTCCCTGAGATCTTTTTGATCAAGGCTGGTGCTCTAAAAGTTGAGCCCCACCTCCCCTTCCAGCGTTTTCTGTGTGCAATGAAACCCCTGGTCTCAGGCATGCTATGCAACCACTCTTCCACTGAGGCACATTCTCAGCTAGGATGATTTCTCCCCATCCCAAACCCATATAAATAGGAAGTAAGGGCTAGGATGAATATGAAGCACAGTCTCGTTCACACAGAAATACTCCTCTGTCCCCTCTTGGACCCACTTAGTTGAAGTTTCTCTTCTACATTGAGGGATGAGAGAAGAAGGGGGGAGTCTTGAGAGAGGAGTACCAAGAACAGTGGCCCCCTGACCCCACAGCCTACCTCACACAAGTGATCCTCTAGATTCCAATCTTAGCTGACTCAATGTGGATTCTACACTGTCTCCTCACCTCTTCAATGCTCAGGATGAAATAAATGTCGGCCCTGGCCTCAGCCCAAACACAGGGTAGAAGCTCCTAGTCCCAGACCGACTTCCATCTCTGACGGCCCTGAGTAAGGCCAGACTCACCACTCACCATAATGTTGGGAATGACCTCATGTATGGATTCCAGGAAGATGGTCTGTAGCAAAGAGCAGAAACAACAGAGTGAGCAGGGCAGATGGATGTGGTGAGGGTGATTGCTCTGAGATCTTCCTCCTTGGAGCCCTCCTGTCAAGGCAGAGCCATGCTAACCAAAGCATGGCCAAGGCCAGAGTGTGAGATGAAATGGAGGAACGCAGGACTAAAGGAGGCACTGCTTTGTCTTGGAGCACTTGAAAATTCCAATTATATTTGACCCATACCATTCCCAAAGTCAACATGCAATGCTTCTCCTTGTTGTTGGCTGTGAGCACTGTCCCTGAGCTCTTTATCTCAAGGCTGGCACTATACAACTTGAGCCACAGGGACACTTCTTGTTTTCTGATAATTCATCGAGGATAAGAGTCTCACACACTTTCCTGCCCAGGCTGGCTTGGTACCATAATCCTCCAGATCTCAGCTTCCTGAGTATCTAGGATGACAGGTATGAGCCACCAGTGCCCAGCATGTGATACCTTTTGAAGGCATCTTTGCGAGTCTGTATAAGGAGCCCCAAAGGACCTGGATAGACCACAAGCCAATCAAGGATCTGGGATGGGGGAAGGCTGACCTTCTAGCCATACTGTTCCACAAAATTAAAGATGCCAGGTGGTTTTGTATGCATCAAACACCTAGGCCAACAGCCATGAGGCTTAGTGGGGAAAACGTGGAGAATACCCAAAGATTGCACTGTAGAAATCTCTGATTTTGCATGCATGTGGTGTGTGTGTGTGTGTGTGTGTGTGTGTGTGTGTGTGTGTGTGTGTGTGTGTGTGTGTGTGTGAACTCAGAGCCTAGGCTCTATCCCTGAGTTTTCTTGCTCAAGCCTAGTGCTCTGCCATTTGAGCCACAGCCCCACTCGATTTTTGATGGTTAATTTTATGTAAGAGTCTCAAGGACTTTCCTGTCCAGGGTGGCTTCAAACCATGACGGGGGGCCCCAGGGCAATAAAAGTAAACATAACTCACAGGTACAATCCCTATGGTGTGTGACTGCTGCCTCCTCGTGGCCAGAGATGGGACATGCAGACCCATGTCATTGTCCTCTAGAGTTCAATTGGGTGAAGTGACCAGGACCAAGCTGACTTTTGCTCACCCTGAGTGCTGATGCCAGAACAGGTATGTTCCACCCTAGGCCAAGAGAGCAGGAGGCCTGGCTCCCAGAGGCCCAAGGAAGGGAGAGGTCAGCTCAAGGCCGAGCTAAGAGCCTTTGCCCATGGATACCCCAAGTTGGCCTTCCTAATCACCGTAAGACCTGTCAAAGAATAAACCAAAAAAAACAATTGGAGCTGTGCCTCCAAGTGCTAGAGCGAGCTCTAGCATTGAACCAAAGAGCTCAGGGGCAGGGCCCCCAAGTTTTGAGTTCAAGACCCTCAGCTGACCCTCCCCCAGTTTAGCTAAATATGAACTAGTAGGATTTGTCAAGTGTTTCTGAAAAATGGTGATACTGAAGAAAGCACGCTAATTCTAATGAAAGCTGAACTTGTGACATACAGCTATACGCTGAGTCCTTCATAGGGTCCTGTTTGCTGGGTCCTTCCGACATGGGGGTTTTGTGCTGAGTCCTCAAAAAGTCCTGTTTGCTAAGTCATCCCAAAGGGTGCTATGTGCTGAATCCCTGAGAAGAGTGGGCCGTGCTGGGTTTTTCAAAGGGTGTGGTGTGCTGTGTCCATTACACAGCTACTGTATGCTGAGTTCTTCAAAAGGTGCGGTGTAATAATTCATCCCAAAGGGTACTGATATGTGCTGAGCCCTTGAGAAGAGATGGATAAGGTGAATTTTTCAAGTGCCATGTGCCGAGTCCTTTACTCAGGGTGCTCTGTACTGTCCTTCAAATGGTGCTATGTGCTGA
Source organism: Dipodomys spectabilis (assembly GCF_019054845.1). NCBI lineage: Eukaryota > Metazoa > Chordata > Mammalia > Rodentia > Heteromyidae > Dipodomys > Dipodomys spectabilis. The sequence goes on from NW_024871011.1 coordinate 105,195, forward strand.
GTCCTTTGACAATGTGGTATGTGCTGAGTCCTTCAAAATTGTGCTGTGTGCTGAGTTTTTTAAAGGGTGCTGTGCACTATTTTACACAGTGTGCTACATACTCAGCCCTTGAAAGGGGGCTGTGTGTGGTCTTAACACAGGGTGCTATGTACTGAGTCCCTGGGAAAGAATGTACGCATTGAGTTTATCAAAGCATGCCATGCACTTAGTCCATTACCTTGTGGGCTATGGACTCCCTCCATCAAAGGGTGCTGTGTGCTGAGAACTCTACACAGGGTACTTTATGCTGAGACCTTCAAAGGGAGCTTTGTGCTGTGTCCTTTACACAGGGTGCTTTGTGCTGTTTTTTGAAGTGTGCTGTGTGCTGACTCATGTCAAAAGATACTATGTTCTGAGTCCTTGAGAGGTAGTTATCCCCAACAATCACACACACACAAACACACACAAACAAACATACACACACTAGCATACACACAGACAAACATACACACACAAACATACACACAAGTGTCACTGTGCACCTTTTGGTGTGTGGATTGGAGAGGCATGGAAGAGAGTCTCCTCCAGCGGTGGGGCTGAGGGGAGATTTGATACCCTGGGCAGGTACTGGGGTTGGGAGGGAGTGATGAGCTGGTGTGAGGCTATAATTTCCATGGCCTGGAAGCCTTTGGTTCCAGCCAGGGCTTGGCTTGCAGCCAGGTGTCTGAGCCAGGCCCAAGGGGAAGATGGGGAGGGGGCCAAGAGAAGGAGGGGGCGGGGCCCAAGGCACACTCCCATGGCAGCAATGGCCAGGGTCACAACTCAGGGGAGGGCGAGGGGGTGGGGCAACACAGCCCATGAGAGAAGTGGGAGCAGAGAGAGAGCAGAGAGCAGAGCGAGTACATACAAGGGCAAGTGGCTTCATCAGCTGGCAGCCTCTCTAATCATAGTTCAGGTTCTGGTGGGGAGCACAGAGCACGTCTGGTGGAGCTGGTGCAGCAGGCACGTTACCATGGGCAGCCACGCGGAGGCACGGTGGCCGTGGTGGCCCTAAGACTGAGCAAGGGGGCCACAGGAGGGGCTGAGGTGGGGGTGGTGTTGGCTGAAGAAGAGGAGCAGAGGCCACATGCATTCCTGCCATGTGCCTGCAGGTGCTCCTGCGCCCTTCCAGCAGCCTTGCATTTCAAACATGCCACTTTCAGCTCAGACCAGCTGCACCTCTCACATTCGCCCAGAGGAGATGGCGCACCCATAGCCGGCTTGCGGCCCCGAATTGGTCGCTGTCCCTGGTCCTAGGACTACGGGCCCATATGCACCCATAGCCACCACCTACAGCTTCTCCCATTAGTACATGTGAGTGGTGGCTCTGAGGGCCCACAGCCTGGAAACACTCCATCCAATCAACCAATCACTGATCCGGACCTCCACCTCCTGTCTCCACTTTTCTGTCTCCTCCTCTAGTCCACCCTCCCCCTCCCCACAGTCTGCCATGGCCCTGTCACAAATGTGCCCTAGGGGTGGGGCGTAGGGGTGTGTTTTGACCTGGGAATCCCACCCCCATCCCTAGTGGCCAGTGTCCCAGGAAACAGGGAGATGCAGGAATGGGTGAGGATGGGTGCCACAGAACTCCTGGCCTGGAGCAGTGGGAGCCACACAGCCGCACATCTGCACCCTTCCTCTCTCTGGTGGGAGCCTGGTGGCTTTAATCAGAGGTGGGGCGCAGTGCCTCCACACCTGCCTTCTCGAGTCTTTTTCTTTTTGCTGGGGTTGGTGGGTGTTGGATGCAGGCCCTCCTTGCGGTGTGAGCCCTTGTCTTCTGTGCTCAGTCACCCTTTCATCTGAGGAGGGTCCCAGAAGAGCCCACTAGGTATGGGAGGGCACTTGGAGTCAGAAAGAAGGTGAATATCTGGGAGGAATATACACACTCCGACCCACATACACCCAGCCTGTCTGCCCTACCCCCCATCGCAGCTGTCAACAGTACTCACAGAGTGATCACATTTCCCAGTTCTCCCAGAATCGGCTGGTGCTCCAGGTCCATCTGGTCTTCTCATCCTCTCCAAGAATCCACCAAATCACCCAGAAACATCTAGGCTGGAAGTAGGGAGTCCATCCATGTATGTAGCCTTTAATACCCCATCCGTTTCCCAAACACTGCCCCAAACCCAGGTCAGACACCCCTCTGGGGCACCATGACCCCCTGTTTGTTTTCAGCCCTGGCTCTGAAAAGCCACCTATCTCAGGACACCTTCACCAAGTGTCCTGGCCTAGGGTTTTGGTGAATGGGGAATCAACACTGGTTGTTCCCAAGGGAAAGTGTCTGGCCCTGGAGAAAGGGAGAGGCAGGGTTGTTCTGCATTATTAGAGTGGTGCTCCCTTTGGTTGGATCCCCTGTTCTGACCAGGCAACCCCTGTGCTCCAGCTTGTACCTTGTCCCAAAGGAGGAACTAACAAACTCAGGAGAGGCACTGCTCTGAGTCTGTTTGTGTGTGTGTGTGTGTGTGTGTGTGTGTGTGTGTGTACATGAAAGAGAGAGAGGGAGCATGGGGAGGAGAAATAGAGAGAGAAAGAGGAGGGAGGGAGACAGACAGACAGATATAAGATCATCTTTCTCCTTATACAGCCTGACTGTGCTCAGGTGAGTGTTCCGTTGGCAAATTGCAGGTGCTGCATGGACTAATCTTCTGTCACAGTTCTGGATTTGTGTGTGTGTGTTTGTGTGTGTGTTGTTGTTGTTGTGTGTGTGTGTGTGTGTGTGTGTGTGTGTGTGTTGGGAGAGCAGGGAGGTGAGAACAATGAAAACATATTTAAGGCACCGTGTCTACAAAGAGAGAAAGCATTTTATTTGTGTGTATGTGTGTGTGTGTGTGTGTGTGTGTGTGTGTGTGTGTGTTGTTCTTTTTTCATCAATGCCAAGTACGAGTCTAGATATAATTTGTGTTTTCTCCTTCACCGTTTCATGGCTCCTTTGGGGAAGGTTTCAGTACACGTTCCTTTCCACCTCTCTCTTCTCCCTTTCCTGTAGCCCAAGTAGCTGCTGGAACTGCGTGGGTCTCCCCTAGGAGGCCTGTGTGAACCACAGACCAGAGTGGACACCTGTCCTTCTGTCTTCAGCCAGAAGGCTCGTGAGGCAACTGTGACCACAGCCGTACTCCTCCAGCCAGACAGTCTGCTCTAGTGTGTATAGTTGGAGCTAATTCAAGGGTTGGGAATGTGTCTGCCAAATGTAATTAGGGAACGAGATTGGGGAGAGCAGTAGGGCAGGGGTTGTGAGGCTAGGAGGGTATGGGGAGTGGTAAAGGTTGTGACATGGCAGATGGTTCACCACCACCAAGAATGAGAGGGGAAACTTACCCAGGGCATTGACTGTGTCCATGGGCATCTGGGCAGGGGACTCCAGGCCCCCACTGGTCGCATGGATACCCTCCTGGTGCAATGTACTGGTGGGCAGTCCTCCCTGGAGTCCTGCAGACTCCAGTCTGTGTCCAGCCTGGGCTGTTTCCAGCAGGGTAGTGGTAAGCAAGTGCATTCCCCCTGCTGGAGCCGGCTTGCTAACAGCCATGGCAGTTAGCTAGGGATCTCTAAAAGCCACTTTCTGTAACCTGCTGTAGGCTGTCTGGAAGAAAAAGCAGACCACTGAATTTGGAATTCTTCAAGTTTGATTGGGACAACTGAAATGTAATACTTTCCAGGTTTTTTTCTTGAAGCTAGCAATTTCTACTAATGCCTGGGATGATGGGTCAAATTAGAAAGACGATTGCAGCCTCCAAACAATGACGTTCAAAGCAGCACAGGAAGAGTTCCCAAGCCACATGGTCTGCTGTAATGAATAGCGTGCATTGACTGACTTTCTTCAGCAGTTGTTGATTCTCCTCCGGCTCTCGCTAGGGTGACCACCACAGTCAAGGATGTCATAGGGAGCAGAGATTGTGACCTCATCATCCCTAGCTTGCCAGCTGTGAGCAGAGACAATTCCCAGCACCTGCACTGGACTCTGGGAGATTCAGAAAATAGGGATTCCTAGAGGATCCTTCCTCTGCAACATGAAACTTGGGGGCCGGATGTGGTAATCCTGACTGGCTCCAGGGGAGGAGAGGAGGCCCCTTGAGCCAGGCCTTCATCTCACAGCAACCTCATTCACACCTACATGGGGAATTGAGTGCCACAGAGCTGGTCAGCTGCTGGACAGAGATCTTTGAGAAGGTAGGCTTCCCAGAGGCCCTGGAGTCCAGCGAGTACATAGTGGGTCACATCCTCAGAGCCAAAACAGTTAATTGTGGTGGCACCAGGAGGGGGTAAGAGGGAGGAGGGAGAACTGAGGGAGAGCTACATCAGGTTTCGTTCCCCCTCCTCCACAGAGGATTCTTACCTGAATCAGATGGGACATTTCTGTAGTATTGTCTTAGACAGATGCTCATTTATTTAACTAACAAACCACTACAGTGTGCACCAGGCTCTGGGGGGTCATAGACAATGAAAAGTTCCAGTACTGGTTCCACAGCCCATGAAGAAACCTTGGATTGATCTGGATGCCAGTGCTTCAAGCCTGTCATCCTAGCTACTTAGGAGGCTGAGATAAGAGGATTGAGGCTTTTGGCCTGGGCAGGAAAGCCTATAAGACTCTTGTCTTAATTAACTACCAAAAACAAAATGCCAGAAGTAGCTGTGTGGCTCAAGCCATAGACTACTAGCCTTGAGTAAAAAGGCTTAGGGACAGCACCTATGCTCCAAGTACAAGGCCCAGGACTGACACAAAGAAAGTAAAGAGAAAGAGGATGGAAAGACAGGAGAAAAAGAGGAAAGTAAGGAAGAAGGGAGAACATGCAAGCCTTGGTTTGGAGTCCAAGGATCAAGGGAGACAACTATTCACGATCTATGTGGGGACAGTTTCAGAGCCTAAAGCCAGTATGTAGGACCAAGCCACTGACTCCTCAACCACTTCATGACAGCCAGGAGCTGTGTGGTCACCGACTGTAAAGGGAACCAGCCTCAGGTAGAACCTAGGGCTCAGGATGGGTAACCAGGTTTCAATTATCCCCAGCCTCATCGAGTTTATTTTCTGGTCAGATAAGAAGAAAGTTTCCAAGGGCTAGGGAGGTATTGTAGTGAGAGAGTTTCAATGGGGTTTCAAGAGATAAGCCGGAATTTGAAGAGGGTGGATGGTCCCAGGTCAGGTGTGTCAGGAAATTGGAGCCATGACCTCGCCTGACACCATAGACTACCAGCCTTTGAACCAGCCACACTGCTATTAAAAGTCCTGGCACCTTGAGTTCATCATTGACGACCTGGCTGTCGTTAACTGCAGGATCCTGTGCAGTACATCCTTTGGGACTAGGACTTTCCAGAGCTCAATCTGACGATCCCACCCCCGGTGTTCATTCCTCCACCAAAGACTGAGCTAAGCATGCAACTGCCACAGGACAGCCTGGGAATGAGGGCAGGAAGTGGGTCTCTTGGCTGGTTCAGTCTTTAGTCCAGATGGCAGATCTGGGATTCAGAGAGGACAGGCTGAAGGTGAGGCAGAGCTGGGTAGAGGTTGGTGCGAAAACCAGAGGCACTGGGCTCTGAGCAGGGTTGTTTCTTTGATAATACTCACAACATAGGAACATTTCTGGGATAGAGCAGCCCTTTTCACCTCCCCAAGAGGGACCTAGATCTCCCTAGTTTCCATCCCTTGACCAGGAAACCTTTTAGTTCCCATATCATGTGTTTGGATAACTAGACCTTACCTCACTGCCCAGTGCTAAGGCAAGACAGTGAGAGATCCTGAGTCTTTGATAATCTCAGGGGACCTTCAGTATGAGATTGTACTTGAATGTCCCAACTTGGTGCATGGTCAGTCCCATCTAAGACTGCCATGATGTAGGACATAGAATCTAGAAAATCAGGGCTGGATGGGGTCTGTTCTGTGAGTCTTGAGTATTATGTGTTAGCTTTGAGCTCCCATATGCCCACCTACTTCCCTTTCTTGGTTGGGTCTATGCTAGAAAAAGCTTGAAACTAGGGCATGGATCTTATCTTTTATGCTCCAAGTTAGCACTCTACCATTTGAATCACAGCTCTACTTCCAGCTCTTTGGGGTGTTTAATTGGAGATAAAGAGTTCTCACAGGCTTTGCTGCTAAGTGGCATCCAACTGCAGTCCTCAGATTTCAGTCTCCTGAGGGGACAGAATGACAGGAATGGAAAAGTATGTTTGGTTGGGTGCCAGTAGCTCATGGCTTTTATCATAGGTACTCAGGAGGTGAGATCTGAGGATCATGGGTCAAAGCCAGCCCGTTCAGGAAAAACCCTGAGACTCTTATCTCCAAGGAATTGCCAGAAAACCAGAAGCAGTGCAGTGGCTCAAGCAACTGAGTGCTTGCCTTAAGCTGAGGATCTCAGGGCAAGCACCAAAGCCCACAGTTCAAGCCCCTGAACCACCAACAAAAAAAAGAGGTGATTAAGTTTTCCACATAGCAGTGTGTATGGTAGGAAATGCCATGCAGGTCTATGAGACATTCCAGATATGTGTGAGCCTCAATGTTTTGTCTACAGTGGATCTGATGTCTGGACTGCCACCTTCTCAGGGGTGGGATGTGATCCTAATTGAGGGAGTTCATGTTTCTATTCTCAGGGACTGCTGAATCCTTGAGCTATCCGTGTGTGTGTGTGTGTGTGTGTGTGTGTGTGTGTGTGTGTGTGTGTGTGTGTGTGTCTGTCTGTCTGTCTGTCTGTCTGTGTCTGTATGTTTGGAGGTAGAAGAACTGGGCCTTGAACTCAAGGCTGAAATGCTGTCCCTGAGATTTCTTGCTCAAAGCTAGAGCTCTGACACTTGAGCCACAGCTCTACCTCTGGCTATTTGGTGGTTCAGTGTAGATAGGAGCTTCACAAACTTTCTTACATGAATGGCTTTGAACAGTGATACTCAGACCTCAGCCTCCTGCGCAACTAGAATAACAGACAGGAGCCACCCGTGATGGCTTTGTGTGTGTGTGTGTGTGTGTGTGTGTGTGTGTGTGTGTGTGTGTAGAAGTTGGTTGTAACAAGGAGTGCTGGACCCTTTGGTAACTTCTAAATGCTGTCTTTGGGGGCAGCATGGGCTTTGAGGCTGAGGTCTGGGGGCCTGGAAGGGTGAGATGCTTGAATGGGACTCAGCACCGTTAAATTATAAGAGCAAGGGAACTTTGTGACCTGGAACTGTCTACTTCCGTGGGCCTGGTTGATGGCAGAGGGAGTGTGGGAGGATCTAGAGGTGAGGCACACAGCGGGTGGCTCGCCAGGGGGACAGAGAGCATGGTCAGCACTTAGTAAGGCTTTAAGTCCTGTTAGTATGAAACGTATTGGCATGGGTCAGACTCTAGGTCTTCTCATCATGAGGTCTTATGGGCAAGTCCAACCTTACTTTAAATCTTGACTTGTGTTCTTCAGCTCTCAGCCTCCTGAGTAGGTAGGGTTATAGGCATGATCCTCTGGCACTGGGCCTCAGATTCTTTTTGGTATATTAGGGTTTGAACTCAAGAGCTTAGGCTTTCCAGTCAGGTTTTCTTCCATGGGAGCCAAGCCTTGCTGTCTTGGGCATTTCTGAGAAGGAGTCTCCATATATGCTCAGGCTTGGCTGGATCATGGTCCTCCTGTGACAGGCATGTGCCACCATGCCTGGTCCTCTGTAGTTGGGATGGTAGATATGTAGCGCCATGCTCAGTCATCGGTTTAGATGACTGTCCCAAACTTAGTCCACAGCAGCCGATTCTTGACCACAGTTGAAGCTCTGTGTTCATCCTGGAACCATTGGTCCTCAGTCTCCTCACAGGACAGTTGTGAAGAAACAAGGGATCAATACAAAGGGAACTCTGGGGCAGGGCCAGGCATAGAGGGAATGTTCATCAGATAAGTTTCTTGGCAATTCTGTGAGCATATAACAAGAAGATACCTGGAAAGGACTCAGAAGGGGCTTGTTATTTACCATGCCTCAGGTATGGTATTATGAAACAAAACATGGCTCTCTTTCATCCTTACTCTATCCCCATGAGAAAGGGGATCCTTCACTGTTCAGCTTTGCAGCATCAAAAAATGAGGCACAGAAAAGCGGGATGACCTACTCATGACCCCCAGGTGACAGGAAGCTTGGCCTGACTTCTCTGCCATGCTCCCTAGGACAATGGGTGCTATTCAGTCCACTACTTGTGGTGGGAAGTCCACTTATTATCAGTCGTGTTGTTTGAACTCTAGGCCTGGGCACTGTCCACAAGCTGCTCAGATCAAGGTTAGGGCTCTACCACTTGAGGCACAATACCACTTCTGGCTTTCTGATGGTTCTTTGGAGATAAGCATCTTACAGACATTCCTGCCTGGACTGGCTATGAACCATGATCCTCATATCTCAGCCTCCTGTGTAGTTACCATTATAGGCCTGTGCTACTGGCAGCCGACTTAAGTGTTATTCTCTCTCTCTCTCTCTCTCTCTCTCTCTCTCTCTCTCTCTCTCTCTCTCTCTCTCTCTTTCTCTCTCTCTCAGTAACTTGTTGAAAGGGTGCTGGACGAGGTGCCTCAGCATCCCAATGTGGCTGGGACGCAAGGTGACCCTCTTATTCTGGAGGTGGGCTGTTGGTCAGGAGCTTTCTTGCTCAGCCTGTTAAACAAGCTCCCTTAGGTAAGCCCCTCTGTGTCCGGGGAAGGTGATGGTTACTCATTGTCAGTCTGTCTGGTGAGTCCTTCCCCACTACCCTAAGACAGTGAAAGGAAAGTGGATGAGGAGGCATTGCATTATCCAACTGCACAGCACTATCCCGAGCCTCTGATACTCACTGCCACCTATCTGGCCAGACCCTGATTATAAAAAATTGAATTCACTCTATGTCTACTTCACGTTGCTGCAGTGTGTCCTTTCGGGGAGAGGGGCAGTGTGCAGAGGAAAGACCCCATATCTGGCCCCACCTGGGGGACATTTGTTCTGTGACAGTGCAGTCATTGCTGTGGATAAGGAGGAAGCCAGCATCAGACTGAGCCAGAACAATGCTCAAAGGTAGGTAGGCTGCTGAAGTATCCAAACCACCCATGTCTGCTTCCCACTCACAATGCAGGTAGCCCAGAACTGGCCCTCGGGGAATGTAAATGGATGGTGGTAGTCAGGTGCCAGGGGCTCTCGCCTGTCATCCTGGATATTGGGGAGGCTGAGCTGTGATGGTTGTAACTCAGAGCCAGCCCAGACAGGAGAGTCTGTGAGATTATTAATTTTTTTTTTGGTCCAGTTATGGGTGGTGAACTCTGGGCCTGGGAACTGTCCCTCAGCTCTCCAGCTCAAGGCTAGTGCTCTGCCACTTGAACCACAGCACCACTTGTGGCTTTTTTTATTTTTGCTTATGTGGTGCTGAGGAATCGAACCCAGGGCCTCAGGCATGCAAGGCAAGCGCTCTACCACTGAGCCACCTTCCCAGCCCCAAGTCTGTGAGATTCTTATCTCCCATAAACTACCTCCCTCCCCACCATGAAAAAAAGCCAGTTTTGGTGCTGTGGCTCAAATGATAGAGCCTCAGCCTTGAGTAAAAGAAGCTCAGGGATGACACCGACTGCCTGAATCTAAGACCTGTGACTCACAAAAAATAAAATAAATGAATAGTGGGCATTTGTTATCTTATTACCAAAATGGATGGATTCATTCTTTTCTCTGGTACTTGTAGCCAAAGGTAAAGGGCTTCCCTTGATATTCCTCTAAACCTCTCCTTCTCTCTATTATCACCCTGGCTTTAGTTGCAGGATAGAATTCAGATCATCCCACATGATTTGACCTTGAGTACCCTCTCTTACCCACCTTCTTGGGGTGGGGTTCCTGAATGTACTCACCACTGGGTGAAAGAAGCACCAGAGAGATGGGGGTAGGTATCCCTGAAACTCATACTCACACAGACACACACACACACACACACACACACACCACACACACACACACACACACACACACACAAACACACACTCACTCAGCTAGGCCAACTCTGGTTAGCCTTTTCCAAAGACACTTTATCTCCTTGGATTAACTGACCTAGGAGAGGTCAGGCAGAGAAGGTCCCCTTCTGCCAGAGTGATTGAAGCGGGCTTCTTAGAGGCAGCAGTTGAAAGGGGGGGTCTTGCTTAACAAGGAGAATGTGACAGTAAGCACAAAGAGAAAAGATGCCATCGATAAAGGACAACATAGTGGAGAGTGTTCTTTTTCAGCAAGGGCTGCTGGTTAGAAACTCGGTAAAGATGGGCAAGACTGTCCCGAGACAGACCCAAGTGGTCACAGAAGACTAGCTATCCAATGTTGGGATTTTGCCTTAGCAGTAGTGGGCTCACCTAGCACACAGGAAACCCTGGGTTCGATTCCTAGGTCCCGCATATACAGAAAAAGCCAGAAGTGGTACCGTGGCTGGGTTGGAAGAATGCTCACCTCAAGCAAAAAAAGATCAGGGACAGCGCCTGGACCCCGAGTTCAACCCCTGCACTGTAAACATAAAACTCCACTCCAAGGGACCTCGGTGACAGGTGGATGGCTGTGACCTGTAGCTCTTAGTAGTTCCATCCATATTTTGTGTCTCCTTCTTTGACAAAGGGGATCTGGACACTCCTTCTGCCCTGGGCATTCCTGGATCTGGTTATCAGCAACCCTCCCAAAGGATTCCACTGGGACATGGAGCAGCTGGCCCAAGAAATCCTCAGGTACCGGTTGTGTGTGGTGGTGGGATACAGGCAGGCCTCAGAAGTCCTAGTAAGTCTGATCTGCCCCAGACATCCAGGTCATCCAGTGGAAGCGGATGGGAGCTTAGAAAAGTGTAGTGATGTGAAGGGGGCCCTTTAATGCCCATGGCCCTCTCCAGATTCTGAGCCTCCCTTTGCTGTCTCTGAGGGAGGTAGAGGAGTGTCTAAGTGGTAGTGTCTATAGACGAACTAGTTGGAAATTGTAAAGGATGAGACACCATAGGCCATGTGCTGAGAGCTCATGCCTGTCATCCTGACTACTCGGGAGGCTGAGATCCAGATGGACTTGTATCCCAGCACAGAGAGGAAAGTCCAATGAGAGTCTCATTTCCAATCTCCAACCGGAAGTGGTGTCATGGTTCAAGTGGAAGAGCACTGGACTTGACCAAAAATCATCGTCAGGGACAGTACCCAAGCCCTGAGTTCAAGCCCCTCATCCAAAAAACAAGAAAGAAAGACATCACTTGCTTGCCAGAGATGGTGAAGGAGTGAGGTTGCTGTGGTTGTGATACCAGGTTCTGGCCTCAGTGTACAGCCATTTCTAAGAACTCCCCAAGTTTGCCCAAGTGTGAATTTACAGCAGGGTGGGCATTGTCTTACCAAGAACAGGTTGTGGCCTGTCTTAGGCACGGAGTGGGCAAATGGGATTGGGTGTGGGATAGTAATGTCAATTACATTCTCTCCAACCACGGAAGAATGTTTTTGGATGCTGTAGTCAAAGTCTGAATGTGTAGGGTTACATGTGCTTTATGACCTGACAAGTTGGTTTTCCCCTGGTTGTAAGAAGGTGGCTGAAACCGGGCACTACCAGTGTCTCACAACTGTCATCCTAGCTACTCAGGAGGCTGAGTTCTGAGGATCATGGTTCAAAGCCAGCTTGGGCAGGAAAGTCTGTGAGATTTTAAATCAAGTGAACCACCAGAAAACTGGAAGTGGTGTTGTGACTCCAGTGGTAGAGCTCACACCTTCAGCTGAAGAGCTGAGGGATTGCACACAGGCCCAAAGTTCAAACCCCATGACAGACAACCAAAAATAATGTGGCTGAGTTTTCTTCATAGCGGTGTGTACAGTAGGAAATGCCATGCTGTTTTATGAGCCATTCCAGATGTGTGAGAGGCTTTGAGTTTTATCAACATTTGGTCTGAGGATAGTATTGCCATCTTCTTAGAGTTTGGGATGTTCAGTTGCTCAGGGACTGCTGATGCCTTGGGCTACCCGTGTGTGTGTGTGTGTGTGTGTGTGTGTGTGTGTGTGTGTGTGTGTGTGTTTGTGTGTGTGTTTTTCCCTCATCTTTCTCTGCCCACTTCCTGGATGCTTGTCTGCCTCTTCCTGACCTTGGATGGTGCCTTTCCTTAATAGCAACCTTGTCTTTAGCCCCTATCATAGTCTAAAATGAGTCCTAAATTGCCACAGACTTGCATATTCCAGCTTTTCCTTGGGACACAAGTCCAGCAGTCCATATATTTGTCCTCATCCAGGGGATTCTGGGTTCTGAGGGCCAGCTGGCATATGTTCTCTCCAGACTCTTGGGGCCAGCGTCAGTCATGCTGTGTCCTGTCTTTTCTATGCTGGCCCCTGACTTCATGTCTCACTCACAGCAGCCTGGCAATGGTGTGGGGCAAGGGTGGTTGCCAGTGGCTCTGGCAAACTCGACCTTGATAGCTGACTGAAAGCTCCCCAAACAAGGATGATCTGTGGCTACAGAAGAGGTGAGGCCAAGGTGGCTTGGATGTAATGTTCGGTGTCTAGGAAATGTCAATGTACCTTATTGTAGGCAAATCTATCTTCAGGCCCCAGCTGGGCCTCTCAGGTACATCTAGACAATTCCAGATGCCCAGAATAGAGAGGCATATAATTTAGATTCCAGGGCCAGGGAACTGGGGGATGAGAGATTGGTATGGCCAGTACCTCAATGTTTTGGAGCATTAGTTTTGACCTGGATGAGCTGAGCTAGAACTGGGAGCAGTCCTGAGTCATAGTCACAGTAAACTCTCAAGCCAGATTAAGTGGTTTCTCCTTAAGTCCTTCTTGGGCTGAGGGGTTTCTGCCATGGCATTAAGTTCCATGGAACCTGCACTTTGATCTCAACACAGGGCCACAGGATCAAGGAAGGTCACTAGGGATGCTCCTTTGTAGTCGGCCCATGATTGCAGAACTTCATCTGCCCCCCTTCCCTAAACACTGGTGAAGAAACCAGGGCTCCGAGCCCTCAGACTCCTGGGATAGTGACTGCTACAAGCAGCAGCCAGTTGGCTGTGGATTCCTGAGCCTACAAAACATTCATGAGCCCAACTCAACACCTGCCCAAGGTCTGACTGACAAATTTGCACTCTTGTGATACTCGTGTGACTGGGCATTATCTGGTGTGACATCTTGTAGCTCATGCCCCTCCTGGCCCAGAACTGTGGTCTGAGAGTGATTTACTACTTGGATCCACATTGCACCAATGACAGATGCCATTCTGATGATCTTCATACCCCAAGGCTCGATACTTCTCTGGTACTGTGGCCTGCTCTTAGGCAATGGCCTCCAAACAGGCTGCTATCAAGACTTGTAGGACACCTAGACATTAGGAGACCCTCAGGGGCCCACTGGAAAGTACTGTGCCTAGAGCCAAAGTAAGGTCCAAGCAGGCCAGGTGTTGGTCATGGGGCTTGAACTCTGGGCCTCGGTGCTGTCCCCCAGCTCTTCACCTTACTACTTGAGACACAGAGCAACTTCCGGTTTTCTGTAAGTTCATTGGAGATCAGAGTTTCCCAGACTTTCCTGCCTGGGCTGGTTTTGAAACGTGATCCTCACATCTCAGCCTCCTGAGGAGCTAGGAGGACAGGCATGAGCCACCTGTGCCTGGATGATCTGGCCTTACACCACAGTGGACTAGGAGCTCCTGAAATCTTTTCTTTAATTTTCCTGTGCTTGAACTCAGGGTCTTGAACTCAGGGTCTGGGATCTCATCTCTAAACTTTTTCCTTCAATGCTACCACTTTACCACATGAGTCACAGCTCCATTTCTGAATTATGGTAGTTAATCGGCAAGAAGAGTATCATTAACTTTCCTCTCTTGAGTTGGCTTGAGCTTCGATCTTTATCTTAGTCTCCTGAGTAGCTAGGATTTACAGGGGTTGAGTCACTGGTGGCACTGGGCTAGAAGCTTTTCTAAAGCAAGAGTTCTTCCCTGCGTTTCCCCTGACTCCTCCATGCAAAGGAGGCCTGAGCGTCAGGAGCTGTGAAAACAGGTTTCCAGCCACAGGAAATTGTTTTGGGTCCCTGGAGAAAAGCCAAGCTAATCTTATCCCAGAGCACCATTCTGGGACCTCACCCTTTGCCCTGTGACTCAAGTCAACATTGACCCAGCCTTGAATTTCCTGCCATACTTTTCTGAAGCCATAGAACCTTCATACCATTCACACCACCTGCTCTACAGCACACCTCAGGACCTTTGCCCATGCTATACCTTCTGCATGAGGCTCTCTGTCTTGTACCAACATATTAGAACTACTGTGGAATTTTGGCACTGGCTATATCATTTCCAGGAGCAAGTCTTTCCTTCCCTTCTACATCTTTATTATTTTTTTTAATATTGAGTTGCTAGAGATGAAATTTGTGCATGCTGACTGGCAAATGCTCTATATTGGTGTGTGTGTGTGTGTTTGTGTGTGTGTGTGTGTTTGTGTGTGTGTGTGTGTATGTGTGTGTGTGTGTGTGTGTGTGTGTGTGTATGTGTGTGTGTGCCAATCCTGCTGTTTGAATTCAGGCCCTAATGCTATTCTATCCCTGAGGTTTTGTGCTCCAGTCTAGCACTGTACTACTTCAACCACAGCTCTACTTCTGGCTTTTTGGGTGTTTACTTGGAGAAAATTGACTTTCCTGCTTAAAATTGGGATCCTTAGATCTCTTCCTCCTGAGTAGCTTACAGGGGTGAGCCACCAGCACCTGCCCACAATACTACCTCTTACCTATAACCTCGGCCCTCCTCGAAGTCCCAGAAGAATATGTCTCACCAGGCTGAATTTTTTTTTGCCAGTTTTGGTGCTTGAACTCAAAGCTCATAATTGGGAGAGACTCTAAACATGTGAAAACTGTGACAAATGTTTCCATTTTATATATATATATATATATATATATATATATATATATCCACTTAATATATATATAATATAATAATATATATCGACTTTATATATATATATATATATCCACTTAATATAATGTTAATGAAAAATGAGTCAATGTCCTAAATTATTGTGTACAATTTTAAAATAGATGTGCAAAATATAATATTATGTGTATAATAATACTAAATACAATAATCAATAGATGAATCAAAGAAAAATAAAATACAAAATCAATAAAAAAATTCATAATATGAAATTAACATACATATATAAGTATACATCACGCATTACACATGTATAGAAATATTTATCCATTGCAGGACCTTCATTCAGGCCCTGGGAACACTATCCTGATTTTCTTTTCCTCAAGAGCAATGAACTTCGCATTCACCTATGGTGCAAAAGAGTTACTTGGAAGGTGAGCTCAAAAATTAGCAATGGCAGAAATACTGGCCCCAGTTCCAAGACAGTGACTTAATTTTTTTGATGGAAGCAGTTATGTTTATTCAGTTCCATACTGAACATTAAAAAAGCAGTGTAGAATTTTGTACAGCTATTCAAACATCCTTCCCTTACCTGTAAAGTGCTTCCCTCAGAATTACATTATTTCTCTTTTTTTGTATGTTTTTTATTGTAAAAATGTTCTACAGAGGGGTTACAGTTTCAGGAGCAAGGTAATGAGTATATTTCTTATTGAGCATTGTTTACTCCTCCTGTGTTTTTCCCCTACTATCCCTTCCATCCCATCTCCAGAACTACCTCCCCTTGCCAAGGTCAGTGACTTAGTTTTTCATTTTTGGTTGGCACGGGATTTGAACACAAGTAATGGCAACTCTTCGCTCACATTGCTACAGATATAGCAAGACCCCGAGTTCAAATCCCAGGCTAGAAAAGAAAACTGGCAGAAATTCAAAACCAGGGAACTTTATTTTTTTACTTTAGTTAAATTATATATATATATATATATATATATATATATATATATATATATATATATATATATATATGCATGGGGTTTGAACACAGGGCCAATTCTGGGATCCTGGGCCCAGAGGGCTTTCAGGAAGAAAAACAATTTGGAAAGCACAAAAAGTAGTGAGCTGCAGAGAGCTGGGGTTTTAACATTTTTTCTTTTGGACAGCGACCATCCTGGGTCCAAATTACAATGCTGCAATGTGGCCCTGTCCTGTCATTGCTGGTGGCTGGTGAGCTGTCAGTGAAGCCATAGTCCAACCTGTCAACATAGGCCCAGGGTTCAAATCACAGTCCTGACTTCCTATGCATAGGAATACTGATTGAAAGAGTAGTTTAAACATCGGTCTACGCTAAAATTGGATGCAATAATCCTGGAATGCTGATTGAGCATAATTAATAGTTTATTAAGCATGAAAAGAATGATATTCCTTCATTGGCGGCATAATAAATACCTAAGAGTTGGTAGGATCGTAGTAGGTGTCATTCTATCATAGATAGATGGCTGTGGAACTCTTTACCAATATATATATTTATTTGTATACCTCCATCTGCCTATCCATGTATCGCTGTTTTGGCCAAACCTGGGGGTCTATCTCAGAGCCTGGGAACCACCTGACATCTTCTTTGGCTAGAGGCTGCAATGCTCAAACTCACCCAATCATGAATTGGGCCTGCTAGGCATTAAGTTCAGATCCTGGCACTGCCAGGCATGATGGAGAACATATCTAACATCTAGATGTTGTGTGATAGGAAGTAAACAATGTAATAAATGGTGTGGGAGTCATCAGAGTCAATAAAATAAATTCTAAATAAATGAATGACACAAGAAATAAAATTAACAACCATACCAAAAACAATATGGCCTGAACATCTGTATGGAAGTATAAATCCTATCTTTAAAATATATATAAGGATGGCTGGGAAGGTGGCTCAGTTTAGAGCTCTTGACTTGCATGCATGAGGCCATGGGCTGGATTCCTCAGCAGCACATAAGCAGAAAAAAAGCTGGCAGTGGCGTTGTGGCTCAAGAGGTAGAGCACTAGCCTTGATGTGAAAAGCTGAGGGACAGCCCCTGGGCCCAGAGTTCAGGCGTATGAGTGGACGAAATAAACCAAAAGTATATAAGGAATATCTTTTCCATAACTGAGGCTTTAATTCAGCCCCACTATGCAGAGGGAATGGCGGGAGATCCTGAGATACTCATTTCTGGACCTAGGATGAGTCATGGAATGTGATCGATCTCATCCTTGAATGAGTAGTTCGTGCATGATGCAAGTAGGAAAAGATAGGCAAGACTCATGGGGTATCGATTATTTGTAAAGAAGTTGATGAAGCATGACAATAATCATCACAGTCATGAAATGGTGGCATCAGGAAATATCCAAGAATCGGTACTCACACAGATTGGATTCTATCACAGGTTACCACCTCTCCTATTCTATACAACTGTGTACTTATTTGCATACTACCTTCAGCTTATGAATGGATGACTGTTGTCCTCTCCGCTGTCCCCTCGAGGGCGGGGATTCAATCGCAGGTCCCAAAGGCTGGTGTGCTCATGTGGACCCACTTGCCACTTGGTTCTGCTAGGTCCCGAGTTCAAATTCCCCGCCCTGCCAAAAGATTCATTGTGATGTCAGAAGTCAATCGTTGCACCTGTATTCTTTCCAGTGCAAGTCCTGGATCTCAGCTGGGATGGAAAATGCACGGGCCACCCTGTGGCCATAGGAATAAGTTGTTAGCCATGTCAGCCCAGTTATACCTGTCATCATATACTCAAGAAAATACACAATACACCCATGAATTGCATACAAAACAAAGAGAATAATTACACTCAATGTACGATGCAGTCCACACACGGATGTGAGTATACATCCCATGTTTCAATGACCATGGAGGACTATTTTGGCCTCCCTGGGGCTCGATCTCAGTTCCTGGAAACAGCCCAGCTCCTTAGTGGCTCACAGTCTGTTGTGGTCACATGGACCCATTGGGCAGTTGGGCCTCCTAGGCTCAAAGTTCGAATCCCAGCACTGCCAAATATTCACCCTGATGTGAGAAGCCAGTCGTTGCACCTGTTTTACTGTACTGTGCAATTTCTGGGTCTCAGCTAGGAAGGAGAATGTATACGCGACTCTATACTCATGGGAATAGGTTGTCATCCAGTTCACCACAGTTATATCTGTCATCCTATGCTCAAGGAAATACATAATACATCAATGAATAAGACAGAAAACAAAGAGAATGACTCCACCAAACACAAGATGCCTCAAACCCATGTTTGGAAATATATATCCACTGTTTAATTATGAATTTATGACTATATTGCCCCCCACCAGGGCTCCATCTCAGGTCCCAGAAATGGCCTAGTTCCTTAGAGCCTCACAGCCTGGTGTGCTCACCATGACCCATTCACCAGTTGGGCCTTATTAGTCTTTGAGTTGAAATTCCAGCACTACCAAAAGATTCATTCTGATGTGAGAAGCCTATGGTGGCACATGTTTTCCTGTCCTGTGAATGTCCTGGGTCTCATTGAGGATGGAGAATGCTATATAGGCAACTCTTAACCATGGGAATAGGTTGTCATCCATGTCAGCAAAGTTATATCTGTCACCATATGCATTAAAATACACAATACATCCATGAATAAGACACAAAATAGAATGAATAAATACACTGAATGCAAGATGCATACCACACCTGTAGATAAAGAGAAATCCTACATTTAAAATACGCGGGCTTGTTATTTTGTCCAGTGCTGGGGCTTCAAATCAGGCCCTGTACCAGGCCTGACATTCTAGTCTTCAAAGATGGTGAGCTTCCCCTTCCCCCACAGTACAACAGAGTTCCCAGACCTGAGCTCAAATCCCAGCACTGACAAAAGATTCATCCTGATGTCAGAAGCCAGTCGGTGTGCCTTTTATCCTCTCCTGTGAAAGTCCTGGGTCTCAAATACGATGGAGCATGCATAGACAACCCTGTAACCATGGGAACAGGTTGTCATCCATGTCTGCACAGTTATACCTGTCACCATACTTATTTAAATACACAATACCTGTATGAATTAGAGACAAAATAAGAAGAATAATTGCACTGAACACAAGATACTGTCCACACATGTATGTCAATATAGATCCTATGTTTAAACTATGATTTTCTGACTATAGTGGACCACCCTGGGGATCAATGTCAGATTCTGGGATTGGCCACACTCCTTAGTTCCTCACAGGTTCGAATGATCACCTTGACTGATTGGCCAATTGGTTTTGCTCTCCCCAGAGTTCAGATCCCAGCACTACCAACAAGTGGATCGTGGAGTAAGAAGGAGAGTGTGAAACTTTTTTTCCTTTTCTCTGAGAATCCTGGGGGTCAGGCATGATGGAGAACATTTCTACAAATCTAGATGTACTGTGATAGGTTGTCATCAATGTAATAAACAGAATGGGTTTCATCATAGTAAAATTAATGGTAAATAAATGAATAAAACAAAAGATACAAGGAACACACCAAACATGTATGGACTGAACATCAATGGGTATGTATAAATCCTATCTTTACAATATATATATATATATATATATATATAGTATATTTTCCAGGGCTGGGTCTTGAATTCAGGACTAGTGAACAGGTCTGACTTTTTAATCTTCATGTAAGGTGACCTTCCCCTTTATCCACATTGCTGCAGATTTACCCAGATCCTGAGTTCAAATTCAAAGCCTGTAAGTATATACTGTGTGAATTGCAAGCCAGGGAGCTATTTTTTTCTCAGCATGAGGCTTGAACTCAGGTCGTGGCAAGTCCGCCTCAGCTTCGATCACCCTAGGATGGGGTGAAGCCACTGGACACGCAGGTGCTCCTGTGATCCTAGAACACCACGTCTCACAAGGAAAACAATGCAAAGAAAAAATGTGGCCTTTTATGTTTTCTTCCTTTGCAGTGACACTTCTGGGTCTGAATGACACTGTTGCAAAGGGTACTTCACCTTGCATGGCTGAAGACTGACACACTATTAGCGAACCTTTGCCCACGTGGCAACATAGGCCCTCATTTCGAATCCCCGTCCTGACACGAGCCAATGACAGGAGATACCAAGAAACTGGCTCCCATCCAAAGGAACAACAATGGAATATTGTCAATGTCACAGTTGAATGAGTTCATTGTGCATGATGATCCTATAAAATTAAACAGCATCATTTCAGAAGGCTGGTTGATTTTATTTAATATTAAAGAATCATTAAAAGAATATTATTACTTACAGGAACACAATAATTTCAGGACACTGAGTGCTTTCATTAATAGTTTAAGGATTTAAACAATAACATTAATTAAATGGATGCAAAATGAATACTCAGGAATTGGTAGGAATATAGTCTATATAACTGAATAAGGTATAGACATCTCTGGCACTCTATAAAGATATATATTTATTAGCATACTGCCATCTGCATGTCAATCTGTTTTTATTTTGTTAAGCCCTGGGGCTCCTTCTCAAGTCTGGGGAACATCCTGTCAGCTCAAATTGCCCCAGGATGGCCTTTTGACACTCACCCATTCTGCTTGCTTCACAGGATTCTGGCCACACCCCCATTCTTTCTTGTTTCTTTCTGACCAATGGGATACAAGAATGCTGGCCACGCCCACACTCCATGCTGCCAGGTAGCACTGGGATTCCCTCTGTTAGTTTACACCACGACCAGTAGTTGAGGAAGGTAGAGTTGGCTGAGTGGTGAGGAAGAGACTTGAGGTGACTTTGGAGTATAGTAGGAAATTGATGCTCTCACCCCCTCCCGGCCCCTTCCCTCCTTTCATTCGGTGCCAGGTTTCAAAACTCAGGCAATGGCTTGCTGCCAGCATGCCCAAATCCCCAACCTGGTCCCTGCCCCTATTCATCTGCTCTGGGCCCATGTGTCCGCAATGATGCTGCCATAGCTGCTGCCCCTCTTGGAGCAGCTGCCATCAGTTTCTCTTAGCAAGACAGTTGAGTGGCTGCCCCAACACCAACTCAACCCAGGTCAAACACCCCTCTGGGGGCACCATGACCCCCTTGATGGTTTCCTCTCCTGGCTCTGATGAGCCACCTTTCTGCCTTCAGCATTTCTGAGATAGAAACTAAATATATGCTCAGGCTGGCCTGGATTGCAGTCTTCCTGTGAAAGATATGTTACACCAGGCCTTGTCCTCTCTAGTTGGGATGGTAGACATGTGGCACCATGCTCAGTCATTGGTTTAGATGGATTATCCCAAACTCAGTCCACAGCAACCTATTCTTGATCACTCATGAAGCTCTTGGCTGGGCCTCAACCATTGGACCTCATTCTCCTCACAGGACAGTTGTGAGGAAACAAGGGATTTATACAGAGAGATCTCTGGAGAATGGCTAGGCAGAGAGGGAGCGGCCTTCAGATGAGTTTGTTGAAATTCTGTGAGCATATGACAGGAAGATACCAGAAAGGGCACAGGTGTGACCTGCTATTAATCGTGCATCAAGTGTGGGATTATGAACTGAAACATGGCTCTCTTTCATTATTATCCTATCCCCATGAGGAAGGGGATCCTTCACTTTGTTAAGTTTTGCAGCTGGGGAAACAGGCACAGGAAGCCAGGTGACCTACTTATGACCTCAAGTTCACAGGAAGCTCAGCCTGACTTCTCTACCATGCTCCCTACGACAATGGGTGCTATTCAGTCCACAATGGGTGCTATTCAGTCCACTTCTTGTGGTGGGAAGTCCACTTCTTTTCAGTCGTGGGTCTTGAACTCAAGGATTGGGCACTGTTCCTGAGCTCCTCAGCTCAAGGTTAGCACGCTATCACTTGAGCCCACAGTGCCCCTTCCACTTTTCTGGTGGTTCTTTGGAGATAAGATTCTCACAGATCTTCCTTCCTGGGTTGTCTTTGAACCATGATCCTCATATCTCAGCCTCCTGTTTAGTTAGGATTAGAGTTATAAGCCACTGGCACCGGATTTAACTGTAATTCTGGTTCTCTCTCTCTCTCTCTCTCTCTCTCTCTCTCTGTCTCTCTGACTCTCTGTCTCTCTCTGTCTCTCTCTCTCTCTGTCTCTCTCTCTCTCTGTCTCTCTCTCAGGAACTGGTTGCATGTGTGCTACAGGAGGTGGCCCAACGTCCCCAGGTGGCTGGAACCCAAGAAGGCCTACTCATTCTGGTTCTGGATGTGGGCTATGGGTCAGGAGTGGTCTCACTCAGCGTGTTGATACAACTCCATGAGATAAGCCCTCTATGCCCTTGCTAGACTGTGAGGGTTAGTCATTGTCCATCTAGCCTTACTGGATTTATTTTATTGTATTCTTTTCTACATCATTTTCTAGCACCTGGCCAATATTATGGTACATAGTTATGGAATGAAAATATAATGTCAACTTAAGAAAGTCATTTAGGGCTCTGGGAATGTGGCTTCATAATACTGTGATTGCCTAGCATACATGAAACCCTGAGTTCAATTCCTCAGTACCACATAAACAGAAAAACACTGAAAGTGCTGCTGTGCCTCAAGTGGTAGAGTGATAGACTTGAGCAAAAACAAAAACAATCAGGAATTATTCCCTAGCCCTGAGTTTAAGCCCCTTGACTAGCAAAAAAAAAAAACAAAAAAACAAAAAACAAAAACAAAAACAAAAAAAACCCAAAACCAAAAAACATTTAGTTAGTAAATACAAAATAAGGAACCCATACTTGGAATATATAATTGCTTCTGCCATACTGACACCTGACAATAGTCCCTAATTCATGTAATTTACTTATATTAGGATATTGTGTTTAAGAAAGAGTTTTGTTCATTAGGTCACAGCAATTAATGGCTTGAATGTGCTTAGATGTCAGGTGAAGATTAATTCTGGAAATTCAAAGATTCCAGGTTTTTGAATGGTCACTGCTAATCACAATGAGAAGGGTAGTCTAAGTGAGATTTGGAAATATTTTCGGTCATTTATGGCACCAAAACGGCAGAGGCAAATTCACAGTTGTGACAAAAGAGAAGGAATAATTCCAGAGATAATGAATAAATGACAGCAACTAAGGCATACCAGAATTTTTTTTAGAGAACCATTTTTGGTTATTGAAGAAATAGTTATCAACTAGTCTTATTCCTCATTGCCTTTAGCCTTCTAAATCTCTTAGACTACTTAATTTATGTGCAATAACTGTATCTCCTTCTGTGCTGTTTTTTCCTACCTTATCTTCTTTGCTTTCTAAAAATCTCAGTCTTTCTATATTTCTCTATGAACATTACTTGATACTAAATACACCTAAAAAGATGGCAGAAGATGCTAATGTAAGGGTCCTATAGCTCATGAGTCATTAATGAAACAACATAGAAAGGAGGACATATTTATTGCTACCTCAAATTTTCTGGAAAGCTGCAAAGCCATCATTTGATCCAAATTCCATTATTTGTCTATATAGTATCATTCAGTGCACATAAGCGAAAATATGAGCTGGGTGCTGGTGGTTCACGCCTGTAATCCTAGCTAATCTGGAGGTTGAGACCAGAGGATTGTGGTTCAAAGCCAGCCTGGTCAGGAATGTTCATGAGACACTTATCTTCAATTAACCACCTGAAACCCGGAAGTGATGGTGTAGCTTAAGCAGTAAAGCACTCAACTTGAGCTGAAGACCTTAGGATGTGCGCCCAGGATCAGAGTTCAAGCCCCACAAACAACAAAAAGTGCAAATATTACCTTAAGTTTTCCCAAAAGGAAGGACAAGATCAATAATCTTCCCTAGCAGAAAAAATAATTTCAAAATGATTCAGTGCACCCAGTTTTGCTGAGTTATTTATGGCTTCTTTGCTAGACATAGTCTCTTCCTTTAAACATTGTCAAATATTAGCTTCATAATAAACTTCATCTAATATTTTTGTTTCAAAAGAGAAGACTGTACAATTGATGACACTTAGCTTTCATACTATCTTAATTCAAAGCCAAACCTGGCAGGAGAATCTGTCAAACTCTTATCGAAAATTGAACACCAAAAAACCAGAAGTGGAGTTATGGCTCAAGCAGTAGAGTTACTTGCTTGGCAGGCAGGTGGGCAGGAAAGACAACTGTTCAGGGACAGGATCCAGCCTCTGGGTTCAAGCCCCACGACCAGCACAAACTAAACAAACAAGCAAACAAAAATCCCAGATATTTCTTTGGGACCCTCCTTAAAGGAGTACTGGTCAGAGAAGATGCTTCTTTTGCTGATCATACTCACTGGATCCTGTTTTTTTGGAATCCTTATTGCTCTGGAGAACTCAGGACAAGACCAAAGGAATTGATAACTGACTCCTGCATCAAGAGAATCATCTCAGGGGTAAAATATCCATCCATAAGACACTTTAAAACCTCCATGTCTTTGTTCCTTTGCAGGAGAACACTTTTAAAACAAAGTTATTTCCTTTTGTTCTATGCTGTCCTTCAAATGGTACATTATTTCCTTTTGTAATACTCTCAATTAGAAGTTTACAGAAAAATTTAATATGAGTAAAGAGCACACTCGGAAAAGCCAGGGACAGAGTTTCCTTCAAGCCTTGGGATACTTTTCTTGTACAGTAAAAAGGAAAGTACATGGTAACTTGAACTTTGTTATTCCTCTATGTTCCATTCATCTCCTGGGTTCAGTTTCCACATCCAGTAATGGTTACTTCCAGTAACAATTGTTGGTGCTGCTTGAGGTATAATGAATCTTTTGTGGCTTCACTGAAATAACACTAGAACGCCTATAGACCTGAGGTAACACGTGTTTCAGAGACAACTTAGTAAAAAGAAAATATGAAATTTATATTGCTTATAAATACATTATACATGAATACACTGAGTTCAAACTTTGTAAGTTCTCTGTAAATTAAGGCTAATTTTAAATGGGAAGAAGGTTTTCAGAACATTCTTTTTGTGAGTGGACATGCTGTTCATTATTTCCTAAGAGTACATGAGCTGACAGTAAGTGAAACAATAGCAATAATAGGAGAAAGAGAAGTCCTGTGTTTAAGTATAAGGGTTCAGTACAATATAGAAAACTACGAATAAGGCAACATTGAAACAATAAAGCCAAGTCCTGTATGTAGATTCATGGGCGTGATATACAGAAAGCAGGACTCCCACGTGGAACATGAAGTATGACGTCAATCCCATTCTAAATCATGCTTGGTAATCATGCAATTTTGTAGAATGTAGAATGGAAGAATAATTCTGTTTCCAATGCCAGTCAGATATAAGAGCATGGATTTAACTGGAAAAAATATCCATCTTGTGAGAACAGAGATTATGTTAGAAGTGAACTGGTGGCTAAGATCATATTTCTTTTTTTTCTTTACACACACACACATATATGTATTTGTTGGCAATGGTTTTGGTGCTTAAACTCTGGGCCTGCGATCTGTCTCTCTGCTATTCAGCTAAAGGCTAAAGCTCTCCCACTTGATCCACAGTGCCATTTCCAGGTTTCTTTTAGTTAATTGGAGAAAGGAGTCTCTGTGACTTTCTTACCTGGGCTGGCTTTGAACCTCAATACTCATATCTCACCATTACCCAGCTTACGATCACATTCCTAACAGTGTACACTCAGGATATGTAATGTGTGTGTTCATCTATCTTTATAAGAATTCTTGAGTTAGGGGCTGGGAAGTTGACTCAGTGGTAGAGCGCTTGCCTCGCATGCATGAGGCCCTGGGTTCGATTCCTCAGCATCACTTAAGCAAAAAAGAAAAAAGCTGAAATTGGCGCTGTAACTCAAGTGGTAGAGTCCTAGCCTTGAGCTGAAGAGCTGAGGGACAAATCCCAGGCCCAGAGTTCAGGCCCCATGAACGAACCCCCCACCAAAACAAAAAAAAAAGAATTCGTTAGTTAAAAATCTGGGCTACAGCTTAGACATTACCCTCACAAAAATGTTTGTAATTTAAAAGTTGATACTCCTGGAGAAATAAAACCTAAGAATGTAAAGGAGTCTGCGAAGTTCAGTTTGCATCCAGCCTGGGCAGAACACTCTTTGCAACAGTATATAAAATTTAGCAGTCAAAAGCTGGATTGGAAGAATGGCTCAGGTGATGGAATACCAGTCAGGAGCAAGATTGCTGAATAAGAGCTTGAGGCTTTTGCATACATACATACAAACATACACATACACACAGAGGTACTTATATGTGCACACACAAATACACAAATGAAACAATTCTCAGAATGTGTAGAAAAGTTAGAAAACAATAAATATATGTCCTGAATAAGACTAGAATCAAGTGATAATTTTTAATATTAGAAAGTCTTTAAATGATCTTCCTTCAAATAAGTTTGATAATATTACATTGGTAGGGATCAAAGATAGTTAGAGAGTCAATAATCATTATTAAAGGGATCGGATCCATGGTGGAATGAATCAGAGATCCCACAGGTGCATCTGAAAATGTTCATATCCTGTGTCAAATGTTAGAACATCTTTGAAAATAATAGATAAACAGTCTAAGCCGTCACTCTGGTGTACAATATCACTGGAGAAGTTTGGAATTGGTAGTCTGTATCTAGATTAAATAAACCAAGAAACGATGGCAGGGCAATGTTATACAAGCATAGAATTCTAGCACTGAGATGAAGACAGGAGATTAGAGAATGGAATTGCATAGTGATACCTTCCCTCGACCAGGTTGTATCATTTTGTCTTAATAAAACAAAACAACAAGGAAGGACTACATAGTTTGACATTTGGGCTAATTTTGTCATTATGTTTTGAGAAGTCAAATTTCCTGTTGAAATGCAACTCATACTTAATCCTCACTTGTGTTTTAAATTCTCTCTTCATTACACTACATTCCTAGATGCAAAATGAATCATGATTCCCATCCAAAATTTGAAAAAGTAAGTTATCATCATTCTGTTGTGTCCCAAAGAAATGAAGGATTACAAATGCTTAAGCCTGGAAAAATAGTAAAGTTCGTCTAATGTAGGATTTTGAAGATCTTACTAAATTAGAATTTAGATTTAAAATAAATATTTTGGTTTTGTTTGTAATTTTATATTCTATAGGATTCTACAAAATTCTTTTTAAGTAGAGAGTTTAATTGACAAATTCACAAATGATTTTGCATTCTATTTACCTAGAATATTCTTTCAAGAGAGTTATAATTAGAACTTAGTTAATAGATAATTCCAAGAGTTCATGTATAAAATGATAATGTGAATGTTGTATACAGCGTTGCCAACAAGTTGATGATATTAATTTATAAATTTAGAATACGAGCAATTTTTGGAGTCTTTGGTATAACATGGTATGAAGAGAATAATCGTGTGACATCTTCCTTCTTCTACCTGTATGTAACACAGAAAGGAATTTCCTTAATTATTTGCTACTGTATACACTGGGAAATATGATAGGTTTGGGATTTGTTTTTTATTTTTTTTTTGTTTTATTGGTTTGTCCTAGGACTTGAACTCTGGGTCTGGAAACTGCCTCTGAGCCTGTTTATGCTCAAGGTTCGTGCCCTACCACTTGTGTCTGGCTTTTGCTGAGAAGTTTATTGGAGATAACAATCTAGGGAATCTTTCTGCTTGGGTGGGCTTTGAACTGTAATCTTCTGATCTCAATATCCAGAAATTATATGATAGTTAAAAAAGTATAAATATAAATAATATTTTCATGTGTTCTGATCTCAAGAATAACAGTGGGGGTAAAATGATGCCACCAAGTTTATTGTGGTGTACTTTCCAGAATATGTATGGCATCACATTAGCAGAGTTGTATTTTTTCACAATAGAGATAAACTATTCATGCTGTGAATTAAGGGATGTTTGAGGTGGTCCCTAAAAGTTCGAAACTGTTGGGCTAGGATGACTCTATATCATAAATATTGGTATTGATGGTCATAAAAATAATAGCTTACTGTGATAAACAATTGCTTACTCTTGAAGAATTAATTATTACCGATGCCACATAGTTTTATCCTCTACCTGAATGTGGTTATTTTTCTGTTGACTCTCAATCTGTAACACCCCATTGGAAAATGCATCTGTTGCAGAATTACATAACACGCAATCTGGTACTGTTTTGAATCTCTCAGGTATGGAATCTTCCGAATTTGAAAATGAGTAGTTACTAGTCATTGGAATGTTGAAGAACACATATATTGTGTCTTCTTAACAACTTATTTACTTTTAAAAGTTATAGGTTAACATAGAATTAAACTGTTTTCCCTTTTAGTATGAGAAAGTACTATATTTATTCTTTTTTCAAAATATTATTAAGTATATTGTGAAAATATTGTCTAGTCAGATAGCATTCAAGTTGATGGTCCTCTGATTAAAAAGCAGTAATTAATTCAAATTAGACGCCAAACAGTATTGATTTTAAAAAGTTACTTCATAAAGAATAATATTTACTATACCAATACAGTGAAATTTTATTTCATGCAGCTTATTTTTTTAAATTTAATTTTAATGTCAACATGACGTACAGTGGGGTTACAGTAATTTTAAAGGAGTGACTACATAACTTTTCAAACTTGTTACTCCCTCCGTGATTTTGTTCACAGTTCTCCTTCATCCCAATACCCCTCACAAGTTGTAATGTACATTTCCAACATATTGTCTTGTGAGTATTGCTATTGAATTGGTTTGCCTTTGTCCTTTGTCTCACCATTTTGTTGTTCCTCTTCCCTTCCCTAATTAAGGTAAATATATACACAATACACAGGCTACCAAAATCAAATACAGCAGGGAATAAAGCATAGGGGAAAAACCCAAAAAAAATAGAAATCACATAGTACATTAAAAACAACAACCACAAATAATACTCTCTGGTTCCATATCTTAGAGTTCATTTTGCTCAGAATCAGCTTATAAAGTTATATATATGCATAACAAAGCCACTGGAAAATAATAGTTTCATGGACACTATATCATGAAAACAACATGTTAACTGTTTTTGATGGTAAAGGTGGAGTTAGGATTGTTGAATTCGCGGTTCTAATAAAGGAATTTCAAAAGAGTTTTAAAATTGTGACAGATAAATTTTAATTTGTTCAAACTTTTTAACAAGTTAGCCTATTATGAAAATTTAAAATTGCTTGGGAAAATAGGATGTCATGCAAAGTAATCCATGGAGACTTAGCTGAGAGGGAGCAATGTGGGTGAAGATGGCTCATTTTCACACTAAACCAACAAACCTCAGAAACTTGCTATAAATCCTGTAGGTTCCCTTGAGAATTGTCCTTTCCCAGGAAATATTCTTACTGTGTGAAGCAAGGTTGTAGTGGAATTTAAATTCAAAGTTCTTTTTAAAAAAAGACATCAAAATTTGTGTATTGACTTTAATTACCAAACAGTAATTCTCTGAAAAAGATAATTTGGGTTAAAATATTTAGGGAGAAAGTGCCCTCAACAATGAAAGAAGGTATTGGGTTTACACTTTTCTGTGTGTAATACTTTCTACAATGTCTATTCATGTGAAGCACTGAACCACACAAAAAAATCTGATTGGATACTTGAAACCAATGATTTCACATTTCTTAGTAGCTCCCAAAATTTAATATCATTATTAACATGAGATAGTGAAGACTTCTCTTATTACATAAGCCAAAAAGTTTTGAGATCAGAAAAGAATTGAGCAAATTGAAAAGGCAAGAAAACGCGTTCTTCTAAGCCCTAGCTAAGCATATTGGCTTCAGCAGTGGAGGAAGGCCAAACTTTTTGATATAGATTTTTGTAATATTTTTGCTACCTAATATTTTATAGAGCCTATTTAGCTCACTACAATTTAGAACAGATTGATTGAAGACATGAAAATTTATTCCACATCGAAATAAAAGAGTTTTAAAAGAGAAACCATGAAGATGTAACAGTGGGGAAGGTCTTATAGTCCTTCACCTTTACTAGACTTCAAGCCAAGAATCTGTTATTAGTTGGAAATCAGACAAGAGCTAAGAAGAGGACAGAGAAATAGGACATATGAGCATTGTTCTTTTGTAACAGACACTGTCATCCAAGGTATGGATGATTTAACTCTATTCTTTTCCATACATCCTGCTGAGCAAATGCAAGACCAAGAGAAAGATAATCTATTGAAATAGTTTTGGAAAGAATAACTTCACTGATCCTGATATGGTATCTAAGGAGAGTCTTAAGAGAGAAGATAAAAGTGGAGTATTCTTCGGTTTCCTCTAAGCATCTTGTTAGCAAAATATATCTTTGAGGTTAGAAGTGATTGAAACAAAAACTGGTGGAGTACTTATTTTTGTGGGCACTTTAGACACAGGAAGATTTTAAAGGTAAAAGAAAAAAAGTATAGCTAAATATTTGTGATCACAGCTTCGTTGACTGGTATTTTGGAGACAAAGTTTTACATTAGAGATTGTCCTCATTAACATTGATGCTGGATTTCCATGGCAACCAAATGAAAGGGGAAAGTTTAATGGATTCACTTGGACAAGTAAACAGCATGATAGAAAAAATGGAAAATAATATTTAGTAAATTACTTTGAACAATTACTTGCCAGAACAAAGAAGGAAAAATACAATTCAAGATCACTTGACTTAAAATTATGAATAAAAGTAGTCAAGAGAAATGAGAGAATACATAGAGGACTGTTTTCTCTCCAGGGAAGTAATGGGTTCTTGACCTTGTTTCTTCCATTCTACCTTCACGAGCTATCAAGTGTGGCTCAGGACTGGAGTATCCAGTTCAGACCAAGAGAATTCACAGAAGAAAATATTTAAAGCAGACGTACATGATTTATAATCTTAGACAATCTAATTAAATCTGTTAAATACTTTCCTCTACCCCAAACTGCCCACTTTAAACAGCTTTGTATGCTTTTCCCAAGATTGTCCTTCATAAACTATTTCAAATTCTGAGAGGTCATAATCATACTCTATAGAGATTGCTGTTTGGTTGTGCTTTTTGTGTGTTTTTGTTTTTTGTTGTGTTTTTTTTCACTGAATTTCAAAAGCTTGTGCAAGTGTGTTACAATTAAATATGTCCATTTAATTGTCCAATGTTCCGGGATCAGAGTCACTCCTTCTATCACTCTCAAACAACCCCTTCTACAAGATTTATTTCTGATTTACCACGTCCTTACTCACATTGAGTGTTCTAGCTGTATTTGCTACTTGTTCCATTTTCATTCATTCTGTCTTTACTATTATTCCTTTCTTGTTTCAACTTCCTGATAGTCATTCTGTTAAACTCTTTGCTAATACTTTGAAAGGTTTATATACATTCAATGGAGTTTCAATCCTGATTATAATTGAACTGATGTCAGCTTATATTTCCATAATTCATTCATCTGAAGTAACAATTTGCAAGACTGGAGACATGGAGCACCTAGACATGATTTTATTCCCCTCAATTTGGAAAATTAATCTGTAGTCAACAAGAAAGTTTAAAAATGGCTTAGAATACATTCCTAAGTACCAGTTTTATAAATGGTTTTTTACAATGATTTGTGATTATTTTGTTATACATGGGATAATATTTTCTACTACCTATAAGTTTTGGAAAAAGAAGAAAACTAAAATTTACTACTGTAGAGGAATATGACAGAAATAGAAGACAGATTTTATGTTTGTCAAATCTCTGATGCATACCCATATTCAAGACTTAAAGTCATATTTCTTACTATGTTAGACAGATATGGAAAACATAAAACAACATATGATAAGGCAACTATTCATGATTTTTAAAAATGTACTTATTATGTGATGAAATTTACTTTATTAGCTAATGTTTTGGTTTGAAATATGGGAGGCTGATCTATTTAACAAATTTTCGAAGGCACCTACTGAAAAACACAAATGGTGGGGGGTACTATTTCTACACTTTAATGAATGGTTGAACCTGTTTGGAATTAGTGCTGGGTTAACAAATCAACTCTATTGTAACTTGCTCCTTACACTTCAAAAACTTGTAACGTCACTAAATATTATCTACTTGTAAAGTGTTATTTTTGCAAATGTGATTTTAAAAAGTTTATTTGAAATGGAATATACTTTCAGGAGATTAAATGTAGGTTATCATTTGTTTGAGAATGACAACATTTTTATACTACAGAACCAAGTTTTACTGAAGTACCAGTGTTTTGAAACAATTCATGTTTTCTGAATTATATTTGATCTCTATGTCAAGTTTTCCTAGCCTTGATAGACTAATTATGGATCTATCGTTCCAGGAACTGTTTTTTGGCTTGATGATGCTGGACTGAAATCATTCATTAATCATTTGGAGAGGGGTATTACAAATAATCTTGTGACATTTATGGTCTTGTTCATTCATATG
The DNA here is from genome assembly GCF_019054845.1 of Dipodomys spectabilis. Classification (NCBI taxonomy): domain Eukaryota; kingdom Metazoa; phylum Chordata; class Mammalia; order Rodentia; family Heteromyidae; genus Dipodomys; species Dipodomys spectabilis. The sequence goes on from NW_024871011.1 coordinate 137,231, forward strand.
AGATGGTCATCTGAAAATTGAAAGTTTGAATTACTGTACTTTAACATTTTATGATCTCATCCTGCATTTTAGGTTGCCTGGCATTTCACAATTGCTTACTGCTAATTCCTGCATTTCAAGGAATTGGGGCCCTGAAATATAGGAAATGAGAAATTGAGATGGGTCTTCAATTACTTTCTGTTGGCATGCTGCATGGACCTAGGTGAGAACTCTTGCCCTAGTTATCTGATGATGCAAATAACTGGGACCTGGGATCCTAGGAACCGTGGATCCTGTAGAAGAATAATACCTTTTAGACATCATATTAGCAAAATTTTGGTATAATCAGTAGGAATGCTTCAGAAATATGGAGAAAAACAGTTTGGGACAAGCGAGTTAAAACAATAAAGAGAGCAGCAGAGTAAAATCCCTTATAGATTAAAGGAAAACAACATATTTTTTTTATCATGTGAATTCAGAAACCAAGAACACTTAGAAGGTATCACAAGTTTATACTGAAAACATTGCATTGATACTTTTTATATTCTAATATATATTCTAATCCTGATTATTTATATTCCAATCTATTTATTGGAATAAATATCAATAAATTTGTCAAATTATCAATTAATTCCAGTAAGATTCACTGTGTGAAATATAAAATCAGCACATATAAATATAAAATATATAAGTATTTATAATATAAGAAAATGTTTTGCATTGTTCTGTTGTGGTTAGGGTAACAAAGGCAACTTTTTGAAAATATTATTCCATTACCTCTACCTCAGTGTTTGGTAGAATTAGACCTAAAACTTTACCATTCGGAGATGTACAGCCTAGTGGCAAGTGGAAACACTGTGATTAAAACATTACCAATTTAAGGCTTAATAACAAGCAGAAACATATGGACTTCTCCTAGTGCTATGGAATATATTTGGTGATAGAAAATCAGTGTTGTAAGTTCCTGCCTGGTTGGATGGTAGACAGGCCAGGACATTAGGTAATCATGCATATGAACAATTTTTTCACCTTCTTGGCTTTAGCTACTTTTGAAATGGTAGGGATAATAAATAATTATATTTTGAAAAAATACCTTCTAGTCTGAACAGTTCTGTCTGAACTGTTCATCTCTCTATGTTCCCTTGTAACTAAGATTAGTTTTGCTCCAGTAAGACAAGCTATGCTGCCAGGGTAAGATATTCTGGTTGGTCTGTTCCTACATGGAGCAAGGGTAATGGGTCAGGCAGACATTTGTGCCAGTAAGACCTCATTTGGGAAATTTTAACCTGAAGAAGTTTAGAAGTAGCTCTTTTTTTTTTAACCAGGAATAAATGGCTTTTTATTTTTCATTTTATTGTATCTGCTTGTTTTATTTTCATTCTTTTGTCTTTGCATGTTCTTTGCCTCTCAATGGAGACAATTCATTCTAGTTACCATCACTCAGGTGCTACACAACCCTGGAAATAGTTGTTTTCTTGATTTTTTTTAATTTTTATTTTTTATTGTGAAAATAATGTACAGAGGGGTTACAATTACATGGGCAAGATAATGAGTACATTTCTTATCAAGCATTGTAGCCTCCTACTTTGTTTCTCCTTTCCATCCCTTCCCCCCCCCCCCCCGCCCTCCCACCCAATCCTCCCCGCCACCCCCACCAAAGTTGTAAAGTTCGTTTTCGACATAACGACTTGTATATCTCATTGTTGCAATGGGTCCACCTGTATCCCTATTTAAACGACTTGTTTTCAGAAAGAATGGCATTGCACCATTTGTTAGGAAATGGAAAGGCTTGGAAAAAATTATATTAAGTGAAGTAATCCAAGCCCAAAGAAACATAGGTCCCATGGTTTCCCTTATTTGCAATATCTAGTATATATATGAGTCAAGCAGAAAAGGTCAGATAATGTGATGTTAGGAAAATGAACCCTAAGATATGTATGTAAATGTTTTGTTTTCTTTCGTGCATTTGTTTCTAACGCATTTATAAGATTAATACTTTGTTGCTTTGTATGTCCCTCCTCCACAGTATAACCCCTGCTTTCACAGTATTTGATGTCGGTATAATAGAAATAGCTCTTAAGCAAGGCTTACTTTGAATCCATTAGCTCCACAAAGCTAACTCAGTAGATAAATAAGTACTTGAAAAACCATCACCTTTGGATCTACCTATAAAGGCTTCAAAGTATGATCAAATTTCAAATGAAAAAGACTTAAAATAGTTATTGACAAAAAATTGCAAATGTGAGCAATCGAACAAACAATATAAGTTTTTTCCACCATAAACAGAATTTTACAGAAATAAGATGAATAGCAATTTAGGGAATAATAAGGTTTCCTTGTTACAAATAGGCAACCAAGGATATATGCCTGTCTTAAGATTGCATCAGTAACTACTTAAATTTACAGGATACTACATGCTTCAACAGCACTTCAACCCGAATTACAATACAGAGATTAACATGGCTCTTGCACAAGAACCATGTTGATGATATGAAAATTAGTTAAGTATTCCATAATTTTTATTCTTCAGATGCAAGAAATGAAAAACAGTTATTAAAAAGTTGATTACAAATATACATGTGTAATAATACATGTAATTCATAGAAATAAAAGTCAGTTTGAAATCAGTGAATTTAATCTTCACCTTTTCAGAAAGGCCTTTACATAGCATAACCTTTATAAAACTTTTGAAATAAGATAGCATTATCATTTTATCCCTAAGAAATAAAATTCTATAAGGACCTAGGAATTTAAGGAATCTTAAACTGTTTCTATATGGAATGAAATCGGAAAGGACACATTTATTAATGAACCTGTATATTATAAAACAATGTCGAATTCAAAGTATTATATCAAGGAGAGAAAGAAATAGATTATGGATATTATAATAGAATATGAAATATTTTAAAATATACTTTTTTCAGACAAGCGCCAGAAATATCTTTAGTTTATGTACTACTCATTTCAACGCATAAGTTAAAATTATTACTTATTAAAATCACAAACTCTACAGAAATAATTATAGATGTATACAAACAACTCGAATATATTTTGACATCAAAGTCAGGCCATTCACTTGGAAGAATACCATGGAATCCATGAATTTTTAAAGTAAGATATTGCTGTTGCTTTGTATTGTGAAAATATTTTGTATGGACACATAGGATGGACTGGCAATTTTGAAATTTAAGAAACTTACGCAAGCCATTAATACTTAGGAGAACTTTTTTTACAGCCTTTCACAACTTCAAAGAGGTAGTGATACATACTTATTCTTTTGGCAATAACAAATGCAGTTTCTTCCAAGTTGTGCTTCAGACTTGATTTGATATAATGGTTCAACAGAAGGAGATCTAGCATAACTTTGCAATTTCTAATCTCAGCAGCAAGATGCAAGGGGGTCAAGAGGCCTTTAGTTTGGCCATTGGTATCTGCATCATGATGAAACAAAGAAGCCACTCTGATATTATTCCATGTATAAAAGTACTGTGTAGGGGTGTCCAGCCATTCACAATTATTACATGAATATCTACCTTGAGCCACCAACTCATGGACAATGTCTAAGTGTCCACTGTAGGCTTCTCGATGAAGAGGGGTATATTCATCGTTATCCCTAGTATTCACAGGAGTAGCCTTTTTGGAAAGTTGTCTCTGCACTGTAGTAAGGCGATTATTTTTGGCAGACCAAAGAAGAAATTTTCTTGAAACCTTCTCCATTTTTCTCTTGCAATTGATACCATTTCTCACTTTTTCATCTTGTTCCTCATCTTCATCAGAATTCCCTAGCCAGAGACTTTGAGTGCCAGTGAGAATGAGGTGTCCATGTATTTCCCCAATATTTCACATTGGAAGAACTGGTCAGAAAAATCCGGTGAATTTTCTGCATCTGTTTTTTTCACTATTATTTATTTTCTCTTTTTTCATTTTTACTATTCTAATTTATTCTAACTGGAGTGTAGGGAATTGATAAAGAGCAGAGGAAAGATTTTCCTCCGTATTCAAATGTATAGACTGGAAATGAGGACCAGTGGTATCTTCATGTGCAGCTTATTCTAGGAATGAGAAAATAGGAAATGATGCCTTCTATGTAAATTAGTTGGGAAATGGGAGAGCACAAAGTGAAATGATGCAACCAAAAATATAAAAGCAAAATAAATTAGGATAATTATGGGGCAATCATATTACCTATGAGAACCATGAAAGGGAGAGAGGAAGAGAGAAACATGTGCAATGATCTAGCTAGCCACAAAATCCATCCCTCTGATCAATTTATAGAGCAAAGAATATTATTTTTTAAAAGAGTTGGAAATAGAATTTAAGATCAGATGTCTCCATTGTTTTTAATTATGTTATTATTATCTTAAATACTTGGTCAATGGAATTTCCATTCAACAAATCAGTTTAGTATAATTGATCTTTTTATAACTTTTCCACACCCTTCCAAACCTCACCCCACTTTAATTTTTTCTAGTTTCATACTATCTGCATTGAATATTATACTTTCACTCTCTTCCTCCATAACTCTCTTTATTCCTTCCTTTGGCTTCCCCTCACATCTTCCAAGTGATAGTTTCCTGATATATATTTTGTTGGATTAAAAGTTCAATTTTATAAGAAATTACACCTTTGAAATACTCCACTGCAAATAGAATGCTTTGGTTAATATTTTTGTGTAAACCTTCTAAATTTGAGACAGAACATGGGTCCTTTGTGTGTCTGTCTCTGACTTAGTTCACTTAATATATTTTTAGATCTATCCATTTCGTTGCAAATAATGTAACAGTCTTCATAATGGATGGGTGCAATCCAATTGTTTATATGTGCCACACTTTATCCATCCATCACTCTGCCAAAGGGCATCTGGGCTGTTTCCATAACTTGGCCACGGTGAATAGTGCAGCAGTGAACATGGTTGTGAAAGTGATTTTAAAGTAACCTTTTGGAAGAATTCATCACTACCTTTATGGGAGCAATCCTCTAGCCAGTTTTCCAGAATAAGCACATCCCTCCCTTCATCTTCATCACAATGTATTGCAAGTCTTCAGAAACACACTTCCCCCTACAGGTCTCAATAACCTAAAACCACACTGTGCCCATATTCTTTCAATACATTATTTCATAACTGTACATATAATTTAGTGAGAACCTTCTATGTACTTTCCTAATGTGGGAATGAAGGACATGACAGAGGAAAAGTAAGAAGTATGCAATTTAATTAGCTATTATCACATTTAAAATCATCTTCAGCTCTAATTCATAGCCTCACATAATATTATTTTCATCTTTATTTGATTACTTTATCTAACCCGTAAATTATAACAGGTTAGTTAAAAGCAAAGTCAAAAAGTGTGGTTTGATTTTGACACTCATGTGTGAGGTTGCACAATATGAGCAAATAGATGGAATGGAATTAATAGCTCTTATCCATTTTGTTAACTTAGAGATAGTTTTCCCAAACTAATTTTTGTAATTCGTATTCCATTCAACAACAAGAAACATGTGATAATTTCCTTTGTTTTGCTCCTTATTAACTTTTGTTTCCATTTTATTTTATAATGGATAATTTCATAAATCTACTGTAGGTGCAAAAATATGTTAAAATATTTCTATCCGTATGCATTGATATATACATACACACATATATTACGTAGGTTATAATGATAATGAATAACTTCAGTAACTGTACAATTTACTAAATTATTAAAACTATCGGCAACTATTGCCTGGCCTCCTGGTTACTCGGGAGGGTGAGATCTGACGATCATGGTTTGAATGGTTTGAAGCCATCCTCTGCAGGAATGTCCGGGAGCCTCTTATCACCAAACATCCAACAGAAAATCAGAATTGGTACTGTGGCTCAAAGTAGTAGAGTGGTAGCCTTAAGAGAAAAATCTCAGGGACATCATCCAGTCTCTTAGTTCAAGAAGTACAATCTACCCAAATAAAATCTATTTAATTTACACTTGTGTAAGTAAAATATTTCCATCACCCAAATGCAGAACCATGACCATTTGCAAGGTAACTCTGTTTTGTCTGAAGTACCACAAAACATTTTCACTTAAGTTGAAAGCATTACACCATGGGTTCGTTCTATCTCTCTCATGCATTTTTCCACTCAAATACTCAAATCTTACAATTATTCCAATTACTTAAAATCACAGCTTTTTACTTTAATACCCATAATATTAGAGTTTGAATTGAGTGTCTTGTGCCCCCTAAATGGGTGTTCTTAAAACTTTGTCATGTCTCCAGCCCTAAATTATCCTGATTTTTCATATACTTGTGTATGATCTTGGGCTCAGTCCACGTTATGTCATTCTTCCTGGAATTTAGAATAACAGGTGCATGGCATTGTGTACAGATCTTTCTGTCCAGTCTGGGCTTTAACCTCTATCCTCACAAGAGTAGACTTCCATGTAGTCAGGATTTTCATAAGCTTGTCATAGCTGATGTTTTTTTAAGTCTTTGAAATTCCTGCAGGTTCTTGAGTACCGAATTAATTTGTTTTATTGGGTTGTTTTGTTTCATTTGAATGTATGTGTTCAGTTGTTCCTCACTTTTACTTTTGTTTCTTTCAATCAAGTTCTTACCTAAAGTGCTGAGAAACCAATTCTTATTTTTCACGATAGTCAATGTGAACATGATTTATTCCAAAGCAATTTCAGTAATATTTAAACACCTTCATATCCATGAATGGTATATAAATGATAAGTGCTGCGAAGGGCCTTTTTATATTCACAGCAGTCTTTGTCGTACCCAGACAGATCATGAAATATATGAAGATAATAAAACTACAGATGCTAGCAAGGAGACGAAAAACCTATTATTAATTGTTTGACAGAGGCTTCATTTCTAGTGAAAGAAACAGGTTGCTTGATACAGGATTTCACAAAATTTTATTGCTTGGAGGAAGCTAAACAATTATCTAATTCTACAGAATTGAGGGAGATGAATCGACCTTCTGAGTAATTTACATTTGGTTCAAATAAAAGCATGCTTCCAAAAAGAGAGTTGACTTTAGAGAAACCTGATGAGTTATATGTAAATAGGTGGTTAGCTGATTTTTGTTAATTTGTAAAGTAATACAGGGAAATAGATTACAGCAAGGTAAAAAAAGAACTTTGCATTGAAATACTCATTTGTGTGTGTGTGACAGAGAGTGTGTGTACACATGCACGCATATACATGCACGTGCATGTGCAAGTGCTCATTCATTCATTCATCATTCCTGAGGCTTGATAGTGCCTGGGCACTCTCCCTAAGCTTCTGTGACCAAGGATAGTGGTCTACCATTTGAGCCATTGTTCCACTTCTCTTTTTTTGGAGATAATCCGTTTATTTTTATGATTGGACTGGCTTTGAATAGTGGTCTTCATATCTCAGCCTCCTGAGTAGCTAGCTAAGCTTATTCAACCTCTAAGTAGTTAGTTAAAATTGGGCCTGTCTTCTATACTTCACTGCTCTTTTATTCTTGTCCTGAGGTGTTCACCTGCCTAAGTCATATATATGTCTAGTTGCTTTAAAAAATACTCTTACTGCTTGGCACCAGGGGCTCCCATATGAATTCTTAACTATTGAGGAGGCTTGAGAACAGAACCCAGGCCAAAAGTTTAATGGAATTCCTTCATTGGTGCATTGGATTATTTCCACCGTCCTGCACTATCTACAGGTTAAGATTGGAAGGACTGCAGTATCCAGGCCATTCAAGGTAGGAATCTAGACAAGTTGGTGTGCAACTCTTATGCCATTGATAATGGGAAGGCTAAAAAGACAGATCAGGTGCATGTTCTTGTGGAAAAGGAACCCCTATCCTAAAATTAACCACTGATATGACACCAGTCTATCAAAAAAAATATCCCAAGTTGAACACAATTTCCCACAACCAAAATAAGTATATACATTAACATCCAAAACTTAGTACAATCTGCTCTTGGTTCTAATATCAGCTTAATCTGATTATCATATCATGTGACACAATAGTTTCTTCATTAAACTTATTATATATTTAAAAAGTCCCAAAAAATTCTTTCTCACTTATTAAGTGCAAACAAATGGCAAATTGCCTCATTTCTTACATATTTGACTACCACTATAAATTCATCTTATGATTATTATTAATAGTAATGTATTCTGATTTATTATTTTACTTTGTAACAGTTTTTAAACTTTTAGCTTCTCTGCTGAAGTATTTAAAGAGTATCATCAAAGTATATTACTTGGGTACTTAGGGCAGTTTTCTAAACAGTTTTTATCCAATGTCTTCTAGCAATTCTGTTTTTTTTTTGTGGGGGGTCTTGTAGTGGAACCTGAACTCTGGGCCTGGGCGCTGTCCCTTAAGGCTAGCTCAAGGCTAGCACTCTACCACTTGAGCCACAGCGCCACTTCCGGCTTTTTTTTCTGTTTATGTGATACTGAGGAATTGAACCCAGGGCCTCAAGCATGAAAGGCAAGCGCTCTAACACTGAGCCACATACCTATCTCTCTACAAATACTTAATTGGTATATTATTTAGTTTATTTTTAATTTCAATTTAATTTTATTGTAAAGGTAATGTACAGAGGGGATATAGTTACATAAGTAAGGTAATGAGTACATTTATTATGGAAGGAACATTGTTATCTCTTCCAATGATTTTTTGCACACTCAAAAAAAACAACTACTGCTGTTTTTCCTGTCGCTATTGACCAATGGGTACTTTTTTTCTTTGTTCATGCATTTTTTATTATAAAATTGATATACAGAGGGTTTACAGTTACTTAAGTCAACGAAAGAGTACCTTTCATTTTATTTTCTAAATTTCAAATTTTGACCTTCTTTTGTTTTATTTCTTTAGGGTAATTCTTTTTTCAGAGTTGTAGGATTAGTTAATTTAGTTTTGCATAATTTTAACACAGGTAATTTATTCAGACATATATTTTGCTTTCAAAATAGTTAACATGTGAACATGTAGAAATTATTTTCTTAAATTTTATTTGGTTGTTTCATTTAAATAAATTTATTTTGTTATAGTTCTAAACATGTTTGTCGATGTAACAAATACTGTATTTTCAAGAAACACATACTTTATTAATAAAGGCTTTATTACCTGGTCACTTTTTGGAAATATTTATACTTCAATTAAAAAAAAATGTTTGGGGTGGGCATAGTGATTTGTGGTTTCCCTTTTCTAACTATGGTGGGAAGTGTAAAATTTCCAGAGTGAAATGATTAGAGATAAAGCCATCCCTAGCAAGGTATAGAGCCCATGGTTATCATATTCTAAATCTTGAGTTAAAACACCAGTAACATCAATCTTTTGTCAAAATAAAAGGACACACATTTCAAAATGTTTATTATTTAAAACTTGTTTGCAAAGTCCTCATGTCTTTTATTTCTTAATTTTCAATTTACTTAATCTATAAGAATCCATATATCTTGTGACTATTTTATTTCTATTTTTATTTTATTACTATTTTAAATAGTATGAGCAATATTATGATTTTATATATTAAAATACTTTTACTATTTGTGATAATTTCCTCTGTTTAATATGATAATAACAAATGTGTGTATGTGGTGTGTGTGTGTGTTTATGTGGGTTTTTTGTGTTTGTGCTTTGTGTGTACTTTGTAATGCTTGGGAGATCACACAATTGCTTCACATATGTTAGCCGAATGTTTTATCACTGAGCTATACTATCTAGCTATAATACAAATTGTATTTTAAATTATGACTTTTAAATTTTCATTCTTAGTATGTTTTTTCAAAATTATATATGATAAAATGTGATCCATTTTCTATCCACGTTAGCAATTGTTATTGTTATTCTTTCTCTTATTTCTTTGGAAATTAATTATATTCCTATTACAACTTCTATACATTGTAACAGCTCTATACAATGCTTTATTTTCTACTTTATTTTTCCCATGTGATCTGACTTTCAGTCCAAACTATCAGGTGGATTAAAAAGAAACTAGATTCAAGACATTTTATTTTTCTACTTCTGTTCTCTGAAGTCTTTGTGTTTTTTGAAACAATACCAATGACATACAGCTCCTGTGTGGTCCACCATTCTTCCCCCTCTCACTCTCTTCTGCAGTACAGCTCAAGTCGTTATCATTCAGCTTTATTATGCTGTACTGTTATCTAAATCTTAACACATTCCTAAATTAATTTTAGTTGCATTGAGCAGTCTCTAAAAACATTTTCTATATATAATGTCAGGGGTTTGTATTTTCACCAGGTGCGAAGTATGAGTGACTATCAAATATTTAGATATCTCTGTAGAATATTGGTCCATCTGCTCAATAATCTCGTATGTAAATTCAAGTAATACAGGTCAGTCAGAGCAATCTTGTAAAATTATGTAGCTTGAGCCTTCATACTAGCTTTGAATAGTATTACCATGTTTAGTAGTGAATACAACATAGTTCTACTATAAGAACAGACACGTAGAAGAAGGTAACAGATTTGTCAAAAATAAATTCTTAGTTTTATGGTCCACAGATTTTGAAAAGGATGCTATGACTTTATGAAATAAAAACAGAATCTTAAATGTTTGTATTGGCACTATTGCCTCTATATATTTAAAGAATGATCTTAGACTACTACCTCTATCCTTTGATTTTTGGATGTTGGTCATGGGGTTTGAACTCTGGGCTTGGGTGCTGTCCATGTGCTCTTCAGCTCAAGGTGAGCACTCTACCGCTTGAGCAACAGCAAAACTTCCGGTTTTCTAGTGGTTTATTGGAGATAAGAGTCTCATGGACTTTCCTGCCCAGGCTGGCTTTAAACCACGATCCTCAGATCTCAGCCTCCTGAGTAGCTAGGATTACAGGTGTGATCCAACGGCACCTGGCCTACCTCCTCAAACCTTATAAAGAATGATTATCAAACTAAATGTGAGATGTAAAACCCTATAAAACATAAATGTAAAAATTCATGACATTGATTAGTAAAGGTTTCTAAAAATTTGCCATAAAAAACATTAGTGGCTAAAGAAAAGCAAGAACTGGATTATATCAAGTGATAACCTTTCATAATTCAAGGGACAATATAACAGAAATGAAAACATATCCAACAGAGCGCACATATTTCTGAATGCTACAATGTTAATGCTACAATGATTCTGAAACTTAAGTATTTTTATATCTTCTAATTCTATATTAATTTTTTCCTGAATAGGATATTTATTTAAATAACATATGTAAATTAATAGTCAATAGGAGGAGCATATGACATAAGTTTCTCTTTAGTGTCTAAGAAATAATAAAAAGAAAACTCACTAGTATGACCATAATATAAAAAGAGGATGAATAATATAATAATGCATTTGTGGAAAAATTGATATACTTTCTCACAGAGATTGATTTTTATAATACTGCAATCATTTTAGCAAACAAGTTTTCAAATCTTCAGAAGGTGAAAGAGAATTGTATAGGATCCAGGCATTACACTTCTATGAATGTATTAAAGAGAAGTAAAAAACTTTTTTGGACAGAGAATGTAGTTAATTGACAGTGAACTTGAATAGTATGTGTGAGACCCTGAAAATGGTCCCCAAAAACAAATTTTGAAAAGACACACTATAGAGGATTTATGCTGGGCAAATTACTGTAACTGAATTTTATATCTATTTTAATGTCTGTTCTAACATTTACAGCATTTCTATTTGAAGAAATGCAAGTTTGTGAAAATTAGGCTTTGAAAACCTATGAAGGTACAATTCACTTCCAAACCACTAAAATGTATACAATAAAAGGAGATAATATATTGTAAGTGAATTGCATGTAAGGAAAAAAAAAACTATTGTTAAAACTTCTTCACACAAAATGCAGAATAGCTAAAAAGATGTTTTTGGTGTTGGCTAAACACTCTTGGTATATATACTATATATTTATTTTTACTATATTTAAAAGAAAGATGTGATTTCTGTTTATTTTGAGGGTATTTTGTCCGTTTGAGTTTATACAGAGATAATTCAATCCAAAAGTATATGTGATAACTGGAATACCTAGTAATTGTGCATCAATTCTAAGTATTTTTTATTACTTTTATTTTTTTATTGTGAAAATCCTGTACAGAGTGTTTACAATTACATGGGCAAGATAATGATTTCATTTCTTATCAAGCATTGTAGCCTCCCCCTTTGTTTCCCCTTACCATCTTTTCCCATCCTCCCCCGCCTCCCCACCCAATCCTACCCGCTACCCACCCCACACCAATGTTGTAAAGTGAATTTTTCGACATAACGACTTTTACATCTCATTGTTGCAATAGGTCCACCTGTATCCCTATTATTTCCCCATGGTTTCCCTTATTTGCAATATCTAGTATATGTCTGAGTCAAGCAGAAAAGGTCAGATAAGGTGATGTTAGGGAAATGAACTCTAAGATATGTATTCAAATGTTTTTCTCTTTCATGCGATTGTTTCTAACACATTTATAAGATTATTTCTTTGTTGCATTGTATGTCCCTACCCCACAGTATAACCCCTGCTTTCACTGTATTTGATGTTGGTATAATTTGTGGAGGGGAAGGGGAAAAACTTCTAAGTAATTGAGAAACTTTTCTAGAAGAAACTTTTAGCAAATGACAGAAGACACAAATCTATTCATGTGCATTTTATGGAAGTCATATGTTCCTTGCTAAATCCAATTGCTTATCTCTACTTTAATAGAAAAAATGTATTCTCAAGATAAGAGCCAAAAGCATTGAAAAGAACAAAATACACAATCATCTTGATTTATTTGTGAAAGTAACAAATGAAATAAAACAATTCCAATATTAGTGTATGTGAAGATGTTCCTGAATGCATATATCCATTAAATTTTTGAATTTTAATTTCTACTAACATATTAAAACTAGAACAAGAAAACAAATATAGACTTAGAATGAACCAGCATTGAAATCATTTTCTTAATTATTTTGAAATTACAAAAGAATTGATACTCCTTTGCTTTGGGAATCATTTAAAATATTTATCACTTATGATAATTCAAATACCAAGCAAAAGTAATTTTATATAATCATTATAAATATCATTTTATTACTATTGTAAAATAACATTTAAAAAACCAGTCCCAATATATGACCTACCTATCATTATTCTTAACTTCTAATTACTACCTAAATATCTTAAACAATCTTAATAATCATGTCTTTAACATAGACGTAAATATTCCATACTTTTTTACTTAATATTTTCCAGGGGTATGTATTCATGTTTCTAAGTAATGTTCACAGCAGTTAAAAGATGCTTTTGTGAAATTAATGTGATACAATTTGTTGTTGTGGAGCTTGTTTGCAAGGCCTGGGCATTGTCCCTAAGGCTTTTTATGCTCAAAGACAGCACTCTACAACTTGAGGAAAAGAGCTAATTCCTGTTTTTAGTGGTTAATTGGAGGTAAGAATCTAAGAAGTACTTTTCTGTCTGGGCTAGTTTCGAAAACAATTATAAGATCTCAGCACCCAGAATAGCTCCTATTATAAGGGTGAGTTACTGGCACTTGGTTTCATGAAGGTTTTTTTTTTAATTTTAATTATGTTTTAAGATGTTTGTTTCACTACGATGTATATCATTCTGCAAATAAATATATACGTATATATTTCTGATGACAATCTCTAAAAATGTACTATTCTGCACATAACATTTATATATATATATGTGTGTGTATATATATATATATATATATATATATATATACATATATATAGGACAGACTCCCTCTAAAACTTATGTTACTATTTTTTACCTTTTTCATTTCAAAGATATACAGTCTATTTTCTAAAAGTTTCCTAGAATAAAATAACTAATATTTCAATAGAAAATAGAGTTTATTACTTTCAAGGGAATTTTAGATATACACATGATATTGTAGTAATATTTACAATATATTACTTGAAAAGGTTCTGCCTAAACTCTTAAATATTTGTTTGTAGTTAAGGAGAGAGAAGAAGTTAACTCATACTGATTAGGAATTTGCAATGCTTCAAAAAATCTATTCCATAATTTGTTATAAGCACATAGTCAAGCTACCTGATATTGTTGTTTTTTTGTTTGTTTGTTCAAAATTTCAATATGGATGCATGCACAGTGGTAACATTAAAATTATTAATCAAAAGACAAGTAATAGTAAAATCATAGAAACATATGCAATGTTCAATAATTAGCACTTATGATGCTAATAATAATTTGGATGGAAAGGATGATGACCACAGTGTAGCCTGATAATGACGATGTTGTGATTGAAAAGGAAAAAAAAAAACTTTAGATATCTTTGAAGCTAAATTTCCCACATTGAATGCACAGTTATAAACAGCATTGGATTATATACAATAACAATAACAAGAGTAAGGCTGGGAAGGTGGCTCAGTGGCAGACTGCTGGCCTTGCCTACATGAGCCTCTGGGTTTGATTCCTCAGTACCACATAAGCAGAAAAAGCGGGAAGTGGCATTGTGGCTCAAGTGGTAAAGTGCATTGAGCTGAAAAGCTGAGGGACAGTGCCAAGCCCAGAGTCCAGGACCCAAGACGAACCAAAAAAACAAAACAAAACAAAACAAAACCAGACTAAAAACAGGAGAGTTTCAGTATCAAGAAATACAATCACATAAAAAGGTAGAGACAGTAAAAACCCTAATGTTATTCCAGCAGTCTTTCTAATGTATATTCACTGTTCTTGGTGGTATTATTTTCTTATAAATAAAATCATTTATTTCCATATTTTGATGGACTAAGTCGTATGTTTCAAGTTAGTGTGATTAGTTCAAATAACATTCTCATATAGATACTATTCAATAACCAATGTTTTACAATGGTATATTAAGAGTATGTTCTTCATTACAGCTGTAAATACATGACACAATTTACATAGTACCACTTACATGTCTGAAGTTACCATAAAAGGACACAAGTTGTAGAGCCAGGAGTTAATTTTTTTTTTTTTATTTCTGCATGAAACTATTTCTGACTTTATACCAACAAACGGAATTTGACTCTTTCCTTATTTGTAAGCTAAGGTAGAAAATGTAAAGACAGTTTACTTTCTTTTTCCTTGCTCTGGAAGTCAACAAATATATTGTTCAATATTTCTAGTAGATTACATCCATTTACAGATGAGAAATGTAAGAGCCACAGTCAATGTTGTGAGTAAATAATGGTACTAGAATTTTTGTCTGACTTCTTCTCTCTGTGTGCTTACAAAGAGAGTCATATGATGAAGGAGTGGACCAATGTGAAAAGACTATGGGGAAAAATGCATACTTTGTAAACAGTTGTTTTAGGACTGAGTGACTGGTGATGAGTATTTACAATAGGCTGGTGTCAGGGGAATAAAAAGGAGTACATAGAAGTTACATTAGTGACAGAAACTGGGAAAATCTTTATCATTCATCTTATCTAATGGATGGAGGTAGGGTAAGAGGAAATCTAAAGTGTTTCCACATCTCTGTCTCCTAACTGTGTTAGTTACATTCTTGGCGATAAGGGCTACAGGTGGAAAAGATGGATTTACAGGAAAAAAAGTCTGATAGTTCTAAGATTTATGTTAAACAGATGCAAAGATAGGTCTGTATGAACATCATCAAAATATCCACGAACATGAGTATGAAAAATAATAATAAAATCAGGGATATTATTAAATGGAAGAGGAAAAGGAAAGTTCTGACGGAAGTGTGAACAATGTGAGTACCAGTGTGGATAAGATTGGAGGAAAGAGATAAATAAGGAAACAAAAAAGTAATAAACACAGATTTACAGAAGAAAAGGAAGGAAAGAATTTTCAGGAAGATATTGAAGCAAATTTACTATTTGGATTTGAAAAGTAAAAGGACATAGACAAGATCAATAAGAACAGTATTTTGGTGAAAGTCATATTGATAAAATGCTGAGATATAAATGTGAAGACATAAAATTCTGGATCCATAAATTCAATAGATCCTGTTGATTCTAAATGTTGGAAACAAATACTTTAATCCTGACTTAAGCAATATTATTCGGATATAACTGTCAGGAACTTTTCTTAGAGGTATTCTGTGAACATTTTTGAAAACTTTATTTAGCCAGGAGATTGTAGATTGAAATAAGCACAGACAAGCTTAATTTGCCCTACAGTTCCAATTAGTGACTCATCTATCCATATCAGTTTTGGATTTATTGAAATATATGTAGATATGTTTGGATATCTTATCAGCTTACTCATTATAAATGTAGGACAACTAACACCAAGTATTAGGTTGAACATACAGCTTTACTGATGTGACTGAAGACTCCTGGAATTGATTCCTCTTTAGAATAGAAAATGCCTCACTAGCTATTGACACATCATAACTGCCAAATATTCTATTAAAATTTAATTCTTGTTAGGTATATCTCCATGCTGAAACAATCCTGTCAAGTAACCTGATACAAATTCTTATATGTGGGAAAGTGTTCTTATAAACTTCAAGCTTTTATTGAATGGAAGAGTTCAGACATTACCCTCACCACTAAGATTAAATGCCTAAAAGATAAGACATTTTGCTTTAATGCCTTTCTTTCATTTTCTCATACACATTTTCAAGTTGTGAAGGTTTCTGATATAACAATACAATCGTGATTAGCACAAAATCTAGGATCTAATGGTATTTCGGATACTTACTAATTAGCTCCAAATTTTGTGGATATTTATATTGCTCCTGGGTAAACTAATGAGCTCCGAGGAGTCTTTCAATTCTAATATCACTGTTTTCTCAAAATGCTTTAAATTCTACATCCTCTAATGTGGGCATAGGGTTATATTGTGGAATTTTCCTCCTCAGAAAGTGAGTATTACTCTATTGCTTAACATGGACAGAGTACCTTCATACATAGACTTGGCGTGTGCAAACAAGAAGTGGTAGTTGAATAATGTTCTTAGCAGTTTGTACAGATGAAATGGAAATAGAGCAACTATGAACTCAAAAGGAATGTGCAAAGAAGACAAAGGCACAAAGTAGAATGTGCCAAGAAAAGTTGAAGTATAATTTCAAATAATGTGCTCAGGTGTGAGGGTGTGTTCAAAGTACAGGTTCAGACAATATAGTTGGATATCTTGGGGGGAAACTGCTTTAAACTATTCTGTGATAATTGTACAAGTAGAAGCCCCTAACTCTGACCCTAATCAGCCAGAATATCATCAACTTAGGGACTATTTTCCAAGTGCAAAATGAGAAAAAGAGGGCTGATTACAGTTAGTGTTCAAGTTGAAGCAATGTCAATCACATAAATTTTCTTATAAATTTTCATTTGTTTTGGAGCATTTAAGTAGGGAAAAGCCAAGTAAACATTTTGCATGTACCTAAATTAATTGGCACATATTATATTGGTCTCTCTTTGACTTGGAAGTTATAGATTATGTCTTTTTATACTCTAACTTGGGACAGTGATCTGCTGTCAGTTATTTTCTTCTCTTACCCTTTTTTGCCCTTCCACTTACATAATTATTATTTAAAGAGACATAATTGAGCTTGCATTTCTAAATTCTTCAAAATTATCTGAACTACTTCATACTTCTGGAAGATTCCTATATCTTTCTCAAGGGAAATATTTTGTCACTACCATTTTTATCCTATATGATATTGGATATCTTCCTGCCTAATTCAGTGCAAGATATACATTAGAGTCATCCAGATATCTCAACACTTGTACCACCATAAAATACTATCTTACTGGAAATCATGATATTAGTATATCTAGTGAGTTGGAATCTGTCATTTTTGAATGGCCTTAAGTGATACTTACATGCAATCATGTTTTAAACCAATATACCACTCAGTAGATGAACGAATTGACAAAATGTGGTTTATATATGTACTGGGAATTCTATGCTTCCAATTCATAAGGAAAAGGAAAGACTTGGAAAATTCTTCTAAGAAAAATAAGCAAGACACAAACAAACTGATTCCATGGTTCCACTCATTTGTAATAACTAGGAAATATCAAGGATAGTCCTAGCAGATGAGAAGAATGGCTCAATAGCTATGTATAAATGACCACATAAAATGATGCTGAGCAAAATAAGCTCCTAGATATGGAAAGAGAGGTTTTTCTTTGTGGTTGTTATTTTTAATGTACTATGTGATTTCTTTTTTCTTTTGTGTTTTCCTCTATGGTTTGCCCACTGTTGTATTTGATTTCAGTATCCTGTGTATTGTATATACATTTATCTTCATTTGGCAAGGGTAGCAAAACAATAAAATGGCGAGACAAAGGACAAAATGCAAACCAAAGCAGTGGCAATACTCACAAGACAACATGTTAGAAATTTACATTACAACTTGTGAGGAGTATTAGGGTGAAGGAAAAGTGTGAGAAAAATGAAGGAGGGGGTAAAAATTTTGACCTGGTATGTATCCACTACCTTACAATTACTGCAACCCCTTCTATATATCACCTTGACAATAAAACTAAGTTAAAAATGAGCCGCATAAAATATAATATCACTGTATTTGTATAGTAAATATTATTCTATGTGTATTACCTTTTAAAAAATGAACATTTTGCCTGCTATTTTGAATTTCCTCTTTCTTTATCAGAGGGACATCAACGTGAATGTTATCAAACTATACAATATTTTCAGAATATACTTGCCATTATTTTTAAAACAATTATTTTAGTATTGTCTCATACTAAAGCAGAAAACAGTTCAATTCTATGGAAACTCCTAACTTTGAAAACTGACTAATTGTTAAGAGGACAGAATATATCTGTTCCTCAACATTCCTATGACTACTAACTACTCATTTTCAAAATCTGAACATGCCATACCAGAGACATTCTAAACAGTACCTGTTTGCATATTAATTAATTCAGCAAAAATGCAGTTTCCAATGTGGCATTACATATTTAAAAGTCAACAGAAAAAATAGACACGTTCTGGTCAAGGATAAAACTATGAAGTATCTATAATAATTAGTTCCTTAAGAGTAAGTATTTGTTCATCAGAGTAAGCTATTATTTCTTTGACAATCAATCCCAAGTTTTATGCCATAAAGTCATCCTAGCACAACAGTTTCCAATTTGTAAAGTGCGCCTTAAAATTCCCTAAATTCACATCATGACTACTTTATCACTATTGTGAAAAAATACTACAATTCTGCTAATGTGATGCCCTTCCTATTGTGGAAAGAATACTACACTAAACTTTGCTACATCATTTTTCCCGCAGTGGTATTCTTGAGATCAGAACACTTGCAGATATTATTTATTTTTATTTTATATTTATTTTATTATATATATATTATCTATCATAGATATTCAGGAGATCTGTATATCTTAATATTAAGATTTGAAGATTATGGTTGAAAGCTCACCCAGGCAGAAAAGTTCCTTGGATTCTTATCTCCAATAAACTCATAAGGAAAAGCCAGATCCAAGTGGCACTGAGGTTCAAGTGGTAGAGCAGTAGCCTTGAGCAAAAATAGGCCCAGGGAGAGTGCCCAAGCCCAGAGGTTAAGCCCTAGGACAAACCAAAAAACAAAAACAAAATAAAAACAAACCTCAAACCTAGCATTTTTCTCATTGTATACAGAGGAACATAATTAAGGAAATTTCTTCCTGTGTAATGTATAGGAAGAAAAGAAAGATGTCACACAATTACTCTCTTCATACCACGTTACCAAAGTCTCAAAAGATTGCTACTTTTCCATATTTATAAATTAATATAATGAATTTGTTGACAATTTGTCTAGATTATTCACATTATCATCTTACACATGAACTGTTGGAATTATCTATTAACTTAGTTCTTATTATACCTCACTTGAAAGAATAGTCTAGTCAATTAGAATGCTAGAATCATTAGTAAATTTGTAAATTAAATGTTTTACTTGAAAAGAATTTTGTAGGATTCTATAGAATATTAAATTACAAACAAAAAATATCTATTTTAAATCTAAATTATAATTTAGCCAGTTCTACAAAGTCCTACATTAAATGAACTTTCCTATTTCATCAGGCTTAAACTTTTGTAATCCTTCATCATTTCTTGGGACTCTAACAGAATGATACTTACTTTTTCAAATTTTTGGTTAGGAATCATGAGCTCTTTTGCATCTAGAAATGTTCTGCAATTAAGACAAAATTTAAAACACAACTGAGGATTATATATGAGTTTCATTTCAATAGGAAACTTGACTTCTAATAGCATAATGACAAAATTAGCCCAAATTTCCAACTGTGTATTCCTTTCTTGTTTATTCTTCATTCCTTTCTTGTTTGGTATTATTGAGAGAAAATTATATTCTTCTAGTTGGCCAAGGTTCTGATCAGCTCATGTAAATTGCGAGTGAAGTCCATGGGGTCCATTAAATACAAGATCATGTCATGTCACTTTCATGTTTTTTTCTTCTTTTTTCTATTTTTAAATATATTATTTTTATTGTGAAAAAATTGTACAGAGGGATTAAAATTACCTGGGCAAGATAATGAGTACATTTCTTCTAAAGCATTGTAGCCTCCTACTTTGTTTCCCCTTCCCATCCTGTCTCATCCTCCCCCATTGCCCCCACCCAAGCCTCCTCCCCACCACCAAAGTTGTATAGTTCATTTTCGATATAACGACTTGTACATCTCATTGTTGCAATGGGTCTACCTGTATCCCTATTTAAAGGATTTGTTTTTTCCCTTCCCCTCCACAAATTATACCAACATCAAATACAGAGAAAGCAGGGGTTATGCTGTGGGGGAGGGAATACAAAACAACAAAGAAATAATCTTATAAATGTGTTAGAAACAATCCCATGAAAGAAAAAAAAACATTTGAATACATATCTTAGTGTTCATTTCTCTAACATCAACTTATCTGAACTATTCTGCTTGACTCAGACATATACTAGTTACTGTAAATAAGGGAAACCATGGGACCTATATTTCTTTGGGCCTGGCGTACTTCACTTAATATAATATTTTCCAAGTCTTTGCATTTTCTAACAAATGGGGCAATGTCATTCTTTCTGAGGAAAGCATAGAATTCCATTGTGTATATGGGGCATATGGGTTGGTTCCATATCTTAATATGCTAAATAATGAAGCAATAAACGTAGTCGTGCTGGAAGCTTTAGTGTGGTCTTGTTTGTAAACATTTGGGTAAATGCCCAATAGTGGGATTGCTGGGTCATAGGGGAGCTCTATGTAGAGTCTTTGGAGGAACCTCCACACAGATTTCAAAATTGGTTGAACAAGTTTACACTGCCACCAACAGTGCAGTAGGTTCTCTTCTGTCCACATCCCATCCAACATCTGTTGTTATTAGAGTTCTTGATTTTTGCCATTCTAACTTGGCTGAGGTGGTATTTCAATGCTGTTTTGATTTGCATTTCTTTCATAGCTAGAGAGTTTGAGCATTTCTTCATGTCTATATTGACCATCCTTCTTTCCTCTTCAGAGAAATTTCTCTTTAAGACTTTAGCATACTTATTTATTGGGCAGTTGTTTATTTGAGGATTTGTTGTTGGGGGATTTAATTATTTAAGTTCCAGGTATATTTTAGATATGAGACCCTTGTTCATTGTATGGCTAGTGAAGATCTTCTCCCAATCCATGGGCTTTCTAATGATCTTGCTATCTAGGTCCTTTGCCAGGCAGAAGCTCTGCAATTGCATGCAATCTCATTTGTCCCATTTGTCTTTGATTTTTGTGTTTCTGGATCTCTATTAAGAAAATTTCGGCCTGTGCCAAGGTGACCTAGTGTTTCTCCTATTCCATCCTGTAATATTTTCACAGTGTCTGCTTTGACTCTGAGGTCTTTAATCCATTTGGAGTTGATTCTGGTGCAGTTTAGTAAATAAGGATCTAGCTTTAGTTTTCTAAAAGTAGTTAACCAATTTAGCCAGCACCATTTACTGAAGAGGCTGTCTTTCTTCCATTCTACTTTTTTAGCTCCCTTATCGGAAATTAGATGGCTATGGGACTGTAGGATCATTTCTGGGTTTTCAATTCTATTCCATTGTTCATCTTGTATGTTTTACTTCATCTTTCCCTATTTGGACCCAATAAGTTTGCATCTTGTCTTATTTCCTCAGCTAGCATTCTAATACTAAGTTGAAGAGGACTGGACAGAGCAAACATTCTTATCTCTATCCTGAATTAATAAGAAATGGCTTTAACTTTTCACTATTATGTATAATGCTGGCTGTACCTTCGTCAATTCTTTTTTTTTTAATTTTTATTTTTTTATTGTGAAAATATGTACAGAGCGGTTACAATTGCATGGGCAAGATAATGAGTACATTTAGTACCAAGCATTGTAGCCTCAACCTTTGTTTACCCTTCTCATCCCTTCCAAGCATCCCCCCGTCCCCTCCCAATCCTCCCCCCCACCAAAGTTGTAAAGTTCGTTTTCAACATGACAATTTGTACTTCTCATTGCTGCAACGGGTCCACCTGTATCCTGACTTGTTTTTCCCCTTCGACTCCACAAATTATACCAACATCAAATACAATGAAAGCAGGGTTATATTGTGGGGGAGGGACATACAAAGCAACAAAGAAATAATCTTATAAATACATTAGAAACAAATGTGTGAAAGAAAAAAAAACATTTAAATACAAATCTTAGGGTTCATTTTCCTAACATCACCTTATATGACCTTTTCTGCTTGACTCATACCTATACTAGATATTGCAAATAAGGGAAACCATGGGACCTATGTTTCTTTGGGCTTGCCTTTCTTCACTTAATATTTTTTTCAAGGCTTTCTATTTCCTAACAAATGGGGAAATGTCATTCTTTCTGATGGAGGCATAGAATTCCATTGTGTATAAATTCCACATTTTCACATTTTCTTGATCCATTCATCTACTGAGGGGCAACTGGGTTGGTTCCATATCTTAGCTATGGTAAATGATGCTGCAATAAACATAGTTGTGCTGGTAGCTTTAGTGTGGTCTTGTTTGTAAACATTTGGGCAAATGCCCAAGAGTGGGATTGCTGAGTCATAGGGGAGCTCTATGTGAAGTCTCATACAGAGTCCTTTGTAGGTTTTCAATCTTTTCCTGCATTGACCTATTGTTTGCCTCCTCTCTCTCCCTATCACGCTCATACAGTCTTTTGTCGGTTTTCAATCTTTTCCTGCATTGACCTTTTGTTTGCCTCCTCTCTCTCTATATATGCTCATACAGAGTTCTTTGTATATTTTCAGTCTTTTCATTTATGATGTTTGCCAGCAGTGTTTTAGAGCTATTTGGGAACTCTCCTCTGGATTATTCATTATCTGTCCTGTCTCCTGATTATCATGAGTGGGAATGGAGATACCCGGACTTGCCATTTTTCTTGTGGTTTTCTGGCTTACTTTGCCCATTTGGGATGAAAGTAACACCAGTTATGTGCTAGAACACTAACTTAAGGCAAGCATCAACCAAAGTCTGAATTTGCAGTCAATCGTCTGCAGATACAATCTAGTTCAACAGATGCTTCTATTCAACATCAAGCAACTATATATTAATGGGCTACAAACCGCAAAGAAGAATTTGGTAAACCAGAGATTATTAGGGTTAGGGAGAGATGTGGGTAAAAAATAGGAATAGAGTGATGTGGGAAGGTACAGGGAGAGTTAACTTAACTAAGTCCTAGTCTCAAAGCAGGAAATAGGTTGTTTAGGATGAAAGTAGAGAGAGAGAAAACAAGAAGAAAGAGAAAGGAAAAAACAGAGACAAGAAAAAATAGAGAAATAAAACTCAATAATATGCAGATTCGAAAACCAACTATTCAAAGAACGTGAATATAATGAGAGAAGGGGAGGGACATAAAGGAGATGTGAAAAACTTAAAAATAAAAATACTTAAAATATTATATAGGTATAAAGAGGTAGTACTGCTATTAAGGAATCTAAGTCTCAGAGTTTTTGAATTGAGTAATAAATTTGTGGATTAAGTGTGTACACAATGGGGAATGGGGTCTAATAGTCAACTACGGATTTACCTGAGGATGTGCAGAACAACAATTAAGTCCCATAAATAAGAACAAAAGAGAGGAAAAGGTGAGGAGGATAAGGTAGAAAGAACAAAAAGATCAGAAGGTCAGTTGAGTTAAGCAAAAAACAAAAAGAAAATTTTTTTTAAAAAAAGAAAGAAAAATGCACACACGCATGTATCCCTAAAATAAAGATGATAAGGGGAAAAAGAGTTTCTAGAAAACAATTTTTTTCACAAAAGGTAAAAATTAAAAATAAAAAAAAAATTTTGTAAAAGGTATAAAAAAAGAAGAAGAAGAAGAAGAAAAAAGTACTTTGATTTTTTTGGGAGGATTAGGAAAAATCCTGTATCTCCCTTGTGTCTCTAATCAGCCTCTGGTTGGAGTCTCTGGTCTGCTTGTGGTCCTGTGGTTTGGTTGGTTTCTTAAGTCAGTTTGTTTTTACAGGCAGAAAAATGCTCTGCTTTCCCCAGGATTTTGCGATCCTCCTCCCAAGTTAGTTCAATCAGAGGAGGGTCTGCTTTGAGTATCACAAAAGAGGGAGATGGCTTTTTCCTCAAGTTTGGAGATGCTGTGATGAGGCTAGGTTCTTGGTAGAGTTGAGGCCCTTCAGCAAACTGTAGCTTTTCCCGGAGGCTAGTTTGTGAGAAATTCACAGAGCCTGGCTTACTTCACTTAATATAATTTTTTCCAAGTCTTTCCATTTCCTAACAAATGGGGCAATGTCATCCTTTCTGAGGGAGGCATAGAATTCCATTGTGTATATATACCACATTCTCTTCCATTCATCTACTGAGGGGCATCTGGGTTGGTTCCATATCTTAGCTATGGTAAATAATGCTGCAATAAACATAGTTGTGCTGGTAGCTTTAGTGTGGTCTTGTTTGTAAACATTTGGGCAAATGCCCAAGAGTGGGATTGCTGGGTCATAGGGGAGCTCTATGTGCAGTCTTTCGAGGAACCTCCATACTGCTTTCCAAAGTGGTTGAACAATTTTACACTCCCACCAACAATGAAGTATGGTTCCCTTCTGTCCACATCCCCTCCAGCATCTGTTTTTATTAGAGTTCTTGATTATAGCCATTCTAACGGGGGTGAGGTGGTATCTCAATGTTGTTTTGATTTGCATTTCTTTTATGTCTAGGGAGGTTGAGCTTTTCTTCATGTGTCTATTGGCCATCCTTCTTTCTTCTTCAGAGAAGTTTCTATTTAAGTCTTTAGCCCTCTTATTTAATGGGCTGTTGTTTCTTTGAGGATTTGTTGTTGGGTGATTTCATTTTTACCCTAGGTCTCCTTGGAGCAGGCCGAAATTTTCTTAATAGAGACCTGGAAACACAACAAATCAAAGAAAGGTTGGACAAATGGGATTGCATGAAGTTGCAGAACTTCTGCATGGCAAAGGACATAGCTAGCAAGATCAATAGAAAGCCTACGGAATGGGAGATCTACAGTAGCCATACAACGGACAAGGGTCTCATATCTAAAATATACTTGGAACTCAAAAACTTAAATCCCCCAACAACAAATCCTCAAAGGTTAGTCAATTCTTAGCAGAAAGAACAGCACTGGAGCAATATTAGTTCCAAATTTCAAACTATACTAAAATGCCATAGTAATAAAACCAGCTTGGTACTGGCACAGGAACAGTCCTGAGGACCAATGGAATAGGACTGAAGACTCAGAAGTAAACCCCTTGACCTATAGGCACCTAATCTTTGACAAGGGAGCTAAAAAAATAGAATGGTAGTAAGACAGCCTTTTCAGTAAATGGTGCTGGTAAAATTGGTTAAACACCTGAAGAAAACTAAAGCTAGCCATATATATATATATAATATATATTATATATAATATATATATCACCCTGCATGAGAATCAAGTCAAAATGGATCAAAGACCTCAAAATAAAAGCAGACACCGTGAAAACTTTACATGAAGGACAAGAGAAATTCTAGGGCTCTTTAGCACAGGCCAAAAATTTCTTAATAGAGAACCAGAAGCAAAACAAATCAAAGAGGGGTTGGACAAATGGGATTGCATGAAACAGCAGAGCTTCTGCAAGGTAATGTTCATAGATAGCAAGATCAATAAAAAGGCCACTTACTGGGAGAAGTTCTTCATGAGTCATAAAACAGACAAAGTCTTATATCTAAAATATACTTAGGACTCAAAATCATAAATCTCCCAACAACAAATCCTCAAAGGAACAACTGCCCAATAACTAAGTGGGCTGAAGACTTAAAGAGAGACTTCTTTGAAGAGGAAATAAAAAATGTCCATTAGACACATGAAGAAATGCTCAATTTTTCTAGTCATAAAAGAAATTCAAATCAAAACATTGAGATTACACCTCACTCCAGTTAGAATGGCTATAATCAAGAAATGTAATAATGACAGATGCTGGTGGGGATGTGGCTAAAAGGGAACCCTACTGCATTACTTGTATGAGTGTAAACTTGTTTAACCATTTTGGAAAGCAGTATGGAATTTCTTCAAAAGGCTCCCCAATGACCCAGAAACCCCACTTTTGCACACTTACACAAATGATCACAAAACTAACAGCACAACCATGTTTATTGAAGTATTATTCACCATAGCTATGATATGGAACCAACCCCAATGCCCCTCAGTAGATGAAAGGTTCAAGAAAATGTGGTACACACACACTCACACACACACACACACACACACACACACACACACACACACACTGGAATTCTATGCTTCCATTAGAAAGAATGATTTTGCCCCATTTGTTAGGAAATGGAAAGACTTGGTAAAAATTATATTAAGTGAAGTAAGTCAGATCCAAAGAAACATAGGTCCCATGGTTTACCTTGTTTTACCTTTGTTTACTAGGATTAGTACATCCTCTAGGACAAGCAGAGAAGATCAAAGGCTAGGTACATATTACCATAAGAGATGATGCTAAGCGAAAAGTACCCAAAGTCAGAGACAGAAGTGGTTTTTCCTTTCTTTCTTTTGTTTTTAATATGCTTATAATACACTGTGATTCTTCTGTATGTTATTCCCCAACGGTAAACCCCTGTTTTCACTGAATTTGATTCCAGTGTTCTGCATCATATATATATATATATATATATATATATATATGTTGTAATTTGAGGAGTGGAAGTGATATACCAGAATGCTGAAATGGGGATGCAGGCTGACCATTGTGACAATGAGATGTACAGGACACTGTGTTGAAAATGAATTTACAATGTCAGGCAGGGGTTGAGGAGGGAGCAGTTGGAGATGTGGGGAGGGAAAGGATGGTAGGGGGAAAAAAAAGAGGAGGTAACAATGCTGTATAGTCCTAGTCCTGTAACTCTGAGCCCTCTGTACAGTATTTTTACAATAAAAATATATTTAAAAAAATCTCTGCCTGCTGTAGATTTCCAGTGCTGCCCTCGGAATTGCATTTTCTGCCTATTCTGGCTGTGGTTAGGTCCACCTGCCCAATGGATCAGTAGTCTTCAAGGCATCTTGGTCCTGCAGTGGGACTTGAATAATCCAGTGATGGTTGCAACCAGGCTAAGGATAGGACAAAACCACTTCCAGGACATGGCTTCGTCATTGCCCATGCAACTAGGATTGCAAGCAGAATTTCTCTGAATTTGACTCCAGAAAACAATCAGTGAAACAAAAGGCAAATCCACCAAACACCTCACCCCTCCCCCCAATTCCTCCTTTCTCCCTCCCTGGGAAAATATATAAAATAATTTTGCAGGTTTTGACACACACACAAAATGCCCACCATCTCCCCTGGTAAACTTGGTTTCAAGTCACTAAGTCATGTCAACGGATAATGCTGCATTCATTATTCTGGACAACATCTTCAGGTTGTTTGATGCTTTAATTTTTTGTTGTTGTTGATGTTGTTGGTAGGGTGGCTTGAATTCTGGGTCTGGGTGCTGTCCCTGAGCTGTTCAGCTCAAGGCTAACGCACTACCACTTTAGCCACAGGGGAACTTCCAGTTTATTTCTGCTTATGTGGTGCTGAGGAATTGAACACAGGACCTCATGCATGCAAGACAAACACTCTACCACTGAGTCTTCTTCCAGCCCTAATGATTTAATTCTTTAAAATTTATTTTTTGTCTGTCATGGTCCTTGAACTCAGGGCTTGGGTATTAACATATCCTAGAGTTCTTCAGCTCAAGGGGAGCCCTCTCCCAATTGAGCCACAGTGCCACTTCATGTTTGGAGATAAGTGACTCTCAGACTTTCATGCCAGGATTTGCTTTGAACAGGTGAACTTTAAATTATATTTCTTCTAGGTGTTTATTGGTACATTACAGTTTTTCTGGAATTTAAAATTTTCTGAAAACTTTGTCTTCAAGTAATCCAACAGCATTAAATATTAAATTTGGAAGCTATCCTTTAGCACATCCATTTTGAAATTATTATCTTAAGATGAAATTCTAATTCTTTGTAGAAACGAACCATTAAGTCCAAATGGGAAATATGCTAATTTCAGCAGCGTTGACTCTCCTTCCTCTTTTTTTTCTCTCCAGTATCTTTTCTTGTTTTGGAACAAGTGTCATGGACTGTCCAACCATTGCAAAGGAAGATTATTCCATTAATTTAATAGAAAAGGAATCCAGCCTGCCTGCATCTCAAGGCAACTTTGGGTATAATGTTAATCTAATAATTCATGTCAGTGGATTTTCAGTCATTTCGATATTTTTTTGTTTAACCACTCATTGAAGAGGTTCCAAAAAGCAAGAATCAAAAATCATGTTCGGCTTTCTAAGAATGTTTAAAAAACTAGTAAAGCAACAAGACACATTCCTTTCTTTCAAGATTCCACGGTGAAGGATTTCTCTTTTATCATAGCCCTTACCACTGACCCCTTCCCTTCAAACTTGTAGCTTTGTTCAGTTTTCTTGTACCAGCTTTCATTTTGGTATTAGCCTCAGTAATATCCTTGTAGTATTTGACAATGAAATTCCATTTATTGTTAGAGAGCTCAATTCATATTGCCAAAGGCAGACTCATGAGCATATCATAAAGCATAAACTATTGAGTATCATTAACATGATCATATGCAACTATTTCATCAATTAATATAAGTACCATATAAATGTGCATCTTCATATACTTTTTAAAGTGCAAAGTAGTTACATATCTATGTCATAAAATAATTCAGATCACTGGTACAAGAGACTAAGCTAAACCTTTTATTTATATAATCCCCAATATTTTTGTCAAGTTTTCTTTTCTCATTAACTTTCAACTTAGGGCCTGCTTTTCCTAGCAACAAGTTATAAGTTGATATCCTTGGGTTTTAGTCCCCTGAGTAACCTCTTTTCTTTCCACCTCTAGTTAGTCCTTCATGTTAAATACCCAAGGAACAACGTCCCATTGTGCCTGCAAGAGGAGTACCCAAGTCGACTGTCTGTGCCTACTCTTGACTTGCTTTCTTTGGGAATGTGATAGCAGAGACAGGGTTGTCAGGGATCAGGTGGCTGGAACCATGGTGTTAATAATTACGGGTAGCAAAATAGTAGCAGAGAAAGGGAGTACCAGGGAAAGGGTAATTGTGACTGCAATTGATGAGTTGCAGTGGCAGGAAATTGGGTATCAGCAACAACTTTGCAGGGGTTGGGGTAGCTAATAGAGGCATCCAGAACAATTTAGCAGTGACCAGGAAGCATAGACAAAGTGAAAGATAAAAGTTATGAGGCATTGTGTGAATTCTTTGTCTACCCATTCTAAAAACATGGAGGAGTGTTATTTTAAACTAAAACTACAAAAGAAAATTTAAGGTCTTAGTACTAACAAATCTGTCCAGGTGTTATTACATTAAACAGAGAATTCAAAATGTTTTTTCTTCATCAATACAGATTTCAAAGGTATTACAATTCTTATTTCCAAATGCAAATTAAAGGGGAAAATTATTCAGGAGGTAAAATTAATATTGAATGTTAATATTTAAGAGGAAAAGAAGAACCTAGATGGCAGACTAAAGACAAAACTATATCAGAGCATTATATGTTCAATAATAATTAAGAAACTTTAATTGAAAAATTGAGCTGGAATGAGCACATCAGGTAAAGGCAAACAATCAGAGCCTACCTCCAACAAAGAAACACCATAATGTATATCTCAGAAAAAGGAACCAAGTTCCTTATCCTTGATTTCAATGATACACATAACCCCCTTACACACACACACACACACACACACACACACACACACACATACACACACGAATGTATGCAACAGCTCAATCTACTCACATCTATTCAACATGAATCAAAGATCTTCCTGTAATATTTAAAACTTCAAAAGTTTGAAGTCTTACTATGAAAACATTACAGGACGGAATACGAGAAACCCTAGTTCTCCTTGGCACAGGCCGAAATTTTCTTAATAGAGACCCAGAAATACAAAAATTCAAAGTCAAATGGGACAAATGGGATTGCATGAAATTTCAGAGCTTCTGCATGGCAAAAGACATAGCTAGCAAGATCACTAGAAAGCCCATGGTTTAGGAGAAGATCTTCACTAGCCGTACAACGGACAAGGGTCTCATTTCTAAAACAGACCTGGAAATCAAAAAATTAAATTCCCTAACAACAAATACTCAAAGAAAATACTGCCCAATAAATAAGTAGGCTAAAGACATAAAGAGAAACTTCTCTGGAGAGGAAAAGAGGGTGACCAATAAACACATGCAGAAATGCTCAACCTCCCTAGCCATAAAAGAAATGCAAATCAATCAACATTGAGATATCATCTCACCCAAGTTAAAATGGCTATAGTCAAGAACTCTAATAACAACAGATGCTGGAGGGGATGTGGACAGAAAGAAACATTACTTCATTGTTGGTTGGAGTGTAAACTTGTTCAACCACTGTGGAAAGCAGTATGGAAGTTCCTCAAAAGAGTCCACATTAGCTCCGCTATGACCCAGCAATCCCACTTTTGGGCATTTACCCACATGATCACAAACAAGACCATACTAAAGCTACCAGCACACCTATGTTTATTGCAGAATTATTTACCATAGCTATGATATGGAACCAACCCAGATGCCCCTCAGTAGATGAATGCATCAAGAAAATGTGGTATATATACACAATGGAATTCTATGCCTCCATCAGAGAGAATGACATTGCCCCATTTGTTAGGAAAGGGAAAGCCTTGGAAAAATTATATTAATTGAAGTAAGCCAGATCCAAAGAAACATAGGTCCCATGGCTTCCCTTATTTGCAATAACTAGTATATGTCTGAGTCAAGCAGATTAGGTCAGATAAATTGATGCTAGCGGAATGAGCACCAAGATAAGTATTCAATTTTTTTCTTTCATGCTTTCACTGTATTTGATATTGGTACAATTTGTGGAGGGGAAGGGCAAAAACAAATTGTTTAACTAGGGATACAGGTGGACACATTGCAACAATGAGATATACAAGTCATTATTTCGAAAAATGAACTTTACAAATTTGGTGGGGGGAAGAGAGGTTTGGCCGTCTACTTTCCAGCTGATCTATAGGTATAGAACCAAAACGTAATACAAAGCAATACAAACCAGTTCTTACTATAAATAATTTTTCTCTGAACATCTTAAAAATCAATTCTGACAACATGAAATAAAAAATCCCTAAGTTTAAAACATTCTTCTAGACAAGTTAAAGAAATACTGAGAACAAGTATTTTAAGAATAATTTCAGAGAGCTTGAACTCAGGGCCTGGGTTCTGTCTCTGAGATTTATTACTCAAGACTAGTGCTGCCACTATGAGCCACAGTGCCACAGAAAAGTCTCACCAATTTTCCTCTCCAGCCTGGGTTTGAACTAGGATCTAGAGGTTTCAGCTCTCTGAGTAGCTAGGATTATAGGCATGAGCCCCTTGCACCTGGCTAGAATAATTGCTTACCTGAGACAAAGGCCAGTTAGTATTAAATGTCAATCATGTTTATCTTTGTAAAATAAAGTTAACTGAAATGCCTTCCACTAGAATTAAGGAATTAAATGTGTAGTTGGGTTACAAAGTTCCTACCGAAAGCTACATATTTTCCTTTTTTTTTTTTCTTCCAAAATTGTTTGTTTTTCAGAATCATACCTTATCTTTCCTTGCTGGTTTCTTTAGTTTATTTCATACATGCCCACAGCTCCTTCAACTATAAATTCTTATGTGAAGACATTGAAAATATCTATTTTCAGTCCAAAATCCTTGTACGCACCTCTCATCCATATATGCATCTGACATAAAAACTTGTGAAACAGTAGTCATCTCTTATCATTACTGGGTATTAAAGTGTAAGTAAAATTGAATAAAATGAAGAATAACATAAATAAATATAACATGATTTTAATAGTAATGCTAAACATAAATTCAAAGTCGATTATTTTCCTGAGCAATTTAATAAAAACCTCAAGGAAAACAAATCAAGTTTTTTGAGTGCTGATATTATGGTTTAAACTTAGGACCTTACCTTGTTACTTAGGCTTTTTCCCTCAAGGGTGGTGCCCTGTATTTGAATGACAGCTCCCCTTCCAACTTTATTTGGGGGATTATATAGAGATAAGAATCTCATGGAATAAAAATCATTTGTGTCCCTATCTTGGGGTTCATTTCACATAACATCCTGTTATATGGTTATATGGTACCATGTGCTAGTTACTCCAATTAAGATTAACCATGGAACCTATGGTTATTTGAGCCTGGCTTATTTCACTTAATATAATTGTTTCTGCGTTTTTCCATTTCCCAGCACATGGGGCGATGTCATTCTCTCTGATGGAAGCATACAATTCCAGTGTGTGTGTGTGTGTGTGTGTGTGTGTGTGTGTGTGTGTGTGTGTGTGTGTGTGTGTCACATTTTCTTGATCCATTCATCTACTGAGGGGTATCTGGGTTGGTTCCATATCTTAGCTATGGTAAGTAATGCTGCAATAAACATAGTTTGTACCAGTAGCTTCATATGGACTTGTTTGTAATCATTTGGGAAAATGCCCAAAAATGGGGACTGGTGCATCATAGGGGAGCTCTAAGTGAGGTCTTAGAAAACATTATATCAAGTGAAGTAGGCCAAAACCAAAGAAACATTGGTCCAATGGTTTCCCTTATTTGCAATAACTATTACATGTCTGGGACAAGCATAAAAGTTCAAAAGCTATGTACATACGACCAGATAAGATGCTGTTAACAAAATGAACCCCAAGATAGGATTTATAATCTAATGTGTTTCTTTTTCTCCCCCATGGTTTAACGCTTGTTTTCACTGTATTTAGTGTCAGTGCCCTGCATCTTGTACACTCCCTTCTCTAGCTTGGGGAGGGGAAGGGCAAAAACAAAATAGATAAATAATGATACAGGCTGACCCATTGTAACAATGAGATGCACAAGACACTATGTTGAAAAAGGATCTTTAAAATATAGGCGGGGAAGTAGGGAAGGGAGTAGAGGGGAGTGTAGTTGTGGAGGTGGGAGGGGAGGGTAGAGGAAAAACAAAGAAGGAGGTAACAATGCTTGATAGAAAATGTACTCATTTACTTGCTCATGTAACTATAACCCCTCTACACAGATTTTTACAATGAAAACCTCTTTTAAAAACAGAAGGTGTGCGG
Source organism: Dipodomys spectabilis (assembly GCF_019054845.1). Classification (NCBI taxonomy): domain Eukaryota; kingdom Metazoa; phylum Chordata; class Mammalia; order Rodentia; family Heteromyidae; genus Dipodomys; species Dipodomys spectabilis. The sequence continues at coordinate 170,701 of NW_024871011.1, forward strand.
GACACCGGTGGCTCACGCTTGTAATCTTAACTACTCAGGATTCTGAGATCTGAGGATAACAGTTCAAAGACAGCTCAAGAAAGAAAGACCGTGAGACTCTTATCTCCCATAAAACCACTAGAAAACCGATACTGGTGCTGTTGCTCAAGCGGTAGAGCACTCCCCTTGAGCTGAAGAGTGCAGGGACTGTGCCAAGCCCAGAGTTAAATCCCCACGACCGACAAAATAAAAACAAAACAGAAGGTGTTATGTACACCAAGTATAGTAGCCACATCTGTAATCCCAGCTGATTGGGAAGCAGGAATGACAAGGATCTTGGTCTGAGGCCAGGCCAAAGAAATAACCGCCAAGACTGCCATCTCAACAAATGAGCTGGAAATAGTAGTTCACATCTGTAATCCTAGCTATTTATGTTTTGAGGCATAGGTAGCAAGGTCTCAGTCAATCTAAGATCCAACCAGGGCAAAAGTTCAAGACCTCAAGTAAATGAAATGGACTAGAAGTATGGCAAAAGTAGTTGATATGCTTGGTGCTATGCAGACAACTCCTGTCTAGCAAGCAGAGAACCCCTGAATAGAACCCGAGTAATATGCCATTCTTCCACCAAAAAGATTAAATAACTTTGTCATATCTGAACATCTAATTTCAAGGCCAATGACAGATCAGAGATGGTGATATTATCTTAAAAATTAGGTATTCAAAAGAGACAAAGTTCTTTAGGTTTTGAAAAAATTGAAAAGGTAGGAAAATGCATGTGATTGTTGTTAATTCCATAATTCTTGAAAACATAAAATGTACTCAAGTATTTAATATATATCCATATGTGTGCATATATCCATGTATGTATATATATATATATATGTGTGTGTGTGTGTGTATGTATATAATCATATATATATATATACATACTTATATATGTATGGTTAATCTCTTTTCGTGTAGCAAATGGTACAAATGAATCTGTACAATCACTACTCAAAGGCATGAATAGACAAAGACAATGAGCAGAGAACTCATACTCAGGAAACTATGGTTAGCCCATAACCCTGAAAATCTTTTATATCAGTTTGCATGTGTCAGTTCCTGCATTACAGGGACAATATGATAGCAATGAGATACGAGGCAGATGAAATGAGAAATGAGAGATACAAATGGTACAATATTCTTTCTGATGGGTAAGTAGAATTACAAGTGTGTGTGTGTATGTGTGTGAGTGTGAGTGTGAGTGTGTGTGTGTGTGTGTGTGTGTATTACATTTACTTGATTCATTTCTCTCTTGTGGAGTATCTGGGCTGATTCAGTAAGCATGGTTGTGCTGAAACCGTTACTATATCCTGGTTTGTAATCTTTCGGGTAAATGCCCAGTAGTAGAGTTGCTGGATCATAGGGAAGTGGTTAGTCAAAAGAGGAGTGAAGTGGGAAAGGTAGAAGATTGAATAGGAGAAAAGGGGGAAAATACAGAGAGGAATCCAGTAAATATCCTACAAAATTAAGAAGAGTGAAGGAAGAGGTGTATAGGGGAGGGATGGATGAGAATGTTGAAAGGGTTGGCATTGATCAAAGTATATTGTACGCATAAACTGCTTTGTTTAATGATAACTGCTTTGCTACTTAAAATAATGATTAAAAAATCATGTCCCTAAAATGTTATGAAATTAGAAGTAAAGCATGAGAATCTGCTCAGATAATCTCTAGGGTCAATAAATCTTTTTTGGTTAGGATAATTTTAGAACAACACTAATGATACATATCATCTGAAGAAAATTTAATGACTCCAGCTATTTAAAATAATCATTTTTGAAGATATGGCTCAAGTGGCAGAGTGCTACTTAGTGAGCAAAGCTGTCAGATAATGAATTCAAGTCTCAATCTCGAACAAAAGTAAAAACAATCAGTATAATTCAGGCACTTTCCTGGGCACTAGTAGCTCATGCATTAATCCTATCTTAAATCAGAAGGCAGAGATCTGGGGATCTCAGTTCAATGTCAGCTTAGATAGGAACGTCTGTGAGACTTTCATCTCCAATTCACTGTCAAAGAAAGCTGGAAGTGGACTCAAGTGGCAGAATGCAAGCCTACAGCAAAAAGCTCAGGGGCAGAACCCAAGCATTGAGTTCAAGCCTTAGAATAGTGCATATACATACACTAACTCTAATTTTGGACAGAACACTAAGAGTAATCTTGATGATAATAGTAAACCAATCTTAAAATTAATGGAAAATACTCGAGTTTAGACACATTCTAACAGATACTCTTTATCTTTGAAATGATTTGCAGTTTGCTGCAAATCCTACAGATTCCCTGACTTGGACTCTGAAATCGTTCCCTATTATGAATCATTAACCTCAAATCTTCATATCATGTAAACTCTCACAGTTTCCACTGATCTTAACGTTTACTGAACTCCTATATCTCCAAAAAGAATTGCACGTTTATTTAAAATCTACTTTAGTACCTAACCCTAACTATATATAAACCTTACTAGAAACCTAACTCTAAATTTAACCCTATTCAACCTTGGATAGGAAACTTTGGAAAACTCCGTAGCTTTTGTTAAATTTCAAACTTATTTTACTTGAAAATGTTAGCAGAAAACTCAGTTTTACTGTAAAGCTTACCCTTCCCTAAGCCTAAGTCTAACCTGAAGTAGAACAATAACCCTAACCCTAGAACTGATAGCCTTTGAATTCTAAAAGCCATACAAATACATTCGTTTTTATTCATCCTAACTTTGATTCAACTCATCTTTCTAAAAATAGTTTGTAGTTTTACTCATTATCTTGCCATTTTTGTAACCCTAACCCTAACTGGAATATTGAGGCTAACCCTCACACTAATCATACCCTAATCTTAATATTATTAGCAGTTTCTTATTTCACATTCATTCTAATTCTAACTAGACTTGTTATTCGAAGATTTACTTTGAGTTTGACACTAAACTTTCCATTTCTCTAAGGCTAACTCTAAGTCCAGCTGGAATTGAAACCTAACTTTCACTCTAATGATAGTCCAATTCTAATGGATATTCCAGTTTGCACTCTGGAAATGCGTTTCAATTTGCCCTAATTCCCACAAATTTTCTGACTCTTCCTCTGAAGTTATCTTGTTCCCTAACATGAAGTATTATATTATTTGTCCTCAAATTCTCTTATCAGGAAAAATACTGTAGTTTCCAATGATCCTACCTTTTCTTGAACCCCTGTACCCTAAAACAATTTCAGATTTACGTACCATCTAATCCATTACTTAACACTAACTCTCAAGCTAAACCTGGCTGGAAAACTCTCATTAATCATTACAACAATGATCACTGAGAAATAAATGTCATGATAATGCTCTAGTTACTATTCAATCTCACATTTTTGCTCCTACTTTTTAGTGAAAACTGAATTGTTTTTTTGATCAGGCATGTTGCTTGAATTCTGGGCTTGGGCGCTATCCCTCAGCTCTTAAGCTCAAGGTGAGCCCTCTACTGCTTGAGCCACAGCTCCACTTCCAGGTTTCTCGGAGTTTAATTAGAGATAAAGAGTTCTCATGCACTTTGCTGCCAAGGGTGGCATCCAACTGCAGTCCTCAGATCTCAGTCTCCTGAGAGGATAGGATGACAGGCATTGAAAAGTATGTTTTGCTGGGTGCCAGTATCTCATGGCTGTCATCCTAGGTACTCAGGAGGTGAGATCTGAGGATCACGGTTCAAAGCCAGACTGGGCAGGAAAGACCCTGAGACTCTTATCTCCAACAAACCACCAGAAAACTGGAAGTGGTGCTGTGGCTCAAGTAGTAGAGTGTTTGCCTTGAGCTGAAGAGATCAGGGACAGCACCCAGACCCAGCGTTCAAGCCCACAATAGGAAAAAAAAAAAAGTAAAACATCTTTGCTGCAAAGTTGTGGAGGTGTGTGTGTGAGGGTGCTGTGATTGAGAAACCAGGTGCTTGCCTCACTTTACAGACATTTCTAAGAACTCCCGAAGTTTGCACCAGTTTGAAGCCACGGTAGAATGGATGGTGCTTTACCAAGAACTCAAGTGGTCAAGGTCTATGGCAGGCAGGGAGTGGGCAAATGGGTGCAGGGGTGGGATTGTTGTGTCTATATTCTCCCTAATGAAGGATGGATTTGGATGCTGGGTCTCAAAGTCTGAAGTAAAGGGTTGCAAGAAGTTTGTGTCCTGATGAATTGGGTTTCCTCTGGGCATATGAAGATGGATGAAGTCTGGCGCCTCCCGTGGCTCACAACTGTCATCCTAGCTACTCATAAAGCTGAGATGTAAAGACCACGGTTCAAAGCCAGCTTGGGCAGGAAAGTCTGTGGGTCTTGATATCCAATGAGCCACCAGAAAACAGGAAACGGCATTGTGGCTCAAATTGTAGAATGCTCATCTTCAGCTGAAAAGCTGAAGGACAGCGCCCTGACCCAGAGTTCAAACCCCATGACAAACATTAAACAAAGAGGCTGGCTGAGTTTTCCACATTGCAGTGTGTATGGTAGGAAATTCCATGCTGGATAATGAGACATTCCAGATATGAGACGCTCAATGCTGTGTCTACAGTTAGTCTGAGTATGATAGTGCCATCTTCTCACGGGTTAGATGTGATCCTAATAGAGGGAGTTCATGGTTCTGTTCTCAGGAACTGCTAAGGGCTTGGAATATCCGTGTGTGTGTGTGTGTGTGTGTGTGTGTGTGTGTGTGTGTGTGTGTGTGTGTGTGTGTGTGTCTGTGTGTCTGTGTGTCTGTGTGTGTGTGTGCATAATTTTCCCTTGTCTTTTTCTGTCCCCTTCCTGGTTGTTGGTCTGTCTCTTTCTGACCTCAGATGGTGCCCCTCCTTCACACCAACCTTGCCTTTAGCCCCCTATCAGGGTCTACAATGAGTCCTGAATTGCCACAGTTCTGTGTTCCAACTTTTCTCTGGGGCACAAGTCTGGCTGTCCCAATATTTGGCCGCCTCCAAGGCATTCTGGGTCAGCGATGCCAGCTGGCATAGGGTCTCCTCTGCCTGAGAGGGAGGCCTCAGTCATGCGATGTCCTATCCTTCTCCTCAGCTGGGCCTCTGACTGCACATCCCTCTCAGCAGGCTGGCAGTGGAGTGGGGAATGGGGGATTGCTGATGGCTCTGGCCAACTCGATCTTGACAGCTGACTGAAGGCTGCCCAAGCAAGGAGGATCTAGGGCTACATGGGAGGTGAGGCCAAGGTGGCTTGGAAGTATAAGTCAGTGTCTAGGAAATGTAAATTTACTTTATCACAGGACTGTCTATCTTCTGGACCCAGCTGGGCCTCTCAGGTCCTTCTAGACAATTCCAGATGCTCAGAATACAGACTTTAGATTCCAGGGCCAGGGAACTGGGGGATGAGAGACTGGTATGGCCAATACCTCATTGTTTGGGGGTATTAGTTTTGACCTGACTATGCACCCCCTTATGTACTTTCACTTCTTTTTTTGGGGGGGTACAGTCATGGGGCCTGAACTCTGGGCCTGGATGCTGTCCCTCAGCTCTTCAGCTCAAGGCTAGTGCTCTATCACTTGAGCCATAGTGCCACTTCTGGCTTTTTTCTTTTTGTTTATGTGGTGCTGAGGAATCAAACCCAGGGCCAAAGGCATGCAAGGCATGCACTCTACCACTGAGCCACCTTCCCAACCCCTACTTTCATTTCTTAACCCAGTGTTGGCCACACACTGGCCACTAGTGTCAGTACTGTGGAAGTGGAAGGAGTGGTAGTGAGGTCTAGAATGACCAAAATCAGGATTTATGGCCTTTAGGGATAGCAAAGGATGTCTTTTAAAAAATCTTAGAGCTGGAACTCAGGGCCTATGCAATGTCCCTGAGCTTCCTTTGCTCAAAGCTAACATTCTACCACTTGAACCAGAGCTCACCTTTCATCTTTTTTTATATAGTTTAGTGGAGATAAGAGTCTCATGGACTTTCCTGCCTGTTCTGGCTTCAAGCTGCCATCCTCAGATCTCAGCCTCTTGAGTAGCTAGGATTGCAGGTATAAGCAACTGGCACCTGTTAAGGATGTTTGTGTGTGTGTGTGTGTATGTGTGTGTGTGTGTGTTTACCGGGACTTGAACTCAGAGCCTAGGTGCTATACTTTAGCTTGTTTTCACAAGGTTGGTGCTGTACCACTTGAACTACAGTAGCTCTGCTATGCAGCTTTTTGGTGATTCACTGGACATAAGAGTCTGCCCAGGCTAGCTTTTAAATTTGATTGATCCTCAGGTCTCAGGCTTGAATAGCTAGGATGACAGGTATGAGCCACTGGTGCCCAGCTGATAATGGCCTTTCTCCACAGTGGACTGGGATCTCCTGAAAACTTTCTTTATTTTTTTTCTGTGCCAGTACCAGGGCTTGAACACAGGGTCTGGGCTCTGGTCTCTTAACTTTTTCCCTCAATTCTAGAACTCTACCACTTGAGCCACAGCTCCATTTCTGAATTTTGGTAGTTGATTGGCCAGAAGAGTGTCACTAACTTTCTTCCTCTGAGCTGGCTTTGACCAGCGATCTCTGATCTCAGACTTCTGAATAGCTAGGATTTACAAGGGTTGAGCCACTGGAGGCATTGGGTAGAAGCTTTTCTTAAGCAAGTGTGCTTTCCTGCATTTGCCCTGACTCCTCCATGCAAAAGGTGTCTGAGTGTCAGGAGCTGTGAAAAATAGGCTTCCAGCCACTAAATTGCCTGGGGTCTTTGGTAAAAAGTCAAGCTAATCATCCCCTGAACCCCATTCTGGGACTCCATCCTCTGCCCTACCTGTGACTGAAGTACAAACCTTGACCCAGCCTTAAGTGTTCTGCCAGACTTGTCTGAGGCCACAGAACCTTCATTCCACCCACCCCACCTACTCTACACCACCCCTCAGCACCTTTGCGCATGCTCTGTACCTTCTGCCTGAGGCCTTCTGTCCTATTCCACATCTTAGAACTCCTGTGGAATTTTGGCATTGATATCACCTCGTGGAGCAAGTCTTTCCTTCCCTTCTCTCACTTTTTTTTAATACTGAGTTACTAGAGATCGAACTTCTGCAGGCTTACTATCAAATGCTCTATCTTGATGTCTGTGTGTGTGTGTGTGTGTGTGTGTGTGTGTGTGCGCACGGGCGCGCACCTGTCCTGGGGTTTGAATTCATGGCCTGGATGTTATCTCTGAGTTTTAATGCTCAAGCTAGCATTCTACTACTTGTACCACAGCTCTGGTTTTATGGTGTTTAATTGGAGAAAAGAGTATCATATAGACTTTCCTGCCTGCACAGGCTTGCAGTTATAAACTTCAGATCTCAACTCCTGAGTGCTATTATTACAGGGATGAGCCACCAGCACCTGCCCTCTACCTCTTACCTATAACCTCGGCCCTCCTCTGAGTCCCAGAAGAGTGTCGCTCACGAAGCTCACATTTTTTTTTACCAGTGCTGTGGCTTGAACTCAGGGTGTAGGCACGTTCCTGAGCAGCTTTTGTTCAAGGCTACATTCTATCACATTAGCCACAGTGACACTTTTGGCTTTTTCTGTTTATATGGTACTGAGGAATCCAACCCAGGGCTTCATGCTTGCTTGGTAAGCACTCTACAACTTAACCACATTCACAGCCCAAGGCTTACTTCTAACAGGAACTATGAGGGTGGGATGTATTGGCATACTATTTTCAGCACAGAAATTGCTGGCCATTTCATATCTTTGCCAGGATTTGGGACCAGAGTGAGACTCAGCAATGAGGAATGATGAATGAGTGATAGCCACCAGGCCCCAGAGATCTAGGCTCACGTCCTACAGAGGGATAGGGAATATGGAGCCAGAACCTTCCACAAGTCCTACAGCCTAGGAACAGTGGTCTCCCTGGAGGCAGTGGCTGGCTGCTAGGTGTCCCAATAGGACACCTCAGCCAGAACATAATGAACCCATTGCGTACCCCAGCCAATGCAAGCCTTCTAGGCTTCAGTTATTAAATGGCAGAAAAGGATGCTTTGTTCAAACTACTGGCTCAGACTTAGTATTCTCTGAGTGTTTGTCCCAGCTTGCCCAGGTTATGGGTCTGGTCATGGGCAACCTGCTGAATTTCCATCATCCATACATCATCCATAAATACAGAGACATGGAGTTACTGCCTTCTTTTTTTCTTTGGCATGCCTCAGGTTGAAATATGAGCCTAGGCGCTATCCCTGATCTCCTCTTTCTCAAGAGTAGCGCTCTACCCTTGAGCCACAGCCCCAACCCATGGGGATATTTTCTTGTGATCTCTTAGAAATTAGGGTGTTGCAGACTTTCCTGCCCTGGCTGAATTCAAATTGGCATTCTCTACATCTCAGCCTCCTGAGGAGCTAGGATTATATACAGGAGGCACTGACACCTGGCTTTCTTTTCTTCTTGATGTTCTTTTTTTAATCATGACAATCTGAAAACTTCAGTGTCATTCCAATGGTTTGCATTCGAAGTAAACTTCCCAGGCCTGGAGTTCTAATCTCAGGACTGCCACACACAAATGGAGGGAGATCCTGACCAACTCATTCCTATTTATGTGAATGCTAATGGAATGTTATAAAAGTAATTAAATTTGCAGTTAATTCACGATACTATTTTAGAAAGCCACACAAAAATCATTGGATTTACATCTTCCATTCTAGCATCATGTTATGATTCCCCTAATGGAAGAATATTGATTAATTTTTAATTAATGCTTTTATAAGTATTCAACCATGATACTTCATTAAATGGAGACATAACTTCATAACTAATTATTGGTAACTATATATATATAATTTAATAATATCCTCACATTCTCTCTCTACATATATATAGATATATACAGCAATCTACACACACACACACACACACATATATATATATATATTGCACTACTGTGACTTGATAATAGGTCGTCAGAACTTCCTGGCAGCTCAGGTTGCCAGAGGTTCGTGTGCTAATACTTTGACCCCATTTATGGATTGGACATTGTAGGCCGTGAGTTGTAATCCCAGCGTTGCCAAAAATTTATTCATGTAGTAAGAAGCCAATTTTGACACATTCTTTTTCCTGAAAAACAGTCCTGGGTCTCAGTATGATGTATAATTCATATGCAAATACATCCTGTATGATAGGTTGAAATAAATGAAAAGTTATATGTGTAATACTAAATGAATAAGGTAATAAAAGTCATACTCACTAAACTCATGTGTATATTTTTTCCAGTGCTGGAACTTCAATTCAGGCCCTGGGAACTGGTCTGAATTTCTTGTCTTCAAGGACGGTGAGCTTCCCCTTCACCCACAGTGCCATGAGATACCCAGATGCTGAGTTCAAATCCCAGGCCTGCCAGAAAAATGGTGCAAATTCCAAGCCAGGGCCTTATTTTATTTTATAATTTTTTTTGCCAAGCACAGGGTTTGAACTCAGGTCTTGGCATCTCTGCCACAGGTGGCCCTCAGATTCTAGGACCCATGTTGAAATCTTGGGGTTGGCAAGAAATAAAATAAAAAGGAAAAAGATAAAACGGAGAAATTCAAGAAGGTGGTTTTGCATTTTTTCCCTTTGCATTGTGACCATCCTGCATGTAAATGACAAAGCCTAGAAAGTGTACATGACATTGCATGCTGATGTTTGGCTGATTATTAGGGAAGCTATAATCAAAACCAAAACTTAGGCTTGGAGGTCGAATCTCAGGGCTGCCACTAAGTATTGGCGGGAGATTCTAAGAAACCCATTTCCATGTACATCCATACGAAAGGAATTTTATAAAAGTAACAAATTAGTAGTTAGTGTATGAGTATACAATAAAATTATACACAACAATTTTATTACATTGACTAATTTTCAATTAATACTTTATTATGTATTCAACCATGATACTTAAAAGTGGAAGGAATAATTTGAAGGTCAATAATGGGTAGTAATATAATATATGTAATTTGCTACTATGCAGACACCTTTCTCTTGTTTTATATATATATATATATATATATATGTATATATATATATATATTTACATATATATATGTATATACATATACATATATGACAATCTACACATTTATCTGTTCATACACTTGTCACTCCTGGGGCTCAGTGATATAATGATGGTTACTACATACAAAACCCTGGATTCGATTCCTCACTACCACATGCACATAAAAATCCAGAAGTTGGGCTCTCGCTCAAGCAGTCTAGCATTAGCTTTGAGCACAGTCTAGACAGTGTCTAGACTCTTACTCAAGGTCCAGGATGGGCATGAATAAAAGATTGAATGTTGTGACTGCAACTCTAGGATAGGGCTTCAAATACCTCATCACAGAGCAAGCCGGGAGTCTGGTGCTGACAGCTGTCATCTAACCTGACTTAGTCAGAGGTATACGAGTACAACTCAGCCCCACAGAACCAGATGCTGCTGGCTTGCTCACCCCTGTCCTCCAAGATACTCAGGGGCTTAGTTCTTACACTGGTGGGTTTAAAACCCAGCCTTGGAGGGATGTCTGTGAAACTTTGAGCTGTGGATCAAAGTGATAGATCTCTAGCCTTGTGCAAAAGATCTTAGGTCAGTACCCCCAACATTGCAGTGCAATCCCTGTGGATGACTCCCCCCCTCAAAAAAATACCCCTTTGAATCATTAGATGTGGACTTTGTGCAGTTTGTGATGTGTTTCTGAAAGAATGGTGATACTGATTAAAGCAACCTAATACTAATGACAGCTTGTGGAATACATCTATGTGATGAGTCCTTCCTGGGGTGCTGGGGCCCTCACGGGATGCTGTGTGCTGAGACCTGAACAGGATGCTATGTGCTGAGTCCTTCGCAGGGTGCAGTGTGCTGTGTCATGCATTGGGTGCTGGGTGCTGAGTCTTTCACAGGATGCTGTGTGCTGAGTCATGTAAAGAGGATTATTTGGAGCCAGGCACCAGTGGCTCAAGCCTGTAATCCTAACTACTCTGGTGGCTGAGATTTGAGGATAGTAGTTCAAAGCCAGACCAGACAGGAAAGTCGCTGAAACTCTGATCTTCAATAAACCACCAGACAACTGGGAGTGTTGCTGTAGCTCAAGTGGTAGAGCACTAGCCTTGAGCTGAAGAACTGAAGGACAGAGTCCAGGCCCAGATTTCAAGCCCCATTATCGACAAAAAAAGAGTGTTGTGCATTTTGTCCTTCAAAGGGTGCATTCTTTCCTATTGTCTTTATAAGAACTCCACAACTGACATGACTATGCAAAAAAGAATATTGAGACTCAGATCTGTCCCCATGGCAGGGACAAAATTATGTATTACTGAAGACTAGCCTTCAGTCTACAGAGACAATTGTTTTGTCTTATTTTTTCTAAGTCATGAACCTTGAACTCAGGGCCTAGGCACTGACCCATACCTCTTGGACTCATGGCTAGCACTCCACCACATGGAGCCAAGGACCCCCTTGCAGCAGAGTGCCATGGCTTAGGGTTCTATAACCGAGGTCTGTCATCCTGCCTTCTCAAGAAGCTGAGATCTGGGTTCCAAACTATCCCTGACACAAAAGGTACCATGACACTATTATCTCCAATTCACCACTAAGAAACCTGAAGTGGAAGCTAGGTGCTTGTGGCTCATGCCGGTCATCCTAGCTACTCAGGAGGATGAGATCTGAGGATCATGGTTCAAATCTAGCCTGGGCAGGAAAGTCCTTGAGACACTTAGCTCCACTGAACCACCAGAAAACCGGAAGTGGCCCTGTGGCTCAAGTGGTAGAGCACAAGATTTGAGCTGAAGAGCTCAGGGACAGCACCCAGGCCCAGATTTCAACTCCTATAATGACAACAACAACAAAAAAGACAGAAACAAATTAACAAACTTGAAGTAGAGGGCTGCGAATGTGCCGTAGGGGTAGAGTGCTTTGCATATATGAAACCCTGGGTTTGATTTCTCAGAACGACCTCACTAGGAAAAAGCCTGAAGGGGCACTGTGGTTCAAGTGGGAGAAGGCAAACCTTGTAAAAGAGAAACTAAGTACAGTGCTCATGTCTTGAGTTCAAGCCCCAGGACTAGTGTATGCACACACACATGCATGTACACACACTCACACACAGAGATAAAGCAAAAGTGAAGCTGTGACAAAATGGTAAAGCTTTAGACTTCGGCTCTGAGGTCATGGTCAGCACCCAGGCCTGATGTTCAACCTCAAAACCTAGCCACTAGTGCCCAACTAGGAGAGGTCAAAGGTTTCAAAACCTGAGATTCACCAGTTCTAGATGTCAGGAAACTTTGTGATATCCAACATGTGCTTCGATTTCCCAAGCTTCTAGAATCCTAGGAGAGGCATTATAGGCCCATCATTGCCGGCAATGAAACATTTCATTATGTTCAGTGCCCTAGTTGTCTGCCTGAAGAACTCCTGAATTATATTGAGCACTGTATCTGAACACCGGAATATAGTCTCATAAAGGCAGGATAAAAGCACAGAACTTGGCCTGCCATGGGAGGTGGCAAAAATGAAGGTCTCCTGTTAAAACAGAGCACTGGGAAGAGAGATAGCTAATTGTAAAAAGAGGCCTTTTTCTCCTGACTTTCAGAGCCTGCCCACACATCCTCACTAATTGGCCCAGATGGAGTTACTTGGTACACAGCTGTACAGGAGTGAGGTCTTTTGTGTTCCTGTCCAGACAATGAGGGAGACTTCCTCCAGCAGGCCTGGGATGCAGAGAAACCCTCAGGCTACATTGGAAGCAGTGAGGGGAGCCCTGGAACATGCAATATCATAAATGTAGTCTCTGTGTTATGAACTTGTTGTATTGAATACAATTTTCCTTGCTTGGTGCCCTTCATCATAGCTACTCAGAAGTTTCACCTAGAGGAATACATCCATACATACACAAAGAAATTGAGGTACAGGTTTTTTTTTTAGTGGACAGGTCCTGGGGTTGATCTATGAGCCTAGGCCTGGCCCAAGAGCTCCTTTTGCTCAAGGGTGCTGCATTAAGCTTGAGTCACAGCCTCACTTCTGGGTTTTTTTTGTGATCTCTTAGAAATTACATTGTCAAGGACTTTCTTACACTGGCTGGTTTCAAACTCAAATTCTCTACATCTCAGCCTCCTGAGGAGCTGGGATTACAGTCAGCAGGCACTTTCACCTTCTTTCTTTTCTTCTTTGCTTTATAATCTGGACTGACTTCTAAATAGGGTCATTCCTATTATCGGGACTTATAAGTAAACTACCCAATATTCTTTATAGCTGCTTTCTCTGAGAGTATTTTCTCTCTTCATCTTACCCTCTGGTCACAGGGTTGAAGCCAAAAGTGAGAAATGATTGTTACAGGATTTAGGAGCAAATGTCCACAGGAAATGCCAGTTCTGTCACTTAGCATTGAGCTGCAGTGAATTTACTGTCTCAGGATAGGAGGAACGAAAGCTGGAGCAATCCTCATACTATCTGCATTGCTCCTTTTGCCTATAAAATGATCTAATAATTATGAGTGTTTTATATCTCCAACCTTAAGTATCTAGGACACACTAGAAGCATGTTCCTGTTTCTGTTTTTCTCTAGTACCTCTCGAGATTTAGACTAAAGGTTTGGGTGGAGGGGCTCCTAGGTGAGTCCCTTAGGAAATCCACTTGAAGCCTCCTCAGGTGATTTCCATTCAAAGCCATCCCTAGCAGAAAAGGTTTATTGTCTCCAATAAACCACAGAAAACCAGAAGTGGAGCAGTGGCTTAGAAGGTAGAGCTCCAGCATTGAGAGAGAAAGCCAAGCAGGAGATACAGGCCAGACCAGGCAGGAAAGCCTGGGAGGCACTTAAGTCCATTGAACAACCAGATGGCTGGAAGTGGAGCTGTGGCAGTGGTAGAACCTCAGCCTTGTGAAAAACAGCTGAAGAATGCATCACTTCCTCAGTTTAAGCTATGGGATGGCCACAAAAAAAATTCAAAAAGAGAAGGCCAAGTTCATGTATCAGTGTCCTACTTACTTACGTGTGTATATTACTTCCCTAAGTGCAAAGAGGCTGTATGCAAAACTTCTGCTTTTATTTACTGATTTATGTTTTAGATATGCTCATTATACATACTGCATCATTCTCTTCATTTCAGCCCCATTGCTTTTCTCTTCCAGGGTTCTAGCCCTGTTCCCTTATATGATGGACACTGAAGCTCTCAGCAGCCTTTATTTACATTTTATTATGAGGCCTATGCAGGAGCAGACACAAAACAGGCAGGGGAAGAGAAGATCAGGGTTCATAGAAATAAGTGATATTCATAAAATTATACTTGGGGACGCAAAATGGTAACATATATATGTAAAAACTACCATTAAGAAAAATGAGGAGGGGGCTGGGAAAGTGGATTAGTGGGAGAGTGCTTGCCTACCATGCAAGAGGCTCTGGGTTCGATTCCTTAGTAACACATACACAGAAAAATCCAGAATTGGTGCTGTGGCTCAAGTAACAGAGTGCTAGAGACATTGCCCAAGCCTTGAGTTCAGTCCAAGAAATGTCAAAGAGACAACTATGTAGGTAGTTAGGTAGGTAGTTAGGTAGGAAGGTAGGTAGGTAGGTAGGTACATACGTACGTACGTAGGCAGGTAAGGTAGGTAGGTTGGTAGATAGAGAGATAGATTAGATAGATAGATAGATAGATAGATAGATAGATAGATAGATAGATAGATAGATAGATAGATAGATAGATAGATAGATAGATAGATAGATAGATAGATAGATAGATAGATAGATAGATAGATAGATAGATAGATAGACAGACAGATAGATAGACAGAGAGATAGATAGACAGAGAGACAGATAGACAGACAGACAGATAGATAGATTAGATAGATAGATAGATAGATAGATAGATAGATAGATAGATAGATAGATAGATAGATAGATAGATAGATAGATAGATAGATAGATAGATAGATAGATAGATAGATAGATAGATAGAAAGATACATACATACATATATACATACTTATATCATACATACATATATACATACAAACAAACAAACAAACATACATACGTACATACATACATACATACATACATAGAAAGACCGGGAGAAAGGAAGAAAGATAGATAGAAAGAAAGAAAGAGAGAGAGAGAAAGAAAGAAAGGAAGACAGGAAGAAAGAAAGAAAGAAAGAAAGAAAGAAAGAAAGAAAGAAAGAAAGAAAGAAAGAAAGAAAGAAAGAAAGAAAGAAAGAAAGAAAGAAAGAAAGAAAGAAAGAAAGAAAGAAAGAAGGAAAGAAAGAAAGGAAGGAAGGAAAGAAGGAAGGAAGGAAGGAAGGAAGGAAGGAAGGAAGGAAGGAAGGAAGGAAGGAAGGAAGGAAGGAAGGAAGGAAGGAAGGAAAGAAGGAAAGAAGAAAGGTCGATAGATAGATAGATAGATGATAGATAGATAGATAGATACATACATACATACATACAAACATACATACATACATACATACATAGAAAGAAAGAAAGAAAGAATGACCGGGAGAAAGAAAGAAAGAAAGAATGGAAGGAAGGAAGGAAGGAAGGAAGGAAGGAAGGAAGGAAGGAAGGAAGGAAGGAAGGAAGGAAGGAAGGAAGGAAAGAAGAAAGGTCGATAGATAGATAGATAGATGGATACATAGATAGATAGATACATACATACATGCATACATACATACATACATACAAACAAACAAACATACATACACACATAGAAAGAAAGACTGAGAGAAAGAAAGAAAGAAAGATAGAAAAAAAGAAAGAAAGAAAGAGAGAGAGGGAATGAAAGAAAGAGAAAGAAAGAAAGAAAGACAGGAAGAAAGGAAGAAAAAGAAAGAAAAGAAAGAAAAAAGAAAGAAAGAAAGAAAGAAAAAAAGAAAGAAAGAAAGAAAAAAGAAAGAAAGAAGAAAGACAGGAAGGAAGAAAGAAAGAAAGGAAGGAAGGAAGGAAGGAAGGAAGGAAGGAAGGAAGGAAGGAAGGAAGGAAGGAAGGAAGGAAGGAAGGAAGGAAGGAAGGAAGGAAGGTAGATAGATAGATAGATAGATAGAAAGAAGATAGATAGATAGATAGATAGATAGATAGATAGATAGATAGATAGATAGATAGATAGATAGATAGATAGATATACAGATAGATAGAAAAATGATAGATGAATCTGGTCTTGGACTTCAGGAGGAAAGAAGGGAACAATTCCCAGTCATGAGGCTTCTGCAGTTTGCTAGGACACCAGCATCATCTTCACACAACCACAGAGCAGGAAGAATGTCTCTTTCCCACTTCTCAGGTAGCCGAAGCCCCCAGAACCAAGAAGGCAGAGCCAGGTTCTAACTCAGCATCTTAGAGACAAAAGAGAAATTACCCTGCCTCACCTTGGACTGGGGATTAACATTAATGATGTGGAGAATGAAGGAAGGAGAAAAGACTGGCAGAGGTAGAAGAAGGGCCTTCAAATATGATAGATGGTGAGTAAAAAACCCACTCCCGAAGACCAGAGAGCAGGGATTTTCTACTATGTTCCTCCCCTCTCCCTCACTAAACTGGCTCTCTATTGGTAACCTAAAGATAGCCTAAGGAGGAAGGTTAGTCATTGTTTGAGGAAGCCAAGATAAGCCTGACCCTGGTGTAACTCTAACAAATGTTTCAGGTTTCCCCCATTGCTGGCTGTGCCTGAAATGAATGAATTGGTTTTGCAGCTCACTTCCCTGTTGAGTTTGTATATTCTGCCTCCTCGTTCTCTTCACCTAGCCTGGCTTTTGAAACTGTTTTCTGTCCTTCAAATACAGTGTTACACTGGATTTCTTCCTACTAACTGTGCCAGGGCTCGGATCCTGAGAACTTCATTTGAACCCAGGATGGGTCAATGGGTCAAGAACACTAAGAACATTTAGAGTAACTTCTCATCAACAAGGGAAAAACAAGATGCTCTTGAACATCTGACATTTCAGACGTGGAAGTCAGGGTGTCATAGACTTTCCTGCCCTGTCTGTCTTCAGTATGATCCTGAGACCTCAGCCTCCTGAGCTAGGGTGATGGGCAGGAGCTACTGGTGCTCTGCTAGGTTCAGACTTGTAATGATACTGACAATACAAGTCAACTGCTTATCACAAAGGGCTTGGGGAGCATATTAAACCTTTCAACATTGGACCTTTCAGAACCCTGTGGACACAAGGTTACAATGCTAGATTCTGTGAGGCTGGGCATGTGGATCTGCTACACAAGCCTGGAGGTCTGACTCCATTTTCTGGTGTATATCAGCGTTGATTTTCCAGAGAATGTTCTTGTAATTAGCAAATAGGAAAAGTACTTTGATTAACCCTCAATTTTTTTCCAGTTGTGTGTCTTTTATCAACCCTAGGCACTGTCCCTGAGCAATTCAGTTAAGGCTAACTCTACCACTTGAGCCACAGCTCCACATGGGATTTTTTAGTGGTTCATTGGAGATAAGAGTCTAACAGGCTTTTCTTACCTAGGCTGTCTTTGAACTGTGGTCTTCAAATCTCAGCCTCATGAGAAGGTAGTTTTCCAGGTGTGAGCCACCGGCATCTGGCCTATTGTTTTTGACAGTCTTAGGGATTGTTTTTCTCAAGGCTAGCCCTCTACCATTTGAGCCACTCCACTGCATCTAGCTTTTACTGAGTATGTGGCACTGAGGATTCAAACCCTGGTATTCATGCATGCTGAGTGAGCTCTTTACCACTAAGCCACATTTCTAGCCTCCCCCTTACAATTTTATCCCACAACCTGCTTGTCCTAAAGAAAAGGCTTCTCAGTATAAATCATGTAAAGACATCCCTATACTAAGGTGTCCAAAGATAAATAAGACAAAGCTCATTCTTGGGAGAGCCTCTACACGTGAGAAGACTGTGATAAATGTCTCCATTTAATTATGAATCATGTTTCAAGACAAAAAGTTTTAATGATAAATGAGTCAATGTCCTAAATTATTTTGTATAATTTTATAACAGATGTGCAAAATGTAAATGGGAATGATATTTCTAAATAAAATAAACAATAAAAGAATGAATCAAATAAAAAATAAAATAAATACAAAATCAATAATGAAAATCATAACATGTAATAAACATGCATATGTAAGTATATATCATATATTACACATGTATAGAAATATCTTTTCCATTGCAGAGCCTTCATTCAGGCCATGGGAACTCTAGCCTGAATTTCTTTTCCCCAAGGGCAGTAAATTTTTCCTTTACCCATGGTACAAAAGAGTTACCTGGACAGAGAGATAAAATCCCACCAATGGTATAAATACTGGCCCAAGTTCCAAGACAGTGACTTAATCTTTTAATAGAAGCAGTTATGTTTATTCAGTTCCATACTGAACATTAAATAAAAAGCAGTGTTGAATTTTGTACATCTATTCAGACATCCTTCCCTTAACCCTAAAGTGCTTGTCGGAATACTACATTGTTTCTTTTTTTTTTTATAAGTTTTTTATTGTAAAAATATTGTACAGAATGGTCACAGTTACATGAGCCAAGGTCATGAGTATATTTCCTATTGCACATTGTTACTTCCACCCTTTGTTTTCCCCCTACCAGCCCTTACCTCCCATTTCCACAACTACTCCCCCTACCAAGGTCAGTGACTTAATTTTTTAGTTTTGTCTTGGCACGGGGTTTGAACTCAAGTAGTAGCAAATCTGCACTTTCCTTCACATTGCTACAAGTTACTGAGTTCAAATCCCAGTCTAGGAAAGAAAACTGACAGAAATTCCAAATGAGAGAGCTCTATTTTTTTAATTTAGTTAAATATTTTTTTCTTTTTTAGGGCTTGAACTCAGGTAGTGGCAACTCTGCCTCAACTTCGATCATCCTAGGCTGGGTGCAGCCTCAGGACCCATACCCAATCTTGGAATCCTAGGCCCAGAGGGCTTGGGGAAAGAAAAGAATGTGGGATAGCACAAAATTTGAAGAGCTAGAGAGAGATGGGGGTTTATATTTTTTTAATCTTTGCACAGTGACCATCCTGGGTCTGAATGCCACGGGTGCAAAGTACACCTGACCTGCCATTGCTGAAGGCTGGTGGGCTAGCAGGGAAGCCATAGGCCAACCTGTCAACATAGGCCCTGGGTTCAAATCCAGGTCCTGACAACTACCAATGACAGGAGATCACAAGACAGTCATTCCATGTATAGGAATATCAATTGAAAGAGAAGTTTGTGCATTGGTTGAGCCTAAAATTGGATGCAATAATCCTAGGTCACTGATTGATCTTAATTTCATGCTTTATTAAGCATGAAAAGAATAGTATTCCTTTAATTGTGGTATAATAAATACCTAAGAGTTAGTAGGAATGTAGTATATGTCATTCCATCATAGATAGGCGGCTATGGTGCTTTTTGTATACTACTGTCTGCCTATCCTTGTATGGCTGTTTTGGCCAATCCTGGGTCATGATCTCAGCACCTAGGAACCACCTCACAGCTTCATTGGCTAGAGGCTGTTGTGCTCACATTCACCCATTCATGAATTGGACCTGCTAGCACTGAGTTCAGATCCCAGCACTGCCATAAATTTAATCTTGGAGTAAGAAGCCAAGTGTGACACTTGTTTTCCTTTTCTGGTAGAGTCCTGGGTGTCAGGCATGATGGAGAACACATCTACAAATCTATATGGTATGTGATAGGATGAAAACAATGTAATACATAGGTGTCATCACAGTCAATAAAATAAATTGTAGATAAATGAAAAAATAAAAAATACAATGAATAACCACACCAAACATAATATAGACTGAACATCTGTATGGAAGTTCAATCCTATCTTTAAAATGTAGATAAAGTACGTTTTCCAGGACTGGGGCTTGAATTCAGGCCTAGGGAACAGGACTGACTTACTGGTCTTCAAGCAGGGCAAGCTTCTCCTTCCCCCAAAGTACAACAGAGTTACCCAGAACCCGGGTTCAAATTCCAGGACTTGCAGATAAAAAAATGTCACACATTCCAAGCCAGGGAGCTTCTTTAGCATTTTTAATATTTTTTAAGTTCACTTCGCATTTATTTGATATATATTGATTTTATAACATGAGAGTTTTTCAAAAAAGGGGTCTAAACTTTTACATTTCAGCATAGCACATTGGTGTTTCTGTTTTGACCATCTGCCCTGAACAGTGAGAATGAAAATAATGACATCATTTCTCCCTAGAAGGTCAGGACAGTTGAATTTATTTCTATCTAGAGTTATTTCTACAATTATAAACTCTCTGCATTTTTGTCGTATGAGTTTTCCTCAGTGCCTACCACGAAATACACTAGGGGATTCCTCATAGCACAAAAGGTGGGGTTTCTGAATAAAACCTCACTTCTGTGAGGACAGTAGGTACTTCTAAGCATTTTGGGAATAAACTGGATTGTAAAATGAAAAACAAAAACAATGGGACTGTGATGGTATCTCAGTAATGGAGTACTTTCCTAAAGACCATAAGACCCTGGCAGAAAAGTTTCCTAAAGCTCAGCATATTAGAACTTTATGATCTGCATGAACAAACTTCTTTTTTTTTTTTTTTTTTGGTCCTGGGGCTTGAACTCAGGGGTCTTCTCTGTGCTCTTCAGCTCAAGGCGAGCGATCTACTGCTTGAGTTACAGTGCCACTTTGGTTTTCTAATGGTTTATTGAAGATAAGAGTCTCACGGACTTTTCTGCCTGGGCTGACTTTGAACCACCAACCTCAGATCACAGCCTCCTGAGTAGCTAGGATTATAGACAAGAGCCACCGGTGCCAGGCACATGAAAATCTTCTTAAAGATTGATTCTGAGAAAAGAAAGTTGGAAAACACTTTTAGTATAAAAAATTTATAATGCCATGGTTAAGGCACTAATTCAGAAGTATTTATTCATTGGCTGGTTTCTTAGTTTATTTAAATGTATATACATTATTAATATATATGTATATATATTATTAAAAACATAGCTTTGAAGTGTACTTAAGAGCATATGTGCTCATGTAAAGTTATACAAATGAAAAAGCTTCATTTTTCTTTTCAGTTTGGTTGGTACCATAAATTAGGTAGGATTTGTGTATTGTTTTGTTCTCTGTTTTTGGAGGATTTCTCTCCCTTTTATCTCCCTACCCCCTCTCCTCACATTTGAACTCAGCTTGCTATTTCTTGGCTTCGTTGTTCATAGCTGATTTTCTACCAATTCAGCTATACCTGTAGCCTTGCTTTTTGCCAGTTAATTGGAGATGATGTCTCTCAGGTTTTTCTGCCTTCATTGGCTTTGAAATTTCATCTTCTAGTTCTTAGCCTCCTGAGTAGCTAGGATTAAAGATGTGAGCCACTGGGGTGCCTAGGGATAAATTAGACTTTGGTTGGTGTATTCTTTCTGTTTTTCTTAGCATGGGATCATCTACTATAGAATTTCTGTGAATGACCTGGGACTGAAGTAAGATATATAATACATATGCAAATCTGTATATTTTTCATAAGATGTAATAAATTTAATACGTTTTATAAGTGTAATAATAATCAATGAATATAATGAATTAATAACACAAAAAATAAATACACTCAAAGCAATTTGCACTAAACGTAAGTATGTAGATATTAATCATTTCAAATGTGGATGAATATTAATTAACAGGGCTGGGGATTGAATTCAGGCCTAGGAAAGAGGCTTGAATTGCTTGTATTCAAAGAGGGTGAATTTTCCCATCCCCCAGAGTGCATTAGAGTTTCCCAGACTCCAAGTGCAAATCCCAGGCTGGGCAGAAAAAACGAGCATGAAATCCAAGCCAGGGAGCACCACTAGTATTTTTACATTTTTAAAATTCATTTTAATTTATTTTCTGTATATTTTATTTGTTTGTTTGTTTTGCCAAGCACGGGACTTGAACTTAGTTCGTGGCAATTCTGCCTCAGCTTCCATCACCCTAGGCTGGGTTGGTGCAGCATTTGGATCCACAGCCCATCGTGGGCTCCTAGGCCTCAGGGGCTGACAGGAAAAAGAAAAGAAAATTGCAAGGAAAAATAGCCACGAATTGCGAACAGTTAGAGGTTTCTCTGTTTTCCTTCCATGCATGGTGACCATCCCGGGTCCAAATGACACAACTGCAACCTGTATGTCACCTGGAATTGCTATCAGCAGGCTGTCAGCGAAGCCATAGGCTAATCTGCACACCTAGGCCCTGAGTTTGAATCCCTGTCATGCCACTTACAAAGTACTGGAGAGCTTAAGAAACTATTGCCTGTCCATAGGAACACCAGAGGAATGTGATCAATGTCATGGTTGGATGAGTAGTTTGTCATCCTGTGGTCCTAGGCCTCAGGGGCTCAAAGGAAAAGAAAATGAAAACAGCACCAAAAAAAAGCCACAAACCGCGGATGGTCAGCAGTTTCTGTTTTCCTTCCTTGCACGTTGATCATACTGGATGTGAATGACATGGCTGCAACCTGTAGGTCATCTGGCATTTCTGAAGGCTGGCTCTATCAGCGAAGCCATAGGCCAACGTGGACACTAGGCCCTGAGTTCAAATCCCGGTCATGACACTTACAGGGGGCTGAATAGCCTAAAAATCTATGGCTTGTCCATAGGAACACCAGAGGAATGTGATTAATGTCATGGTTAGATGAGTAGTCCGTTAATCAGTCTTGCATAAAATTAGACCCAATAATCACTGGACAGGGATTGACTTTATTCATAGTTTATTATGCATCAAAAGAATACTATTGATTAAATGGAGTTCTCACTAAATACATGAGAATTGGTGTGAAGGTAATATATGTCATTGAATACTAGATAGACACCTCTGGCAGTACATAAATATCTAAATTTATATTTGGTCTGGAAAAGTGGCTCAGTTGTAGATCTCTTACCTTGCATGCATGAGGCCCTGGGTTCGATTCTTCAGCACCACATAAGCAAAAAGAAAAAAGCCGGAAGTGACACTGTGGCTCAAGTGATAGTGTGTTAGCCTTGAGCTGAGGGACAGCGCCCAGGCCCAGAGTTCAGGCCCCATGACTAGACACCAAAATAAATACATATATTTTATTTATTTATATATCACAATGTTGGGTCTTCGTCCGTCTTTGGAGGGACAGGGTCCGAGGAAAGGTAAGTGCGAAGTGAAGTGCAGCTGCTCGCCCGTTCCCCAGCCTCCCTTAGCCCAGTAGCCCAAGAGACAATCAGACGCAGCCAGGAGACAAATCAAGCAGGAACTCGTTTATTAACAGGGAGCATCCCCTTTTTAAAGCAAAAGACTGAGTGGGAGGAGAGGAAATGGAACCAATCAATCACTGAAAGGCCACACCTTATCATGCACCTAAGCTTCCATGAGATGTTTACACACTGAACCTAAACAAATCCAGCTCTGCCCACTCAACTTCCTCTCAGGGCCATCTTTGCTATCCCCCACATATTCACCCTTTTTGTTTTAATGGCAGATCCACTTCCCAGTTAGTTATCTCTTTCCCCTCCTCCATAAAGGTTATTTTTTTAACAGGATTACATTTGGCCATGCACAGGGTTGGAGGCAATCTGGAAGGGCCCATCCCAGTTACCTCTCATCCCCACCTAGCACAATAATAAACATCAGCTCCACCACAGTTAGAAATGTCCCAAGCAGTAAAATTTAAAACAAACTGTGCAGACATAGCAAAGCAATCCCGGGCACCTGATGTCTTTCAAGTAAGCCAGTTCCTTGTACATGCCTTCAAGCGAGCACAGAGGTCAAGATGACCTTTAAACTTTACTGTCAGCTCCCAACATCCTGTCTTTGTCTAAAGAAGGGAACCCGCCTGTCTTAGGTTGGGTAGATCGCCTTGTCTGTCTTACCTGCCATCGGGAACTTCTTCAGAGCAAAGCTGAAGGCCCTGTCTTAGGTTGGTCAGACTGGCACCCCCTCTTACCCGTCTCTGGCTGCGGTTCCTCTCGGGGGAAGTTTATTCACTTGGAGCTTGATCTTATGTAACTGGCTGCTCATAAGAGTTTTGTAGTGCACATATAATGTAAGGAAGGCCTAGAAAAAACATCAGCAAAAGCATTCCCAGGTCAAGCAATGTCATTAGTCCTTTAACTTTAGGGATGGGATAGCAGTCTTTGCCACATTAGAGTCCAGAGGTGGGGTTTGTTCTAGAGCAGGATGCATAACAAAAGGTGGCTGTACAAGCAATTAATAAAAGAACAATTAGGACAGGTAACATTAAAATAGATAGCTCCTACAAAAATATGTTTTAAACAGTCCATAAGTAATGACATAGGGTGGTGATCAAAATGAAGGTCAGGCCACCAGGTCGAAGGGACATCTTCTCTTGTGGTGCTATTGATTGCCAGTGCTGGTCACTGCCCAGGTCACCCGTTGAGGTTGATGTGGATTCCGTAGCCATTGCAGGGACTGGAAAGGTCAGGACAGCCATCAGCTAGAGTATCACCATCTGCAATTGTTAAAGAACACAAGAGCTTCTCAAGGGCTGGTTGCCCTTGTGGATGGTTAGTTTATCCTTAGGCATCCTCCTGTATAGAGGAAATGGGTAAAAACTTAAGGTTCCTGGCAGGAATCCAAATGGGGGCTGTCTCCCCTATGGGAAAAATGCATCCAAATCCCCTGCCCATAGTAACTAGAGGGTCAGGTCCTCTCCATTGTTGTGTCAGGGGGTCCTTCCACCTGACTTTCACTTGGGGCTTAGGGTTTAGTTGTCCCCAGTGCTTCTGAAATCTGGATTCAGTTGCCCCTTTTGACAAATTTAAAATGTTAATGGTAAACAAAGCTATCTGTAACTGTATATGGGGGCTAACTCCCCCTTTTTTTGTTTTAATAATTGCTCCTTTAGACATTGATTATTTCTTTCTATAATTGCTTGGCCTTGGGGATTATAGGGAATTCCTGTAGTATGATTAATATGCCATCTGTCAAAAAACTCTGACATTGCTTTACTAACAAAACAGGGTCCATTATCGGTTTTAACTTGTGCTGGTAGACCCAAGGTGGCAAAGCATTGAAGAAAATGTGCTTGTGAATGTTTAGTCCTTTCTCCTGTATGTGCTGTGGCCCAGCATGCTCCTGAGTAGGTATCTATAGAGACAAAGATGTATTTAAGCTTACCAAAGGCTAGGAAATGAGTAACATCTGTTTGCCAGAGGACGTTAGGTTTAAGGCCTCTGGGATTACCCCTGGTGGTTGTAAAGGGGGTGCTTTTAAGAAGGGCTGGCATGTTTTACAGGTATGTACCACCCTTTTGAGGTCCTTTACAGGAATCTGAGGAAATCTATGCTGAAGACCTCTCCAATTAATGTGGGTTAAGTCATGCAAACAGGTAGCCTCTTGTAACGTTAATGCTTGCGGGCCAGTAGCTAACTGGTCTGCACACTTATTGCCTAGGGAAAAAAATCCAGGAAGTTTTGAATGCCCTCTTAAATGTTGTATATGAATAGGGGCTCCCCCCTTCTAATAGGCCCTTAAGGGTAACCATAAGGGGGGAAATAGGGTTTTCATCCAGCTTGATATGTGCCTGGGGAATATGAGGGAGCAAGTTAATCATATATATGCTATCTGAATACAAATTAAAGGGTTTTTGAATGTCCTGAAGGGCCATAATTATGGCCAGCATTTCTTTATATTGTGCTGACCCTTGACAAGGTTGAAATCTTTGTTGGCTCGGGGTCTTTTGTTGCTCCTCAAAGGCTGCACATGCAGAGCCTGCTTTACCTCCATCAGTAAAAACAAAGAGGGCGCCAGGAATAGGCGTAGAAGAAAATAGAGATGGCATTTTGAGGGGAAGTCGCCATAACATGACAGTCCATTTGGATGGCCCATAATGGCAGTCAATTTGGCCTAGAAACCCCTCCAAGGAGAGAGCAAGACGAGCATTGGCTCGAGTGAGCCACTCAACGTCTGCCATCCGAAAAGGAAAAACAATGGAGTGAGGGTCGAGGCCATAATGCCTTTGGGCTTGAGTCCTTCCCTTCACAATAGCATCTGCAAGTTGGTCTGCTTGAGAGTATACCCGAGGTGTGTCCCCCAGGGGAGTGTGAACCCACTCTAATGGCTCCTCACTTTGAGTTAAAACTGCAGAAATTAACGTGACACCTGCAAACAACCAACGAGAAATGGGCTCACAAATAGAATACCTCTTTACAGAAACTTCATCCAGGGCTTTTTGGAACTGCAAAAATATTGCCCTATGGCTGTCTGTAATTGTAATAACTTCTTGTGGTGTCCTGTCTTTTATCAGGGCAAATAAGGGCACAAGACTATCTTTAGGGACAGAAACCCATGGCAACAGCCAATTGATTTCCCCTGAAAGACTCTGAAGTTGGGTTAAGGTTAGAGAGGCTGGAATATCCAGCAAAGGCTTAAAGGGGCTGGCCTGAGTCAAGGTAAGGTGGGTCCCGAGCACCTTAAAAGGGGCTACCTTTTGAATTTTATTAAGCCCTATGGTAAAACCCCCTTTTTTTAATATGGCGAGAACATGGGCCAGAAGGCCCTCCAGCCAGCTTGGGTCTTGGTGCCCCAGAATTATATTATCCATGTAGACATAGACAAGGGTGGTATCTGAACCCAGCACAGGCCCTAAAAGTGTGGCCAGGTATTGTTGGCAAAAGGCCAGACTATTGGCCATTCCCTGTGGCAGCACCATCCATTCAAACATCCGATCAGGCTGGGAAAAATTAAGAGAAGGTATAGAGAAAGCAAACTTCTCAAAGTCACCTAATGCAGGGGGATAGAAAAAAACAATCTTTAATATCAATCACAACCAAGGTATATTCTGAAGGTATAGCAGGAGTCCAGGGCACGCCTCTTAGGGGCGTTCCTACTAGCTCCATCCTTTCATTTACCTTACGTAGGTCTTGGAGCATATGCCAAGTCCCAGAGGCTTTTTGAATAACAAATACGGGTGTGTTCCAAGGACTTATAGAAGGGCGAATATGCCCAAGGTTTATCTGTTCCTCCACCAGAAGGTGGAGGGCTACAAGTTTAGGTTTGGACAATGGCCACTGCTCCACCCAGATTGGGCTCCCCGGCTTCCACCTAATGGGAGGTACTTGGGGGGCAGTGGCCTTTAGGATTGGGAGTGCACCTGAGCGGGTCCCCTATGTTCTTCTCTGTGATTATGAAAGTTAAAAAAATCCTTTTCCTTAACTTCCTCTGGATTCTGATTACGCCTTTGTGCTTCTTCCCCATCCAGGATATCATCATAGGATGCCCGATGGTCTGTAGTGACCACAGCATCCATTTGTCTTAGAATGTCTTGCCCTAGTAAATTGGCAGTGAGGTTCTTGGCCACTAAAGGGCGTATCTTTCCCTGTTCTCCATCTGGGCAAGTCCATGTCATAAGGGCAGCCGTCTCTTTGGACTGGGAGTTACCCCCTACTCCCAATATCGGGGGCCCGGGTGCAAGCTTCCAGTCCAAGGGCACTTCCTCCTCCCTGAGTATGGTTCGATCTGCCCCGGTGTCAATTAAGCAGTGAAAACTCTTTCCACCTATGTGGATACTCATTTTAGGGCGGAGTCCTTCTACCAAGGGGACTGTCCAGTGGACCTGGGCTCTCCTGCCACAAGGCTGCCTGGGCCTTACAGCAGAGGGGGTTCCTCCTTGAGTTAACGGGGCTGGAGGATGCCCCTCTCCTAGTTTAAAGGCTTCCCATCTAAATCAAACTTGGATCGGCAATCCTTTTTCCAATGATATCCCTTCCTGCACCTGGGGCAGGGTGTTGGGGGCAGTTTGGCCCCCCAGGGCCGGTTGGCGGGGGATTGTCCTCTACAGCCCCTCCTAAAGTACTGCCCGCATGTAAAACAAGTCCCTCTCCCCATTGGTCTTGGAGTTCCTCGGCCCTGGGCTGCCAGTGCCTCAGTAATAGCCTCAGTCATTGTAGATGTCTGAGCCTGTAAAGCTAAAGCTAGTGATTGGGACTGGTGCTGTTGCGTTCCCACATCCTGTGAGGCCACCACCCATCTGCTCAGGGAACTCTCTCTCAGTCCCGCACAGGCCATGTGGTGGTCTACATTCATCCCTTCCCAGACCAGCAGCTTTACAAACTGATCTCGGAGGTTCCCTGCCGGCAGCTTGCGGTGAACACTCTGTTGGACTCGGTCTATGAAATCAGGTAGAGGCTCACCTGGTTTTTGTCTCACTCCTTCCATGGAGGACTCAGTAGGCCCATCAACCAGTTTGTACCACGCAGCAAGTCCTGCCTACCTCACCTGGTCACGGTACAGGCCAGGTATTGTGGCCTGTTCAACACCGGTGGAGTAGGCTTCCCCCGTCCCTGTTAACATGGTATAAGTAATCAATATTGCAGGTTGAGCCTGCCGGTTACTCTCCGCTCGCACTCTGCATTCCTCCTTAAAGAAGGCACACCATTTAATAAACTGAGCACTAGTAAGAACAGCTTTGGCCACATCCATCCAGTCCTTAGGGACACACAGATGATAGGCAATGTCCTGTAAGAGGGTCTGGGCCCAGGGAGAGTTTGGGCCATCCTCCGCCACCGCCTGTCGGAGCTCTTTAAGATCCTTAGCTTCCCATGGATACCATTCCAAGGGCCTGTTAGCCCCTGGTGCCAAATTGACTGGATACGCTTGGGGAAGCGAATCCTGTGGCCTAGAGTCTGGGCTCTTGGGTGGCCCTTCCTTTCCAGGGCTCTTGGGTGGTCCTTCCTTTCCAGGGCTCTTTGGTGGCCCTTCCTTTCCAGAGGAGGTCTCCGAGTAGGTTACTTCCCCAGCCCTTGGCCCCTCCATGTGGTAGGGGTCTGGGACTTGGAAGTCCCTCTCGCAGGTCTTATAGGGCACCATACCTCCCTTCCAATCGGGGGAATAGGGAGGGGGCCTAGGACCGTCTGGGGCACCTGAGTAGCTGCCTCTGCCCCTGCATGCACAGATAGTGTGTTCCCGGTCGAATTTGACCTTTTCCTTTTCCTTTTCCAAGTCTTCCTGTATTCTTTCTAGGCCTAATGTTGCTTCCTCCTCCTCCTTCTGTGACATAACATTACCCATATTTAGGGTTTCACCTACCCCGAAAGACCGCTTAGCCTTGGCCGGTATCTTCTCCTTTCGAGCCCCACGTTGGGCGCCAGATGTTGGGTCTTCGTCCATCTTTGGACGGACAGGGTCCGAGGAAAGGTAAGTGTGAAGTGAAGTGCAGCTGCTTGCCCGTTCCCCAGCCTCCTTTAGCCCAGTAGCCCAGGAGACAATCAGACGCAGCCGGGAGTCAAACCAAGCAGGAACTTGTTTATTAACAGGGAGCATCCCCTTTTTAAAGCAAAAGACTGCGTGGGAGGAGAGGAAATGGAACCAACCAATCATTGAAAGGCCATACCTTATCATGCACCTAAGCTTCCATGAGATGTTTACACACTGAACCTAAACAAATCCAGCTCTGCCCACTCAACTTCCTCTCAGGGCCATCTTTGCTATCCCCCACATCACAATGGTCATAGAAAGTTACTGATATTTTGGCCAAACCTGGGGCTTGATCCCAGGTCCTGAGATCCACTTGGCAGCTGAATGGGCGAGAGGCTGCGGTGCTGACACTCACCCATTCATGAATTGGGCTTCTCAGGCTTTCTTCACATGAGGTCCCATCATTGCCAAAAATTTCTTCCAGGTGTAAGATTTCAAGGTTGACACCTGTTTTCCTTTTCTGTACAAGTTCATAATATGTCTGCAAAGCTACATGCTATGGAATAGATGGGAATAAATGTTATAGGTGCACTCACGGTCCATAAAATTAATGCTAAATAAATAAATGATAAAATATAATGTATCACTCCAAAAACATGATATAGACTGAATATATTGATTTAAGTATAAATCATATATTTAAAATGTCTATAAATGTTATGAAGTGCTTGAATTCAGGCCTAGGGAAGAGTTTAGTTCATGGATGATTCTCACAGGAAATGATAGACAAGATGTATGGCACAACAATTAGTTTTAATTAAGAGTTCATGAAGTGTGACAATAGGAATCACATTCAGGAATTGGAGGCATTAGGAAAGATCCAAGAATCGGTACTCAAATGGTAGATAGGATTCGAACACAGATCGCTATATCTCCTACTCTATCCAAATAGGTAATTAGCATACTAGCTTCAGCTTATGAATGGATGAATATTGTGCCCCATCCCCACCCTGGAGCTCGATCTCAGGTCCTTTGTATGGCCTAGCTCCTTAGTGGCTCACAGGTTGATGGGCTCATGTGGACCCATTTGGCTGTTGGGCTTCCTAAACCCCAAGTTCAAATCCCAGCACTACCAAAAGGTTTATCCTGATGTGAGAAGCCAAACCTTGAACCTGTTTTCCTGTACTGTGCAAGTGCTGGGTCTCAGCAAGAATCAAGAAAGCACTGGCAAGTCTACACCCGTGGGAACTGGTTGTCATCTATGTCAGCACAGTTTTATATGTCATTCTATGCTCAATAAAATACACAACTCATCCTTGAAAAAGACACAAAATAAAAAGATTAACCAAACTGAATGCAAAATGCATACCACACCTGTATGTAAATAGAGATCCTATGTTTAAAAGAGCTGGGCTTCTTATTTTATCCAGTGCTGCGGTTTCAAATCAGGCCCCGGACCAGGCCTGACATTCTAGTCTTCAAGGATGGTGAGCCTCCCCTTCCCCCACAGTGCAACAGAGTTACCCAGATCTCAGTTCAAATCCCAGCACTGACAAAAGATTCATCCTGATGTCAGAAGCCAGTCGTTGCATCTGGTTTCCTCTCCTGTGAAAGTCCTGGGTCTCAACTAGGCTGGAGAATGAATGCATAGGCAACATGGGAACAGGTTGTCATCCATCTCAGCACAGTTATAGCTGTCACCATACTCAGTAAAATACACAATACCTCCATGAATTAGACACAAATTAAGGAGAAGTGCACCAAATGCAAGATGCTGTCCGCACATGTATGTCGATATAGATCCTATGTTTAAATTATGAATTTAGTACTATCCTGGCCCTCCCTGGGGTTCGATGTCAGGTCCTGGGAAAGGTCTAGCTCCTTAGTTGCTCACAGGCTGGTATCCTCACCTAGAGCCTTTCGCCAATTGGGCCTGCTACGCTCTGAGTTAAAATCTCAATACTGCCAATAGATGAACCCTCATGTGAGAAGCCCATCGATCCACTTGTTTTCCTATGAAAGTCCAGGTTCCCAGGGAGGATGGAGAATGCTATATAGGCAAGTCTATAGCCATGGGAATAGGTTGTCATCCGTTTTGGCACAGTTATGTCTGTCATCATGCTCAATAAAACACAAAATGCATACATGACTATGACACACAATAAAAAGAGTAACTACACTGAATGCACGAAGCATTCCACACATGCATGTAAATAGACATCCTATATGTAAAATAGGTGGTTATATTATTTTTGCCAACACTGGGGCTTCAATTCAGGCCCTGTTACTTAGCCTGATATTGTAGTCTTCAAGGATGGTGAGTTTCCCTTTCCTATACAGTGGTATAGATTTACCCAGACCTGATTTGGTAACCCAGCTGTGGCAGAAAAATGGTGCGAGTTCTGACCCAGGGTGCTTTATTGTTATTATTATTATTATTAATATTATTATTATTTGCCAAGGAAGGGATTTGAACTCAGTTCATGGTAACTCTGCCTCAGCTTCAATCACCTCAGGGTGACAGGCTGCCATGGGCCCATAGCCAATCCTGGGATCCTAGGCCTTGAAGTCTTGCAGGAAAACACACACACACACACACACACACACACACACACACACACACACACACACACACACACACAGAAAAAAAAGCCACAGGATGGATTTTTTACATTAATTGTTCCTTTCCACGGTGACCATCCTGGGTCTGAATGACACGCCTACAAAGGGTACTTCACCTTGCATTGGCGAAGGCTAGTGGGCTATCAGGGAAGCCATAGGCCCATGCCGGAATGTGAGCCCTGAGTTCAAGTGCTGGTCCTGACATCTACCAATCGGGGGATTTTGCAAGAGACTCATTCCTATGCATCGGAATACCGATGGAATGTTAGCAAACTATGATTGAGAATTTTCTGCATGCATCGGTCTAGTCTAAAATTAGACGCATTGATCTTATTGAATAGTTTATTAAGCATGAAAAGAATCCGATTCCTTCAATGGCGGCATAATAACTACCTAAGAGTTGGTAGGAACGTAGTTGATGTCATTGAATCCTAGTTAGATGTCTCTGGCACTCTATACAAATATATATTTATTGGTACACTACCACCTGCCTATCCATGAATGGCTATTTTGTCCACCCCTGTGGCTCAATGTCAGGGTCTGGGAAGTGTCGGGCAGTTCCTGGGCTAGAGGTTGCCATTTTGACACACCCATTCATGAATTGGGTCTGCTAGGTCCTGAGTTCAGATCCCAGCACTGCCAACAATTGGATTGTGGAGCAAGAAGCTGAGTGTGACACCTGTTTTCCTTTACTCTGAGAGTTCTGGGTGTCAGACATGATGGAGAACACGTCTACAATTCAAGATACTATGTGATAGGATGTCATCAAAATAACAAATGGAATGCATGTCATCACAGTCAATAGAATAAATGGTAAATGAATAAAACAGAAATACAATAAATAACCACAACAAACAGGATATGTACTGAACATCTATAAGTAAGTACAAATCCTATCATTACAATGTATATAAATAGTATATTTCCCAGGGCTGGGGCTTGAATTCAAGCCTAGGGAGTAAGCCTGACTTTCTTGTCTTCAAGCACGGTGAGCTTCCCCTTTGTCCACAGTGCTGCAAAGTTACCCAGACCCTGAGTTCAAATCCAAAGCCTGGCAGAAAAAAACAGCAACAATTGCAAGCCAGGAAGATAATTTATTTATTTATTTTTATTTTATTTTTGCGAAGCAAGATCTTGAACTCAGGTCATGGCAACTCTGCCTCAGCTTCCATCACACTAGTCTGGGGTGCAGCCACTGGAACCACAGGCGATCCTGGGATCCTAGACCTTCAGGCCTTGTCGGGGGGAAAACGCACAGAGAAGTGGTAGGATGAAATTTTAACATTTTGTAGCATGACCATTTGGGTCTGAATGACACGGCTCCAAAGGGTATTCACCTTGTATTGCTGAAGGCTGGCAGGGTACTGGGGAAGACATAGTCCTGCAGGGCAATATAAGCCTAGAGTCGAATCCCAGTCATGTCACTTCCGGATGGCAGGAGATCCTAAGAGACTCATTCCCATTTATAGGAATAATGATTGAATGTTGTAAGTGTCATGGTTGAATGAGTTGCTCATGAGTGATACTCGTATAAAATTATACATTATGTTTTCAGTAGGCTGATTGATTTTATTTAATATGAAGCATTAAAAGACTACTATTTCTGGAAGTGGTGCTGTGGCTCAAGTGGTAGAGTGCTCGCTTTGAGCTGAAGAGTGCAGGGACAGCGCCCAAGCCCAGAGTTCAAGCCCCATGACCGATAAAAAAAAAAAAAGCTTTCTGTTTCTAAAAAGACTACTATTTCTTACAGGGACAGATTGATTTCATGACACTGATTTACTTAATAGTTTATTAAGGATGAAAACAATTGCATTATTATATGGAGGCATAAAAAATACCCAAGAATTGTTAGGAATGTAGTCTATATAACTGAATAATAGATAGACATCTCTGGCATACTATAAAGATATATATTTATAAGCATACTACCATCTGTGTGTCAATCTGTTCTTATTTTGTCAATCCCTGGGGCTCAATCTCAGTCCTGGGAAATGCCTGTCAGCTCAGTTTGCCCCAGGATGGCATGCTGACACTCAATCATTCATGAATTTGGCCCTGTAGGCCATGAGTTCAGATGCCAGCATTCCCAAAAAATGAATCGTGGAGTAAGAAGCAGATGGTGACACATGTTTTCCTTTTGTGTTAAAGTCCTGTGTGTCAAGTATGAAGTGGAATACATATGCAGACCTATATCCTATCTAATTAATATTTTATGTGCTATAATAGTCAATAAAATAAATGGTCACTACATGAACAAAACAAAAAATAAAATGAATAACTACACTAAATGCAATATGGAGTCAATATATGTATGTAAATATAAATCATATATTTAAAATGTACACAAATAGGATGTTTTCTATGGGTGGGGATAAATTTCAGGCCTAAGGAACAGACTTGAATTTCTTGACTTCAAGAAAGCAAGCCTCCCCTTGCTACACAGTACAACAGATTACCTAGACCATGAGTTCCAATCTCAGTCCTGGCAGAAAAAAATGGCATCTCTATGCTATGTGACGCCCAATTCTTAGGTATTTCATTATTTCTCCATTTAATGAATGTAATTTTTTAAATGTTTCATAAAGTATTGATTAAAATCAATTCGTGTCCTAGAATATAATTGTGTATAATTTTATCCTAGAATCATTCAAGAATTGCCCAATCATGGTATACATCACATTCCATTGGTATTCATATGGATAGAAATTAGTTTTTTAGGATCTTCTGCCATTTGGAGGTGACAGGACCAGGATTCGAATGGTGGGCTCCAGCACCCACCACTTAAACCCGAAGATAGGGAACTCACTGATCTGTCCAAGAACATCAGTAAGACCAATGATTAAGCAGGCACCAGTGGCTCTCAGCAGTCCTCCATGATACTTACAAGGCTGTGAAAGGAGATTCATGGTCAAAGTCACCCTAGGCTGGAAAGTACTTGAGACCCCTTTCCAACTTCAGTGTCGACAAAACCAGAAGTAGAGCCGTGTGGTTCCAGTGGGAGAGGGGTTGCCTTGAGCAAAAGCAGCTCATGAACTGTGCCTAGGTCCTTAGTTCAATGTCTCGGACTGGCAACAGACAGGCATACATAACAATCTGTGCAGCTATCCGGCTAAAGCAGGTCATCCTCTTGTTCCCAACTGGATTGGACAGAGTTCCGTGGGAAAGGGGCTGCTGTCATCTTGACTCTGCCCTTTCTGCCTGCATTACAGGATACCAGCCACACCCCCATTTTTTCATGGTTCTTTCTGACCAATGGCATATAAGAATCGTGGCCACACCCATATTCCATGCTGCCCTGTAGCACCAAGATTCCCTCTGTTGGTTGACACCACTACCAGCAGTTGAGGAAGGTAGAGGTAACTGAGTGGTAAGCAAGAGGCGAATTTGGAGTACAGTAGGAAATTGACGACCTAGTCAGAGAGTGGGAGAATAGAGGATTTCCCAGAGCCTGGGATTGTGGCCAGCCAATCTTTCCCATCCCAGCGCTCAGATGTCTCAAACAAGACTCCATGAGAGAGCTGCAGGCAACAAACTACTGCCAGAACACTAGCAGAAGAATCCTCCTATCAGACCTTCAGCATTCAAGAAAACAAAGAATACATAAAAGGGAAGGATCCCAAAGACAAATACCACTGGAGAGGGAGATTCAAGGAGGGTCTGGCCAAAGGTGATGCTGACCACAGGACTCCTCTGTCTTTGGACACAGTCACAGCCACCAGGGTCCAGAGTGTCAAGGGTCCCAATACCACCAAGAATATGCAGAGGTGCTACCGACATGTGGTGCCTGACCTGGACCACAGCAAAAGAAGAAACCAGGTGCTATATGCCAAGATCCAACCACTGAAGCAGGAAAACACAGACCTGCAGGATTGACATGAGAAAGAGAAGGAGAAGGTAGCCCAAGTACACAAAACACCAAAAATAGAGCTAGACATCCACAAGCCACCCATACAGAGGTTGGTTTCAGCAGAAAGTGATTTACAATTGGAACCAGACCACATACAGCTCACAGCGATGACAGAGAGATGGAGCACAAAGCTCTCACCAGCTGCCTACAGGCCACAGAGCAGCACATGGCAGAGCTGGAGATGGTGGCTTCTGTGGTTACTACTTACAGAAGGAGACTGAAATGTTGTTTGAACAGCTGAATGATGTAACACTTCAGCTCAAGAAAGAGAATAAAAGCTTCTATGACCTACAGCAAGTGAACACAGAGTTTTAGGAAAAGCTGGAAGCATTCTGGACATAGAGGAGCAACAAGAAGAACAGAATCTGCAAGTTCCAAAAGTGCTAGGGGGGTTTGAGGTACTAAAGAGACTCCAGGACAACCTGAGCTGAATGGTGACCGCAGCAAATCTGGAGGCAGGAACCTTCTCGCAGAACCTGAGCATTGAGAGGTCCACGCAGAAGGAGGAGGCTTGGTGGCTGAACGAGCAGGTGAACCAACTGACAGAGGAGAAGGAGTGAGGATGGGGGTAGGTGCTGCACCTAGAGAATGAGCTGGGGGAACTGAGAAGGAAGCTGGCAGAGCCATGGCCCTCCACGTGTCCATCTCAGGAGGAGCAGCACCTGCAGGCCCACGCCTACCGCATGCAGATGGGGTTGAAAAACCTGGAGGAACCACTTCACATCCAGGTCCAGGAAAACCATAGGCTACGTCTCCAGAATGCATAGCAGCGGGAGCAACTGGGAAGATTGGAGGAGAAAACCAAGGATCGGCAGGAGATCCCCGAGACCCCACGATGTGCATGTGTGTGTAACCCACAGCTGGAGGAACAGCTGGCCTTGCTGCTGGACGCTGTCCACAAGGTGAGCAGTGAGAAAGAGGAGCTCACCAGCATCGTGGACTCAGAGCAGCAGATGAAGAAACATCTGCGGGAACAGCTGCACTGCTCAGTGGAGAAGATAGAGGAAGGGAAAGAGGTGGCTGAGAGAGAGAGCCAAGCGACTCAGGAGCTCCAGGAGCAGCATGAGCAGTCCCTGGCCCAGCTTCAGGAGCTCAGAGTCACCTGTGAGCAGCACATCACCTCCAATGAGCAGCTGTGCTCCAAGTAGTAGGTCCTGCAGTAGCACCTGCAGAGGCAGACCCAGCTGTTGGAGCAGCTGAAACAAGTGCAGGGTCCTACCAACTGGGGGGACTAGGTGGTGCCCCCATAGTGGCAGGACAGTTTCAAGTTCCTGGAAGTGACCAGTCCACAGGAGGAGCGCCTGCAGGCCCAGCTGAGCTTCCTGGCTTTCCCTGGGGAAGGAGAAGCTGTGAACCCTGGAGAAGCAAAAGCTGAGGAATCGATTCTCCTCGATGTGCCCATGGCAGAGGATGGAGATTTCCCACAAACTGAGAGGGACGTGGCTCTGTTAGTACTCTCAGAGGCTGAGATCCACAGGGAGAAATTCCTGCCACAGGAGCGGCAGGACTGCTGCAGGCACTCCCCCCTCCCCTCGACAGCTCAGTGCCGGATAGTGCTGGAGCCACAGGTCCTACGCCCCGTGAACTGCCACCACAGCATGTGTGAGGATGGGAAGTGGTACACATGGGTGTCTGAGAAGAAAATCTGCTTCATCCACAACCTGCCTGATGAGGTGGACTTCCATAGTCCTGCAAATGAGCTCCACCATCGATGCAACCAGCTGTCGGCACATATCTGCACCATCCAGGAATCCATCCTGGCATGTAAAGGACAGTTGTTCATTCTGGATCAGCTGTGTCTGCTGTCCCAGGAGAAGATGGAGAGTAGATGGCTGCAGGAGCTGCTGTCGCTCCTATATGGGCCTTCAGATGCCGACACAGGCTGAGCTCCCCACCAGTGCAGCTGCTTCAGAGGCCTCAGGCTCCTGGGTCGTCAAAATGAGGGAGAAGCAGAAAGGTTTTGAAGAATTGCAACTTCAGAATAGTGCGGAAACTGCAAGAGGAGAGGTCAGGGTTTCCTGCCCCGTACAGGACCCTCCCACAGAGCATGTCCTGCTGCAGATCCTCACATCCAGAACTGCCCACAGCTGGTGCGCTCAGGCTTGCAGTGCTCTGTCCCTTTTTTCTGCAGACAGATGGGGATGATGACTCCCTATGTGACATATTGAGACCCAAAATCCTCAGCAGCCACCAGAACTAGGTGGCCAGGTGGGCTTTTCTAGGCCCCCATCTGCCTGGTGATAGGAAGGGTAAACTACAGGCCTGGTAGAGCAGAGGCTGCTGGGAGCAGGCCAAATTCCAGGGACATCTAATGGCCCCTTGGTGGCCAGGGAAGAGGCCCATGTTATGCTTATCAAAAAGAATAAATTGTTTCTAAAGAGGGGAAAAAGGCTCAACAAAGATTTGTTCTTCCAGGCATGGGGCTTGAACTCAGGGCCTGGCCACTGTCCTTGAGCTCTATTTGATCAAGTCTGGTGGTCTAAAAGTTGAGCCCCACCTCTCCTTCCAGCTTTTTCTTTGTGAAATCGAACCCTCGAACCCAGGGCTTCAGGCTTGCTAGGCGACCGCTCTATCACTGAGCCACATTCCCAGCTAGGATGATCCCCCGCCCCCAAACCCATAGGGCCATTCCTCAGATAAATAGGAATTAGGGGCTAGGATGAATATGAAGCACAAGTCTGGTTCACAGGGAAATACTTCCCTGCCCCCTCTTCAAGACCCTTACTTAACGTGTCTCTTTTAGTATTGAGGGATGAGAGAGGGAGAGGGACGTCTGAGAGAAGAGTACCAAGAACAGTGGCCCCCTGAGTCCCACAGTCTCCCCAACACAAGTGGTCCTACAGATTCCCATCTTACCTGATGCCATGTTTTGTCTACACTGTCCCCTACCCCTGCAAGGCTCAGAATGAAATACATGTCAGCACTGGACTCAGCCCACACCCAGGGTAGAAGCTCCTAGTCCCAAACTGACTTCCACGTCTGACTTCCGCAAGTTAGGCTGGACCCACCACTCACCACTGTGTTGGTGTCAATGATCTCATGGATGGATTTCAGGAAGAAGGTCTATGGCAAAGAGCAGAAGCAACAGGGTGAGCAGGGAGGAACTATCCGGGGCAATTGGTCTTGGATCTTCCTCCTGGGCCCCCTCCTGTCAAGCCAGAATTATCCTGACCCAAAGCACGGCCAAGGCCAAGGGGTAGAGAAGATAGAGGAGCACAGGACTAGAGGAGGTAGTGCTTTATCTTTGCGCAATTGAAATTTCCAATATTTGGCCCATGCCAATCCCAAAGCCAACATTCAATACCTCTCCTTGTTGTTGTTTTCCATGAGCGTTGTCCCTGAGCTCTTTTTCTCAATGCTTGCACTCTACCACTTGAACCACAGGGACGCTTCTTGTTTTCTGATGGTGCATCGAGGATAAGAGTCTCACACACTTTCCTGCCCAAGCTGGCTTGGAAGCCAGAACTCACCTTCCTGAGTAGCTAGAGTATCAGGCATGAGCCACCAGTGCTCAGCATGTGATGCCTTTTTAAAGGATCTTGACAAGTCTGTAAAAGGAACCCCAAAGGGCCTGGATAGACCATGACCCAATCAAGGAGCTGGGATTGGGGAAGGCTGATATTCTAGCCATTCTGTTCCCCAAAATCATAGATGTCAGGTGGTGTTGGATGCTTTGAATTCCTAGTCTCACAACCACCAGACAGTGTGAAAAGGTATAGAATATTCAAAGGTTACAGTGTAGAAATCTCTGATTTTGCATGTATATGGGTTTTGTGTGTGTGTGTGTGTGTGTGTGTGTGTGTTTGTGCGTGTGTGTGTTTACCAAGGTTTGAAGAGCCTAGGTGGTAGCCTTTAGCTTGTTTGCACAAGTTTGGTTCTCTAACACTTGAACTATAGTATTTCTTCTTCCCAGCTTTTTGGTGATTCATTGGAGATATGAGTATGCCAAGGCTAGGTTTGAATCTTGATTGATCCTCCAGTGTCAGCCTTGAGTAGCTAGGATTATAGGCAAGAGCGACTGACATTCAGCTGCATGGATATCTTTTCATACTTTCTGTTCTAACAGCTGTCTATTTGCCCTGGTCTAGATCGCTGACCTCTACATCAGCTCCCAGCAGCCCCTGATTGTGTGGAGAACATAATGCTCAAACTTTTCAGTGCATCCTATTTCTTTGTCCTCAGGGGAGGGTATGTTTCCTCTGAAGCCCGGAGGGGTAGGGGAAGGGGTACGAGGGATAGTTGTAGATGGGTGCTCGGCTAGGAAATAGGTACTCTGTTTTATCCAAGAAGGAAAGCGTGCCCAGATGCTAATGGCTCTTGCTCGCATATTCCTAGCTCGCTCAGCAGGCTGGGATTGGAGGATTAAGATTCAGATGCAGCCCAGTAAGAATTGTCTGTGAGACTCTCCTCTCCTAATAACCACCTGAAAGCTGGAAGAAAAGCTATGGCTTAAGTGGTAGAGTGGTATCCTTGACTGAAAAAGTTGAGGGACAGAGAACAAGCCCTGGATTCAAGCCCTACTACCAAAATGCACTCATGTGCAAGTACACACACACACACACACACACACACACAGAGGAAGTTAGTAATGATGAGCTGAGCTAGAACTGGGGGCAGTCCTGAGGCATAATCATAGTAAACTCTCAAGCCACATCAGTTGTTTCTCTTTAAGTCCTTCTTGGGCTGAGGGGTCTGGGCTATGGCAGTAAGTTCCATGGAACCTGCCCCTCCATCCCAGCACGGGGAAATAGAAACAAGGGAAGGACACTATGTATGCTCCTTTGTAGTTGTCCCATGATTTCAGACCTTCATCTGCCACTGAGCACTGGTGAGTTAAGCAGGGCTCTGAGCCCCGGGACTCCTGGAATATAGCGACTGCTACAAGCAGCAGCTAGCCTGCTTTGGGTTCCTCAGCCTACAAGTCTTTCATGAGCCCAACTCAAAACCTGCCCTAGGTGTGCCTGACACATTCATATTCTTGTGATTCCATTGTGAGCTGGCGTTAACTGGTCTACCCCTTCTGGCCCAGAACCATGGTCTGAGACGTCGAATTAGTGCTCAGATCCACACTGCATTCATGACAGATGCCCTTCTGTTGACCGGCCAATGACCTGAATGCCACAAGGCTTGATCCTTATCTGGTACTGTGTCCTGCTCTATAGGCAAAGTCCTTCAAGGAGGTTGCGCTCAAGACTTGTAGGACCCATAGACATTGGAAGACCATCAGGAGCCCACTGGAAAGTACTCTGCCTAGAGCCGCAACATGAGGTCAAAGCAGGCCAGGTATTGGTCATGGGGCTCTAAGTCTGGGCCTGGGCACCATCTCTCAGCTCTACAGCTTAGCACTTCAGCCACATTGCTGCTTCTGGTTTTCTGGTGGATCCTTGGAGATCAGAGTCTCCCAGACATTCCTGCCCAGGCTGGCTTTGAACGGCAATCCTCACATCTCAGCCTCCTGAGGAGCTAGGAGGACCAGCATAAGCCACCATGCCTGGCTGATCTGGCCTTTCACCACAGTAGACTAGGAGCTCCTGAATGCTTTCCTTTATTTTTTAGGTGCCAGTACTGGGGCCTGAACTCAGGGTCTGGCCTGTAGTGTCTTAACATTTTCTCTCAATGTGGACATGCTACCACTTGCCACAGCTCCATTTCTGGCTTTTGGGCAAGAAAGTCTCACTAACTTTCCTCCCTTGAGATGGCTTTGACCCACGATCTCTGATCTCAGTCTCCTGAGTAGCTAGGATTTACAGGGGCTAAGCCACTGGTGGGATTGAGCTAGAAGCTTTTCTTAAGCAAGCGTTCTTCCCTGCATTTGCCCTGACTCCTCCATGCAAAGAGGGCCTGAGGGTCAGGAGCTGTGAAAAATGGGCTTCCAGCCACAGAAATTGGCTGGTGTCTTCGGTGAAATGTCAAGTTAATCTTTCCCTGGGCCTCATTCTGGGATCCCACCCTCTGCCCTACCTGTGACTCAAGTACAAACCTTGACCCAGCCTTCAGTGTTCTGCTAGATTTGTCTGAAACCACAGAACCTTCATTCCATCCACACCACCTTCTCTACATCACACCTCAGGACCTTTGACCATGCTGTACCTTGTGCCTAAGGCTCTCTCTCCTGTTCCACATCTTACATCTCCTGTGGAATTTTGGCACTGATTATATCACCTCCTGGAGCAAGTGTTTCCTTCCCTTCTCCCTCTTTAAAAAAAATACTGAGTTTCTAGAGGTGGAATTTGTGCAGGCTGACTGTCAAATTCTCTATCTTGGTGTGTGTATGTGTGTGTGTGTGTGTGTGTGTGTGTGTGTGTGTGTGTGTGTGTGTGCGCGCGTGTGTGTGCATGTGCATGTGCCACTCCTGGGGTTTGAATTCAGGGTCTCGACGCTATCCCTGATCTTTTGTGCTCAAGACTAGCACTCTACCACTTCAACCACAACTCTACTTCTGGCTTATTGGGTGTTTAATTGGAGAAAAGTGTCTCATATAGACTTTCCTGCTTGCATTTGGGATCCTCAGATCTCAGCCTCCTGAGTAGCTAAGGTTACAGGGGTGAGCAAACAGCACCTGCCCTCTACTTATTACCCATAACCTCGGCCTCCTTTAAGCCCCAGAAGAATATGTCTCACTATGCTCACGTTTTTTGTTGCTGTTGTTATTTATTTATTTTTGCCAATCTTGGGGTTTGAACTCAGGGTCTGGGCATGTTCCTGAGCTTCTTTTGCTCAATGTTAGCACTTTTTTTTGTTTAAGCCACAGTGTCACTTTTGGCTTTTTCTGTTTCTGTGGAAGGGAGGAATCGAACTCAAGGCCCCATGTGTGCTAAGTAAGCACTCTACCAGTAAACCACATTCGAAGCCCAAGCCTTACTTCTAACGGGAGTTATGACAGTGGGATTTATTGGATTACCTCTTTTAGCACAGAAATTTCTGACTATTTCCTATCTTATTGTTATCGTTGTTGTTGCTATCATTATTATTATTATTTGGTTTTAGGCAAAGCACCGAGCTTGAACTCATGTCTTGGCATCTCTGCCAAAGTCTATCTTGGGATCCTAGGTCCTGAGTTCAAATCTCAGGGCTGGAAAAAAATAAAAAGGAAAAGGATAAAACTGAGATGTTCAATCAGGTGATTTCACTTTTTTTTCCCTTTGTATTGTACCATCCTGCGTCTAAATAACAATGCTCAGACTATGTACATGACCTTACATTGCTGATGTTTGGCGGGCTATTAGGGAAGCCAAGCCAAAATCGGCAACTTAGGCCTGCAGGTGGAATCCAGGGACTGCCACTAAGGAATGGCTGGTGGGAGATTCTAAGAAATGCTTCCAATAGACATCTGTACAAATGGAATGTTGTAAAAGTAACAATTACATTAGTAGTTAGTGTACAATTATATTATAAAATTATACACAACAGGTATACTACATTGACTAATTTTTAATTAATATTTATTATGTATTCAATCATGATACTTAAAAAAGGAAGGAATAATTTAATTGGCAATATTTGATAGAAATATCATATATGCAATTTCATAATTTACAGATATCTCTTGTTAAATATATCTACATCTATCTATCTATCTATCTTTCTATCTATCTTTCTATCTATGTACCAATCTACACATTTATCTTTTTATACACTTGTTATTACAGGGGCTCAGTGATAGAGTGCTAGCCTAGTAAATACGAAGCCCTGGGTTTGATTCCTCACTACCATTTGCATAGAAAAATCCAGAAGTTGTGCTGTAGCTCAAACACTCAAGCACTAGCTTTAAGTATAAAGGCTTAGGGACTGTGTCTAGACCCTTACTCGAGACTCAGGACTGGCAACAAAACAAAACAAA
Source organism: Dipodomys spectabilis (assembly GCF_019054845.1). Lineage (NCBI taxonomy): Eukaryota > Metazoa > Chordata > Mammalia > Rodentia > Heteromyidae > Dipodomys > Dipodomys spectabilis. The sequence goes on from NW_024871011.1 coordinate 214,047, forward strand.
AAAAGGAAATGATAGAATGTTCTGACTGCAACTATATAAGGATAGGGCTGCAAATACCTCTTCACAGATCAAGCTGGGAGTCTAGTGCTGACATTTACCCCCTAACCTGAATTAGCCAGAGGTAAACCGCTGCAACCAGTTCTATGGACTAGATGCTACTGGTTTTCTCAACCCTGTCATCCAAGATACTCAGGGGCTGAGATCTGACACTGGTGGGTTTAAAACCCAGCCCTGGCAGGAAGTCTATGAAACTCTGAGCTGTAGCTCAAAGTCGTAGAGTTCTAGCCTGAGCAAAAGACCTTAGGACAGTACCCCCAAACTTTCAGAGCAATCCCTGTGGCTGACTCCCCTCCAAAAAAAACTCACCCTTCTAAAATCTAAATTTGGACTGTTTGTGACGTGTTTCTGAAAGAATGGTGATACTGATGAAAGCACCCTAATTCTAATGACATCATGTGGATTAAAGCTATGTGATGAGTCTTTCAGGAGTTGTTGTGTGCTGAGTCCTTCATAGGGTGCATTTTTTTCATCTGGTTCTTGTAAGAGCTCCACAAGTAAGATGATTATGCAGATGAGAAACTTGTGGCCCCATTTCATGGCCAAAATTATGTATGTACCTAACTCTAGTGAGTTGTCTCCTGCAGACAATTGTTTTGGTTTATTTTTTTTGATCATGAACTTTGAACTCAAGGCCTAGCCACTGACATTTACCTGTGGGGATCATGGGTAGCGCCCTAACACTTGGAGCCAAGGACCCCCTTGCAACAGAGTGTTACAGTCCAGGCGTGTAGTAGCTGAGGTTTGTCATCCTGTCTACTCAGGAAGCTGAGATGTGACCATCTGGGTTCAAAACTATCCCAGACACAAAAGGTCCCATGAATCTTTTATCTCCTATTCACTACTTAGAAACTTGAAGTGGAAGCTAGTTGCTGCTGCTGACTCATGCCTGTCATCCTAGGTACTCAGGATGCTGAGAGCTGAGGATCACGGTCCAAAGCCAGCATGAGCAGGAAATTCCTTGAGACGCTTCTCTACAATGACCCACCAAAAAACTCAAGAGGTGCTGTTGCTCAAGTGGTAGAGGTATTGGCTTTAGCTAGAGCTCAAGGACAGCACCCAGACCTAGACTTAAATTCCTCCAACTTCCAAGAAATGAAAGAAAGAAACCTGAAGTAGAGTGCTGGGAATGTGTCTTAGTAGAGTGCTTTGCATGTATGAATCCCTGGGTTTGATTCCTTAGTACTACACAAGAAAAAAGCCTGAAGTGACTGTGTGCTTCAAGTTTTAGGGTGCTATCCTTGTACAGGAGAAACTCAGGTACAGTGTTCAGGTCCTGAGTTGAAGCTCCAGGACAAGTATATGAACACACATACATGCACACACGCACACACACAATACACAATACACACACACACACACACACACAAACACAGATAACAGAAGTGAAGCTGTGGCACGAAATGATAAAGCACTGAGTTTCTGCTCTGAGCTCATGGTCAGTATCCAGGTCTTGTGTTCAACCCTGAAACACAGCCACTCAGGGCCCAACTAGGAGAGGTCAAAGTTTCAAAACCTGATGAGTTTCACCAGCCCTAGATGACAGGAAGCATAGTGATATTACACATGTGCTTTGATTTAGCAAGCTTCTGGAAACCCAGGGAGGCATCATTGCCAATAATGAATCATTTCATTAGGTTCTGCTCTCTAGTTGTCTGCCAGAAGGACCCTTGAATTAATTGTAGCAGGATAAGTGCAGGGAACTTGACCTGCCATGGGATGTGGCACAAATGAAGTCTTCTGTCACAACAGAGCTCTGGGCAGAGAGATAACTTGAGGTACAGAGAGGCCTTTTTCTCCTGGCCTTCAGAGCCCACCCACACTCCTCACTAATTGGCTTAGAAGAGTTTTTTGTCACTCAGCTGTACAGGAGAGAGGCCTTTTGTCTGCCTGTTCCAACAATGAGGAAGACTTCTTCCAGCAGTCCCCAATGTGGAGAAAACCTAAGGCTACACTGGGAATAGTGAGAGGAGCCCCGGAAGATGCACTGTCTTGAAAACTCTCTCTGTGCTATGAAATCATTCTATTCAAAGCAAATTTCCTAGCTGGATGCCTTTCATTATAGGGATTCTGGTCCTTCACCAATAGAAATACATGCATACATACATGGGGAGACATGTTGTTACTGGCTTTTTTTTATTGCCATGTCCGGGGTTTTACTATGAGCCTAGGCACTGTCCCTGAGTTCTTGTGCTTAAGGTTAGCGCTTTGCCCTTGAGCCATGGCCCCATTCATTGGGATTTTTTATTCCTGTAATCCATCAGAAATAAGAGTGTGGTGGATTTTCCTGTCCTGGCTGAATTCAAATTGGCATTCTCTACTTCTCAACCTCCTGAAGATCTAGGATTATAGATAGGATCCACTGACACTTGGCTTTCTTTTCTTCTCATTCTTTTCGTTCATCCTGACAATCTGAAATCTTCACAGTGTCATTCCAATGGTTTGCATTTCGAAGTAAAATACCAAGGCCTGGAGTTGAAGTGCCAGTACTGCCATCTACAAATGTAGGGAGATCCTGAGAAAATCATTCCTATCCATGGGAATGCCTAATTAAATGTTATAAAAGTAACAATTAAACAGTTAGTTCATGATTTTCTTATAGAATGCCACACAAAATGTATTGGATAATGTCTTCCATTCTAGCACCATAGTATGATTCTCCCAATTATAGAATACTGACTTCTTTTACATTAATGCTTTAATATGTATTCAACCATGATACTTCATTAAAAGGAGGCATAATTTAACAACTAACAATTCATAATATATATAATTTAATATTGTCACATTCTCTCTCTCATATACATAGCAAACTACACATCTATCTATCTATCTATCTGTCTGTCTATCTATCTATCTATCTGTCTATCTATCTATCTATCTATCTATCTATCCGCCACTACTATTGCTTGATCACAGGTCCTCAGAACTGGCTGGAAGTTCATTTTGCCAAAGGCTTTTTTTTTTTTATTACAACTGACCCATTCATGATTTGTGCATTGTGGGCTGTGAATTCAAATCCCAGCATGGCCAAAAGTTTATATGTGGAGTCAGAAGCCAATTTTGACCCATTTTTTTCCTTCTCTGTGAAAGTTGTGGGTTTCAATATGATGTATAATCCATATGTAAATAAATGCATGTCATAAGATGTAATAAATGAAATAAATGTTATATATGTAATAATACTAAATAAAATAAATAAGGGTAATAAATGTCATAGGGAGTAAACACATGTATGTAAATAGACCTCATGTATGAATATTATTTTTTCCAGTGTTGGGGTTCGAATTCAGGCCCTGGAAACTGGTCTGAAATTCTTGTCTTCAACGATGGTGAGTTTCCCCTCCCCTACAGTGCCACATAGTTAATCAGACACTGAGTTGAAATCCCAGGCCTGCCAGAAAAATGGTGCAAATTCCAAGCCAGGGTCTTAATTTTTTTTTTTTTTGACAAGGAACATGCACTGTCTTGAAAGCACTCTCTGTTCTATGACATCATTCTATTCAACGCAAATTTCTTAGCTGGGTGGTATTCTTCCTAATAACTATTGATGTTCACTGATAGAAATACATGCATATATACACTATACATAGACACATGGAATTAGTGGCTCTTTCTTTTTAGTGCAGGTCCTGAGGCTTGAACTATGAGCCGAGAAATTGTCCCTGAGCTCCATTTACACAAGGAAGTACTTTATTGTGCCTTAATCCATGATACTTCACTAAATGGAGGCATAATTTAATACCTAATAATTATTAGTAATTTATTACTTGTAATTTAGTTATATATAGACATCTCACATTCTATAAATATATTTATATTTAAATGTACAGTGAAATATACATCTACATCTCTATCTCTTTCTCTCTATATATACATATTTATATACATGTATTTGCAGCAATTTACACGTCTATCTATTTATATATTGGCCACTCCTGGGGCTAGAACTCAGGTCTTGGGAACTGCCTGGCATTGAATTTGTTTGAGGCTGCTGTGCTTAAACTGACCCCTTGATGAATTAGACATTCCAGGCCCTGAGTTCAAATCCCAGCAGTGCCGAAGTCAATAGGTGGAGTAAGAAGCCAATGTTGACCTGATTTCCTTTCTGTGGAAATATTGTGTCCTAGGTACAATATGTAATATCTATGCAAATACATATATATGATATATATTATACATGTATATAAATATTTTTGCCAGTTCTAAGGCTGGAATTTACACACTGGGAAATGCTCCGGATTTTTTTTTCTTCCAGGAGGTTAGCTTTCACTTCACCCAGAGCACAATAGAGTTACCCAGTCCCTGAGTTCAAATTCCAGGTAAGGCAGATAAAATGGCCCAAACTCTTCGCCAGGACCTTAACTTTTTTGGGGTGGCAGGCATGGAGCTTGAACTCTGGTCGCCTCAACTCTGCCTCAGCCTTGATTACCCTAGGCTGGGATGCAGCTTTTACACCCACAGATGATTCAGGGATCCTAGGACCGGAGTTCAACTCCTAGCTCTGACAAAAAAATAAACCAACCAAGATGGAGGAGGAAAAACCAGGAAGGTTTAGACAAAAGTTTTACCTTTGTTTCCTTTGCGCTGTGATCATCCTGGGTCTCAATGACTAGGCTTAAAAATTGTACATGACCTTCATGGCTGAAGGCTGTCGGGCTGTCAGTGAAGCCTGAGCCAAACCCAGAAACCAAGGCCCTGAGTTTGATCCTGGGACTTCCACCTACTCGTTCCTAACTATAGGAACAATTATAGAATCTTTGTAATGTACCAATTGAACTACTAATTAGTTAGTCATTGGATTATAAGATTGTAAACAATAAATATAGGTCATTGATTAAATTAATTAATACTTTATTAAGTCTCCCACTGTGATTAATTAATGGAGACATAATTTTAGACCAAATAATTCATAGTAATAGAATATATAAAAATAAGATATAGACATCACTCTTTATATAGTGTTATACACTAGAATTTACATAAATGTCTATCTGTCTCTCTCTATAACTTTATTTATAGATGCATATACATATGTAAATACACACGCTGCAATCTACATATCTATCTGTTTATATATTGGCCACTCCTAGGGCTTCATCTCAGGTCCTCAAATTTGCCCGACAACTTCACTTGTAACAGACTGGTGTGCTAACATTGACCCATTCATGAAGTGGGCTTTCTAAGCCCGGAGTTCAAATCACAGAACTGCCAAAAACTTAATCCTGGTAGAAGAAGCCAATTGTCCCACTTGTTTTCCTTATCCGTGAAAGTCCTGTGTCTCAGGAATGATGTATAATACATAGGCAAATCTATGTTCTATTTAATAGGATGTAAAAAAATTTATACATGTAATCATACTCTCTAAAATATATAATAAATAAATAAAAAACAAAATAAAATGAATAACTACACTAACTACAATATGCAGTGAACATGTGTATGTAAATATAAATCATGTATTTAAAATGCATATGAATATTATTTTTGCGAATGCTAGGGCTTGAATTCAGCCCCTGGGAACAGGCCTGTCTTTCTTTTCTTCCAGCATTGTGAGCTTTCCCTTCTCCCACAGTACTGCAGATTTATCCAGACCCTGAGGTCAAATCCCAGGCCTGGCAGAAAAAATGGCACGAATATGCCAAGTAGCCTCATAATTATTTAAATATTTTTAATGTATCTATGTATATATGTATGTATGCATGTATGTATTATGTATTTTTAGTTTGTCAACCTTAAGGGCAGCTCTGCCTCAGCTTTGATCACTCTAGGCTGGGTTGCAGCCACTGGACCCACAGGCGAACCTAGGTTCCTGGGCCTCAAAGGCTGACAGGAAAAATAAATAAATAAAACGACACAGAAAAAACCCCAGTAACTTGCAGATGTCTGCCAGTTTTACATTTGTTTTCTTTTCAAGGTGACCATCCTGGGTCTAAATGATAGGGCTGAAAGTGTTGGTAACCTGGCATTGCTGAAGGCTGTCGGGTTTCCAGGGAAGCCATGGGCCAACACGACAACATAGGTCCTGTGTTCAAAGTTGGGTCCTGACCCCTACCAATGGAGGGAGATCCTAAGAGTCTCCTTCCTATTCACAGTAATACCGATGGAAAGTTATGAATGTCAAGGTTGAATTAGTTGTTCCTGAATGATACCAGTATAAAATTAGAGAGTGATTTTAGGAGGCCAATGGATTTTAATGAATATTTTTTGGCACATTAAAAGAACACTATTAATTACATGGACACAATAGTTTCGGGACAGTGGTCGATATAAGTAATAATTCATTAAGGATGAAAACAGTAATATTAATTACATGGAGGCATAATAAAGAATCTATAAGAATCTATATTTATTTGTGTACTACCATCTGCATGTCAATCTGTTCTTGCTTTGTCAAACCCTGGGGCTCAATCTCATGTGCTGGGAACTGCTTTTGGGCCTAATATGCACCAGGCTGCCGTGCTGATACTCACCCATTCATGAATTGGGCCTAGTAGGCTGTGAGTTCAGATGCCAGCACTCACAAACATTGAATCATGCAGTAAGACACAAGGTGACACATGTTTTCTTTTTCTGTGAATGTCCTGGGTGTCAGGTGTGAAGTTTCATACATAGACAATTCTATATCCTATGTAATAAATGTAGTAAATATTCCATGTGTTATAGCAGTCAATAAAATAAATGGTAAATAAATAAAAAATAAAATGAATAACTTCATTAAGTACAATTTGGAGTCAACATACAGGGCTCAATCTCAGGGCCTGGGCACTGCCTGGCACCTGAATTGGCTAGTGGCTGCTGTGCTGGCAGTCACCCATTCATGAACTGAGCCTTCTTTGCCCTGAGTTTTGATCCCAGCACTGCCAAAATGTAATTTTGGAGTGAGAAGCCGAGCGTGACACATGTGGTCCTTTTCTGTGAAAGTGCTTGCTGTCAGGTAGGATGTATAATTTGGATGCAAATCTATATGCTATGTAATAGGATGTAATAAAGGTTAAAAAAATCATAAGTAGAAAAATTGCCACTACAGTAAATGATAAACGGATTGAGTTAGTAGTGAATCATTCTAGGATAAAATTAGATCTAATAAGTGTAGGATGTGCACTAAGTTTAATTAATATTTTATTAAGCATTAACAGGATAAAAATTACATGGAGAAATAATTAAATAACTAATAATTCATAGTAACACATGATGCATAATTTAATAATATATAGACATTGGTCTCATTCTATGAAATATCTAATTATATGTGTGGATATATGTACATATATGATAAACAATATAGGATATTGAGTAATTATTAATTAATGCTTCATTAATTGTTAACTGGGACACATCATTAAATGGAGACATAATTTAATACCTAATAATTGGTAGTAATAGTAATATTATCTATAATTTAATAATATGCAGAAGTATCTTTTTGTGTATATAATATTTATATACAGCAATCTCTATCGATTTGTACCTTGTTCACTCCTAGGGCTAAGTGATTGAGTGCTCCCCTAATAAGCACGAAGCCCTGGGTTCGATTCCTCAGTACCACAAAACAGAAAACCCAGAAGTTCTGCTGTCTTTCAATCAATTGGGTGCTAGCCTTTACCACAACGTTTAAGGACATTGTTTAAGCTCTTACTCAAGCCCCAGGTCTGATGCCAAAAAAAGGTAGAATGTTCTAACTGCACTTATAGAAGGACAGAACTTCAAATACCTCATTACAGATCAAACTAGGAGTCTTGTGCTGACAGCTGCCACCTAACCTGACTTAACCACATGTAAATGGCTGCAACCCAGCTCAATGGGTTACCCATGTCATCCTTGCTTATGCCCGTCATCCTAGCTGCTCAGGGGTTTTAAAACCCAGTCCTGGCAGGAAGTCTGAGAGACACCTCAAAATGTGGCTCCAAGAGGTAGAGCTCTAGCCTTGAGCAAATGTTATTAGAACAGTATCCCCATGCTTTGACCTCAAGCCCCATAGCTAACACCCCCTCCCCCCAAAAACACCCCACTAAGCCATTAGATGTGAACTTGTATGGTTTGTAAAATTTTCCTCAAAGAATGGTGATACTGATGAAAGCACCCTAATTCTAATGACAGCTTGTGGAATGGAGCTATGTGCTGAGTCCTCCATAGGGTGCTCCGTTCTGAGTCCCACACAAGGTGCTATGTGCTGAGTCTTTCATAGGATGCAGTGTGCTGAGACCTGCATTGGGTGCTGGGTGCTGAGTGTTTAACAGGATGTTGTGTGCTGAGTGGTGCAAAGAGTGCCATGTGCTGTGTCCTTAACCAGGTGCATTCTTACATCTTGTCTATGTAAGAACTCCACAACTTAGATGATTATACAGACAAGAATATTGAGGCCCAGATAGGTCTTCATGTCAGGGACAAAATTATGTATTACTGAAGACTTGTGAGTTGTCTACAGCAGACCATGGTTTGGTTTTGTTTTTTCTGTCATGAACCTTGAACTCCGGGCTTAGGCGCTGACCCTTACCTCTTGGGGTCATGGCTAGCACTCCACCACGTGGAGCCATGGACCCCTTGCAGCAGAGGCCACAGCCAAAGGGTCAGTAGATGAAGTCTGTCATCTTGCCTTTTCAGAAAGCTGAGTTCTAAAGATTTGGGTTGCAAACTATCTCAAACACAAAAGGTACCATGAGACTATTATCTCCAATTCACTACTAAGAACATGAAGGGGAAGCTGGGTGCTTTTGGCTCATGTCTCTCATCCTAGCTACTCAGGAGGATGAGATCTGAGGATCATGGTTCAAAGCTAGCCTAGGCAGGAAAGTCTTTGAGAAACTTAGCTCCAATGAACCAACAGAAAACCAGAAGTAGCTCTGTGGCTCAAGTGGTAGAGCACAAGACTTGAGCTGAAGAGGTCAGGGACAGCACCCAAGCCAAGACTTCAACTCCTTCAACCGACAACAACAACAATAAAAAAAAATCAGAAATACACTAACAAAGCTAAAGTAGAGGGCTGGGAATGTGCTTTAGTGTTAGAGTGCTTTCCATATATGAAATCCTGGGCTTCATTTCTCAGGACCACATCACTAGGACAAAGCCTGAAGTGGCTCTGTGGCTCAAGTGGGAAAGGGATATCATTATACAAGAGAAGGTAGGTACAGTGATCAGGTCCTGAGGTCAAGCATCAGGACTCATGTATGTGTGTGCACGCACACACATACCCGCTCACACACCCACCATCGTGCGCACATACACACACACACACACACACACACACATACGTTCACAGACCAGAAGTGATGTTGTTACACAAAATGGTAAAGCACTAGGCTTCTGCACTGAGCTCATGGTCATCACCCAGGCCCTGTGTTCAACCCCCAAATCTAGCCACCCAGGGCCCAACTAGGCGAAGTCAAAGGTTTCAAAACTTGATGAGCTTCACCAGTCCTAGATGACAGGAAGCTTTGTGATATCCAACATGTGCTTGGGTTTCCCAAGCTTCCAGAAACATAGGATAGGCATCATAGGCCCAACATTGCCTGCAATGAAACGTTTCATTATGTTCAGTGCTCTAGTTGTCTGCCTAAAGGACTCCTGAATTTTATTGAGCACTGTAACTGAACAGCAGATTATAGTCTCGTAAAGGCATGATAAGTGCACAGAACTTGGCCTTCCATGGGAGGTGGCAAACATGAAGACCTCCTGTTAAAACAGAGCACTGGGGAGAGAGATCGCTAAGGGTACAAACAGGCTTTTTTTTCCTGACCTTCAGAGCCCACCCACACTAATCCTCAATAACTGGCCCAGATGGAGTTGTTTGTTACCCAGCTGTACAGGAGTGAGGTCTTTTGTGTGCCTGTCCAGACAACAAGAGACTTCCTCCAGGAGGCCTGGGATGCAGAGAAACTCTCAGGTTACACTGGGAACAGTGAACGGAGCCCCGGAACATGCACTGTCTTGAAAGCAGTCTCTGTGTTATGAACTCATTGTATTGAATAAAATTTCCTAGGTTGGTGCCATTCATCATAGCTACTCGGGAATTTCACCTATAGGAATACAATACATAGATAAAGACATGGAAGTACAGGCTCTTTTTGAGGGGGCAGGTCCTGGGGTGGAAATATGAGCCTATGCATGGTCCCTGAGCTACTTTTGCTCAAGGATGGTGCATTAAGCTTGAGTCACAGACTCACTTCTGGGTATTTCTGTGATCTCTTAAAAATAACTGTGTCATGGACTTTCCTACACTGGCTGGATTCAAACTAAGTTTCTCTACATCTCAGCCTCCTGAGGACTTGGGATTACAGACAGCAGCCACTGGCACCTTATTTCTTCTCTTCTTCACGTTTTTAATCTGGACAATCTGTCTTCTAAATAGGGTCATTCCCATGGTTTGAATTTATAAGTAATCTACCCAATGTTCTTTATAGGTGCTTTCTCTGAGAAGGATTTTCTCTCCTCATCTTAACCTCTGGTCACAGGTTTGAGGCCAAAAGTGAGAAATGAGTGTCACAGGATTTGGGAGCAAATATCCACAGTACATGCCAGTTCTGTCACTTAGTATTGAGCTGCTGTGAATTTACTGTCTCTGGATATGAGGAGCCATCCTCATAGAGTCTGAATCTCTCCTTTTGCCTATAAAATGATTTAATAATTTTGAGTGTTTTGTGTCTCCAACCTTAAGTGTCTAGAGAACACTAGTAGCATCTTCATGTGAAGGGTCAAAGTTTTGAGGCAGTGACTGCTTGTTGCTTGTTTCTAGCAGAGCAACACGTGGTGGTAATCCAAACACCTGGTTGGTTGTATGCCTTTATAAACCCTGCAAATCTTTAGCTCAGGGTTCTCCTCCTAGGCTCTGCTGTGTTGGAGTGTAGGACGAGACCCAAGCTGCAGCCCGTTTAAATAAAACTTTAAAACAACTGTAAAATCTGACTCTCGATGGTCTTCTTGGTGGGGATCCTGCAACCTTGGTATAACATTAGTGGGGATCCCCCCAAAGCACCCCGAGATCTCAGACTCCAAAGGTAAAACAACGCTATCTTTGTTCATTTGTCTTGTCCTGTCCTTTGTCTGTTTTACTTTCATTTTCCTTTGTGAGGATGACTGCTCAGATTCGTAAAGGAATGTCAAAGCAGACACGCTTGCACAACAACCCTGAAGGAACTGGAAGAAGTCCCAGCGCCTCTTGTGGGGAGGGGGTCCTTGGAACCCTGCCATGTGGGGAGGGAGTTGGAACCCGACTGTGTGGGGCAGGAGAGCTGGGAGGGTTGGTTCTTGGAACACCGCAGTGTGAATTTTGGGAAGGGGGTCGTTTCAGTGTTGGGCCGGAACTGACCAAGAGGGCCTCCTAACCGAGGCCTAACTTGCCCACTGTGGCTCTACTCCTTCTGCTGTGGGGCGTGGGTGTAGAACCCCGCCATGACAGGAGTCAGTGGACCAATTTGGGAAATCTCCACTTTGTAAGCTTTTTTTGATAACTGTCAGGCCTGCATGTGTTTTGTTTGTAATGTTTATTGAATTTTGGGCTGTACGACTGACAGGACTGGAAACCATGAGCACCACTCCATCTAGCCCCCTAGACTTACAAAAAGAACCTGGGAGAGGAAAAGAAGAGGTAACCCCCGGTTTTTCAGGGAGATAACTTGGAAGAAGAAATGTTTCCTCCCCCATACTCTCCTTTCCAGGTTATTTTTGCAGAATCTGAGAATCCTCGGCACCTGCCCTTAAATTTTCTGAGGGGCCGGTCACTCCACAATGGCGTGGGATCAACCCCCCTTCTAATGCAGCTGTTTTTCCCTTATGCGCCATAGGTCCTGTGTATGCGGATGGTCAACAGCAACTCCAATATTGGTCATTTTCTACCAGTGCCCTATACAATTGGCACACCCAAAATGCCCCCTTTTCTGAGAAACACCAGGATTTAATTAGTTTGCTTGAAACTATTCACTTTACTCATCAGCCCACTTGGGATGATTGTAGTCATTTTTTACAGGTCTTTTTTTACCACCAAAGAGAGAGACTGTATCCAAGAGGCAGCCCAGAAACATATACCTGGCCCCACAGGAGCACCTATCATGGATCCTGCCCTGATCCCTGCCTATTTTCCTCAGATACAACCAACATGGGACTACAATATGGTTGAAGGTAGGGAGCGACTCCTCATCTATCGCCAGGCTCTGTTGGCAGGTCTCAAGGCGGCAGCTTGCCAACCTACTAATATGGCCAAAGTTTATGATCTTAGACAGGGAGGAAGTGAAAGTCTGGCAGCATATCTTGAACGGCTCATAGAAGCTTTTAGTCAATATACCCCCATCTGATCTTGAGACCCAGGAGTCAGCTCAGATGATTATGTTTGCCTATATAAATAAAGCTTCACCAGACATAAAGCGAAAGTTGCAGGCTCTAGACAGACTTGGTAAAAAGTCTATTAGGGATCTAGTAGCTGTGGCGGAAAAGGTTTACAATAAGAGAGAGACAGAGTAGCAAAGACAAGAAAGGAAGGACAGGGAACGTGAAATTGACTGTGAAAAGAGCGACCAGGCCAAAGAAAAGACGCCAGACTTCTTGGACTTGCCACAATCGCATGCCAAGCATACCTGGTTCACAGACGGCAGCAGTTTCATTTGAGATGGAAAAAGGTACACAGGTGCAGCAGTCACCATGGACACTGAGATAGTGTGGGCAGAAGCACTCCCCCAGGGAACATCTGCACAAAGAGCAGAACTAGTGGCACTAACAAAAGCCCTACAGATGGGAAAAGGGAAGAGACTAAACATTTACGCAGACAGTCATTATGCTTTTGCCACTATGCATGTCCATGGAACCATTTACCAAGAGAGGGGGCTGTTGACTACTGAGGGAAAGGCTATTAAAAACAAACAAGAAATTTTAAGCCTCATCCAGGCCTTATGGGAACCAGCAAATATTGCCATTATGCACTGTCCTGGACATCAAAAGGTAACTGATTCAATAACCAAAGGAAATAACTTGGCCAATCAGGCAGCTAAAGAGGCAGCCTCAAACCCAGAGTGGAAGTAGACCCAGGGCCACGAGCTATGCCTCTTGAGCCTCAGTACTCCCAAGAAGTCTTGGAGTGAATAAAGGAAATTTCCATGGCCTATAAACCCCCGAACAGAGAAAGAAATGAAGACTGATGAGGGGAAACTTATCTTGCCACAAAGATTGGGCAAGGGAATTCTTATGAGAATCCATTAGTTCTCTCACATGGGAACCCAAAGAATGCAGGACTTGCTGACTATTAGAAGTAAAAATCAGGCAAGGAAATCAACTCATTGAGGACATCGTTAAAAATTTTAAAGCCTGTCAGCTCACCAATTGCCCCAATCAACTGGTTACAAAAGGAGCTCACATCCATGGAGATAGGCCAGGTGTGTATTGGGAAGTAGACCACAGAAATTATAACTGGAAAATTTGGATATAAATACTTGCTAGTTATTGTAGACACCTTTTCAGGATGGGTCAAAGCCTATCCAACAAAGCATGAGACCGCGAACATAATGTCTAAGAAGATCCTGGAAGAAATCCTACCCAGGTATGGCTTCCCATCCACCATCGGGTAGGACAATGGACCGGCCTTGGTCTCAAAATAAGTCAGGGAATAGCTGCTGCACTGGGGATGGATTGGAAATTGCACTGTGCTTATAGACCCCAGAGTTCAGGGCAGGTAGAAAGAATGAATCGGACTCTAAAAGAGACCTTAACTAAATTGGCCTTGCAGACTGGTGCAGACTGGGTATCGCTGCTTCCTTTTGCCCTGTTTAGAGTAAGAAATTCACCCAATCAGCTTGGCTTTACTCTTTTTGAAATAATATATGGACACCCCCCAACCTAGCCTCCAGACTGAATTGCTTGCTGATTTGGATGATACTGAATTTCTGTGTAATCTTGACTATTTACAGCTGGTGCATAAGAGGATGTGTCCCCAGCTTACAGCATTATGTGATTCTGCTTCTATTCCTACCCCCCATTTGTTTAAACCAGGTGACTGGGTGTTTGTTTGAAGGCACAACCTGAGATCTCTGGAACCTTGGTGGAAGGGACCTCACATGGTGCTACTGGCTACACCTACTCCCCTTAAGGTGGATGGCATAGCTGCTTGGATCCACTGCTCCCAAACCAGAATGGCTGACCACTTTGCCCTGGACAACTGTGGGAAACATGGGGAAGTCTCCAAGCATCCTACCCAACCACTCTGCATACGCCTCAAGAAAAGAAAAATGAACTGATTGTTATTGGTATTGTTGTTTAATAGAATGGCTAAGGTCAGAGAGGGACCATACCCATTCAAGATCAAGAGCTGTTGGAGTTTAGTTTTGGGCCAGAGCCACAAGATGGTGTCTCAGGACCATAAGTCAAGGGGGGCGGGGAATGAAGTGTTAAAGTTTTGAGGCAGTGACCACTTGTTGCTTGTTTCCAGCAGAGCAACATGTGGTGGTAATCCAAACACCTGGTTGGTTGTGTGCCTTTATAAACCCTGCAAATCTTCAGCTAGATGCTCTCCACCTAGGCTCTGCTGTGTCGGAATGTAGGACGAGGCCTGAGCTGCAGCTCGTTTAAGTAAAACCTTAAAACAGCTGTAATGTTTGACTCTCGGTAGTCTTTTTGGTGGGGGTCTTGCGACTTGGGTATAACAATGTTTCCATTTTTCTCTAGCACCCCTCCAGATTTAGACTAAGGGTTTATGTGGAGAGGCTCCTCAGTGAATCCCTGAGGAAACCACTTGAAGCCTCCTCAGAAGATCGCCATTCAAGCCAGCCAAGCAGCAGGGTCTCTGAGACTATTTTCTCCAAAAAACCACCAGAGAACCGGAAGTGGAGTAGTTGCCCAGAGGTTAGAGCTCCTGCTTTGAGAGAGAAAACTGAGCATGAGATACAATCCAGTCCAGGCAGGGAAGCCTGGGAATTTCTTATGTCCAAATAACTACGAGATGGCGGTAAGTGGAGCTGTGGTGGTGGTAGAGTCTCAGCCTTGAGCAAAGCAGCTCAGGAACACATGGGGCCCTGAGTTTAAGTCCTGAGATGGCCACAAAAAATTCAAAAAGAGAAGGACAAGTTTATGTATCAGTGCCCTACCTACTTATGTGTGTATATATATTACCTCCCATAGTGCAAACAGATCTATGCAATGCTTCTGCTTTTATTTACTGGTTTATTTTTCAGATATGCTAGTTGTGCATACTGCAACATTCTCTTCATTTCAGGCCCATTGTTTTTCTCTTCCAGGGTTCTAGGCCTGTGTCTTTATATTATGCACACTGAAGCTCTCAGCAGCCTTTATTTACATTTTATTATGAGGCCAATGCAGGAACAGACACAAATTAGGCAGAGGAAGAGAAGATCAGGTTTCTTAGACGTAACCGGTATTCAGAAAATTAAACTTGAGAACATAAAATGGTAGCATACTTATGTAAAAACTATCATTAAGAAAAAAATGAAAGGGCTGGGAATATGGATTAATGAGAGAATGCTTGCCTAGCATGCAAGAAGCCCTGGGTTTGATTCCTCAGGCACCCGTACACAGACAAAGGCAGAATTTGTGCTGTGGCTCAAGTAGCAGAGTGCTAGAGACAGTTCCCAGGCCTTGAGTTCAACCCAACAACTGGCAAAGAGATAGCTATCTAGGAAGAAAGAAAGAAAGAAAGAGAGAAAGAGATAGAGAGAGAGAGAGAGAGAGAGAGAAAGAGAGAGAGAGAGAGAGAGAGAGAGAGAGAAAAGAAAGAAGGAAAGTTGATAGATGAAGCTGTTTTTCACCTCAGAAGGAAAGAAAGGAACACTTCCCAGTCATGAGGCTTTCTGCAGTGTGCCAGGATAAGAGCATCACCTTCATACAAACGCAGAGCAGGATGACTGTCTCTGTCCCACTTCTCAGGCAGCCAAGAGACCCAGAGTCAAGAGGGCAGAGCCAGGTCCTAACTCAGCTGCTTGGATCCAGAAGAGAAATAGCCCTGCCCCTCCTTGGACTGGGGATTTGCATTAATGATGTGGAGAAGGAAGGAAGGAAAATGGACTGGCAGAGATAGAAGGGTCTTCAAACCGGACTGATGGAGAGTCAAAAACCCACTCCCTAAGAGCAGAGACCAGGGTTTTTCTACTCTGTTCCACCCCTCTCCCCCACTAAACTGGCTCTCGATTGGTAACCTAAAGATAGCCTGAGGCTCCCTTCACCTGAGGGAGAAAGTTTAATTAGTCATCGTTTGAAGAGGCTGAGAAAATCCTGACCCTGCTGGAACTCTAACAAATGTTTCAGGTTTCCCCCATTACTGGTTGTGCCTGGAATGAATGAAGTGGTTTTGCAGCTCACTTCCCTGTAGAGTGTGTACATTCTGCCTTCTAATCCTGCAGGCCTAGGTCTCTGCAACTAGCCTGGCTTTTGAAACTGTTTCTGTCATTCAAATACGTTGTTATACTGCAGTTCTTCCTGCTAACAGGGCTAGGGCTTGGATCCTGAGAACTTCATTTGAACCCAGGATGGATCAATAATATTTCTTTCCATTCGTAGTTCAAGAACTCCAAGAACATTTAGAGTGCAAGTAACTTCTCATCACCAAGGGAAACACAGGAATCTCTTGAGCATCTGACCTTTCAGAACTGGAAGTCAGTGTGTCCTAGACTTCCTTGCCCTGGCTGGTTTCACCGTGATAGAGACCTTAGCCTCCTGAGTTAGGGTGATGGGCGTGAGCTATTGGTTCTGTGCTAGGGTCAGAACTGTAATAACATTGAAAATACAAGTCAACTGCTTATCACAAAGGGCTTGGGGAGCATATTAAGCCTTTCAACAGTGGGCCTTTCAGAACCCTGTAGGACAAAAGTTTATAATGCTAGAGTCTGAGAGGCTGGGCTTATGGATGTGCTACACTTGAACCTTGAGGTCTGACTCCAATTCTGGTGTACAACACCATTCATTTTCCAAAAAATATTCTCATAATTAGCAAATAGGAAAAGTACTTTGATTATCCCTCACTCTTTCCAGTTGTGTGTCACAAACTGAAGCCTGGGCGCTGTCCCCGAGCCATTCAGCTCAAGGCAAACACTCTACCACTTGACCCACAGTGCCACATGGGGTTTTTTGATGGTTCATTGGAGGTAAGAGTCTAACAGACTTTCCTTCCCTAGGATATCTTCAAACTGTGATCTTCAGATCACAGCCTTCTGAGAAAGTAGGTTTCCAGAGCCACTGGAATCTAGTGTATTGTTTTTGCCAGACCTGGGGCTTGAAATTAGGGCCTGGGTACTGTCTCTGAGCTTCTTTTTCTCAAGGTTTGCCCTCTACCACTTGAGCCACACCACAGCTTCTGGCTTTTTCTGAGTATGTGGCACTGAGGATTCAAACCCTGGCATTCATGCATGCTGAGCAAGCTCTCTACCACTAAGCCACATTCCCAGCCCCAACCTTATGATTTTATCGCTCAACTTGCCTGTCCACAAGAAAAGGCTTCTGAGTATAAATCATCTAAATAAATCCCTATAGGAAGTTGTCCAAAGATAAATAACACAAAGCTCATACTGGGGACAGACTCTAACCATGTGATGACTTGACAAATGCCTATATTTAATTATGTATTATGTTTCAACACTTAATAAAGTATTAATGAAAAATGAGCCAATGTACTAAATTATTGTGTATAATTTTATAATAGATGTACAAAACATAATTAATAGTATGTGCGTAATAATACTAAATACAATAAACAATAAAATGTATAAAATAATATTAAATACAACATCAATAATAATCATAATATCAAATAAACATACATATGTACCTATATATCATATATTACACATGTATACAAGTATTTTTTCTATTGCAGGGCCTTAATTCAGGCCCTGGGAACTCTAGCTTGAAAATCATTTCCTCAAGAATAGTGCGCTTAGCTCTCAACCATGGTGCAAAAGAGTTACTTAGATAGTGAGCTCAAATCCCAGCAATGGCAGAAATACTGGCCCCAGTTCCAAGACAGTGACTTAATATTTGTAACAGAAGCAGTTATGTTTATTCAGTTCCATACTGAACATTACAAAATATCAATGTAGAATTTTGTACAGCTACTCAGACATCCTTCCCTTACCCCCAAATTGCTTCTTGAGCATTACAAAATTTTTTGTGCGTTTTTTACTGTAAAAATGTTGTACAGAGGGGTCACAGTTAGATGAGCAAAGTAATGAGTACATTTCCTGTTGAGCATTGTTGCCTCCTCGTTTATTTTCACCCTACCATCCCTTCCCTCCAATCTTCATAACTAACTTTCCCTGTCGAGGTCAGTGACTTTATTTATTTTTGGCTTGGCATGGGGTTTGAACTCAAGTAGTGGCAATGCTGCACCTTCTGTCACATTGCTACACATTCATCAAGACTCTGAGTTCAAATCCCAGGCTAGGAAAGAAAACCGGTAGAAGTTCCAAACCAAGGAGCTTTATTATTTCAATTTAGTTAGTTAGTAAGTTAATTAATTAATTAATTAGTTCATTAATTTTGCCAACCCCGGGGCTTGAACTCAGGTCATGGCAACTCTGACTGAGCTTCACTCTCCTTAGGATGGGGTGCAGCCTTGGGACCCACAGTCTATCCTGGGACCCTAGGCGCAGAGGGCTTGTAGGAAGAAAAAAAAAGCAGAACAGCACAAAAAGTGGTGAGCTGTAGAGGGCTCAGTGTTTTATAATTTTTTTTGAATGGTGACCATCCTGGGTCTGAATGACATGGTTACAAAGTGGACCTGGCCTGCCATTGCTGATGGCTGGCAGGCTATCAGGGAAGCCATAAGCCAACATGTTAACATAGGCCCAGGTTTCAAATCCTAATCCTTACACTTACCAATGGCAGGAGATCACAAAAGAGTCGTTCCTATGCATAAGAATACACATTGAACGAGTAGTTCATGCATTTGTCTAGTCTAAAATTGGATGCAATAATCCTAGGATGCTGATTGATCTTAATTAATAGTTTATTATGCATGAAAAGAATATTATTTCAATGGCGATATAATAAATACCTAAGAGTTGGTAGGAAAGTAGTAGATGTCACTCACTCATAGATAGACAGCTCTAGAACTCTTTAACAATATATATTTATTTGTATGCCACCCTCTGCCTATGCATGTATTGCTGTTTTGGCCAAACTTGGGGCTTGATCTCAGTGCCTGGGAACCACCTGACAGCTTCATTGACTAGAGGCTTCTGTGTTCACACTCACCCAATCATGAATGGGCCTTCTAGGCCCTGAGTTCATATCCCCGCATTGCCAAAAATTTAATCTTTGAGTAAGAAGCCGAGTGTGACACATGTTTCCCATTTCTGGGAGAGTCCAGGGTGTCAGGCATGATGAAGAACACATCTACAAATCTAGATGGTATGTGATAGGATGTAAACAATGTAATAAATGGTATAGGTGTCATCAAAGCCAATAAAATAAATCATAAATAAATGAATAAAACAAGAAATAAAATGAATAACTGCTGCGGACCGGCTCTGTCGGGACGAGGGAGGACACCTAGTGGAGGAACTGGAATAGGTGGGGAGATGGCAAACAGACAACTCACACACCAGAGGAGTGGATGCTGAGTGCGATTTAATGCAGAGGATAACAAACTTTTATAGCAAAAGTCTCCATGAGAAAGGTCAAAAGGTTACACAATCTTGTTGCAGGACTTCATTCTTAGGTGGTCACCAGCTGGTCGCCTGATAGACACTTGTTTCCGGCTTATCTCTATGTTTAAGAAATACAATGGGTTTCGATGTTTATCACCAATTAACCATTACCTTTTTTTATAGAGGCCTTAACTGTCCCATAAGATCTTTCCTGTTCCTTCTTTAATAGTAAGCACCAAGGAGACCTAGATCTAGCAAGTCTCTTAGTAAATGAAAGAGAGTAAAAGGAAGTTCTTTCTCCTAAGTAGTTCTCCCAGGAATTGCCATACATTCTTTCTGTTCTAGCCATGCCTACAGCTTTTTGTAAATCTCTTACAAACAATTCCTTCTGCTGAAGTGACATCATGAAACCCCCAATACTTTTACATTTACTTGTCTACTAGCCTCCATAAGAGGGGCTTTCAGGGTAGCACTTAGCTCTGGTGAGTTTGTCATATTTTTAAGACACTCATCAGATATTGGAGTCGTCAACACTCTTAAGAAAGAGCCTTGAATAAGGGAACGTTGAGCATGAGTAAGTACAATGAGCAGCAGAAACAGTAAAAGATTAATAGGCACTCTTATACAGTGAAGAAAAGAAAAACAGGGATAGAAACACATCTTTCCCAGGGACTTGCCAGCCTTTCCAGGAGGTAGGCCTTTTGAAGCCCCATTCTCTGAGGTAGACTTCGGTGAAGTCCCATTCTCAGAGATAGGTCTCTGTGAAGCCCCATTCTCAGGTCTGAAAGCAGGTTTCCCATGCTAAGCAGACTCCACTGGAGTAGGCGTGGCAAATAACCACACAAAACGCGATATGGACTGAACATCTGTATGGAAGTATAAATCCTACTACACCAAACACGGTATCTACTGGACATATGTATGGAAGCATAAATCCTATCTTAAAATGTATATAAGGAGTATGTTTTCCATGTGTGAGGCTTGAATTCAGCCCAACCCCATGAGAAAGCAATGGCGGGAAATCCTGAGATTCTGGTTTCTGGACCAGGAAAAGACATGGAATGCGATCGATCTCCTCCTTGAATGAGTAGTTCATGCATGATGTGACTAGGAAATGATAGGCAAGACTCACGGGATATCGCTTATTTGGAAAGCAGTGTAGATTAAACGTGACAATAATCATCACAGTCATGAAATGAAGGCATCTGGAAAGATCCAAGAATAAGTAAACACATGGTAGATTGGATTCCATCACAGGTTATTGTCTCTCCTACTCTATACAAATGTGTACTTATTTGCATACTACCTTCAACTTATGAATGGATGACTGCTGTGTGCCTTTCTCCCATACCCCCACCTGTGGGTCCATGTCAGGTTTTGGGGATGGCCTTACTCCTTAGTGGCTCACAGACTGGTGTGCTCACATGGACCCATTCATCAATTGGTTCTGCTGGTCCCCGAATTCAGATCCCACCAGTGCCAAAAGATTCATGTTAATGTCAAAAGCCAATTGTTGCACCTGTGTTCCTTTCCTATGCAAGTCCTGGGTCTCAGCTAGTATGGAGAATGCATGGGCCACCCTGGGGCCATGGGAATAGGTTATTATCATGTGAGCCCAGTTATATCTGTCATCATATACTGAAGAAAATACACAATACATCCATGAATAGCATACAAAATAGAATAACTACACTAAATGCACAATGCAATCCTCCCACGGATTTGAATATACATCCCATGTTTAAATGATGCATTCAGGACAAAAATTGTGGCCTCCCTGGTGCTCGATCTCTGTTCCTGCGAACAGTCCAGCTTCTTAGTGGCTTACAGTCTGGTGTGATCACAAGGAACTATTGGGCAGTTGGGCCTCCTAGGCCCAAATTTCAAATACCAACACTGCCAAAAATTCACCCTGATGTGAGAAGACAGACATTGCACCAGTTTCCCTGTGCTGTGCAATTACTGGATCTCAGCTAGGATGCAGAATGCATAGGCAACTCTATACTCATGGCAATAGGTTGTGATCCAGGTCACCACAGTTATATCTGTCATCCTATACACAATACCTCAATGAATAAGACACAAATCAAAGACAATGACTACACCGAAAGCAAGATGCTGCCCATCCATTTATGGAAATGTAGATCCTCTGTTTAAATGATGAATTTATGACTATATTGGCCCCCACCAGGGCTCCATCTCAGGTCCTGGAATGGCCTAGCTCCTTAGAGGCTCACAGGCTGGTGTGCTCACCATGATGCTTTCACCAATTGGGTCTTGAGTTCAAATCTCATCACTGCCAAAAGATTCACCTAGATGTGAGAAGCCAATCGATTCACCTGTTTTCCTATTCTGTGAAAGTCCTGGGTCTCAGCGAGGATGGAAAATGCTATATAGGCAACTCTATAGCCATGGGAATAGTTTGTCATCCATGTCAGCACAGTTATATCTTTCACCATACTCAATAAAATACACAATACATCCATGAATAAGACACAATTAAAAGAATAACTACACTGAATGCAAGGAGCATACCACACCTGCAGGTAAAGAGAAATCCTATGTTTAAAAAAGGTGGGCTTGTTATTTTTTCCAGTGTTGGGGCTTCAAATCAGGCTCTGTGTCAGGCCTGACATTCTAGTCTTCAAGGATTGTGCACTTCCCCTTCCCCCAAAGTGCCACAGAGCTACCCATTCCTCAGTTTACATCCCAGTACTGACAAAAGATTCATTCTGTTGTCAGAAGCCAGTCGTTGCACATATTTTCCTCTCTTGTGAAAGTCCCGGAACTCAACAAGGATGGAGAATGCATAGGCAACCCTATAACCATGGGAACAGGTTGTCATCCATGTCAGCACAGTTATACCTGTCACCATACTCAATAAAATACACAATACCTTCATGAATTAGGCACAAAATAAGGAGAAGTGCACCAAATGCAAGATACTGTCCTCACAAGTATGTAAATATAGATCCTATGTTTAAATTATGAATTTATGCCTATCCTGGCTCTCCCTGGGACTCGATGTCAGGTTCTAGGAATGGCCTATCTCCTTCATTGCTCACAGGCTGATGTCCTCACTTTGACCCTTTCCCTAATTGGGCCTGCTAGGCTCTGAGTTCACATCCCAACACTGACAAAAAATGAATCCTGATGTAAGAAGCCCATCAATTCACCTGTTTTCCTGTCCTGTGAAAGTCCTGGGTCTCAGCTAGGATGGAGAATGCATAGGAAGTCTTATAGCCATAGCAATAGGTTGTCATCCATGTAAAGACGGTTATATCTGTAACCATGCTCAGGAAAACACACAATACTTCCATGGATAAGACAGAAAATAAGGAGAAGAAGTACACCAAATACAAGATGCTGTCCACACATGTAAATATAGATCCTATGTTTAAATTATGAATTTCTGACTACCATGGCCCATCCTGAGGATCAATGTCAGATCCTGGAAATGGCCTAACTCCTAAGTTGCTCACAGGCTGGTGTGTTCACTGTAAACTATTCACCAATTGGTCCTGCTAATCCCTGAGTTCAGATCCCAACACTCTCAACAATTGGATCATGGAGTATGAAGCCAAGTGTACAATTTTTTTTATTTTCTCTGAGAGTCCAGGTTGTCAGGCATGCTGGAGTATACGTCTACAAATCTAGATGCCATGTGATAGGATGTCATCAATGTAATAAACGGAATGGGTGTCATCAAAGTAAAAATCAACGGTAAATAAATGAATAAAATAAAATACAAGGAACAATCACACCAAATGTGTATGGACTGAACATCCATAGGTAAGTACAAATCCTGTCTTTGCAATGTATATAAATAGTATGTTTTCCAGGACTAAGGCTTGAATTCAGGCCTAGAGTACAGGCCTGACTTCCTTATCTTTAAATATGGTGAGCTTCCCTTTCTTCCACAATGCTGCAGATTTACCCAGACTGTGAGTTCAAATCCAAAACCTGGCAGAATAAACAGGGTGAATTGCAAACCAGGGAGCTAATTTCTTTTAATTTTTTTCCTCAGCAGGGGGCTTGAAGTCAGGTCGTGGCAACTCTGCCACAGCTTCAATCACCTTATTCTGGGGTGCAACTATACCCACAGCTGATCCCGGGATCCTAGACCCCCAGGCCTTGTGTGGAAAAAATGTACAGAAAAAATGTGGTACGATGGCCTTTTTACGTTTTCTTTCATTGCCCAGTGACCCTCCTGGGTCTAAATGACACTGTTGCAAAGGGTACTTCTTGCATTTCTGAAGGTTGGCGGACTATTGGGGAAGCCATAGGCCCACATGTCAAGGTAGGTCCTGATTTCGAATCCCCATCCCCGTCCTGGCACCAACCAATGGCAGAAGATACTACGAGACTAGTTTCCATCCATAGGAATAACAATGGAATGTTATCAATGTCATGGTTGAATGAATTGATCATGAATGATGCTCCTATAAAATTAGACAGCATCATTTCAGGAGACTGATTTTATTTAATATGTATGAATCATTAAAAGAATACTATTACAGGAATGCAATAATTTCAGGACACTGATTAACTTACTTAATAGCTTGTTAATGATGAAAACAATAACATTAATTACATGCAGGCCTAATAAATACCCAAGAATTGGTAGGAATGTAGTCCATATAACTGAATAATGTATAGACATCTCTGGCACTCTATAAATATATATATTTATTAGCATACTACCATCTGTGTGTCAATCTGTTCTTATTTTGTCAACTGATGGGACTTGATCTCAGGTCCTGGGAACTGCCTGTCAGCTCAGTTTGCCCCAGGATGTCATGCTGACACTCATCCATTCATGAATTGGGTCTTGTAGGCCATGAGTTCATATGCTAGAACTACTAAAAACGAATCCGTGGAGTAAGAAGCAGATGGTAACACATGTTTTTCTTCTCTGTGAAAGTCCTGTGTGTCAGGTATGAAGTGGAATACATATGCAGACCTATATCTTATGTAATCAATGTAATGACTATTCTATGTGTCATAATAGTCAATAAAATGAACAGTCAATACATGAATAAAACAAAAAGTAAAGTGAATAACTACAATGTACGTAATATGGAGTCAAAATATGTATATAAATATAAATCATATATTTAAAATGTATACAAATAGGATGTTTTCTTGTGGTGGAGATTGATTTCAGGCCTAAGGAACAGACTTGAATTTCTTGACATCAAGGAGGCAAGCTTCGCCTTCCCACACAGTGAAACGGTGTTACCCAGACCATGAGTTCAAATCCCAGTCCTGGCAGAAAAAAATGGCACCTTTATACTATGTGATGCCCAATTCTTAGGTATTTCATTATGCCTCCATTTAAATGAATGTGATTGTTTAAATGCTTCATAAAGTATTAATTAAAATTGATCAGTGTACCATAATATAATTGCGTATAATTTTGTCCTAGAATCATTCAAGAACTACCCATTCAATCATGACATACATTACATTCCATTGGTAATCATAAGGATAAAAATGAGTTTCTTAGGATCTCCTGCCATTTGGAGGTGGCAGGACCAGGATTTCAATTGTGGGCTCCATCTCCTACTACTTCAACATGAGGATAGGGAACTCACTGTTCTGACCAAGAACATCAGCAAGACCCATGGTTAGCCAGGCACCAGTGGCTCTCACCAGTCGTTCTTGATACTTACAAGGCTGTGATAGGAGTATCATGGTCAAAGTCACCCTAGGCAGAAAAGTCCTTGAAACTCCTGTCCAACTTGTGCCAACAAATCCAGAAGTAGAGCTGTGTGGCTTCAGTTGTAGAGGAGAAGCCTTGAGCAAAAACAGCTCACGGACTGTGCCTAGATCCTGAGTTCTAGGTCCAAGACTAGCAATAAACAGCCATATGCAACAATCTGTGCAGCCATCCGGCTAAAGCAGGTCACCCACTTGTTCCCAACTGGATTGGACAGAGTTTCCTGGGAAAGGTTCTGCTGTCCTTTGACTCTGCCCATTCTGCCTGCATCACAGGATTCCAGCCACACCCTCATTCTTTCATGGTTCTTTCTGACTAATGGGATACATGAATGAAGGCCACACCCCATATTCCCCCTTCCCCTCCTCCTGACCCAGAACCACGCCTCTCCTGTGCCCCACACTCTGACCCAGGCACTGCCACAAATGTGCCCCAAGTGTGGGGGTGGGTTTTGACCTGAGGACCCCACCCCCATCCCTACTGGGCATTGTCTCAGGAAACAGGGAGATGCAGGCTTGGGTGAGGAGTAGGGACCAAAGAGCCCCTGGCCTGGAGCAGTAGGAGCCACAAAGGGACACTTCTACACCCTTCTTCTCTCTGGTGAGAGGTGGGGAGCAGCATTCCACACCTGCCTTCTGGGGTCTTTTCCTTTTTCCAGGGGGTGAGGGTGTTGGATGCAGAAGATAGACCCCCATTGCTGTGTGAGACCTTGTCTTCTGTGCTTGGTCACCTTTTCAACTGAACAGGGTCCCAGAAAACCCAGTAGGGAGGTGAGGATGCTGGGGGTCAGAACAGAAGGTGAATATCTGGGAAGACACCCCCCACACACACACATACAATCAGCCTATCCCCCGCCCCCAACTGTCAAAAGTTCTCACAAGTTGATCACATTTCCCAGCTCTACCAGCTTCTGTGGGTGCTCCCAGTCCATCTGGTCTTCAACAAACTCAGGATATGCACAGCTCTGAGTGTGTTTGTGTGTGTGTGTATGTGTGTGAGAGAGACAGAGACAGACAGACAGACAGACACAGACAGATAGACAGAGACTGAGAAAGAGAGAGTCAGAGACAGAGACAGAGAGACAGAGACAGGAAAAGACAAAGAGAGAGAGACAGAGAGAGACAGAGAGACACACATAGAGAGACAGAGAAAGAGAGATCATCTTTCTCTTTGTACAGCCTGACTGTATTAAGGTGAGTGATACGTTGGCAACTTGAAGGTGCTGCAAGGAAGAGTGTTCTGTCACCGGTCTGAATGTGTGTGTGTGTGTGTGTGTGTGTGTGTGTGTGTGTGTGTGTGTGTGTGTAGAAGTGGGTTGTAACAAGGAGGCTGGATGCTTTGGTAACTTCTACCTGCTATCTTTGGGAGGTGCATGGGCTTCACAGCTGAGGTCTGGGGGACTGGAAGGGTGAGAGGCTTGAAGGGGACTCAGCATTGTTAAATGACAAGAACAAGGGTTCTCTGTTCCCTGTAGCTGTGTACTGTCATGGGCCTGATTGGTGGCAGTGGGAGCTTGGGAGGACCTGGGAGTTTGGCCCATAGGGGGTGGTTTCCCAGGGGTAAAGAGAGCATGGCCAACACTTAGTAAGTATATGAGCCCTGCTAGTATGGAGTACAACAGCATAGCTCAGACTCCAGGTCTTCTCATCATGATGTCTGATTGGCAAGGCCAACCCTACTTTAACTCTTGAGCTGTGATCTTCAGATCTCAGCCTCCTGAGTAGCTAGGATTATAGGCATGAGCCTCCAGCACTGGGCCTCTGGTTATTTTTTGTATATTAGGGTTTGACCTCAAGGCTTTAGGCTTGCCAGTCAGGTCTTCTAACATGCGAGACAAGCTTTTATGTCTTGGGCATTTCTGAGATGGAGACATAGTATATGCTCAGGCTGGACTGGATCATGATCCTCCTATATGTGACAGGCATGCACCACCAGGCCTTGTCCTCTGTAGTTGGAATGGTAGACATGTGATGACATGCTCAGCAATTGGTTTAGATGGATTGTCCCAAACTCAGTCCATGGCAGCTGATTCTTGACCACAGGTGAAGCTCTGGGGTGGGCCTCGACCATTGGACTTCAATCTCCTCATGTGACAGTTGTTAGGAAACAAGGGATTAATACCGAGGGATCTCTGGAGCAGGGCCAGGAACAAAGGGAGGGCTCTTCAGATTCAGTTCTCAGCAATTCTGTGAGCATATGACAGGAAGATAACCAGAAAGAGATCAGATGGTGTGTGTTTTTAGTGGTGCAACAGGCATGGGATTATGAAAGAAAACATGGCTTTCTTTCATTATTAACCTATCCCCATGAGGAAGGGGATCCTTCATTTTGATCACTTTTGCAGCTGGGGAAACTGAGGCACAGAGTATCCGAGTGACTGATTCATGACTCCCAGCTGAGAGGAAGCTCGGCCTGACTTCTCTGCCTTGCTCCTTAGGACAATGGGTGCTATTCAGTTCACTTCTTGTGGTGGGCAGTCCACTTCTTGTCAGTCGTGGGGCTTGAACTCTGGGCCTGGACACTGTCCTAGAGCTTCTCAGCTCAAGGCTAGGGCTCTACCACTTGAGTCACAGCCCCACTTCCGGTTTTCTGGTGGTTCTTTGGAGATAACAGTCTCACAGTCATTCGTGCCCGGGTTGGCTATGAACTGTGATCCTCATATCTCAGCCTCCTGTGTTCTTAAGATTATAGGTCTGAGCCACCTGCCCCAGGCTTAAGTGTAATTTTGACGTTCTTTCAATCTCTCTCTCTCTCACACACTCAGGAACTAGTTGAATGGGTGCTGGAGGAGATGGCCCAGCGTCCCCATGTGGCTGGAACCAAGGTGGCCCTCTCATTCTGGAGGTGTGATATGGGTCAGGAGATGTCTTGCTCAGTCTATTGTACCAGCTCTATGAGGTAAGTCCTTCTGTGCCTGTCTAGACCAAGACGGTTTTTCATTGTCCATCTACCCTTACTGGACTCAGTATTGTGTTCAATGTCCTTTTCTAGCAAAAAAATTCTGGCCAAAATTATGATACATAGTTAAAGAATGAAAATGTAATGCCATCTTAAGAAAGTTATTTAGGGCTATGGGAAAGTGGCTTCATGGTATGGTGATTCCCTAGCATGCTTGAAACCCTGGGTTCAATTCCTCAGTACCACATAAACAGAAAAAGAAACGCTGGAAATGGTGCTGTGCCTCAGGTGGTAGAAGGTTGACCTTGAAGGAAAAAAAAAGCTGAAGAATAATTCCCTATATCTGAGTTTAAGCCCCAGGACTGGCAAAACAACAACAACAACAAACATTTAGTAAACGAAAATAAAGAACCCATACTAGGAATATATAATTGCTCGTTCCATACTAATACCTGACAATAGTCCCCAATTCATGCACTTTAGCAATATTAGGATACTGTGTTGAAAAAAAAAAGTTCTGTTCATAAGGTCATGGCAATTAATGCCAGGAATGTGCTTAGATATCAGGTGAAGATTAATTCAGGATATTGAAAGATTCCAGGCTTTTGAGTGTTCACTGCTAATCACAATGAGAAGGGTAGTCTAAGTGAGATTTGGAAACCTTTTTGGCCAGTCATGTCACCAAAATGGCAGAGGCTAATTAACAGTTGTGAAAGAAGAGAAGGAATGACTCCAGATGGAAGGAATAAATGATAGTAACTAAGGTATAGCAGAAATCATTCTAGGGAACCATTTTTGGTTATTGAAGAACTAGTTATCAACTAGGCAAATTCCTCATTGCCTTTAGCATTCTAAATCTCTTAGGCTAGTTCTTAATCTCTGTGTGATAAATATATCTCTTTCTATGCTGTTATTTCATACCTGATCTCCTTTGCTTTCTTTTTATTATTTTTATTGTGAAAATACTGTGCTTTCTAAAAATATGTCCTTCTCAATTTCTCTATGAATATTTACTGATAATAAATATACCTACACAGATGGAAGAGGCTGCTAATGTAAGGGTTCCATAGTTCCTGAGTCATTAATGTAACAAAATGGCAAAGGAAGACATATTTATTGCTACCTCAATTATTCTAAAAACTGCAATGTCACATCATTTGATTCAGATTTCCATTCTTGTCTACTTAGTGTCATTAACTGCACTAAATACAAATAGGAGCTGGATGTTGGTGGCTCATGCTTGTAATCCTAGCTACTCAGGAGGTTGAGACCAGAGGATTGTGGTTCAAAGCCAGCCTGGTCAGGGAAGTCCATGAAATACTTATCTTCAATTAACCACAAGAAATCCGGAAGTGGTGCTGTAGCTAAAGTGGTATAGCACTGGACTTGAGCTGAAGAGCTGAGGGACAATGCCCAGGATCAGAGTTCAAGCCCCATGACCAACAGAAAATGTGCAAAAATGACTTTAAGTTTCCCCAAAAGGAACGACAAAGTCAATAGTAATCTTCCCAAGAAGAGAAAATAATTCCAAAATGATTCAGTGCACTTACTTTTGCTGAGTTATGTAAGTTATAGATTCTTTGCTGAACATATTCTCTTCTTTTAAAAATTGTCAAATATTAGCTTTATTATAAACTTCATCAAATATTTTTTAGTTCAAAAGAGAAGTCCATAAGTTGATGTCACTTGGATTTATTACTATCTCAGTTCAAAGCCAATCCAGGGAGCAAAGTCGGTCAAACACTTATCTATAATTAAATACCATAAAGGCAGAAGTGGAGTATTGGCTCAGTCAGTAGAGTACTATCTTTGGGGGAAGGTGGTCAGGAAAGACAACTGTACAGGGACAGGGTCCATCCTCTGAGTTCAAGCCCCAGAACCAGCACAAACTAAACAAAGAAGCAAACAAAAGAAACCCCAGGTATTTCTTTGGGACCCTCCTTATAGGAGTACTGGTCTGAGAAGAGGCTCCTTTTACTGATCATACTCACTGGATCCTGCTTTTTTGAAATCCTTATTGCTATGGAAAACTCAGGACCAGACTAAAGGAATTGATAACTGACTCCTGCAACAAGAGAATCATCTCAGGAGTGAAACATCCATCCATAAGACACTTTAAAACCTCCATGCCTTTGTTCCTTTGCAGGAGAACACTTTAAAAACGAAGTTATTTCCTTTGTTCTATGCTGGCCTTCAAATGGCGTATTGTTTCCTTTTGTAATATTCTCAACTAGAAGTTTATAGACAAGTTTTATATGAGTAAAGGACACACTCAAAAAAGTCAGGGACAGCGTTTCTTTCAAACTTTGGATTCTTCTTTTGTATAGTAGAAAGGAAAACAAAAGTGAAGTTGAACTTTGTCATTCTTCTAAGTTCAATTACTCTCCTGGTATTGGTTTACACTTCCAGTAACAGTTACTTCCACTTACTTCCAGTAAACACTCTATGGTGCTGCTCCAGATAAAATGAATGTTTTCTGGCTTCATTGAAATACCACAAGGACACCTTTGGACATGTGGTAACACGTGTTTCAGAGATAACTTACTAAAGAGAAAATGTGAAATTTAAATTGCTTATAAATACATTATCCATGAGTGTATTGAGTACAAACTTCTTAAGTGCTCTGTAAATTAAGACGAATTTTAAATGGGAAGAAGGTTTTCAGATCATTTTTTGTGAGTGTATGTGCTGTGCATTAATTTCCCAAGTGTACATGAGTTAACAGTAGGTGACACAATAGCAATAATATGAGAAAGAGAAGTTCTGTGTTTATGAAGAGAAGACTCTACAAATAAGACAGCATTGAAACAATAAAGTCAAGTCCAGCATGTAGAGTTATGGGAGTGATATAGGGAAAACATTACTCCTAAGTGAAACATGAAGCATGAGGCCACTCCCTTTCTAAATCTTGCTTGCTAATCACGTAAATTTGTAAAAAGTAGAATAGAAGAATGATCTTGTTTCTAATGCAAGTCAGATATACGATCATGGACTTAACTGGAAAAAAGGAGTCCATATTGAGAGAACAGGGAATATACTAGCAATGAAACTGGTGGTTAAGATCAGATTAAATTTCTTTCATTTTCTTATATTCTTTTTTGCTGTTGTTGGTAATGGCAATTCACCGCTGGGACGGGCTGCTGTCCCTCTGCTATTCAGCTCAAGGCTACTGCTCTACCACTTGAGCTACAGTGCCACTTCCAGTTTTCTGGTAGTTATTGGAGAAAAGAGTCTCTAGGACTTTCCTAGCGGCTGGATTTGAACCCCAATCCTCAGATCTAACCACTACTAGGCTTGTGATCACCTTTCTAACAGTGTACACTCAAGATATGTAATGTGTATGTTCATCTAACTTTATATGAATTCTTGAGTTAAAAGTCTGGGCTACAGGTTAGGCTTTACATTCACAAAAAATGTTTGTAGCTTAAAAATTGATACTCCTGTAAAAATAAGGATGTAAAGGTTTCTGGGAAGTTCAGTTTGCATCCAGCCTTGGCAGAACAGGATTTGAGACACTACCTATAATCCATCAGCCAAACCTGGAATCCCAGTCATGAGCAAGATTGCTGAGTAAGAGTTTGAGGCTTTTGCATAAATACATACAAACATACACATACACAGAGAGGCACTTATATGTGCACACACAAATACAAAATGAAACAATTCTCAGAATTTGTAGAAAATTTAGAAAACAATAGAAAATATGTCCTGAGTAAGACTACAATCAAGTGATAATTTTTAGTATTAGAAAGCCCTCAAGTGAACTTTCTTTAAAGAAGTTGAGAATATTACATAGCTAGGGACCAGAGACAGTAAGAGATTCAAGTTATCATTATTAATGGGATCAGATACATGGAGGAATGAATCAGAGACCCCTGCAAATACATCTGAAAATGTTCATATCCTGTGTCAAATGTTAGAACACTCTCTCTGCTCTTTTCTAGCTCTTTCCTTCTCTTTCCCAGCTCCCTTCTCTTTCCTAGCTCTCTCTTTCACACCTTTCCCAGATGCTCTCTTTTCTAGCTCTTTTCTCTCTTTTCTAGCTCTTTTCTCTCTCCCAGCTCTCTCTCTTTTCCAGCTCTCTTTCTCAGGCCTTTCCCCACCCTGTGGAGGATCAAGGTGGACTGGTGCCAGCTGGAACGATGAATAAATCTACCTCTTACCCGAAAAAAATGTTAGAACATCTTTGAAAATAGTACTTAAACAGTCTGAGCAGTCAGTCTAGTGGATAAGATCATAGGAGAAGTTCAGAATTTCTAATCTTTATCTAGATTAAATAAACCAACAAAATATGGTAGGGCAATGTGGTACAAGCCTGGAGACTAAGACAGGAGATTAAGGAGTGGAATTACATAGTGATACCTTCCCTGTACCAGATAGTATACTTTTGACTCAATAAAGCAAACCAACCAACAAAGAACAAAAAAGGAATACACACTTGGAAGTTCGGGCTAATTTTGTCACTATGTTTTGAGAAGTCAGCTTTCCTATTGAAATGCAACACATATATAATCCTCACTTGTTTTAAATGCTCTCTTCATTACAGAACATTCCTAGATGCAAAATGGCTCATGATTCCCTCCCCCAAAATTGCAAAAGTAAGTAAGTATCATTCTGTTAGATTCCAAAGAACTGATGAAGGATTATAAAAGCTTAAGCCTGGAGAAATAGCAAAGTATGTCTAACATAGAACTTCGTATATCTTGCTAAACTAGAACTGAGATTTAAAATGAATATTTTGGTTTTGTTTGTAATTTCATATTTTATACCTACTACAAAAGTCTTTTTAAGTAGAAGGTTTAATTGACAAATTCACAAATGATACTGGCATTCCTATTTTCCTAGAATATACTTTCAAGAGAGTTATAATTAGAACTTAGTTAATAAATAATAAAAACAATTCATGTATAACATGATAATGTGAATAATCTAGACAGAGTTGCCAACAAATGGATGACAGTAATTTATAAATTTGGAAAAAGAGCAATTTTTTAAGGGTGTTCTATAATATGGTTTGAAGAGAGTAATTGTGCGACATCTTCTTTCTTCTTCATATATGTAACACAGGAAGCCATTTCCTTAATTACGTGCCTCTTTAAACATTGAGAAAAATGCTAGGTTTGGGGTTTGTTTTCATTTTTATTTTTGTTTCATTGGCTTGTCCTAAAGCATGAACTCTGGGCCTGGACACTGTCCCTAAGCCTGTTTATGCTCAATGCTCGTGCCCTACCACTTCAACCTCAGTGCCACTTGTGTCTGGCTTTTTCTGAGTAGTTTATTGGAAATAAGAATCTAAGAAACCTTCCTGCCTGAGGTGGCTTTGAACCATAATTTTCTGATCTTAGCATCCTGAATATCTATGATAGTTAAAAAGTAAAATATAAATATTTGCAAGTGTTCTGATTTCAAGAATACCACTGGGGGAAAAGTGATGCAGCTCAGTTTATTGTGGCGTTCTTTCCAGAACAAGGAGGGCATCACATTAGCACAGGTGTAGTAGATTTCACAATAGAGTTAAGCTATTCATGAAGTGAATTAAGGAATTTTAAGGTGCACCTTACAAGATGGAAACTGTTGGTCTAGGATGACTTTATGGCACAAATCTTGGGATTGATGGTCATAGAAATAAAGCTTACTCTGATAAACAATTGCTTACTCTTGAAGAACTAATTGTTACAGATGCTTCATAGTCTTATCCTCTATAAGAATGTGGCTATTTTTCTGTTGATTTCTCAATCTGCAACACCCCATTGGAAACTGTATCTACTGCAGAATTTTATAACATGCAAACAGGTACTGTTTTGAATCTCTGAGGTATGGAATGTTGAGAATTTAAAAATGAATACTGAGTCATAGGAATTTTGAATAACACATATATTCTGTCCTTTTAACAACTTATTTACTTTTAAAAGTTATGGGTTTCCATTTAATTAATCTATTTTCAGTTTTAGTATGAGAAAGTACTAAATTTATTCTTTTTTCAAAATATTGGCAAGTATATTGTGAAAATATTGTCTAGATGGATAATATTCAAGTAGATGACCCTCTGATAAAGAAAGGGTAGTTAATTCAAATTAGATGTCAAATAGTTTTGATTTTTAAAGTTAATACATAAAGAATAATATTTACTATACTAATACAGTGAAATTATATTTTATGCAGCTTATTTAAAAAATTTTATTATCAAAGTGATATACAGTGTGGTTACAGTAATTATAAGGTAGTGAATGCATAACTTTTCAAACTTGTTACCTCTCCCTCATTTTTCTCACAGGTTTCCTTCCCCGCTTCACCCCTCACAAGTTGTAATGTCCATTTCCAACATATTGTCTTGTGAGTATTGCTATTGCATTGGTTTGCCTTTCTGCTTTTTCTCACCATTTTGTTGTTCCTCTTCCCTTCCCTAGTTAAGGTAAATGTATACACAATACACAGGGTACCAAAATCAAATACAGCAGGGAGAAACCATAGGGAAAATCCTAAAAAAATAACAATTACATAGTACATAAAAAACAAAAACCACAAATAAAAATCTGTTTCTATATCTTGGAGTTCATTTTTCTCAGCATCAGCTTATATGGTCATATACACACATAACAATGCCACTGGAAAATAATAGTTGCATAAACACTAAATCATGAAAACAACATGTTAACTTTTTGGTGGTAAAGGTGGTATTAGGATTGGTGAATTCGTGATTCTCATAAAGGAATTTCAAAAGAGTTTTAAAGTTATGACAGGTAAATTTTAATTGTTCAAAAATTTTAACACCTTATCCTATTGAGAAAATTTAAAATTGCCTGGGAAAATAGGCTTTCATGCAAAGAAATCCATGGAGACTTAGTAGAGAGGAAGCAATGTGGGTAAAGATGGCTCTTTTTCACACTAAACAAACAAACCTCAGAAAACTTGCTTTAATCCTATAGGTTCCCTTGAGAATTGTCATTACCCAGGAAATATACTCTCACTGTGTGAAACAACGTTGTAGTGGAATTTAAATTCAAATTCTTAAAAAAATAAAACATCAAAATTTGTGAATTAACCTTTAATTATCAAACAGATAATTTGGGTCAGGCAGAGAAAGTGGCTCAGTGGTAGAGCTCTTGCATTGCATGTCTGAGGCCCTGGGTTCGATTCGTCAGCACCACATAAACAAAAAGAAAAAAGCCGGCAGTAGTGCTGTGGCTCAAGTGGTAGAGTGTTAGCCTTGAGCTGAAGAGCTGAAGGACAGCGCTCAGGCCCAGAGTTCAGGCCCCAAGACTGGAACCCCCCACCAAACAAAAACAAAAACAAAAACAAAAACAAAAAAACAAAGATAATTTGAGTCAAAATATTTAGGGAGAAAATGCCCTCTAAAATGAAAGAGGGTATTGGGTTTACACTTTTCTGTTTGTAATACTTTCCACAATGTCTTTGCACGTGAAGAAGTGAAATATAGAAAAAAATCTGATTGGGTACATCAAATCAATGATTTCATATTTCTAAGTGGCTCACAAAATATAATATCCTTATTAACATGAGATAGTGAAGAATTCTCTAATTACATAAGCCAAAAAGTTTTGGGTTCAAGGACTGGGAAAGTGGCTCAGTGGTAGAGCGCTTGCCTTGCATGCATGAGGCCCTGGGTTTGATTCGTCAGCACCACATAAGCAAAAAGAAAAAAGCTGGAAGTGGCACTGTGGCTCAAGTGGTAGAGTGCTAGCCTTGAGCTGAAGAGCTGAGGGACAGTGCCCAGGCCGAGTTTCAGGCCACATGACCGGACCCCCCCCCCCAAAAAAAAGTGTTGGATTCAGAAAAGAATTTAGCAAATGGGAAAGTTTAGAAAATAGTGTTCTTAGAAGCCCTAGCTAAGTGTATTGTCTTCAGCATTAGAGGGAGGCCAAAACTTTTTGATGTAGATTGTCTTAATATTTTTGCTACCTAAAGTGATTTTACAGAGTTTATTTGGTTGTCTTAATATTTTTGCTACCTAAAGTGATTTTACAGAGCCTATTTGGTTCACTAGAATGCAGAACTGATTGAATGAAGACATGAAAATAAATTCCACATCCAAATGAGGCAACTTAAAAGAGTTTTAAAAGAGAAACTATGAAGATGTACAGTGGCTGAGGCTTCACTAAACTTGAAGCCAAGAAGCTGTGATTAATTGGAAATCAGGAAAGTGCTAAGAGGAGGACATAGAAGTAGGACACAGAAGCGTTGTCCTTTTGTAACAGACCTGTCTTCCAAGGTATGGGTGATTTAACTCTATTCTTCTCCATACATCTTGGTGAGCAAATGCAAGAACAAGATAAAATAATAAATTGAAATAATTTTGCAAAGAATAACTTCACTGTTCCTGATATGGTATCAAAGGTGAGTCTTAAGAGAGAAGGTAAAAGTGGAGTATTTTTTGGTTTCCCCTATGCATCTTGTTAGCAAAATATATCCTTGAGGTTAGAATTGATTGAAACAAAAAGTGATGGAGTACTTATTTTTCTGGGCAATTTAGACACAAGAAGACTTTCAAGGAAAAAGAAAAAAGAAAAAAAATATAACCAAGTATTTGTGATCACAGCTTCTTGGACTGGTTTTCTCGAGACAAATTTTACATTAGATTTGTGATCATTAACATAGATGTTGTTTCATGGCAACCAAATGCAAGAGGAAAGTTGAATGGACTCGCTTAGTCAATTAAACTGCATAATAAAAAAATGGCAATATTTAGTGAATTATTTGACTAAATACTTTTCCAGAATAAAGAAGGAAAATGTAATTCAAAATGAATTGACCTAAAAGTATGAATAAAAAGTAGTGAAGAGAGATGAGAGAAAAAATAAAGGATTGTTTTCTCTACAGTGGAATTCTTCATCTTGTTTCTTCCATTCCATCCTCACAAGCTATAAATTGTGGCTCAGGACTAGAGTATCCAGTTCAGACAAAGAGTACTCATAGAAGAAAGATAATATTTGCAGCAGATATAGGTGATTTATTACCTTAGATAATCTATTTAAATCTGTTCAGAATCCTCCCCTAGGCCAAACTTCCACTTTGACCAGTTTTGTTTGCTTTTACCAAGATTTCCCTCCATTAACTGCTTAAAATTTTTGAGAGGTCATATTCATACTCTCTAGAAATTGCTGTTTGGTTGTGATTTTTGTGTGTTTTTGTTTGTTTTTGTGTTTTTAACTGAATTTCCAAAGTTTGTGCAAGTGTCTTAACATTAAATATGTCCACCTAATTACCCATTGCTCCTGGATCACAGTGACTCCTTCTATCATTCTCAACCAACCCCTTCTACAAGATTTATTTCCGATTTACCATTTCCTTTCTCAAATATGTACATTGAGTATTCTAGCTGTACTTGCACCTTGTTCCATTTTCCATTCATTCTGTCTTTACTATTATTCCTCTCTGATTTCAACTTCCTGATAGTCATTCTGTTAAACTGTCTGTTAATACTTTGAAAGGTTTATATACATTCCATGTAGTTTCAGTCCTGCATATACTTGAACTGATTTAAGCTTATATTTCCATAATTCATTCATCTGCAATAACAATTTGCAAGACTGGAGACTTGAAACATCTAGACATGGTTATATTCTCATGCATTTGAAGATTAATCTGTAGTCAAAAAGAAAGTTTAAAAATGGCTTTGAATGTATTCTTAACTACCAATTTTTATAAATGGCTTTGTACAATAGTGTGTGATTATTTTATTTTACGTGGGATAAGACTTTCTACTACCTATAAGTTTTGGAAAAAGAAGAAAACTAACATTTACTACTATAGAGAAATATGATAGAGGAGATAGATTTTCTCACATCTCAGATGAGTACCCATGTTCATGACTTAAAGACATATTTCTTACTATGTTAGACAGAGGGAAAACAAAACAACATATGATAAGGCAAGTATTTGTGACTTTTTAAAATGTCCCTTATTAAGTGATGAATTTACTTTATTAGCTAATGTTTGAGGTTGAAATATGGGAGGCTGATCTATTTAACAAATTTCTGGAAGGCACCTACTGAACAACACAAATGGTGCATGGTACTATTTCTACACTTTAATGAATGGTTCAACCTTTTTGGCATTAGTGCTGGGGAAATAAATCAGCTCTATTGTAACTTGCTCCCTACACTTGAAAAACTTGTAATGTCACTAAGTGTCATCTACTTATCAAATGTTATTTGGCAAGTGTTATTTCAAAAAGTTTATTTGAAAAGGAATACACTTTCAGGAGATTAAATGTAGGTTATCATTGGTTTGAGAATGACAACATTTTTATTCCACAGAACCAAGTTGTACTAAAGTACCAGTGTTTTGAAGCACAAACGATCTTCTCAATTAATGTTTTGCTGAATTACATTTGACCTCTAATTCAAGTTTTCCTGGCTTGGCATATCAATCATGGATCTATCCTTCTATGAACTATTTTTTGGGCTCACATATGCTGGGCTGAAATCTTACATTAATCATTACGGGAGGGGTATTAAAAATAATCTTTTGAAACTTTCTGATCTTGTTCACTCATATGGGCTGGTCATCTGTAAATTGAGTTTGAAATGCAGTACTTTCTCTCGATTTTGTGACCTCATCTTTCATTTTAAGTTGCTTTGCATTACACAATTTCTTGTTGCTAATTCTTGTATCTCAAGGAATTGGGGCCCTGAAATATTATAAGAAATGAGAAATTGAGATGGATTTTCAGTTACTTTCTGCTGGCATGTTGCATAGGACTAGGTGAGAAGTCTAGCCCCTGTTATCTGACAATGCAGGTAACTCGGCCATAAGATACTAGGACCCATGGGTCTATAGAAGAATAATGCCTTTTAGATATCATATTACCACAATTAGAGTATAATCTTTAGGAATGCTTCAGAAATATGGAGAAAAACAGTTTGGGGCCAGCGAGTTAAAACAATAAATAGAGCATCAGAGTAGAATCTCTTATAGATTAGAAGAAAACAACATTGATTTTTAACAATGTGAATTCAGAAGACCACAAACACTTAGAAGGTATCACAAGTTTATACGGAAGGCATTGCATTGATACTTTTTATATTCTAGTATATATTCTAAACCTAAGTATTTATATTCCAATTCTATTTATTGGAATAAATAATTATCAATTTATTTGTCAAGTTATCAATTGATTCTAGTAAGTTTCACTGTGGGAAATATAAAATCAGCACATATAAATATAAAATATATAACTATATATAATATAAAAAAGGGCACATGTTTTACATTGTTCTTTTGTGGTTAGGGTATCAAAAGCAACTCTGTCTTAAAGTATTATTCCATTATCTCTACCTCAGTGTTTGGTAGAGTTAGACTTAAACCTTTACATTTGTAGATTTATAGACTGGAAGCAAGAGGAAACTTTACCAATTTAAGGCCTAATAACAAGGAGAAACATATGGACTTCTCCTGGATCTATGAAAATATTTGGTGATAGAAAGGCAGTAGTGTAAGTTCCTGCCTGGTTGGAAGGTAGACAGGCCAGGACATTAAGTAATCATGCATATGAACAATTTTTTCACCTTCTTGGATTTAGCTACTTTTGAAATGGTAGGTATAATGAAAAATTATATTTTGATAAAAACCTTCTAGTCTGAACAGTTTTGTCTGAAATGTTCATCTTTCTATGATCCCTTGTAACTAAGATTTGTTTTGTTTAAGTAAGACAATTTACGCTGTCAGGGTAAGATATTCTGGTTGGTCTGAACCTACATGGAAGAAGAATGAAGTGTCAGGTAAACATTTGTGCCAATAATACCTCATTTGGGAAAATTTCAGCTGCAGAAGTTTAGAAGGAGCTCTTATGCAAGGCTTACTTTGAATCCATTAGCTCTACAGAGTTAACTCAGTTGGATAAATAAGTACTTTAAAAAGCCATCCTCTTTGGACCTAGCTAAAAATGCTTCAAAGTATGATTAAATCTAAAATGAAAAAGACTTAAAATAGTCATTGACAAAAGAATTGCAAACGTGAGCATTCGACTCAACAATATAATTATTTTTCATTATACACAGAATTTTAGGGAAATAAGTAGCATTGTTAGGAACATTAAAGTTTCCTTGTTACAAATAGGCACCCAAGGATATAATCTTGTATGAAGATTGCATCATTAACTACCTAAAATTAGAGGACATTACATGCTTCAGAAGCACATACCCAAATTTCAACAATACAGAGATTAACATGGCAATTGCACAGGATGATATGAAAATCTGTGAATTATTCCATATTTTTCATTCTTCAGATGTAAGAAATGAAAAACAATTATTAAAAAGTTGATTACAAAATTAAAAGTGTAACAATACATGTAATTCATATAAATAAAAGTTAGTTTGACATCAGTGAATTAAATCTTCACCTTAGAAAGGCCTTTACATAGCATAATCTTTATAAAACTTTTAAAATTAGACAACATTGTCATTTTATTCTAAAGGAATATACTATAAGGACCTAGTAAAAAAGGAATCTTAAACTGTTTCTGTATGGAATGCAATCTGAAAGGACACATTTATTACTGAACCTACATATTATAAAACAATGTAGTATTCAAAGTCTTATATCTAGGAAAGAATAAAATAGATTATGGGTATTATACAAATAGAATACAGAATATTTTAAAGTATAATTTTTCATATAAGCACCAGAAATATCTTTAGTTGTTTTAGTACTCATTTCAACAGATAAATTAAAATTATTTCTGATTATAAAAAGCAAAAACTCGAGGGGGGACCAAGATGGCGACGGGGAAGTAGGGGAATGCCACAGTTCACCCCAACCAAAAAGAGAGTTGCAGTTCCAACGTTTAATCTCCCCAAGAGACCAACAACAACAAAAAGACCAACATCCAGAGAAAAACAGGAAGCAGAGAAAAACAAAAAATAAAGTTAAAAAGAAGAATTTCACAACAGAGAAGCGTGAAGACCCTACCCCAACGTTTATTGGCCACACAGCAGCGCACCAAGCCACGGCCAGCCCGGCCTGGTGGGAACTGCCTGTGTGCCAGAGAAACAGGGGGCTGTCTGCAGATCACCCACACCAAAGCTCCCTCAGGTACCAGTGTCAGACCCACTGATTGTGATGAATGAAGAAACCTCCAAGCAGGGAGCTTACACAAAGATCCCACCCCTACTCCTTATTCTCTGTTTGAGCAGAGAGGCTCCATCCTGCCAAAGCCACTTGGCCCCATGGCAAGAACCCCAGAGATAGACGAGATGCCCACAGAACACCAGAGCAGAAGAACTGAAAGGAACTGGTGCTGATCTGGAGAGTGCAGAGATAAACCCCAGAGCCTAGAACCTGCACAGAGGCCCCTCATCCACCCCTCCAGTGGAGGCCAGAGGCCCATCCCGTGGAGTGGACCGGAATAGCGTCAATGGAGGCAGTGACAGGAGAGAAACACACAGAGCCACCACCACTCAGGCCAGCCCACAACCACCTCAATTGAAATCTGTCTGCAACGGCAACCAGCAACCTACATCACACAAAAACAACAACTAGCTACAGGGTAAGTACCCTGCACGGGACAGTGTATTCCTCTGGTCTCAAAGCTGGTGGGAATCCCCAGACCCCTACTCCAAAATCTGTACCACTAAAACTAGAAAATGTTCAAGGGCTCCACCAGCCCATGGAGCACACTAAGCTGGCCAGGCTAGAACAAGAGTGACCCTGGAAGGGAGATTAAACGCCCAAGCCATGAACAGCGCCCCTGGGTCTAGACACCCAACGGTGGAAGAAATTTGAAATGTGTACTCCAGGCTGCGTAATCTAGGTGGGATACACAGCAGCACAGGTCAAACCGGTGTGCCCCAGGCTGGGGGCCGGGACCAGGCCTGGGGACACGGTGCCTGAGCAACATAACCAACGCCTTGCAACTGAAATCAGAAGCTGAGCATATGCCTCAACAGAGGGGAGAAAAACAGGGAACTGCACCCCCTGGGAATCATGCCTGTGACAGCAAAAGACCCCGGGGAGTTCAGGACAAGAGAAACCCAAACCCCACAAGAACTCAACCCATATATTCTAGGCTGGGAATTGGACAATACAGGCTGCCAGCACCTGATAAGAGTCAGGAGCTCAGGCTGGTGAGGTGGCTAAGCAGTACAGTGCTTTCTTAGGTGCAAGAGGACCTGAATCTGATTCCTCAGCAACACATAAACAGAAAGGGCCTGATGTGGTGCTATGGGACAAATGGTAGGGTGCCAGCCTTCAGCTGAAGAGCTGAGGGACAGCACCCAAGCCCAGAGTTCAAGCCCACAACTAGCTAAAAAAGTAAAACAAAACAAAACATCAGGAGCCCATAGCAGACTCCAGCATCTGGGAGAGTACATCCAGCACATCTGAACTCGCCAAGAGCACCTGTAGGAACAAACAGGAGCAATCTAGGCTGCTCAACCCTTCTAAAGGCGGGAACGGCCAGTGATCTACAGCAGAGAGCCGAGAACTCTGTGTGGGTCAGACCATAAGCTAGAGGTCGGCCCTCAACAGAACCGAGATCAGGTACATACTCTCTCTACAAGCACAGAAACAGTAACCAAGCAAAGACAGACACCTATTGACCAAAACAAAAGTTCAGATTAGTCTGCAATAATCCCTGAATCCCCATGAGAAAATCACAGAGATAAATTACAAGGTTTATCAACACCTAGGATAGCAAGCTATCTCTAAAAGCCAGCAGCCACACAGGGGAGAGCCCCAGTGAGAGCAAAGCAGGAATGGAAGACAAACAGTACATCCAAGAGATGCTGAAGGCAATTACTCAAGGAATAAAGCGAGAAATAGACCAGAAATTGAAAGAACACAGGGTCGAAATATCGAAAGAGATGCAGGACATCAAACCAGAGATGCATGCAAAAATAGAGGCAGCACACACCTCAGTAAGCCATGAGATAAGTGACAAAATAGAGGCAGTACACAACTCATTAAGAGGTGAGGTTAGTATTTTGAAAACCAACATCGAATCCATAAATGAGTCAATTTCCTCCATGAAAACCACAATGGAAGCCACAGTTAACAGTGTGAACAAAATGGAATGTAGAGTGTCAGATACAGAAGACAGAATACATCAACTGGACCAAAAATGACAGATGTGGAAAATCACTTAAATTATGCCAAAGGGAAATTCAAGAGCAAGCAGATAGTGCCAAGAAATTTAACCTTCATATGGGAAGGTGAGGAATATCAAAGCAAGGGAATGCAACACCTGTTCCACAAGATAATCGGTGAAAATTTTCCCCATCTCAAAAAAGAACATCTTACCTACATAACAGAAGCATATAGAACACCTAAGAATCAGGATCCCAGGAGAAACAATTCTAGAAACATCATAGTGTAAATGATAGATCTGAATGACAAGGAAACAATCTTGCATGCAGTAAAAATGAAAAAGGAGCTATACTACAACAGGAAAAATATTAGAATCACTACAGATATCTCCACACAAACACTGAATGAAAGAAAGGCCTGAGAAAGTAAGATATGTGCCCTGAGAACCAATAACTGACAACCCAGACTGATATACTTGGCAAAGCTAGCATTCATATTCGATGGAGAACTGAAAATTTTTAATAGCAAAGAAAAACAAAATTAATACATAAACATTAAGCTAGCATTACAAAGACTACTAAGAGGTGGAACACAACCTGAGAAAAGCAACCAGGAACAGGGACCTGCACCCAGACAGGCATTAATTGAAGTCTATCTGAGCAAGCACGGGAGGAAAGGAAAGAAGAAAAACAATGATCATACTGCATCTCTCTATACTATCTCTTAAGATTAATGGGCTTAATTCACCAATCAAAAGAAAAAGAACTGCAAATTGGATCCTAAAACCTGAGCCATCACTCTGTTGCCTTCAGGAGACCCACCTCTAAGCCAAGCATGCAAACAAACTCAGAGTGAAGGGTTGGAAAAGGATCTACCAATCAAATGTCCCTAGTAACAAAGCAGGTGTAGCAATCATGTTATCTGACAAAATAAACTTGTCATTAAAATCAATATAAAAAGACAAGGATGGACACTACATATTAATACAGGGAACAATACATAAGGAGGATATTACCATCATCTACTTACATTCCCCAAACATTGGTGCACCCAAATATGTTAAGCAAATACTCGAAAACTTACAGAATAAAATAGTCCAATAGGATAATACTAGGAGACTTTAACACCCCCACTCTCACCAAAGGACAAGTCTACCGACCAGAGGATTGGCAAAGAAGCTACCGAATTAAGTGAGGCCATACTTCAAGCAGAACTGACATATACCAAGTATT
Source organism: Dipodomys spectabilis (assembly GCF_019054845.1). Classification (NCBI taxonomy): domain Eukaryota; kingdom Metazoa; phylum Chordata; class Mammalia; order Rodentia; family Heteromyidae; genus Dipodomys; species Dipodomys spectabilis. The sequence goes on from NW_024871011.1 coordinate 258,578, forward strand.
TCACCCTAAAAACAACACAGTACACATTCTTCTCAGCAGCTCATGGTACTTTCTCCATAATAGACCATATCATAGTTCATGGAAGGAACTTAAGCAAATTCAAGGAGATTGACATAATCCCCTGTATACTATCTGAACACAGTGGAATGAAGATAGTTCTCAATAACAAAGCATACTGCAGAAATTACTCAAATACATTGAAATTGAGCAGCACACTTCTAAGCAATGCCTGGGTAATGGAGGAGATTAAAGAAGAAATTAAAAAATTCCTACAACTCAATGAAAATGAAAATACCTCGCAAAGAAACTTGTGGGACACAGGAAAAGCAGTCCTGAGGGGCAAATTTAGTGCCCTCAGTGCCCACATCAAGAAAATAGACACAGACCAAGAAAAAAATCTTATGTTGCAATTAAACAGCTAGAAAAACATGAAAAAATGGAACCTAAGTTACTAGACAGAGCCAGATAACCAAACTAAGAGCAGAGATTATTAAAATAGAGAATTGGAGAATCATAGCCAAAATTAACCAAACAAAAAGCTGGTTGAAAAAAGAAATAAAATTGATAGACATTTGGCAAGATTAATTAAAAAAGAAGAGAGCAAACCCGTATTAACACGATGAGGGATGCCACGGGAAAAATTACAACACGTACCCAAGATGTCCAAACAGTTTTAATGGACTACTTTCAAAAGTTTTACTCTCTAAAGAAAGAAAACCTGCCAGAACTGGATGCATTTGTAGAGAAATACAAGTTGCCCAAATTGAGCAAAGTAGAAGTAAATCAATTAAATAAGCCAATATCCTACAACGAGATACAGGAAGCAATCAGAAATCTTCCAACAAAAAAAAAGCCCAGGACCAGATGGATTCACAACATAATTCTATAAGACATTTAAAGAAGAACTAATACCTATATTCCTCAAGCTCTTCAGAGAAACAGAGAAGGATTGAGTTATCCCAAACTCATTCTATGATGCCAGTACCACACTCATCCCCAAACCAGGCAAAGACCCAACCAAAAAAGAACTACAGGCCAATTTCCTTGATGAACACAGATGCAAAGATCGTTAACAAAATTCTAGCTAACAGAATCCAGAAACACATAAAAAAAAAATACATACACTAAAACCAAGTAGGCTTCATCCCAGAGATGCAGGGATGGTTTAACATACGTAAATCAATAAATATTATCCAACACATCAACAGAGCCAAGGTCAAGAATCACATGATTATCTCCACAGATGCAGAAAAGGTTTTTGATAAAATTCAACATTCATTCATGCTAAAAGCTCTGGAGACAATAGGAATAGAAGGAACATTTCTTAAAACATTAAAATCATTTACGACAGACCAATAGCTAATACTATACTTAATGGGGAAAAGCTACAACCAATTCTCTTAAAATCAGGAACAAGGCAAAGATGCCCACTGGCTCTACTCCTGTTCAATATTGCCCTGAAACCCTTAACCAGGTCAATAAGGCAAGAAAAAACATTGAAAGGATCCGCATAGGGAAAGAAGAAATTAAACTATCTCTTTTTTTAGATGACATGATACTATACCTTCAAGATCCCAAAAAGTCCATCTCCAAACTCTTACAAATCAAAAATCACTTCGGCAAAGTTGCAGGATAAAAAAATCAGTCCAATAAAATCAGTTGCCTTCCTGTACACTGACAATGTACAAGCAGAGAGGGAAATAAAGAAAGCAACCCCATTCACAATAACCTCCCAAAAAATAAAATATTTAGGAATTAACCTAACCAAAGATGTAAAAGAACTATTTAATGAAAACTATAAAAAGTTAAAGAAAAAAATTACAGAAGACATTAGGAAATCGAAAGACTTCCCATGCTCTTGGATAGGCAGATAATATAGTGAAAATGGCAATACTGCCCAAATTAATATACAAATTCAATGCAATTCCTATTAAAATCCCAATGATGTTCATCTCTGAAATACAGAAAACAGTCCAAAAATTCATATGGAGCCACAAAAGACCTAGAATAGCCAAAACAATTCTAGTGAATAAAGACAACATGGGAGGGATATCCATGCTGCACTTCAAACTCTATTATAGAGCCATCATAACAAAGAAAGCATGGTACTGGCACAAAAACAGACCCGAAGATCAATAGAATAGAATAGAAGATCCAGAAATAAATCCACATGCTTACAGTCAGCTGATATTTGACAAAGGAACCAAAGACAGACAATGGAAGAAAACACAGCCTCTTCAACCACTGGTGCTGGGAAAATTGGGCGGCCACATGCAGAAGAATAAAAGTGGACCCAAGCATATCACTATACACCATCATCAACTCAAGATGGATTAAAGACCTTAGCATTAAACCTGAATCTCTCAAACCACTGCAGGCAGAGTAGGAGAGACACTTGAACTTATAGACGTAGGAAAGAATTTGCTGAACAGAGTCCCAGGGTTACAACAAATTGGAGTGAGACACGACAAATGGGACTACCTTAAAATAAAAAGCTTCTGCAAAACTAAAGCTATCGCCACCAAGCCAGAAAGACAATCAATTAATTGGGAAAAAATATTTACCAGCAATATATTCGACCAGTATATACAGGGAACTCAAGAAACTAGGCCCTCCCAAACCTAACAAACCAATTACTATTTGGGCAAAGGAACTAAAGAGAGACTTCTCAGAAGTAGAGATAAAAATGGCAAAGAAACACATTAGGAAATGTTCACCGTCCCTGGTTGTGAAGGAAATGTAAATAAAGACAACCATGAGATACCACCTTACCACAGTCAGAATGCTCCACATCTTCTAGTCTGCCAATGACAAACGCTGGAGGGGATGCGGAGAAAGAGGAACCTTAATACACTGCTGGTGGGAATATACACTTATGCAACCACTTTGGAAAACAGTCTGGAGAGTCCTAAGAAAGCTAAATATTGACCTCCCTTATGACCCAGTCATACCACTTCTAGGCATCCATCCTGAACAACAGGAACCAGTACACAAGGACACATGCACCTCCATGTTTATTGCCGCACTGTTCGTAATAGCTAGGATATGGAAACAACCCAGATAACCCACCACAGATGAATGGATCCCAAAATTGGGGTATTTATACACAATGGAATATTATGCAGCCTTTAGAAATAACAAAATAATGGCATTTGCAGGGAAATGGATGGAGTTGGAAGGTGATCATGTTGAACAAGGTAAGTCAAGAGCAAAGAGACAAACAGTACATTGTCTCCCTGATAAATGGATGTTAAAACCAAAATGTTAGGTAATATGACAAAATTAACACGACTTAAGAAACAAAGGACTTCCATTCATCTGATCGAATCTCTACTAAATAACCCCATGCTGCTGATCACATGTATGATATACGTGTGTACAATGGAGGGGAACTAGGAAGACGACATAGAACTAGAGGGAATCAGGGAAAAACCCATCAGCTGCACTGGACATTGACCAACATGAACTAAGCAAGTTAATGGCAGGGATGGCAGGGAGGGAAAAGTGGGAAAAAGGGAACAGCTGATGTTATGCAAAACAAAAGAAATGTACATGCCACCCAATGTGGAAGAAATAACTATATCACAAAGCTCATAGAGCTCATAAATGTTATAGACTGTGATAGACAATTTGCTCCAGAAATGTTAGAATGTGTTTGTGACTTTTACTGAGCATCACTATCCCACAATACTGTGAAATTAGGGAAATTATGTAACCACTTAATTACAATAAAATGCAAAAGCTCTCCAGAAATCATTAAAGATGTATACAACTAACTCTTGAATATATTTTGACATCAAAGTCAGGCAATTCACTTGGAAGACTTCCATGGAATCCATGAATTGTTACAGTAAGCTATTGTTGTTATTTGGGTTGTGAAAATATTTTGTATGGAAATGAAGAATGCAATGGCATTTTTGAAATTTAAGAAACTTAACCGAACCATTATGACTTAGGAGAGCAATTTGTACAGCCTTCCAAAACTTCAAAGAGGTAGTGATACATACTTATCCTTTTGGCAATATCAAATACAGTTTCTTCCAAGTTGTTCTTCAGACCTGATTTGACATAATGGTTCAACAGAAGCAGATCCAACATCTCTTTGCTATCTCTATTCGCGGCAGCAAGATGCAAGGGGGCCATTGGTATCTGCATAATGATGAAGTAAGAAAAAACTACTCTAGTATTATTCCACATATAAGCACTGCCCAGGGTTGTCCAGCCATCTACAGTTATTGCATGAATATCTGCCGCTTGAGCCACCAACTCACAGACAGTGTCTAAGTGTCCACTGTAGACTTCCTGATGAATATGGGTATACTCATTGTCATCCCTAGTATACACATTAGTGGACTTTTTGGAAAGTAGTCTCCGCACTGTAATAACCTTATTATTTTGAGCAGCCCAAAGAAGAAATTTGAATGGATCCTTCTCCATTTTTTCCTCCAATTCATACCATTCCCACTTTTTCATCATGTTCCTCTTCTTGATCAGAATTGCCTAACCAGAGACTTTGAGGGACAGTGGGAATGAGGTGTCCATGTATTTCCCTAATAGTTCAGGTTAGTTGAACTGTTCAGAAAAATCTGGTGAATTTTCTGCATCTGTTTTTGCACCATGATTTATTTTCCCTTTTTCCATTTTTACTATTCGAAATTATTCTAACTGGAGAGTAATGAATTGATGGAGAGCAGAGGGAAAGTTTTTTCTCTGTATTCAAAGATACAGACTGAAAATAACGACCAGTGGTGTCTTCATGTGCAACTTATTCTAGGAATGAGAAAAGATGAAATAATGCCTTCTATATAAATGATTTGGGAAATGCTAGAGCAGAAGGCAAAATGATGCAGCCAAAAACATAAAAGCAAAATAAATTAGGATAATTATAGAACAATCCTATTATCTATGAGAAACATTAAAGAGAGAGGAAGAGAGACAGATATGCAATGACCTAGATAGCCACCAATGCATGCCTCTGATCAATTTATAGAGCAAGCAGAGTTTTATGTTTTAAAAAAGATGGAAATAGAATTTATGTATTTACTTGAATTTGGTAAATACATTTTTAGCAGCCTACATGAAGAGACGAAGGTTTAATCATATTGCAGACAAGAATCTAAACCCTTGATTATTCTAGGAACAGATCTGAATGAAATTAGTTGAATCACACTTTTCATGTACAATGAAGGAATATGTCCAGGCTAGGAAAGCAGCCAGAGAAGGCAGGCTGATTGTATCTGTGACAAAACTTTGTGGAAAATGGTATTGAGGATTACTTACTGTTGATCCACTTGCACTGGAAGCATGATTCTGAACAATTGCTTGCTGATTCTCAACTATTGCTTTGATCATTATATTCTCCAAAAAGAAAAAGTGAGATTTAATTGATAGCAAAGGACTACTAATACATTTTGATTTCTCATTCAATCATTGAAACCACATGAAGACAATAGACAGGCCTACTTTTTTAGATGAGAACAAGTGTCTTTAAAAAACAAAGAACGTAAGTAGTCATTTAAAGGACTTCTATTTTAGTACTACATTATACATTTTTTTTCTAATGGTTGGTACCAATACATAATGGATCTATTAGACAGCTCTTAAAGCTCATATGTCCAATTGTGTGTTCTCTTATACTATATCATGGTATTATTGTGTATGTTCTTAAGAAGTAATTTACATTACTAACTTGAATTTCTGACAGGACAGTATCATCATTGTACATCTTGCTTCTATACTGTCATTTTTAAATTACTATCTAAGTATGTGCATTAGATAACTATAGAGGAAAAAGTAGAAGCAACGCTGGTGGCTCATGTCATTAATCCTCGCTAATCAGAAAGATGAAGTCTGAGGATTATGGTTTGAAACCAGACCAAAAAAAAAAAAAAGTCCATTAGATTCTGATTTGAAAGAAACCAACAAAAGCTAGAACTGGAGCTGTGGTACAAGCAGTAAAATGATATCCTTGAGAAAACTAAAACAAAAAAATAACAAATTCTGGGACAGAAACAGGCCCTGAGTTCAAGCCTTAGTATTAGCACCAAACAAATGATTGAATTAAGTAAGTAAGTAAGTAAATATAAATTAAGTGGTCACATGTGGATAGGCAGGTAAAATATAACAGCCGTGGTGACTGGATTGTGTATTATTTTGTAGTAAGGCAAATTATCATTTGTACTAATCATTAATTTTTTATTTGAAATTTTTTGTACAATAAACTTAGCATGCATGTATAGGTGTGTGTACATGTGTGCATATGTGTGTATGTGCATATATGTTCATGTGCTGTGGCAATGTTGCTTGCCAATGTTGACAAGGTGAGGCTGAAAAGAGCTAACTTTGTTGCAATGTTTTTATTTATCAATATTCTGTCATGTCATTTCAGTTGGACCACCCTTTTGTACATTTTATTTGTCAAATAATATCAGAATCAAAGGATTTACAATATTAAGTTAGATAAAAGAGACTGCTTTCAGCTTTTATTATATGTTAGGTGAGAAGATTCAGACATATTTAGGTAGTAAATTAGTGCTGTAAGATGACTGTCAGTACAAAATATGTATTTGACCTCTTAAATTTGTTATACTTTTCACATATGCTCATGGAGTGAGTTTGACCAACTGGACCAAATAGGTATTGCTTTCTGTTTATTCCCGTGAAACACAAAGTGAATAAACTTTTTCTGGCTTTCTGTTGAAAATAACTTTCTTTGTAAGATCATATCTATTCACACTAAGAGGTAATCAACCCAATATTTATTAAGTTTGAATATGCCATCATATTGACTGAAAATCAGTATTGTTGATATGTTTGTTAGATATTCCTTTCAAAAACAAACAAACAAAAAGCATGTGTCATCTCCAGATAGTGGATGTATCTGAAGTTGTTTTGTACATGAAAAGGGCTAATGGCTCTTTTGTGGGAGTAACTATCGCAACTTAACAAATAAGGCTTTTCGAATATCTTTTCCAGTATAAATAACATCCAACAGCGAGTCTTGCAATTTCTGAAAACCCTTTGAATATTTTAGTGTTATTTCAGTTCATTGACTATAGAGCTAAAGACATTTCTGAAATAAATATTGTTAAGATCTGAAAATGTAAGTGGGTATATAGGCTTTTTTATGCATCATCTTATGAAAATCCAGTTTTTATGAAACTAAATGAAATAGAATAAAAGAATGTAAGTGAATTTTGTAAGCTAATTATTAGTTTAACTTTGTTTTCTATTAACACAGTCCTTTGAATGTAGATGATGCAGTTAAATTATTTCCTTTGTGTTTCTGTACTTCAGTTATTTTTCGTATCATTGTAGTTATGGGAGTGAATTTGTAGTTTAAATAAAGGTACTTTAAAATGATTAGGATTAACCTTGTGCTTTGTGTCCTACTCACAAGAAAATGAGTTATTTTCAAGTGTTAATAGTTTATAATTGAATCTTCATATCATAAGAAAATTTTAAAAATGCAGTAGTATTGATGACTTTTTAAACCAATTGTATTGACAAGGTGGAGAGTCTTTAATTCATGCTTAGGTCTTGGTGTCTATGATTTTTAACCTCTTGGTGACTTTAATTAAGACAACTTCTAGGATCTAGTGTTAATTTGGTTTCTTACTAATTAGCCCCAAATTTTGTGGATATTTATATTTCTCCTGGGAAAACTAATGAGCTCCAAGCAAATGTCCCTAGGGAAGCTTTCACTTCTAATATCACTGTTTGTCTCAAAATGCTTTAAAATCTACACCCTGTAATGTGGACATAGGGTTATACTGTGGAACTTTTCTCTTCAGAAATGGAGTACTACCCTATTGTTTAACATAGACAAAGTACCTTGATACATACACTGGGTGTGTGCAAACAAGAAGTGGTAGTTGTACAATGTTGTTAGTAGTTTATAAAGATGAAATGGAAATAGAGCAACTATGAACTCAAAAGGAATGTGCAAAAAAGACAAAGGCACAAAGTATAGTGTGTCAAGGAAATGCTGAAGTATAATTTCAAATTACGTACTCAGGTTTGAGGGTGTGTTCAAAGTACAGCTTCAGACAATGAGGTTGGATATCTTGGGGGAAAAACTGCTTTAAACTATTTGGGATAATTCTACAAGTAGAAGTCCCTAACTCTGACTCTAATCAGCCAGAACATCATCAATTTAGGGACTATTTTCCAAGTTCAAAGTGCGAAAAAGTGGGCTCATCACAGTTAGTGTTCTGGTTGAAGTAATGTCAATTACATAACTTTTCTTATAATTTTTCATTTATTTTGGAGAATTAAAGTAGGAAAAAGCCAAGTAAATATTTTGCATGTACCTAAATTAAGAGGGACATATTATATTGGTCTCTGACTTAGAAGTTATAGATTATGTCTTTTTATACTCTAACTTGGAACAATGATCTGCTGTCAGTTATTTCTTCTCTTCCTCTTCTTTTGCACTTCCACTTACATAATTTTTATTTAAACAGAGATACTTGAGCTTGCATTTCTAAATTCTTCAAAATTATCTGAATTTATTCATATATCTGGAAGCCTCCTAAATCTTTCTCAAGGGAATATTTTGTCACTACCATTTTTATCCTATATGATGTCTTCCTGCCTAACTCATTGCAAGAAATACATTAGACTTATCCAGGTATCTCAACACTTGTACCACCATAAAAAAACTATCTTACTTAGAAATCGTGATTTTAGTATATCTGGGGAGATGGCATCTGTCATTTTTGAATGACCCTAATGATACTTACATGCAATCATAATTTAAACCAATATGCCACTCAGAAGATGAACGAATCCATTAAGCACACACACAGTGGAATTCTATGCTTCCAATTCATAAGGAAATGGAAAGATTTGGGAAAATCCTACTAAGAAAAATATGCAAGACACAAAGAAACAGATTCCATGGTTTTCCTCATGTGTAATAATTAGATAATGTCTAAGATAGTCCTAGCAGATGAGGAGAATGGTTCAACAGCTATGTACATATAACCATATAAGAGGATGATGAGCAAAATGAACTAGACATGGAAACAGGTTTTTCTTTGTGGTTGTTGTTTTTACTGTACTATGTGATTTCTTTTTTCTTTTGTGTTTTCCCCTATAGTTTATTCCCTGCTGTATTTGATTTCAGTATCCTGTGTATTATATACACATTTATCTTAATTTGTCAAGGGAAGAGGAACAACAAAATGATGAGACAAAGGACAAAGGGCAAACCAACGCAATAGCAATACTCACAAGACAACATGTAGGATATTCACATTGCAACTTGTGAGGGGTATTGGGGTGAACTAAAAGTGTGAGAAAAATGAGGGAGGGCATAAAAAGTTCGACTTTTTATATATTCACTACCTTACAATTACTGCAACCCCTTCTATATATCACCTTGACAATAAAATTAAATTTAAAAATAAGCTAAATAATTTATAATTTCACTGTATTTCTATAGTAAATGATATTCTATGTGTAATATTTTTTTAAAAAAATGAAAAACATTTGGTTTCTAATTTGAATTAATTGCCCCTTTCTTTTTCAGAGGGTCATCAACTTGAATGCTATCAAACTATACAAAATTTTCAGAATATACTTGCCATTATTTTAAAAAAAACATTATTTTAGTATTGTCTCACACTAAATAGAAAATAGTTCAATACTCTGGAAACTCCTAATTTTTAAAACTGAATATTTGTTAAGAGGACAGAATATGTGTTCTATTAACTACTCATTTTCAAATTCTGAGCATGCCATACCAGAGTCATTTAAAACAGTGCCTGTATGCATTTTATTTAATTCTGCAATAGATGCAGTTTCCAATGGTGCATTACATATTTAAAGGTCAACAGAGAAACTAGCCACATTCTGGTAGAAGATAAAACTATGAAATATCTATAATAATTAATTCCTCTAGAGTAAACATTTGTTCATCATAGTAAGCTATTATTTCAATGACAATCAATCCCAACATTTTATGCAGTAAAGTCATTCTAGCCCAACAGTTTCCACCTTGTAAGGTGCACCTTAAAATTCCTTAAATTCACAGGATGACTAGCTTATCACTATTGTGAAAAAATTCTACACTTCTGCTAATGCTATGCCCTTTCGATTGTTGAAAGAACACTACACTAAACTTCGTTGCATCGTTTTCCCTCAAGAGGTATTCTTCAGATCAGAAAACTTGAAAATATTATTTATACATATCTTTTCATCTACCATAGATATTCAGGAGGCAAAGATTTGTTTACTATGGTTCAAAGCCCACCCAGGCAGGAAGGTTCCTTAGATTCTTATCTCCAATAAACTGTTCAGGAAAAGCCAGACACAAGTAGCACTGAGGTTCAAGTGGTAGATCAGTAGCCTTGAGCAAAATACAGGCTCAGGGACAATGCCCAGGCCCAGATATCAAGCCCTAGGACAAACAAAACAACAAAAACAAAATGAAAACAAACCCCAAACCTAGTGTTTTTCTCATTGTATACAGAGGTATATAATTAAGGAAATTTCTTCCTATGTTATGTACAGATAGAAGAAAAATTATTTCAAACAATAACTCTCTTCATACCATGTTACACCAAAGTCTCAAAACAATGCTCTTTTTCTAAATTTATAAATTAATAGCATCCATTTATTGTCAACTCTTTCTAGATTATTCACATTATCATGTTATACATGAACTGTTGGAATTATCTATTAACTAAGTCCTAATTTCAACTCTCTTGAAAGAATATTCTAGACAAATAAAATGCCAGAATCATTTGTGAATTTTTAATTTAAAATTTCTACTTAAAAAGTATTTTGTAGTATCCTGTAGAATATGAAATTACAAGCAAAAGATATTTATTTTAAATCTAAATTCTAATTTAGTAAGGTCTATAAAGTCCTACATTAGATAACTTTGCTGTTCCTCCAGGCTTAAGCTTCTGTAATCCTTCATTATTTCTTTGGAATCCAACAGAATGATATTAAATGTTTCAAATTTTTGGTTCCGAATCATGAATTATTTTGCATATAGAAGCATTCTGTAATGAAGAGAGCATTTAAAACATGACTGAGGATGATATGTGAGTTGCATTTCAATAGGAAACTTGACTTCTCAAAACATAATGACAAAATTAACCCAAACTTCCAACTGTGAATTCCTTTCTTGTTCTTTGGTTTGTTTTATTGAGGCAAAATTATACTACCTAGTCCAGGGAAGGTATTAATATTTAATCCACTCTCTAATCTCATGTATTTGTCTGAGTGCTAGAATTCCAGACTTGTATCACATTGCCCTTCCATAGTTTGTTGGTTTATTTAATGGAGAAACATACTAGTAATTCTGAACTTCTCTGATGATCTTATCCACTAGACTTACTACTCAAACTGTTTCTGTACAATTTTCAAAGATGTTCTATCATTTGACACAGGATATGAACATTTTCAGATGCACTGGCAGGGGTCTCTGATTCATTCTTCTATGGATCCGATCCCTTTAATAATTATTACTTGGCTCTTTTACTATCTCTGGTCACTACCTATGTAATAGTCTCAAGCTTTTGGGGGAAAAGTTCACTTGAGGGCTTTCTAATACTAAAAATTATCACTTGATTGTAGTATTACTCAGGAAATATTTTCTATTATTTTCCAACTTTTCTACACATTGTGAGGGTTGTTTCATATGTGTGTTTGCACATATAAGTGCTTCTGTGCATATGTAAATGTTTGTATGTATGTATGCAAAAACATCAGGCTATTATTCAGCACTCTTGCTCATAACTAGTATCCCATCACTTGAGCCATTCATCCAATGCAGCTTTTGGCTGGTTAATGACAGGTAATGTTGCAAAGACTGTTCTGCCGAGGCTCGATGCAAACTGAACTTTCCAGACACTTTTACATTCTTAGTTTTTATTTTTTCCAGGAGTATGGTTTTAAACTACAAACATTTTTGTGAATGTAAAGTCTAACCTGTGGCCAAGATTTTTAACTCAAGAATTCATACAAAGATAGATGAACATACACATTACATATTCTGCATGTACACTGCTAGAAATGTGATCTTAAGCCTGGTACTGGTGGCTCAAGCCTATAATCCTAGTTACTCAGGAGGTTGAGATCTGAGGATTGCTATTCAGATCAAGCACCAGTACGAAAGTTTTCTGAGGCACTTATCTCCAATTAACCACCAGAAAACTGGAATTGGCACTGTGGTTCAAATGGTAGAGCTCTAGCCTTGAGCTGAAGAGGGGAGGGACATCTCCCAGGCTCAGAGTTCAAGACCCACAACCATCAAAAAAAACCTAAAAACTAAAGGGAAATGTGATGTTATCCACCAGTTCATTGCTACTATATTTCCTGCTCTCTCAACAGGGCCTTTTCTCCAGTTAAGTCCATGCTCTTAGATGTGACTTGTTTTGGAACCAGAATTACTCTTCTGTTCTACTTTTTACAAATTTGCATGATTAGCTACCAAGATTTAGATCTAGTATAAAACAAGAGTGGCCTCATCCTTCATTTTCCACTTAGTAGTAATGCTTTCCGTATATCACTCCCATAGATCTACATACTGGCCTTGGATTTATTGTTTCAAAGTTGTGTTATTTGAAGAGTCTTCTTTTTTTATATCTTTTTTTATAATTTTTTTTTGTAAACACACTGTACAGAGGGGTTACAATTACATGGGCAGGATAATGTGTACATTTCTTATCAAGCATTGCAGCCTCCTCCTATGTTTACCCTTCACCTCCCTTCCCAGCGTCTCCCCCACCCCACCACCAATCCTCCCCTCCTCCCTCCCCCCCCCCCGCCCCGCACCAACGTTGTAAAGCTTGTTTTCGACATGACAATTTGTACTTCTCATAGTTGCAACAGGTCCACCTGTATCCTTAAAGACATGTTTTTCCCATCTCCTCTACAAGTTATACTGACATCAAATATAATGAAAGCAGGGGTTATATTGTGGGGGAGGGTCATACAAAGCAACAAAGAGATAATCTTATAAATGCGTTAGAAACAAATGCATGAAAGAAAAAAAACATTAAAATACATATCTAAGGGTTCATTTTCCTAACATCACATTATCTGACCTTTTCCACTTGACTCATACATATACTAGATATTGCAAATAAGGGAAACCATGGAACCTATGTTTCTTTGGGCCTGGCTTACTTCACTTAATATAATTTTTTCCAAGTTTTTCCATTTCCTAAGAAATGGGGCAGAGTCTTTGTAGTGTATTGAACCATTATACTTAAGCACAAAACTTCTTTTTCTCCTATTTTTCCTATTGTTTCTTCTGCTGCTAACTTATGTACACTTGGGAAATAATGCATAACACACACATTCACAAAAAATGTTTCTGAGAACATTCTTCCCACATAAAATTGGTCTTAATTACAGAGCACTTAGGAAATTTGAACTTAGAGTAGCCAGGATGTTTTTTTCATGTTTTCTTTATTGTAAAAATAGTTTAAAGAGGGGTTAGAGTTACATAAGAAAATTAATGAGTACATTATCTATCAAGCATTGTTACCTCCTCTTGTTTTTCTCCTACAATCATTTTCCTCCCAACCAACCCAACTCCCTTCTTCCCTTCTCAAGTTGTAAAGCTAATTTTCTACATAGTACCTTGTACAATTCATTGTTACAATAGGTCATACTGTATACTTGTTTAAGCATTTTGTTATTTCCCTTCCTCTCCCCACATTATAAAAATGTATATGCAAGATGTAGGTGGTTGACAATAAATATAGTGAAAACGGGGGTTATACCATGGAGGAAGAAAATAGAAGAGAAACAAAATAAATCACATAGTACATGTTAGATACATTAAAAAAATAGCAAGGAAGAAAAAGCAACTTGTGTCCCTATCTTGGGTCCCATTTCATTTAACATCATCTTATATGGCCATATGTACATGAATAAGGTTTTATAAGCCATGTAAATTCCATATTTTCTCATTATGAAGTTATCTCTGAAACACATGTTACTTCATGTCCAAAGATATACTTGTGCTATTTCAATGAAGCCAGAAAACATTCATTTTACCTGGAGCAGCACCATAGATTGTTATTGGAAGTAAGTGGAAGGAACTGTTATTGCAAGTGGAAACATCCCAAGAGAGGAATTAACCGTAGAAAAATGACAAAGTTCAAGGTAATTTGTGCTGTCCTTTTTACGGTACAAGAAAAGAATCCAAGGCCTGAAGGAAACTCTGTCCCTGACTTTTTCAAGTGGGTCCTTTACTTATATAAAACTTGTCTGTAAACTTCTAGTTGAGAGTATAACAAAAGGAAACAATACGCCATTTGAAGGCCAGCATAGAATAAAAGGAAATAACTTTGTTTTAAAAGTGTTCTCATGCAAAGAAACAAAGTTATGGGGGTTTTAAAGAGACTTATGTAGGGATATTTCACTCATGAGATGATTCTCCTGTTGCAGGAGTCAGTTACCCAATTCTTTAGTCTGGTCCTGAGTTCTCCATAGCAATAAGGATTCCAAAAAGCAGGATCCAGTGAGTATGATCAGCAAAAGGAGCCTCTTCTCAAACCAGTGCTTCAAGCATGGTGTCAAAGAAACATGTGGTTTTTTTCATTTGCTTGTTTGTTTAGTTTGTGCTGGTTTGGGGGCTTGAACCCAGAGGGTGGACCCTGTCCCTATACAGTTGTCTTTCCTGCCCACCTGCCCCCAAAGCTAGTACTCTATTGCTTGAGCCTAAACTCCACTTCTGGTTTTTTAGTGTTTAATTACAGATAAGAGTTAGACAGACTCTCCTGCCTGGGTTGGTTTTGAACTGAGATAGTAATAAATCCAAGTGACTTCAACTGTATGGACTTCTCTTTTTAACCAAGAAATATTAGATGAAGTGTATTATAAAGCCAATACCTGACAATTTTCAAAAGAAGAGAATATGTCCAGCAAAGAAACCATAACTTAAGTAACTCAACAAAAGTAGGTGCACTGAATCATTTTGGAATTATTTTTTCTACTTGGGAAGATTACTATTGACTTTGTCGTTCCTTTTGGGGAAACTTAAAGTCATATTTGCACTTTTTGGTTGGTCGTGGCTCTTTAACTCTGATACTGGACCCTGTCCCTCAGTTCTTCAGCTCAAGTTGAGCACTCTGCCACTTTTGGTACAGCACCACTTCTGGGTTTTATGTGGTTAATTAAAGATAAGAGTGTCATGGACTTTCCTGATCATGATGGTTTTGAACCACAATCCTGTGGTCTCAACTTTCTGAGTTGCTAGGATTACAGGTATGAGCCACCAGCATCCGTCTTATATTTGCATTTATGTGCACTTACTGACACTATGTAGACAAAGAATGGAAATTTGAATCAAATGATGACATTACAACTTTTCAGAAAAATCGAGGTAGCAATAAATTTATCCTCCTTTTCCATGTTGTTACATTAATGATTCATGTGTTATAGGACTCTTAAATTAGCATCCTCTGCTGTCTGCATTTGTCGACTTAGTATCAGAAATTGTTCATAGAGAAATATAAAAGACTGAGATTTTTAGAAATCAAAGGAGTTCAGGTATGAGAGTACAGCATAGAAGGATATACAACATATCCCACAGAGATTAAGGATTAGCCTAATTACTAGAATTCTAAAGGCAATGAGGAATAAGCCTACTGATGACTAGTTCTTTAATAACCAAAAATGGTTCCCTAGAACATCTTGTGGTATAACTTAGTTATCATTTATTCCTTCCATCTGGAGTTATTCTTTCTCTTCTGTAAAAACTATTAATTAGCCTCTGCCTTTTTGGTGCCAAGACTTCCCAAAAAGATTTCCAAATTTCATATATACTACCCTTCTGATTGTGATTAGCACTGACCACTCAAAAGCCTGGAATCTTTGAATTTCCAGAATTAAACTTCACCTAACATCTAAGCACATTCGTGGCATTAATTGCCATGATGTAATGAACAGAAGTTTTTGTTTTCAAAATTGTATACTAATATAGGTAAAGTACCTGAATTAGGGACTATTGTCAAGTAGCACTATGGAAGGAGCAATTATATATTCCAAATATGAGTTGTGTACTTTGCATTTACTAACTAAATGGTTGTTGTTGTTTTGCCAGGCCTGGGGCTTAAACTCAGGGATAGGGAATTATTCCTCAGCTTTTTTGTTGTTGTTGTTCAAGGCTAACCCTCTACCACTTGAGACACAGCACCATTTCCAGTGATTCTTTTTCTGTTTATGTGGTACTGAGGAATTGAACCGAAGTTCTCATGCATGCTAATCAATCACCGCACTGTGAAGCCCCATTCCCAGAACCCTAAATGACGTTTTTAAGATGGCATTACTTTTTCATTCCGTAACTATGTACCATAATTTTAGCCAGACATTTTTGCTAGAAAAGGACATTGAACACAATGCTGAGTCCAGTAAGGCTAGACGGACAATGAATAACCGTCACAGTCTAGCCAGAGCACAGAAGGGCTTACCTCTTGGAGCTGGAACAACAGACTGAGATAGACAACTCCTGACCCACAACCCCCCTCCAGAATGAGAGGTCCACATTGGTTCCAGCCACATGGGGATGCTGGGCCACCTCCTCCTGCACCCATTCAATAAGTTCTTGAGAGAGAGAGAGAGAGAGAGAGAGAGAGAGAGAGAGAGAGAGAGAGAGAGGAGAGGAAGAGAGAGAGAGAGCACATGTCAGAATTGCAATTAAGCCAGGTGCTGGTGGCTCAGGCCTATAATACTAAGTACACAGGGGGCTGAGATATGAGGACCACGGTTTATAGACAGCCTAGACAGGAACATCTGTGAGACTCTTATCTCCAAAGAACCACCAGAAAACCAGAAGTGGTGCTATGACTCAAGTGGTAGAGCGCTAGCCTTGAGCTGAAGAGCTCAGGGACAGTACCCAGGAACAGAGTTCAAGCCCCACGACTGGCAAGAAGTGGACTTCCCACAACAAGAAGTGGACTGAATAGCACCCGTTGTCTTAGGGAGCATGGCAGAGAAGTCAGGCCGAGCTTCCTGTCAGCTCTATTTTTTTTTTTTTTTGGTTTTTATATTATGAAGGTGATATTCCAAGGGGTGGGTTACAGTTACATAAGTAATAAGTACTTTTTTTTTTACAGTGTTAACCACTTCCTCATTTTTTCCTGCTTCCCCCAACCCTAATATTCCATTTCCCCAAAGTTGTAAAGTTCATTTCTAACATAGTGTTTAGTATGTATCACTGTTGCTTTGGTTAATCTTTGTCCGTCCATTTCTGTGATTTCCCTTCCCTTCCCCCAATCAAATAAACTTACATATAAGACAAAGGGTACAGAAATCAAAAACAGTGACTACAGGGAATAAACCAAAGGGGAAAAAGTAAATGGAAATAACTAAAAGCAGTACACTATACAATCATATTGTATCCATTTCTTGGACCTCATTTCAATAAGCATCATTTTCTATGGTGACACGCATATAGCTATTGAGCTGTTGTGACCTTTTATAAGAATATCCTAGACATATTCTAGCTTTTTTTTAATGAGTGAAAACATGTAGCCTATCATTCTTTGGGTGTGGCTTGTTTGATGTATTATGTTTCCCAAGTCTTTCCATTTCCTTACAAATGGGGCAATGTCATTCTTTCTGACGTAAGCATAGAATTTTGTTGTGAACATATATGACATTTTCTTGATCAATTCATCTATTGAGTGGCATCTGTTTTGGTTCCATATCTTAGCTATGGTAAATAATGCTACAATTGACATAGTTGTGATGGTAACTTTAGTATGGCCTTGTCTATGGTCATTTGGGTAAATGCCCAGGAGTGGGATTGCTGAGTCATAGGGGAGATCTTCTGAGGAAGCATATACTTCTTTATGGAGTATTTGAACAAGTTTACTTTTCAACCAATAGTGTAGTAACATTCCTTTTTTGCTATATTCCCACCAGACCAGCATCTGTTATTATTAGTTTTCTTCATAATGGTCATCAAACTGGGGGGAAATGGAATGTCAATGTTGCTTTTATTCGTATTTCTATGGCCGGAAATGTTGCATATTTCTTCATGTTTCAATTGGCCATTCATTTCTTCTTCAGAGAGGTCTTTCTTTAAATCTTTAGCCCACTTATTAAGAGGGTTGTTTCTTTGAAGATTTGTTTTGGGTGGGAGCTAACTTTTGGGGCTCTACATATATTTGAGATGTAAGGCCATTGCCTGTTGCAGAGCAATTAACGGCTTTCTATTTTTCTTTCTATGTAAGTTCTCTTCTTCAATTTGCTAAGGGTCTGTCAAGTCTGTTAATTTATTGAAACAACCAGTTCTGTTTTGTTGATCTTTTTATGTTTTAGTTTGTCTTTATTTAGTTATTTCTGATTTTTTTATTTGTTTCTGTCTTCTGTTTGGGTTTGGGCTTGTTCCTGTTTTCAAGAATTTTGAGGTATATAATTAAAATACAGACTTCAGATTTCCCCAATTGCTTGATGTAGGCACTTAGAGCTATAAATTTTCCTCTAAGTACTGCATTTGCTGTTTCCCAGAGGAGTTGGTTTTTTTGTGCGTTCAATTTGTTAAATTGCAGAAACTTTCAGATTTTCATTCTAATGTATTCAGTGCCTCACTGGTCATTCAGCAATGTGCTATTCAGTCTTCATGGGTTTGGGAATTATTTTTGCTTTAGCTTTTTAATTCTAAGTTTATTCTGTTGTGGTCTGACAAGATATGGGAATTCAAATAATTTTTCTTTCAATTTGGATAGAATTTCTATGTGACATAGGATATGTTCTATTTTGGAGACTCTTCCATGAGCTGCTGCAAAGAATGTGTATACTGATGCTGAAAGTATATTCTGTAGATGTCTGTTAGGGCTAGGCATTCAATGTAGTTATTTAGGTCTTCAGTTTCTTGGTTGAGTTTTTCCTGGATGACCTATCCATGAATTTCAATGATGGGTTGAGATGTGTTTTTAGGTTAAGTAGTATTTGGTTGATGAAGTGGGGTGCTCCAGGATTCAGGGTATTGATACTTAGACTTGCTATATCCACCTAATGGAGATGTGCCTTTATCAATATATAATTTCTCTTCCTAGTAATTTTATTTTGAATTTTATTTTATGTTAGTAATTCTACTGTGGTCTGTTGATGGTGTTCATTTGCTTGAAAATTTTCCTCCCAGCCTTTCAGTTTGAGTATATGTTTGTTTTTGTCAATAAAATGTGTCTCTTGTAGATACTACATGCATGTGTCTTGTTTGTTATACTACTATTTAGTCTGTTTTCTAATTGGAAATTTAAGTCCATTGATATTGAGAGTTAAGTCTGTGAAATATCTCATAAGTCCTGCTATGTTATTCACCTGCTGTTAGGCTCTGTGTCTCAATTACTCTTAATATATTTACCTTGTTCACTGGTAGGGAGCATTTTATATAACCAGTTCCTGTTCTTCATGATCTTCTCTATGTAGGATATATTTGATTAACTTCTATCCTGTTGATTTGGTGGAGATACATTGTTTCAAGATTTCTTTGTCATGAAATATTTTTATATATCCTTTTAATGTAAAGGAGAGTTTGGCTTGAGAACATATTCACGGTTGGTAGTTGTTTGCCTTTTATGTTTGTCATATATCATGCGAGGCTCCCCTTTTTACCGTATCAGCTAAGAAATTTGTATTTATTCTGACTGTATTTCCTTTATAAGTAATCAGTCTTTACTCCTGACAGATTTAAGAATCCCTTCATTGATGTCTAATGATCCTCTAATGGATTATGATGTGATGGTAGTTTGTTCTGTTCTGTTATACTCTGTTTGGTGTTCTAAAGGCTTCTCTTATCTGAATGAGCCTATCTCTTTGATTTTCCTGTCTTACAATTGGTTATTGTTTTAGGGCTTCTATCTCTTTATTAAAGGTCTTGTATTTTAGGTCTTGTATGGATTTTCCTTACAACTTTTTATTGGGTGGGGGCTTGGGAGGTATGTGTTTTAGCTGTGTCTTCTCTCGTATTTTAAACTAGGTATCCATTTTTCCATTGGACTCTCTTGCCTTCTCAGAATTTATTTTTCTTTGTGTTTGGAGTCTCCACGAATTATTTTGCTGATCTTTGCTTGGTCTCATCTTGTTCACAAATTTCCTTGTAGAGGTTTTGTATCTTTTCATTAATCACATTTTCAGCATTATTTGTAATGTATTTTGAAAACTATCTTCTAGGTAATTGATTGTTCTAATGCCTGTTTATTTACTGTGTGAATTATATTACCTTTGCATGACTTTTCTCATATTTTTCTGATTTGTTGTGTCCATTTGAAGTATTTCTTTCCTTTCATTTGGGGGATCTATGATGTTAATAGGTGACTATCTATGTTCTTGGATGATTTGCCAGGTGTTGCTTTGGTCTTCTGTTGTGATTTGTTTTTCTGGAATTAGGTTTTTGTCTAGACCATTAAGTGTAGGAGAAGAGATGTGTTGTGAGAGATGTTGTCAAATTAATACTTGTGGTTCCAAGGACAGTTCCGACTATCTAGTTGTAAGGTGAATTGTGTCTGTGTTTATATGTGACTGTCTCTGTTCATGAATTTTTTCCCATGTGGCCCTTTCATTTCCACACTGCAGTTGTGTTTTTGAATATGTTGGCCAACACAGTCACAGCAGTCACCTTCCTGGCTGGGTAACTTTTCATAGATTTCTGTTTTCTTGTGAAGACAGTATAAAATATTCTTTTGAATTGTATATCTATATATAATTATACTTAGCTTGGTGTCACACTCTAGACATGCAGTACCTTCTAGGACTCTAAATCTCTGTTTCATTAGAGAAATCTAGGGTAATTTTCTATTGTTATTCTGCCACTGTTTTTCCTCTTCCTCTGGTTTATTTATTATATTGTGGATTTTTTTCACGTAATTTAGGATTTGTGATGGTTGTATGAAGTTATTTTTGTTTTTCTGTTTGTGTTACTTTGAAATAGTGATTTCAGGCTTGTATGAAGAGACAGTAATAATATGAAATGTGAAGAGCTTAAAGAGGCACAATGAAGGCCTAAGTAACTCCAGTACAGGCTAGCAACCATCTTGTGAGGTATGAATTATGAAAATAACCATGGTTTGGACCCAGAAATGACACAAAAAGAAAAACAATTCCTGGACAACTGAGACATAAACAATCCTTGGGAAAGCCTCAGGAATTTTCTCCAAATGCATTGACCAAACATTGGGTGGCCATGCAGGACACCATGACCCAGTAGCCAGACACTTTCTGTCAATAACACATCAATAATATTAGCCAATCACATATGTATAGCTTAGTTTGCTTAAAATGTTAATCATTCACGTAATTTCTCCTGTAAAACTTCCTTAAAGATGTTTGTTCAATACTATAAACACTGTGCTGATTCTATGCTTGGGTCTCTTAGTGTCATGGGTTACTGATTGCACAGTACCAGCCTGGAGCTTGCAAATAAAAGACTCCTTTGTTATTTGTATTGGTGGAGGTCTCTGGTGGTCTTCGGGGGTCTTGAGTCTAGGTAAAACAAATGTTAAGTTATTACATTGAAAGAAAGAGAGCAGACATTTTAACCTATTTGCTACAAGTAAATTAATAATAAGCAAAGCTAATTAACTCTTATTTACTCTTCAGAGGATGAGTATAGTAATCTTGGATATCTTGGAGGAAAAGACTTTGGAATGATTACAACTGATGGCTTTCACTGAAATTACTGGCTAAACATTCTTCTTCAGAAAGGCAAATGCTCCATTTTTTCATATTAGTATTATAAAATCATAACATCTGCATTTTGAATTGTTTTCCTCTGCTATTTTCAATGCCATTCTTCATCCATTATGTATCTAGGGCTTGGAATGACCCATTCCTTAAAATACCTATATTGCTTATATTGTGATATAAATCTCAGTAATATTAATATGAATTTATCTCTGAGTCTCATCTTGAGCTACATTCATAGGTAATTTATACAGTCTCAAGCAAGAAGCCTATTTTACTCTTTTCTATACTTTAAACTATAAATCTATTATCTTTAGAAATATGTTCTAAAGAAAATATGTTCTTTTATATTGTTCCAGTAAACATCATTTATTTCTAGTATTTTTACTGAAAAAATATAAAGTATGGAACATGGGGACAACCCACTTTATCAGTTTAAAGTATATCCTTGGGAACTATTTTATATATAAAAATAAAAAAGTGCAACGCACATGTTTATACTTGAATCATCTAATGGTTAAGTAAATTAAACACAAGAACTATCATACCACATCAAGTCTCAATTTATTTAAAGGCACCAACATATTAGTGTTCATGAATATCACTCATCTTTAGAAAATGACTAGTCACAACAAAGTTTATATTTCAAATTTAAAAAATAACAATTACACCCAGATTTGATGTGAATATTCTGTTTCCAGGAATACATTTATTTAGCAAACAGGGAAACAAAAAATAAGGGCTTTGCATATAGAAAGAAAGATGTAAAAGTATACTGTCTTTCCTTAAGATGATACATACATGAAAATCGTGTCATTTACTCAAAGATACTATGAAAATTCATGAGCGGATTTGTGATCAGAAGTGATAGGTAAGCAAAGTAACTGGAAAACTGTATTTGTAAATAGTGCTTTCAATATATGATGACGTTTTCAATAAATAATCCTATAAATGATGATTTTGTATCTGCAACACACATCCAGTATTTTACATTTTAGACATACTCCCATTCTCTTACATCAGTTCTTGATCAATATTCTTCTACTTTCATGATGTCAATTGCTACTAAAGTAACAAGGTGGGTGTTCTCTTGGTTTCTACATCCAATAAATTTTAGTTTTTTTTCAACGGTGTATGAACTCCTGGAGTTTGACTTGGATGTGATGTTTGAGGATACTGTATTCAGGGTATTAATTGCCCTGAAGCAACCAGGAACCTATTGTGAATACACAGACACACGGTATACGAAGAATTTGGGACTTGATCTCGGGGAAATATAAAGGTCCAGGCAAGATCTTGAAGCTGAGATAAAGCAATGCAGCAAACATCAATCAACTATAATTCCAAGGGAATGGAACTTATCTCTGATGTGTCTGGGTGGCAGCTGTGTGTGCGCGCGCGTGTTTATGTGTGTGTGTGTGTGTAGAGAATTTTAGTGTGGCTTCTATATTTACAGTCCATAGAGCATTACTTGTTAAGGAGAAAGTGCCCTTACCAGAGCTCTGATACCACTGTCATCACTTTTTACTGCAAAAATACCACTTGCTTAATCTCTAATTAAAAAGGGAAAAATAAACTAACATCTTACATGATTGTTTTGGAAATTAATTGGCAAATTGAAGGCCAAAGGGAGAAATTGGAGATTAATATAATCTTTTTCCTGTCTTCTGATTATTAAACCCCAATAGCTCTGATTTTCAGGAATCTCCTGTAATGTACTTACTGCTGAATTACTAATATGTTTAATAATATGAAACATATGATAGAGAAATAGATCAGCCAACAAGAACAAATAACTCGTGATAAGATTGAGCTTTTGAGCAGGGTTGCCACATCTTTGAGGAATGCAATTCCTTTATATGAATTTCAAATTTTATGGCTTTCCCTGTGTTATTAAAAGGTAAGAAATTACTGTAGAAACAAAAATACCAGTTCAGCCAAGTAGAAAGTGCTCATGTTCCCATTCTCATGCTGCAATTTTCCATTCCATAATGACTCTTTGTTAGAGTGCTTTCATTTAATATACTTCAGCATATCATCCTTCCCTGATAGAGACAGGAAAAAAAGATAATTTTGTTTGAATATTATCTTACGTAAGTTAGTATGTACCAGAATGATTTGTATAATTACAGAAGTTTGTAATAAATATAAGTAGGGATCATATCACAACTATAAAACATAATTAAAATCACAGAAGACTAGAAGTCACAGAATTTTGTGCATGAAAACATACATTAGATTAGTTGCAGAATTTCTATTTTTAAACAGACTTTATTTTAAAGTATAAAGCACTTTACTAAGGGTTGAAACATTTTATTGAAAAAATATATTTCTTAGAGATATTTTTGCTTCATATTTTAAGAAGAAAAATGGTACCAAAGTAATTATTTTTTAAAAATTATTTTCCGGTTTCCATGTGATTAACCTCCAAATTAGAAATCCGGATATTTAATTTAATTTAAATGAACCAAAAATATTTATTGAGTATAAGAACCTTCTGCTCTCTACATTCTTCACACTAACTTTACCAAATATGATGAGTCTGAAATAATCAGTCTCTTTGTGACCTGTGTTGATATATTTACAATGTGAGCAAAATGTTTAAAAAGCAGTATTTAGTTTAACTTAATAGCTCTGAAGAGACAATAAATGATATAATCAAAGACAAAAAATGATTAGATTTAAAATTTAGAATTCATGAAATGTTTTTGACCACACTGGTTACTGGAGCCTTTCAAACAACCTCATGAGATACTTTATATTGATGAAGCAAAATCCCAGAGGTTAGACATTTACGAATACAAAAATCATGTCATTCTGAATATGTAGAGCTACATATAAAACATAGAAATTTTAGCTTTTAAATACCTGAATATACTAATACATTTAATTGCAGGGTAAGTACTTGTTCTGAAAGGAGATAAAATTGCACTTATTTTGAAAAGTAAACCTAAGTATTCATATGAATGAAAGACTATGTTTAAATATCCCTTATTCAAGAAACAAGATGTACAGTTAGTTGTTTTTCATGCCAATTATGTTCTCTAAAGTAACTAGATTAGTAAACCTAAACCATTGCTTCATAGGGAAATAGAAATTTAGTTTCCTAAAATTAATGACTATAACTTTTTCTCAAACAATTACTAAAAAACTGTTTTATGATTTTTTCATGGAATCTTATTAGATATATTTTTATTCATTAAGTTAAATAATTGACCAATAACAATATAAAATATGCATGAAAAAAGTTTATCTAACACAAGTGTTTTATTCACAAGACATATCATGGCTCTCTCAAAAAATACTAGACGGCAGTGTGTTCTTTATTAATTTTTAGTTATTTTGTTAATGGTTATTAATTGTCAGAAGTGGCAATCCCATAATATGTTTAAAGCATTTGATTATACTCCCTCCCTCTATTTTCTTTTCATTACTTCTTCTTCCAAAGATCTTCTGTATTTCACATAAAGTTACATCTTTATATATGCACATATAATCTAATTTGGAAAAAAAATTAAGCTAAACTGCAATTTAATTCAAGTTGTATAGTGGATTAACAAGATGAATAAAAACTTGAATATTTTTGTTAACTTCTGAATTGAGCTATCATTATTATTATGGTTAGGTTTAGGATCCCAGACAGAATTAGAATTAGGGTTAGTGAAATAGGTTCAATACAGGATGACCCATTGCAACAATGATACTCAGAAGACTCTATGTTGAAATGAACTTTACACCATGGGGAGGGAGGAGTAAGGGAGGTGGGGTAGTAGGAGAACAACAAAGAAGGGTGTAACAATGTTCAACAAGAAATATACCCATTACCTTACTCATGTAACTAATCTGTCTTTAAAGCATCTTTACAATAAAATAAAAATTTAAAAAATAATGGAGATGGGCGTCAGTGGCTCACGCTTGTAATCCTAGCTACACAGGAGGCTGATGTCTGAGGATTGGAGTTCAAAGCAGCCCAGGCAGAAAGTCTGTGAGGTTCATATCTCCAATAAACCACTAGAAAATCCATAAGTGGCGCTGTGGCTCAAGTGGTAGAGGGCTCGCCTTGGTCTGAAGAGTGGAGGGACAACAGCCAATGCCAGAATTTAGGCCCTATGACCGACCAAAAAAAGAAAAAAAGAAAAAGAAAACCTGACAGGAAATAGAAAAACACTTAAAAAATGTAGGCTCAAAATGCAAGTAAAGTTTAGACCTACACGCTGAGCAAGAGAAAAAAGTGCAATAGAGGCTTGTTATTAACATTATGATTCGGTTATATGTAGGTTTAGGATTAGGCAAGGTGTTCCAGTAAGAGCTGGGGTTAGCATAAGAAAAAGATATAAAATATGAAAAGGTGTAAAACTGCAACATATTTTAAGAAGAATGAATGGCATCAAGGTTAGAATGAATGAAAACCAGTGACTGTGTTATTTTAAACATTCAGACATAATTTGGCTTAAAGGGTGAATTACATTTTGTTCTCCTTAGGTTTAGGGAAGGATAAGCTTTAGTGTAAAATTTAGTTTTCCAATAAGAAGTAGAAGCAAAAACAATGTGTGATTGAATAGAATCTAGACAATTTTCCTTACAGTAACTATTTGGTGTTAAATCAGATTGTGATTAGGATTAGGTTTCTGGTTAAAGGGGGTTGAGAATAGGATAAAGAAATTGGTTAAACTAGTTTCTCCTGCCAATTTTCCTAGCTAGTCAGGAAGCTGATTTCTGAAGATCGCAGTTCAAAGCCTGCCGGGGCAGAAAGTCCATGAGACTTTTATCTCCAATTAACCACCAGAAAACCCAGAAGTGGTGCTGTGGCTCAAGTGGTAAAGTGCACAGCTAGAGCACTCAGGGATCATGACATAGAGCTCAGGGATCACGCCCAGTCCCAGAGTTCAAGCCCCACGTTCGACAAAAAGAAAAGAAATGTGTTAAATGTTAAGTAAATCTGAACTTATTTTAGGTTCTAGTAATTCAGGAAAAGCTTGGATAGTGGAAGTACTATGTATTTCATAATATCAGGATTTGAGACCAATGGATATAAAGATTCCTGTTGAGGAACAAGATAGATTCAGAGTTAAGAGTGAGAAAATATATAGGGTTTAGGAAAACCTGCAATTTATTTCAAGAATTACAGGTGCAATTTCAGTAAGGATGACACAAAAGAAGAATTATTCACAAATTTTAGAAGTGAGATACCATTGGTGTCAAGGATATGGTTAAGATTCTAACCATGATTGGGTTTAGAGTGAAGGAGAAAAAAATGAGAGTCAAATTGAAGGTAAATTTTAGAATAAACCTGGCAGGAATTAGAATGAATGTGAAATAGAGTATTGCTATTAATATTAGAATCTACTTGCAATTAGGGTTATGGTTATTCTCAATGTTCTAGTTAAGATTAAGTTTAGGGTTAGAAAATAGCTAATATATTGGAAAAAATTGAAACCTATTTTTGGAAGGCTTATTTGAATCAAGTTAGGATGAGTGAAAACTAGTGTACTTGTGTTAGTGTTAGTATTGACATATAATTTGGATTAACATTAGGGTCAGTATTTTGTTCTGATTATGAATAGTGTTATGAATAGGAAAGTTTTTAGTATAATATTCAGTTTGCACTAACAAGTAGAAGCAAAAATATGAGACTGAACAGTAACTAGAGCATTACCATTATATTTATTTCTCAGTGATCATTCTTGTAATGATTAATGAGAGTTTTCCAGCCAGGTTTAGGTTGAGAGTTAGAGTTAACTAATGGACTAGATGGTAAGTAAATTTGAAATTGTTTTAGGGCACAGGGGTTCAGGAAAAGGTAAGATCATTGGAAACTACAGTATTTTTCCTGATAGGAGAATGTGAGGACAACTAATATAATGTTCATGTTAGGGAACAAGATAACTTCAGAGGAAGAGTCAGAAAATTTGTAGGAATTAGAGCAAACTGAAACTCATTTCCAGAGTGAAAACTGGAGTATTCATTAGAATGAATAAAAACTAGAGTATTTTTCTTAAACATTAGAATTGGACTATCTTTATGTTGAAAGTTAGGTTTCAGTTCCAGCTGGAGTTAGTGTTAGCATTAGGGAAACGGAAAGCTTATGGTCAAATTGAAAGTAAATCTTCGAATAACAAGTCTAGTTACAATTAGGATGTATGTGAAATAAGAAACTGCTAATAATATTAAGATGAGGGTATGGTTAGTGTGAGGGTTAGCCTCAATATTCCAGTTAGGGTTAGGGTTACAAAAATAGTAAGATAATGAGTAAAACTACAAATTATTTTTAGAGAGATGAGTTGAATCAATGTTAGGATGAATAAAAACTAATGTATTTGTATGGCTTTTAGAATCCAAAGGCTATTAGTTCTAGAGTTAGGGTTGCTTTTCTAGTTCAGGTTAGACCTAGGCTTAGGGAAGGGTAAGCTTTAAGGTAAAACTGAGTTTTCTGCTATCACTTTCAAGTAAAATAATTGTGAAATTTAACAAAAACTCCAGTTTTCCTAAGTTTCCTATTCAGGGTTCAATAGGGTTAAATTTAGAGTTAGGTTTCTAGTAAGGTTTAAATCTATAGTTAGGGTTAAGAACTAGACTACTAGAATAGATTTTAAGTAAACCTGCAACTTCTTTTTGTAGATAGAGGAGTTCAGTAAAAGTAAAGATCAGTGGAAACTACGGTAATTTTCATGATATGAAGATCTGAGGTTAATGATTCATAATAGGGAACGATTTCAGAGTCCAAGTCAGGGAATCTGTAGGATTTGGAGCAAACTGCAAATCATTTCAAAGACAATGAGTATCTGTTAGTATATATTTTCCATTAATTTTAGGATTGGGTTACTATTATCATCAAGGTTACTTTTAGGGTTCTGTCCAAGATTTGAGTTAGGGTTAGGGAAATGGAAGATTGAGAACTTGAGTGACTTACTTCCTTTGTGTATGTATATGCACTATTCTAAGGCTTGAACTCAAGGATTGGGTTCTGCCCCTGAGCATTTTGCTGTAGGCTAGCATTCTACCAATTGAGCCATGAGTCCACGTCCTGCTTTCTTTGGCAGTGAATTGGAGATGAGAGTCTCACATATTTTCCTATCCAAGCTGACATTGAACTGAGATTCCAAGATCTCTGCCTTCTGATTAAAGGTAGGATTAAAGGCATGAGCTACCATTGCCCAGGAAAGTGCCTGAAATTTACTGATTGTACTTTTGTTTGAGATTGAGACTTGAATTCAATATCTGACGGCTTTGCTCACTAAGTAGCACTCTGCCACTTGAGCCATATCTCCAAAAACGATTATTTTAAATAGCTGAAAATCATTAAATTTTCTTCAGGTGATATGTATCATTAGTGTTATTCTAAAAATTATCCTAACAAAAAAGACTTATAGGCCCTGGAGTTGATCTGAGCAAATTCTCATTCTTTGCTTCTAATTGAATAACAGTTTAGGGACATGATTTTTTAATTATATTAAGTAGCATAGGAATTATCATTAAACAAAGCATTTTATGCGTACAATATACCTTGATCAATGCCAACCCTTTCAATAGTCTCATCCATCCCTCTTCTATGCACTTCTTCCTTCACTCTTCTTAATATTGTAGGATATTTATTGGATTCCTCTCTGCATTTTCCCCCTTATCTACTGTTCATTCTTCTACCTTTTAACCCTTCACCCCTCTTTTGACTACCCAATTCCATATGATCCAGAAACTCTACTCCTGGGCATTTACCCAAAAGATTACAAACCAGGATATCGTAAAGGTTTCAGTCCAACCATTCTTATTGAATCTGCCCAGATAACCCTCAAGAGAAAAATTAATCAAGAAAATGTAATACACACACACACACACACACACACACACACACACACACACATACACAGAGAAAATTCTACTTACACATCAGAAAGAATATTTTAACATTTGTACCTCTCATTTCTCATTTCATCTGCCTGATATCCCACTGTTGTTGTACTGTCCCTGTACTGCAGTAACAGAAACATGCAAACTGATGTAAAAGATTTTCAGGGTTATGGGCTAGCCATAATTTCCTGAATATGTGTTCTCTGCTCATTCTATTTGTCTATTCATGCATTTGAATAGTGATTATACAGATTCATTTGTACCATTTGCTACACAGAAAAGAGAGGAACCACTTGTATGTATGTAAATATATATATATATATATATATATATATATACATGAATATACATACATACATGGACATATGCACACATATGGATATATATTAAATACTTGAGTACATTTTATGTTTTCAAGAATTATAGAGCTAAAAAAATCACATGCATTTTCCTTTTCAATTTTTTCAAAACCTAATAATTTGTCTCTTTTGAATACCTAATTTTAAAGAGAATATCACCATCTCTGACCTGTCAGTCGCCTTGAAGTTAGATGTTCAAATAGGATAAAGTTATTTAGGCTTTTTGGTGGAAGGGTTCTATTCAGGGGTTCTCTGCTTGCTAGACAGGACTCTGGATGTATAGCATCAAGAAGCTCAACTACTTTTACCATACTTCTAGTCCATTTAATTACTTGAGGTCTTGAACTTTTTGTCCCGGTCTGATCTTAGATTGACTGAGACTTTGCTACCTGTGCCTCCCACATAATTAACTAGGATTACAGATGTGAACCACTATGGAAAGCTCATTTGTTGAGATTGCTGTCTTGGCAGATTTTTCTCTGGCTTGGCCTCAGACCATGATCCTTGTCATCTCTGCTTTCCAATCACCTGGAATTACACATGTGGGGTACTATACTTGGTGTACATGACACCTTCTGTTTTATAAAAGAAGTTTATACTGTAAAAATATGGTATAGAGGGGTTATAGTTACATGAGCAAGATAATGAGTACATTTTTTAACAAGCATTGCTACCTTCTCCTTTGTTTTTCCCCTACCCTTTCTTCCCTCCCACCTGCACAACTACACTCCCCTCTCCTCCCTTCCCTGCTTCCCCGCCCATATTGTAAAGTTCCTTGTTCAACAACATAGTGTCTTGTGCATCTCATTGTTATAACGGGTCAGCCTGCCCTATTTAAACATTTTGTTTTTTCCCTTGCTCTCCCCAAGCTAGAGAAACCGTGTATACAAGATGCAGGGCACCGACATTAAATACAGTGAAAACAGGAGTTATACCTTGGTGGGGGAAAATATAAAAACATAAACAAAAATAATCCCATGGTAAATTGTAAACCTTATCTTGGGATTCACTTCGCTTAACATCATCTTATCTGATGGTATGTACATAGCTTTTGAACTCTTATGCTGGTCTCAGATATACACTAGTTATTGCAAATAAGTGAAACCATAGGACCTATGTTTTTTGTCTGACATAGTTTACTTAATATAATTTTTTCCAAGACTCCACTTAGAGCTCCCCTATAACCCAGTAATCCCACTTTTGGGCATTTACCAAATGTTCACACACAAGACCATACTAAGCTACAGGCACAACTATGTTTATTGCAGCATTATTTACCATAGCTAAGATATGAAACCAACCCAGATGCCTCTCAGTAGATGAATGGATCAAGAAAATGTGATACACACACACACACACACAAACACACACACACACACACACACACACTGGAATTCTATGCTTCCATCAGAGAGAATGACATCGCCCCATTTGCTAGGAAATGGAAAGACACGGAAACAACTTTATTAAGTGAAATAAGCGAAGCACAAATAATCATAGGTCCCATGGTTAACCTCACTTGCAATAAGTAGTACACGGCACCATATAACCTTATAAGAGAATGTTATGTGAAATGAACCCCAAGTTACAGACACAAATTCTTATCTCTATATTATCCCCCAAATAAAATTTGAAGGGGAGCTGTGGTTCAAATACAGAGCACCACCCTTGAGGGAAAAAACTTAAGTGAGAAGGTAAGGTCCTGAGTTTAAACCATAATATCAGCACTAAAAAAAGTGATTTCTTTTCCTTGAGATTTTTATTAAATTGCTCAGAATATAATCAACGTTGTATTTATGTTTAGCATGACTATTAAAATCATGTTATATTGATTGATGTTATTCTTTATTTTCTTAAATTTTACTTACACATTAATATCCAATTATGATAAGAGATGATTACTGTTTCACAAGATTTTTGGCAGTTGAATATATAGATGAGAGGTTCATACAAGGAATTTGGGCTGAAAATAGATGTTTGAAAGCTCTTCACATAAATAAATGATGGCTGAAGAAGCTGTGGACATTTATGAAATAAAATAAAGAAACCATCAAGGAAAGATAAGGTATGATTCTGGAAAGCACACAATTTTGGAAGAAAAAAAAACACAGGGAAAATATGTAGCTTTTGGTAAGAACTTTGTAACCCACCTACACATTTGATTCTTTATTTCTAGTGGAAGGCATTTCAGTTAACTTTATTTTACAAAGTTGAACATGATTGACATTTAATATTAACTGGCCTCTGTCTCAGGTAAGCAATAAGCCAGGTGCCAGGAGCTCATGCTTATAATCCTAGCTACTCAGAAGGCTGAGATCTCTAGATCCTAGTTCAAAGCCAGGTTGGAGAGATAAGTTGGTGAGACTTTTCTGTTCACCTAACCACGAGAAAACTGGAAGTGGCACTGTGGCTCAAAGTGGCAACAGAACCCAGGCCCTGAGTTCAAGCTCTCTGAAATTATTCTGAAAATAGTTGTTATCAGGATTTCTTTAACTTGTCCAGAAGATGTTTTAAACTTAGGGATTTTTTATTTCATGTCGTCAGCATTGATTTTTAAGATGTGCAGAGAAAAATTATTTATACTCAGAAATATTTTGAATTGCTTTGTATTACACATTGTCCCTACACCCAGAGATCAGCTGGAAAGCAGATGGCCAAATCTGGGCTGTTGGCAATGAAGATGGATATGTATTTCTTTTAGCAAAGAAAAAACTTATGAATTGGTAGCCTTTATATATCACACCTTAATAGTAACAATAAAATTAATATTATTACTATTATTATTTTTTGTCAGTTATGCGGCTTGAACTCTCGGTCTGGGCATTGTCCCTCAACTCTTCAGCTCAAGACTAGCACTCTACCACTTGAGCAACAGTGCCACTTCACATTTTCTGAACCTTTAGTTGGATATAAAGGTCTCACAGACTTTCCTGCCCTGGCTGGATTTGAACAGTTCCCAGTCTCCTTAGTAGCTAGTCTCGGCAGTAAAATTATTTTGAAAAAGAAAAAAACCCATGATTGTATACTTAAAAAAATCACCATCTGGAAAATGTATCTGTAACATTGTTGTATCAAGTGACCATAGGCAGCAATCATTTTTACATCTCACTGTGTCCTTTCCAATGCCAGATAATATTTCATTAATTTATTTTAATTTTTCCTAACAAAGTTCATTATGAATTCCCAACAGCACAATTTTCTAGTGAGTATAAATATTCTTCAACATATTGATTTCAGCAAACAGCATTTTGCACTTGTTTTTTTATTTTTTTAAATTTTGCCAGAGTTGGGGCTTGAAATCAGGGCCTGTGCACTCTCCCTGAACTTCTTTTGCTCAAGAATAGCACACTACCAATTGAGCCGCAATACCACTTCCAGTTTTTCTGCTTATGTCATACTGAGGAATCAAATCAAGTGCTTCTTGCACGTAAAGCCAGCACTCTACCACTAAACACATTCCCAGTCATTGGGTCTTTTGTTGTTGTTGTTGTTTTAAGATAGCATTTTAATATATGTCCTTCTGATGGCCTAAAACTTAGGCTGGCCTCAAGCTAACTTCTAAATCAGCCTCCCAAATTCAGAGATTACAAACATTGACCACCATACTCAGCTCATGATTCTTTGTGAGATAATACTCTTTTCAGATATAGAAAGAGTTATTCTGTCTTCCTTTGACTGGATGGTTTTTGCATTCAGCAATTTTAATCACATTTCTTGTCCTGGTATGTTTTCCCTTCTAGATCAATGGAAATATTTCAGGTTCTTAACTTGAAGCTGATCCCTACCATCCAATAACATCACATTCTTGTGAATAGCACCAGCTGGCCTCATGATCATAGCAGCCAGCTGGAGCTCAGCTATCTGATGGCCTTGGGCTACAACAATGTAATCACTTCTGTGCACAAACTGAAAACTGTCATAGGCAATTTTGATTTATTCAATTCTGTTCTCAGCTACTTGCCATTCTCAGCTTTGTATGTTTTAAATTCTGTTAAATGTTAATTACTATTTCCAGTCATTCTCAAAGTAACATATATGTCTTACTTTAAAATTCATTCAAACATGCAAAAATGTTAATGTAGTTGCTTTCCACCAGTGGCTCATATTTTAAAACCGCGCTACTTTAGAGGTCAAAAACTGAGGATTCAGGTTTAAAGCAGCCCATGCAGAAAATCTGAGATATTTCTCCAATTAAGAAACCAAAATCCAGAAGTGGAGATGTGGCTCAAGTGGTAGAGTGTGAGTTTTGAGCAAAAAGACCATGCAAGAATAATAGGTCTAATTCTAACTCCATTATTTACTCATGGAAAACACATAGACACAGACACAGACACAGACAGACAGACAGACACACACACACACACGTACACACACACACAATCTACATTTTCCTAGACTCCCCTTCCTGAGCAGTATACAATGCCATTAACTTAATGTATGTTTTCTCCAAATTATTATGTTAGGGATTAAACTACATTTGTATTTATGATAATGTTTGTTTTGTACTTTTTGTTTTACAATTTTGTTTACTTATGTGAGAGAACAGCGTTTTGTGAAGACTAAACAGAAATCAATGTATCAGTAAATAAGTGTATGTATTTAAAATTTCTGCCAAGATTTTATTTCTATTAACCATGATCTATTTGTTACATTATATAAATTTAACATATTGTATGTTTCATAGTAGATTAATATTTATAGAATTTCTTTCCTTTGGAGACCAGGTTTTGCAGTGTAGACCAGGCTTTCCTAACCTGCTTATTCTCCTGTGTCAGGTTCCTGAGTATTGGCTGGTATTACCATGTGGTAGGATAGTACCATGTCCAGTTATAATATTTACATTTTGTACAGTAGAATATTACTGTGAACAGCTTTAAGCCAAATATCTTCATGAGTATGAATGAATTTCTTGTGAATATGTTACAAATAGAGTTACTGAGTGAAGCCAATTGTAGTAGGCATGCCTGTACTCCCAGTACCCAGGAGGATTGTCAGTTTAGGAGCAGCCTGTGCTACACAGGAAGTTCCTTTTAAAACAAAAAAAGATCAGGTGAGCTTGGAAGAGAGAATATATTGTTAAGCGGGGTGATAGGAACACACAAAATTTAGTGTGTGTGTGTGTGTGTGTGTGTGTGTGTGTGTGTGTGTGTGTGTGTGTGTGTGTGTGTGCTTGTGCTGGTCCTAGGGCTTGAACTCAGGGCCTGGGCACAGTTCCTGAGGCTTATGCTCCAGTCTACCACTCTACCACTCCAGTCTAGCACTCTCCCACTTGAACCAAACTCCATCTTATGCTTTTTTAGAGACCATTGGATATGAGTCTGATCCAGTTTCTTGTCCAGAGTTAAAACCTTGATCCTCTTTTCTCAGCCTCTTTTGTAAGTAGGATTACAGGCATGTTGTATTACTGTTATGTAATATAGTAAACATCATGCCAGTTGATACTCCTTCCAGCAGTGTTTGAGTATTGCACATACACCTAAGATAAAACCTGCTCTATGTTTGATGACAACCAGATCTCATAATTCCGTGAGATACGTATTGTTATGCTCACTTTACCTGTAAAGAATTTGAGATCCAGAGAGTTTTGTTAATTTTGAGTCCCCATCTAGTATACAGTGGAGCATATATTCAAGCACAACTAGTTCTGTTTATTTCAGAAAACATGGAGTCATCATGTAGTCTAGTAAACATGTGTTCTAGTGAGTACTGCTCTTTGCAAGAACAGTTCTGTGCCTGGCAGATTACCTTTCTTTCAACAAGACCCGCTTTCATAACCTAGGGAAAGCACAAGTGATGAGAAGAGCCATTTTTGAAGGAGAAATTGATAAGGAGTTTGACCTTGGTATCACATACATATTAGTCTGATCTCCCATTTGAGTTATGGCTCCAGCACTAATTTTCTGTTTTTTCTTTTGTATTATTATTATAAATGTGAATTACACAAGATTACAGTCATATAAGTCAGATATGGATATATTTCTTTTTGAAAGGTCAGTCCTTCCCTTGCTTTCTCAATTTTTCCCACTGGTTTGGTTTTTTTAACTTCCTTGTTCTTCTTCTTCATCATAATCTTCTTCTTCTATCATCATCATCATCATCAACATCATCATCATCATCATTATTATTATTATTATTGTTGTTGTTGTGCTGTAGAGGGTTTAGTTAAAATCGTGTGGTAATGATTACATTTATTTCTTCTTTGTTTTTGTTTTAGTCAGTAATGAGGCTTGAACCGAGGGCCTGGACACTCTCTCTGAGCTCTTTTGCTGAATAATGGCATTCATATTGAGCCACAGCTCTAATTCCCTGAGTGCATTTCTTTTTGAACAATGTTACCTTTCACTTTATCTCTTTTTCCGTTTTCCCGTCCTTCCCCAAAAACAAATTGCATCGGTCATTTTCAACATAGTATCAATTGAATACCAGTGTTGCACATGTTCATTCTTTGTCCCTCCTTTTCTATGACCCCTTTAACTTCTGAAAAAGAGATAAATGTAAAAAAAATGAAAGAAAATAAATATCATCTTGTTTCTGTTTCCTAGTCACTGGTTATTTTTGAGATTGTGTGTGTGTGTGTGTGTGTGTGTGTGTGTGTGTGTGTGTGGTGTTTGTGTGAATACATGGGCTTGAATTCAGGGAGCTGACCTTTAGCTTTTTAATCAAGGGTTACAGTCTCCGACTGGAACCAAACTTCCATGTCTTGATTTTGAATGATTAATTGGAGATCAAAATTTCACTGGTTTTTCCTAACTAGTCTAACTTCAAATCACATTCCTCAGATCTCAGATTTCTAAATAGCTAGAGTTAAATGTGTAAACCACCAGTGGTTCTTGGCCTACCTTCTTTTTGTTAAGTAGTTGAAATGTAAAAGATAGTTGCAACCATAGTAAAAAAAAGAAATCAATTCAACTTTCCCAGCTTCATTAACTTCTAATATTTTGTCACATTTGATACATACATAAAAACATTTTTTGTAAATGCTCCTGCAATTTGGTTTTCATATCGGGTTTTTCCCCATGATGAACTTGATTTTATAGCTTTTCACTTACTAAATATTGATGAGAATATGTTCAGAGGGCATTGATGACCTTTTGTTGGCTTTCATACGGAAATGTTGTAAGCTAACACGATAAATTTTTGTGCAAGACCCCGATGATATATCCACATTCTTAGCCAGAAGACAGTAGTGCCTGTTACAAATCATCTAGATCTGAAAAAACCCTGACTCAGGCCTTGTTACCATCTTCATGAATGTCCTCTTAGTGTGCAATCCTGACTCTCCAGTGACCATGACAGAGCCCTGCTGCACGTTCTCATGACACAGCCAAGGTCGCAAATCAGGTGTGCCACCTACAGTGTGATGGGAGACTGGTGACTGCTTCTTATGATGGAAGGACACAGGAAATGTTAGGTCCTTATGCTGTCATCAGTCCCCAGGGCTCATGAGCATTCGATCCTAAGATTTAAGGAGACATCAAACTCTCTCTTCCTTGTGCAAGTTGTGGACCTGTTTTTCTTCTGGGGCTGTCATCTTCTGTGGAAAGATATGATCTGAGCTCTATAAGCCATTTTGTTTATTCTAGGCCCTTAGGGTATGTCTGGCATTTATACATAGACAAAAAGAAATGTAGTGATAAAAAATAGGAGACAACATTTTTCCTAGTCTATTTATTACTCAAATATGTTTTCAGATTCTACCAATAATTCTTATTAGTAAGAAGCACTATCTCAAAAATAATCAGTGACCAGGAAACAGAAACAAGATGATATTCATTTTCTTTCATTTTTGTCATTTTTTTTACATTTATCTCTGTTTCAGAAGTTAAAGGGGTCATAGAAAAGGAGGGACACAGAATGAACATGTGCAACACTGAAACTTTGATCTCCAATTAACCATTCAAAATCAAGACATGGAAGTTTGGTTCAAGTCATAGACTGTTACCCTTGATTAAAAAAGCTAAAGGTCAACTCCCTGAGTTCAAGCCCCAGTATTCACACACACACACACACACACACACACACACACACACACACACACACACACACACACACACGTCCTTAGTGCTCAGAGCCTTACATGGAGATAAGCCTTCTCCAGCTCAATTTATCCTAGCTTCTGGTCAGGACAGCTCTTCAAGCTGAAGTTTGGTGGCTAGTAGTCATTCCCTCTCATTCATTGTGCCTGTTGGTGTTGTTGAGTCCAGTTCAGGGCAAAATCAGTGTCTGACACCTATTTGCTGCTATGGCAAAGTTGGCTGTGACATCCCAGAAGTTATGGCCATTGTATTGTGAAGCTTTGTGAGGACACCAACCCCACACATTTTTCCCAAGATATGTGTCTCCTTTGCCCAGAAGTGCATTCAACAATTCAGAAAACAAAATATCACCTAGTTCCTAATAAACTCAGAGTATATTTCTATTGCCTTATAAAAATTCAAGACATGCCTTTGATGATTTGTCATTGAATTACTGAAACAGAGTATGTAATTTTATGTATTTGTAAGTCTTTGACCATCTTTCTTGAGCTCTTGTTATATTTTATTGTGTTTGCAGCTTGTGAAGGGAAAAAAGGTTTAATTCAATGTAGTCAGCATATCGTTCAGTAAGATCTTTTTAGAACCTTTTGGAGGGAATGCCAACTTACTATCTTGTGTTCTACAGATGGCAATCTTGGTACAGGAACTGAGTACACAGTCAAGATAAGAGGCTTGTCCTGATTTTTACTGACTTTACTCTGGGGTCATGGAGTGTGATCCCATGACTTATGTGTCTGTTTGCTACACTGGAGGTCCCATGCCTCCTCTGGAAAAATCTAAGGCTTGGGGATAAGAGATACTAAAAATCAAAACCCAGCTTCCTACATCAGTAGGATTACAGGTCTGAGTCTCATGGACTCAACTTTTTTATACATAATATAGTCAGTTTCATTATATTCACATTCATTATATTCACTTCATAGACAAATATATACAAATATATGTATATAATGTTTATTTATAATCAGTGTTATATCTAGAAACACACAAATATATATTCATATAATTATAATCAAATTACATCATTATTTTCTCCAATAACATTTACACTGTTTTGTGCAAAAAACACTCAATTCTAAAACTTTAAATGCCTTTTTAGTTTGAAAAATCATATTGAATCTATGTATTATACAATATACTATATATAACATAAAGAATATAACATGTATTTACATATAACTGATTTAATTGTGGAAATTTTTCCTGATTTTGTGTTTGTTCATCTATGTAAGCCTTCTTTCTTCTGTTGATGATGGCTTTTACAGTCCAGCATACATATCTCCTATATATTTTGTCAAATATTTTCAGCCCAAAGTAGACTTTTTATATTATTGGAGCCAAATTTTTCTTCCATATTTTCCCAAAGCAAATGAATACAATGAAAATGCACACAGATTTGAACTCATTGTTAGAGAAGAGTCCCACATACTACTATAAGTATTGTGGTATTTTTCCCAATTGACAGAATAGCTTTCTAGGACATCTGATCTGCTATGTCCTAGACCTTTTGTAGCCACCTTATCACCCCATGCAGGAATGGCCTGGCTTACTTGCCACTCTTTTTGCATTTAACAGCTCCCGTTATATCCATTAGGCTCTCTTCTACATCCCTCTGTCACTCTGTTTCCCCACCTCCAGAACAAGTATGCACAATGCTTCAGATTGTAGGTTTAAAAAGAAACATATTTAGGATTCATGATTTCTAGAATATGTCAAAAACATTGACATTTTAATGAAGTTAGAAAAATAAATAGAATGAACTTTTTACAAAAGTAATGACAAAAAGAAAAATAAGGATTTTTTCAGGAAGGGGAGAAGGAATCTCAAAATCTAGATTGGCCTCTAAGTTGCCTTCAGGCAGAAATTCTGCCTCAGAGTCTTCAAAGAGATCTACTTCCTCATTAAAGACAGGATTTTCTTCCTGAGTCCAGGAAGGGACAGAGTCTAATTTATCAATTGGAAATTGGATCCCTTGCAAGAGGAGAGATTGGTCTGGGTATTCTGTGAGGAAAGATTCCCTTTCCTCAACTGAATCTAGATTTTGGACCTCACTTATTGGTTTTCCTAAACATAGACTGGGGTCATTTTCCATTAGCACACATTTACCCTGCACACCAAGACATGTTTTTTTTTTTTTTTTGGACTGTTTTAGAGCTGATCTAGCTGGATTGTGAACATCAATGGAAGACATTCTGTATCGTCTTCTTCCTTGGTGGTATGTGTACATACACCTGCATCACATGTGGGGTTCAGAATCAATGGGATGTCCACAGGACTCAAAACCTACTTGGGCCTTTCTACAAATTGAAAAATACCCTCTACCGTCACATGATTTCTGGAGATCAGCGATGGCTTCTGATCTCCATCCGTCACCATAGATGACATCACTGATGGGTTCTTTATCTGGAGTTCTGCAGGAGCTTCTCTAAGGTGATGCAAACCTGAGAATGAAAATAGGTACAGGAGTCTTTACGTAGACCCTAGAAGTTAAGGTGTCACTAAACTTCCAAGAGGATCTAATGGGAGTAGCAGTAGAATTTGAGTTGAGACTGAACACTGATGAGGAAGTAGGCTGTTGCTAACGAGTGTCTACTTCCAATTCTTTCAAACGGAGAACAGACATTACCTGGGAAAGAATGTCTATAAAAGGACATTTGTCCAATATGGGGAGTACTAAGGGCTCTTGGCCAATCAGGCACATCCCTAGAGACTCAGGTTCCATACCTACTCACAATCTCTGAGGTATCTAAACAAGGACATCTTCTTCTTTTTCTTGGTTTCATGGGTTCCTCCAGCTGGTCCAGAAAAATATGTAAGCGGAAGTGCAGGTCTAAAGAGGGCATGTTGAGCTTGATATACTGTGTAAGTTCTTTCAGGGTGTCATTGTTCTTGGGCTCATAGAATTCATCAGGGTAGAAGTCAATCCACATAGGGAGGATGAAACAACCAACGCTGTGGGCAGATTGATGACAAGGAAAATGAGTGTCCACACTCCCATCCTAAACCTTGTATTATAGCCTCTTTCTGGCAGGACTTGCATGTTGGGAAGTGGGAAGAGAATCCTTCAAGCAGGATGCTCCTCACAACCCACTTCTTGTAATTTCTCAAATATAATCCTCTGAAATTCTCCCTGTAATAGGAAGAGAAATTTGTTTCCCCACTGGATCTGACTTGCCATACACAGCCCTCTCTGTCATCCATGAGAGTCCAAGAGCACAACCACAACCACAACTGTGTAATCTGCTATCCACTGAGGTGCCAAGCCTCAACCACCTGGTGAAAATCACAACTGGTGTGCAAAGAAGAAAGTTGAGTTTGATTCAGAAACCTCAAAGATACCAAGTTTTCAAGGATAGAACTTCTCTTTGTGCCAGCGTCCACTTACTTCTTCACTTGTTCATCTTCCTCCCAGTTACGGTAGAAGGATCTGTTCCAATGGGAGGGAAGAAGGAAGTTAAATCTATGCTTCTCCTTTTCTGAACTAACAGGACACACAAGGGACTCGTTAAGTCCCAGATGGTAATGTAAACATGACAGACAAAAAGTGGAGATATGTCTATACAACTTCATGGTAATTCTGTGAAGATGCTTATGTGCATCTGTCCAAATAAATGCACAATGGCTCATGCTTCTAATCGTACTAATTAGGAGGGTGAGATCTGAGGATCACAGTTTGAACCCAGTCTAGTTTGTAAAAATCTAAATACACTTATCTTCAATTAGCGAGCCAAAGGCCAGAATTGGACCTGGAGCTCAATTGGTAGAGTGCTAGAAATGGGACAGCACTCAAGCCCCCAATTAAAGTTAAAGTTGCCTCCTTTCTTCTGTCTATATTCCTTCAAAGGCCTCCAAGATAGTGATTTCCTAGGTGAGCATGGACGTTGTGTGCCACTGGCTCCTTCCCTAAATCCTAGTCTCTCAGCAAGCAAATTGTTAAGACTCCACTAGCTTATGAGGCAAATTAAATGTTCTGGTAGCCCAGTCCTAAGGAATTAGCCAAGGACTGCAATTCTTTGTCTCAAGCCAAGCTCCTTTGATAAGACCCCAGTGAAACTGTCTCAGAGATGTACCAAGTATTCGAATACTCTACCAAGGGGTCTCATCAGCCCTGGGTATGAAGGAGCAACACTCACTTTTTTTGTTGGTCATAGTGCTTGAACTCTGGGCTTGGGTGCTACCCCTCAGCCCTTCAGCTCAAGGCGAGCACTTGAGCCACAGCACTACTTCTGGTTTATTAGTGGTTCATTGGAAATAAGAGTATCATGGACTTTCCTGACAGTGCTGGCTTTGAACCATGAACCTCAGATTTCTGCCTCCTGAGTATCTAGGATTACAGGTGTGAGTTACTGGTGCTCGGCTTAGGAACACTCACTTTTTGTGTGTGTGTCCGCTCATGGGGCTTGAACTCTGGGACTGGGCCCTGTCCCTCAGCTCTTCAGCTCAATGGTAGCACTCTACCACTTGAGCCACAGCACCACTTCCAGCTTATTTTTGCTTATGTGGTGGTCAGGAATCGAACCCAGGGCCTCATGCATGCAAGGCAAGCTCTCTCCCACCGAGCCACCTTCCCAGCCCAGGAACACTCTTTTTAAACAGAATATCCAGCAACTGCTCCATTGTCCTCCACTCTGTGTAGTGGTGGAGGAAGTTTCCAATATAGAAGGGATCACCTTTCTGATAGACAGGGACCAAGTCCATTACCAGAATTTCCAGAAAGCCTGTGTCGAGTTTCCATATATTATAAGGCACATTCAGGGTTTGGGCTGACTCATTGTCACACTGAGGTGGTAAAAAAGAATGGATCTATGGAACATGAAAATGGGAGTACACTTCAAACTGAGTAATTGTAATAGAGTGGATTGAAAAGTGCACAGCAAATATTTTCTGTCTACACATATAAAAACACATAAGAAGAAGTTTCTAGTGTGGGCTAGGATGAGATTAAATAGGTTTTCTGTCATAGTTATACCTGGCCTGAATTGCCTTGTGATTTCCTTGGTTTCTTCTTATAAAAGGTCCTGAGACATTGGATTCGTGGTTTGGCAATGATCCAATGTCTGCAGCATCGAGTCAGGCACTCACACCTCTCATGCCTGAGACCTGAGTCTCTTGACTTTGACAACAACACAGGAACATCTTTCTTGTTCCTGAGCCACAGGCCAAGTGAGTTGGTTTGAGCTGACTGTAGGTTATAGTTGCGTGGCTCTCAGAGTTCTATGTTCTAATCCATTGTGAG
This sequence comes from Dipodomys spectabilis, assembly GCF_019054845.1. NCBI lineage: Eukaryota > Metazoa > Chordata > Mammalia > Rodentia > Heteromyidae > Dipodomys > Dipodomys spectabilis. The sequence continues at coordinate 301,714 of NW_024871011.1, forward strand.
GGAGGTAGTGTCATCTCTCAGAGCTCAATGATCTAAGCTGCTTGCTCACATAAGACCATGCCAAAGACAAACTGGAGGCTGAAATCTCCCCTCCCACATCCCTTTATACACATGTGGACATTGTCAAATCCTAATATCCTCAGCTAGGCCTAGATACAGGCATGTCTCAGCCTCAAAGAACCCTTCCTAGATCAGACCCAGGCCTTATTTGTCACTATTCCTCTCATCCTGCACAAATCATTTTGCCTCTCAGGGCCCCCTCAGCCTGCCATGTGCTTCTTGCATCTATTTTGGACATCTACTTCCTACGACATTGTTAGGTTTTTGTTTCCTAATCTTGTTTGCCCTTGAAGCCCCAGTGTGCTGTCATCTGGAAAAAAAGGCAAGTTCTTAGCGGTGGGAAAATCAAACAAGTATTGGAAAACAAACATTACACATATAGTCAGACATTTGTAAAGGTGTGCATTCTTGTAAGATAAAAGAGTATTTTCGAATCTTTTGTCATATTTTATGACAGAGGGGAAAGGGAGAAGGGAAGAGATGCTGCATTGTTTTCTCATAATTCAATGATTATTTTTTAAAAATAGTATAGTTGAAGGAATGTAAGATTTAAAGATAAAAACTGTGCTCCTGTTGTTTTTAGAAGCTAGTCATTTATAAAGTATTCCTCACTAAAGTCTTGTCATCTGTGTCCCATGAACTATCCTCCTCCTTCAAAATAATCAAGGAAAAACCTTCACAAATAAGTAGGCTGTTGTCCAATCTCTGGATAAGAATATAAGATATAACATTGCCTGGGACTTTGTCCGTGTACATGTGTGTGGGAATGTGTGTGTGTGTGTGTGTGTGTGTGTGTGTGTATGAATTTTGTCTGTGCATATTTGTGTCTTAGGGCTTGAACTCGGGGACTATATGACAATCCCAAGCATCTTTCCCTTGAACTTAGTGCTCTACCAATTGTACTACAGTTCAGCTGCAAGCTTTTTTTAGTGAACTGGAGAGGAGAGACATAAAATTTCCTGCTCAAGCTGTCTGAACTAAATATCAGGTATCAACCTCCTGAATAGCTAGAGTTATAATTATGAGCCTCCAGAACCTGGTGATAAATCATTGTTACTGGAGGCAGTGTGGTTGCAAGTTTCAGTCTGGCTTCACAACACTCTATATCATAAAACAGCAACAGCAAAACCCTATACCAAAATACAATAATAAGGTGTAATAACAATACAATTTAGTGATATAGTCTGCTAGCATAACTTTCAGGAAAACTTGGTTTTAATGATTTAGTAACACAAAACCAAAAAAAATAAGCTAATTTTAGTAGACTCTACGAATTTTTTAATTCCATCTTAATAATTTCAAAACATTATGAGAAACAAGAAAAAATTAATACGTATGAGAATGTAAAAAGATAAAAAGATGGCAGATTATGAAATGGAAAATTCTACACTGCAGGAAAATTTTTGTCATGCTGAATATATGGTGGTATTGTTGTGGTGAATATATGATAATGTTCTTCAGAGCAGCAATAGATAAATATATATTCACTAAACATAGTCTAACTTGTCTATATCTATCAACATCCAATCTTCTAGTGCACATTATCAATGTATTCATGTTTATGGTATATTCGAAAAAATGACTAGCAGAGTCAGGAGGTTACCAAAATACATTAGCTGCAATGTTTTAGGAAATAAACTTGCTAATTATATTGAATATTCTATATATTAAACATGTAGTGCGTTATCATTTTATCTCTAAGTATGTACAAACACTACTTCAAAGTGAAACGGAATACAACAAGGTTTTGAAGGCATATGGCTGTAAAGCTAGCTATTTGGGACATCAGTTCAAGACCAGTGAAGTTTTACCTGCAATGATCCCCAACCCCTGGCTGTGCATGATGGAATACTTCTATCACCCAGGTCCATGGGGAGGTGAGAGCAGGAGGATTTCAATTCCATGCCATACAAGGCCAGAACTTCCACATGGCTCCCTCTCAACCAAAGAAGGTTCAACACTGACTAGCATCTATCTCCCCCACCTAGGTAAAAATAAAAATAAGATCATTTTAGTATAAGAGACAAACAATATTAAAACATGTCAATGCAAAGTATCATGAACAACACACACTCAGTGTTTGTTTCTCATACCTTTATACCTAACTATAGCTTGGATTATATATGTGAGCCAGAGGCACTAAGCAGTTCATCATTATAAAATGACTATTTGAGTGTCTGCTTTGACTCCAAGGTCTTTGATCCATTTGGAGTTGATTGTGGTGCAGGGTGATATATAAGGATCTAGCTTTAGTTTTCTACAGTTAGTTAACCAATTTTACCAGCACCATTTACTGAAGAGGCTGTCTTTCTTCCATTTTTTTTTAGCTCCCTTATCGAAGTTTAGATGGCTATATGTCTGTAGGTTCATTTCTGGGATTTCAATTCTATTCCATTGGTCCTGCACTCTATTCTTTTGCCCGTACCAAGCTCTTTGGATTACTATGGCTTTGTAGTAGAGTTTGAAATTTGGTATTGATATTCCTCCAGTACTGTTCTTTCTGTTAAGGATAATTTTTGCTATTTTGGGTCTTTTATTGTTCCATATGAACTTTTGGAGTACCTCTTCTATATCCTTGAAGAATGAGTTTGGAATATTAATTGGTACTGTATTGAAATTGTAGATAGCCTTGGGAAGTATTGCCATTTTTATGATGTTGATCCTTCCAATTCAGGAGAATGGGAGGTTTTTCCAATTTCTACGTTCTGTTTTGATTTCCATTAACAGGTTTTTAAAGTTTTCATCATAGAGGTCCTTCACTGCTTTGGTTAAGTTAATTCCTAGGTATTTTATTTTTTGTGGGGCCATTACGAATGGAGTTACTATCCTAATTTCAGCCACGCTTTTCTCATTGTTGGCATACAGAAAAGCCATTGGTTTTTGAGGGCTAATTTTATACCCTGCTGCTTTGCCAAAGGTTTGAATCACCGTGAGTAATTTGGGAGTGAAGTCCGTGAAAAAAAGACTACATATGTCTTCTTGGCACAGTCGGAAACTTTCTTAAAAGACACCCAGAAACACAACCAATCAAAGAAAGGATAGACAAATAGGATTGCATGAAATTTCAGAATTTCTTCATGGCAAAGGACATAGCTAGCAAGATTAATAGATCAACCATAGATTAGGAGAAGGTCTTTACTAGCCACACAACCGACAAGGGTCTCATATCTAAAATATGCTTGGAACTAAAAAAAATAAATCCCCCAACAACAAATCCTCAAGGAAACAACTGCCCAATAAATAAGTGGGCTAAAGCCTTAAAGACAAACTTCTCTGAAGAGGAAAGAAGGATGGTCAATAAACACATGAAGAAATGCTCAACCTCCCTGGCCATGAAAGAAATGCAAATCAAAACAACATTGTGGTAACACCTCACCCCAGATAGAATGGATATAACCAAGAACTCTAATAACAACAGATGCTGGCGGGGATATGGACAGAAGGGAACCCTACTGCATTGTTGGTAGGTCTGTAAATTTGTTCAACCACTTTTGAGAGTAGTATGGAGGTTCATCAAAAGACTCCACATAGAGCTCCCCTATGACCCAGCAATCCCACTTTTGGGCATCTACCCAAATGATCACAAACAAGACCATACTAAAGCTACCAGCACAACTATGTTTATTACAACATTATTTATCATAGCTAAGATATGGAACCAACCCAGATGCCCCTCAGTAGATGAATGAATCAAGAAAATGTGATCTATATACACAATGGAATTCTATGGCTCCATCAGAAAAATGGCATTGCCCTATTTGTTAGGAAATGAAAAGACTTGGAAAAAATTATATTAAGTGAAGTAATCCAGGCCCAAAGAAACATAGGTCCCATGGTTTCCCACATGCAGAAAAGGTCATATAAGTTGATGTTGGAAGAAATAAACCCCAAGAGAAGGATTCAAATATTTTTTCTTTCTTGTGATTGTTTCGAACATATTCATAAGATGATTTCTTTGTTGCTTTGTGTGTCCCTCTCCCACTGTTTAACCCCTGCTTTCACTGTATTTGATGTTGGAATAATTTGTGGAGGGGAAGGAAAAACACATTTTTAAATAAGGATACAGGTGGACCCATTGCAACAATGAGATGTACAAGTCATTATGTTGAAAAACGAACTTTACAACTTTGGCCAGGAAGGCTGGGGTGTGGGAGTGGGGGGTGGGGAGGTGTGTGGCGATAAGAAGGTATGGGAAGGGGAAACAAAAGACGGGGCAACAATGCTTGATAAGAAATATATTCAATACCTTGTCCATTTAATTGTAACTTCTCTGTATGTTATTTCCACAATAAAAAAAAAGTCTATGTGAAGCCAGGTGCCAGTGGCTCATGCCTGTAATCCCTGCTGCTCATGAGGCTGAGACCTGAGGATAGCAGTTCAATGCCAGCCCAGTTAGAAAAGTCCCCACAAAACTCTTTTTTAAAAAAGTTATTTTTTATTGTGAAAATACTGTACAGGGGTGTTACAATTACATGGGCAAGATAATGAGTACATTTGGCCTCTTCCTTTGTTTCCTCTTCCCATCCCTTCCCATCCTACCCGGACCCCCAACCAATCCTCCCCACCCCCCCCCACCAAAGTTGTAAAGTTCTTTTTCGACATAACGACTTGTACTTCATTGTTGCAACAGGTCCACCTGTATCCTTATTTAAACGATTTGTTTTTCCCATAAGACTCTTATCTCCAATTAACAACTCAAAAGCTTGAAGTGGCTCCATGGCTCAATTGACCCAGTGCTAACTAACTTGAGCACAGATTCTCCAAGTCAGTGCCCAGGCCCTGAATTCAAGCTCCACAACTGACAAAAATATAAACATATAAATGTCTGAATTTCTTCTGAATTAAAATGACAGCTCTGGTATGCAATTCTGCAGTCTACTACAGATTTCATTATATTTGTGGTTAGAAAAAGAAGCAGCACTTGAATAGAGGACATTTTTTTCATAAACTAGGGCAGATTGGTCTCTAATTAGAGGAAATTGCTCGACTCATTCATAATATTTTTGGTTGGTTTTTGTTTCGTTTTTAGGACAGGATGAGAAACCTTATTTCTGCCAATGGCTATTTGGATATGTATGACATCATTCACAGGCCATGCAGAATTAACAGTAAAGACAGGACACAGTCAACTTGCAGTAAACTTATTTGTCTTTATGCGATATTCCAAATGATTTGTTTAGCTTATATGTCCTTATGGCCTATAGTTTCCTATTTCTGCCTTCCTCAAATACAAGCATGTTCCACCAATTCAGATATGAGCCAGGCAATATGTTGTATTAGTGTCAAGAGGAGAGGAAAATTGTAACACAACCAGAACAGCATGAAACCAACTCTTTATTAGCTGGACACTGGGGACTCAGGCCTAATGCTAGCTACTCAGGAGGCTGATGATTACAGTTCAAAGCCAGCTGGAGTGAGATAATCTGTGAGACTCTTCTCTCCAATTAACAACCAAACAGCCATAAATGGAGCTGGGGCTCCAGAGGTAGAGTAGCCTTGCTTACAAAAAGTCAGAGGTGGGGGCTGGGAAGGTGGCTCAGTGGTAGAGCGCTTGCCTTGCATGCATGAGGCCCTGTGTTCGATTCCTCAGCACCTGATAAGCAAAAAGAAAAAAAGCCAGAAGTGGTGCTGTGGCTCAAGTGGTAGAGCACTAGCCAGCCTTGTGCTGCAGAGCGAGGAACAGCACCCAGGCCCAGAGTTCAGGCCCCACGACCGGATCCTCCCCCCAAAAAAATCAGAGGCAGCACCCAATTCTGAGTTCAAGCAGAAGGTCAGGCACAAAAACAAAAACAATCAACAACAACAGAAAAAACGAAACTGGGAGAAAGCTCAGGAAAGGATGGCTTTGTCTACAAGACAAATTTACACATTACATGAATTGTGAAATGGTAACCTCACTGTACCCATCTTTGTTACAATTACATTTAAAAAAAATCTGAAAAATCCCGTAGCCATTGGCCCTTATGATGTGCATCTGCTTTCTAGGATTTCAAAGTACCATCACCTGAGCTGGCAGCACACAGGTTGTAGCCCAGGGTGATTAGAAAATATGGAACCAGAGATCCTTTCAGATTGTCCCGACAACTCTTTTATTACTTTAAACAAAAAAAAACAAACAAAATAGACTTTATGTTTAATTAAGCTGTTATTAAAGATTCCTGGCAGAATTATACTGTTAAATGATGAGTTAATGCACGTGTTTTGTAGATACTGAACTCACATGTGTCACAAAAATATCCATGGATTCATAACTAGAAATTCTGAAGTGTAAAGCAGACTAATTAGTTGAATTTCCTTAGGTAGCCAATGACGAGAACACCACAGGGTATTAAGCCAGGTAAAGTAGTTTATTTACTGAACTGCTTCCCATACCATACATGGTGGAAAGGCATGGACAAAAAATAGGGCGACCCAATCCGGGCCAGGACGTATCTAGGCAAAGGATCGGATGAGGTGTGGCCAAGTGGGGGGAAAGACTAGCCATACTGGATCTAGATGTGACTTCAGGGCCTAGGACTCACCTCCGGTTAGATGGAAAGTGTGATCAGAGGCTGACCAAGTCGTGACTTAGCGGGAGGGGGAGGTGGCTGCCTCGAGGTGTGCCAGATACCTAGATAACACATAGAGGGTGGAAACTTAGCCACAACGTGAAAAGGCATCTGCATAGGGTCTGCATGGCCTGGGGCAGACCTAATATTAAATAAAGGTAGTACCTCTGCCATGTGACCCCAGACTCTAAAAAATTCATTCTCAATCATTTTCTTTCTTTCTTTCTTTCTCTCTTTCTTTCTTTTTTTCTTTCTTTCTTTCTTTCTTTCTTTCTTTCTTTCTTTCTTTCTTTCTTTCTTTCTTTCTTTCTTTCTTTCTTTCTTTCTTTCTTTCCTTCTTCCTTCCTTCCTTCCTTCCTTCCTTCCTTCCTTCCTTCCTTCCTCCTTTCTTTCTTTCCTTCCTTCCTTCCTTCCTTCCCTCCTTCTTTCCTTCTCTCTGTCTCTGTCTCTCTCTCTGTCTCTCTGTCTCTCTCTCTCTCTCTCTCCTTTCTGTCACTCACCCTCCCTCTCTCCCCTTCCTCAGTATTCTCAATTTTCAAATAATGAACACTTGCTGAGTTGAACTCACAGGCTGGGAAGAGCAGCTCAATTAGTGAATATGAACTTTAATTTAATGTTCCCTTATACCTCTACCACAGATCACTGGAATCAAATAATGAACACTCAGCAGCATGGCATATTAAGGCATTTAGGGGAGTAAAGCAAGCATGCTCACTGCATTCTGTGAGGTCCAACCTGGGAAAGTGTGGCAGACTCCTCCCTCCTCTTGGGCAATCTCAGCCCAGTTTCTGCATCAGGAGAGGTGACTGCCTCCATGTGAGCCAGTTACCTAAGTGGCATAGGTACTTGGCAGACTTAGCCTCTTGTTGTTCTGAGATTAATGGCATGCTTCAATATGATCCACTAATTTGTTGAGATTGGGACTTCCTAATTTTTTGGTTAGCCTATGTTCAACTTGTGATCTATTTATTTCTGATTGCTATCCACGATTATAGATGTGAACTAACACATCAGACCACTCAAAGTCCTTTATCACACATGGAAGACATGAAGTTTATTTTACCAAATGACATACAAGTTGACAGACAGCAAAAGTAAGTCCTTAATTTTGGTCGAGATGTGTTTTTAATGTGAAACAAAATTACTTAGCAAAATATCTGACTACTGTGATTATAATTTCAAACTTACCCTACATTTTTATATCAAATCACCTGTATTAACCAATGATTAACTCAAATTACCTGTTATGATTTATTTCTGTCATATCTTCTAGAGGTAGGCAGAACTGGAGCTCACACCATAAAATAAAGTGGTAGAATTTGAGAGGATCACAGTTCTGAATCAGTCTAAGAAGGAAAATAAACACTCATATCAACCTAATACGTAGGGATATTGGAATGCAATCATAATCCCTGCTTTTTGGAATGGGTGCAAAAATTGCTACTTTATGAGTAAAATAACTTAAATGAGAAAGGGTTGATGGAGTAGCTCCAGTGGTGGAGTACCTGTCTGGCAAATAGAACATCAAAACTCAAATCAACTTCCTAAAGATAAAATAAGAAAAGGAAAAAAAGAACAACTCATACTGACCATGTGTTCAATTTAAAGATTTACACAAAATTATCGTAGCAATAAATGCCATCATTTATTTCTAGGGCCAAACACATTTTGTGTCAAGCCTAAATGAAAAATAGCACACTATATATAAAGCTTTGGTAAAACACAGGTCTAGCTTACAATGATGAACACTTACGTTTGCATGTGCAGTGGTGTTGCAGGGTTGTTAAGGTTTATGGAAGTCCATCCTTTATATGAACTTGATATGATGAAATTACCTAATCATACATAACCAGAGAGTTTACTGGACAGATACTGCTGATACACACACACACACACACACACACACACACACACACACACAGCCTTGTATGTATTTATATAGTAACATGTAAATAAAAATTAAAAATTACAATGAATAAATTAATTTGAACAGATACCTTTCTCAAATAATGATTTTACCAGAATGAATTCATGTCTTGAAGTCTCCAATGCTATATCACATTTACATGGTTGCTGATCGCTATCAGCTTTTTTAGGATATTGTTTTTTTCTTTGTTTTTCAGATGAAAAAAGCCTGCCAATAAACATACTTGACATTGCTTTCTTTGGAAAATGAAAAGCACGTTGTGTTATCTGGCTCTTTATGTATCATCAAAACATTTTTTTATAATTTCAAGTACATATTGTCTTAGACTTAAATCTCACTCATTCTCTTCCAATAGTATCTATGGGAAGGAGAAAATGAAGTATCATACTGTTACTTTGGGAGCTTCTGTTATTAAACACTGAAATAAATATTACGAAAATAAAAAATTATTTAGAGAGATGACTTGAAAGTTACCTTTCTACACACTCATGCTACTCCCTCACTAAATCATAGAACTTAAAATAAGTACCAGTTTAGCTGTGTGCCAGTGGCTCATTCCTGTAATCCTAGCTACTCAGGCTGAGATTTGAGAATGGTAGTTCAAAGCTATCCCTGGCAGGAAATCTGTGAAACTCTTACCTCCAATTAACCACCAGAAAACCGGAAGTGGCAGTGTGGCTCAAGTGGTAAAGTGCCCAGGGACACTTTGTGCCCATTGATCTGAAGTGCCCAGGGACAATGCCCAGACCCAGAATTCAAGCCCCATGACCAAGACAAATAAAAAAAGGAAAAAAATAACATTTTAGAGTTAATGTGCACATATACACAAAAATTGTCTAGAAATAAAACTCTAACAGTCCCTGGACTGGCAAAGAAAAATATTAAAGTGAAATTGCCTTCAATCATTCATTTAGACAATCTATACTGAGGGCAGGCTACTGGAACTCACATCACTAATTGAAGAGGTAAAACTTGAGACGATCACAGTTCAGAGCCAGTGTGCAAGGAAAGTAATAAGAGTCTCATATCATCCTAAATCCTGGCATGTTGGAATGCATTTGTGATCCTAGCTACTTGGCAGACAGAAATGAGGAACTTAGCCTATGTTTGGCCTTCAGCAAAATTGATAAACTATGAGCAAAGTAACTAAATCAAAAAAGAATGTTCTAATGGTAGAATAGTTGTTCAGCAAACAAAATATTTAAATTCATACTCATTTCCTAAAAGGAAGGAAAGAAAAAGGAAGAAAGAAAGAAAGGAATATATGAAAGAAAGAAGGAGGAAGAAAGAAAGGGAAAAGGAGAAGTATAAACAAAAACCTCACCATGCGTTAGATGTTAATAATGACCCTAAGTAATTTTAGCTATAAATGTCATCATTTAATTCTGGGCAGAGACATTTTGTATCAAGCCCGAATAAGCCATAGCATACCACATACAAAGCTTTGGTAAAATACAGGTGTGGCTTACACTGTTGGACCAATAGGAATCTATGTCTAGTGGGTGGGGTCTTCATAATAATTTTGTTATGATCTCAAAATACGTCTTTATTTCTGGCATTTTACCTGATTAATCTCACTTCAATCTTTTCCAAAGGGCACTTTAGTGGAAGGAGGAAAATCATTGATTCTGGTAGACAATTTCTGTTACTAAAAACTCCAGTATATAGTAAGGGAAGCAACCCCAAAATTATTCATTAGAGAGATGAGTTGAAATTCATCTTTATACACACTAACTCTTTCCTCAACAAAGCCAGAGGATTTAAAATAACTAATATTTTTTAAGTTAATGGGCACAAATGTGCACGAATTTTCCAGAAATAAAATGATCACTCATGAAACCTTACTGATACTTCAAAGAATGTTTTCCAATTAGAGTACTCATCTTCACACATTTTCACACAATGTTTATCTGCTTGGTAATAGAACCCCCAACTAGACTAAGGAATCTAATAAAAGTTATGAGGTGGCGTGGGGTTTCTGGTGGAGCCCTGTCTGGTTCAAAGGAGGAGTTGGTATTGGCACAGCCCCTGTGGTGGAGCAGGGTGGGGCTTTGAGGATGGAGGCCAGTCTGTGTAGGACTTTGAGATAGTAAGGAGGGGACAGGAAGGACTAGACTTTTGGAGTAGATGGGACTTTAGGATGGAGGCTGGCAGGTAGACGGGTTTTCAATGGAAGAAGGCTGGGTCTCTGGGGAGGAGGCTGTTTGGGGAAGAGCTTGGAGAAGGAAGAACCAGGCTACAAAGGAAGAGGTTATTTAGAGGAGGGGATCTGGTGGAGCACTGTGAGCCCTAGTAGGATATGTAGGGTGGGGTTTCCCATAAGGCAGGGAATGGAATGGAGGCAAGAGGCTGACAGAAGGTGGGGTTTCTGGTGCAGGAATACGCAGCTATGAGGGAGAGGCTTTTCAGGGTCTGGCTTTAAGAGGGCAGGGCAGTGCTAGGAAGAAGTAGGCTAGTAAGGGGCATGGTTTCTGGTGGAGAATGGCAGGCCTTTGGGAAGTGTGTTAGGGTGGAGGTGGAGTTTCTGGCAGAGCACGATGTATTTAAAATGTATAGAGAAACTTTTCAGGACCAGGCCTTTGTTAAAGCAGGGATAGGATCCAATGTACTAGACTAGTTAAGACGGGTTTCTGGTGTAGCCAGTCACCACTTCGAAAAGAGGAGTAAGGTTGAGTGAGGATTTCAGTGTTGCAAGGCAGGACAAGGACTTTGTACAGGGTTTCCAGTAGTGCAAGTCAACCTTCAAATAGGGACTATGGAGGGACAGGGATTTACAGTTGAGCATGGTGAGGCTTCCAGAGGGAGGCCAACTGGAGCAGTGGTTTCCAGTTGAGCAATGTGGGGGTCGAGAGATGGGATAGTGTGGTAGGGGTTTTTTAGTGGGGGATTTCTAGAGCAGGTCAGAGCTTAGAGCCATGGGGCTAATTGGAGGAGGAGCTTTGAGAAGGAGTGGAATGTCTACAAAGGTGTAGGATAATTATGGAGAGGGTATCTGTTGGAGTAGGGTGTGGATCTGAGGGAGGATCCAATAGGGTCGTGTTTACCTGGGGAGCAATGCAAGGAATTGAGAAAATAGTTATGGGAGGTGGAGAGACTTGTGTTGAAGCAGGGCTGGCTTTCCAGGCAGGAGAGGGGCTACGTGAGAAGCTTCTGGCCAACCAATGCTGGGCTTTAAGGGCAGTTATACGAAGATGGAGGTTTTTGGTGTAGCATGATGGGCTTTGTGGGAAGAGGTAGGTTCGGGGCTGGGTTAGACAAGTTAAGCCACTTAGAAGTAGACAGAGATGGGCAGAGTTTCTGATGAAACCAGAATGGGCTGGAGGGAGAAGTCTGGTTGAGGGTGGGGTATGAAAGGGAAGGGAGGAGCTTGGAGGTACTATGTTATGGGATCAATGGGTTTATGAGGAAATAGAGTAGTTAGGGGCTGGGTATCTGGTGGATGAAGGGAAGATTCGAGAGAGGAGCCCGATATAGGCTGGGTTCTTGGTGCAGCAAGAAGGGACATAGAAGGAGGAGATGTGGATGTGGCCTGGTTTCTGGTGGTACAGAGCAGGGATTCCAGGAAGGGGTGGAGTTGAAGAAGGCTTTCCCTGTAGCAGAGGAGGGCTTTCAGGAAGTAGTCTGGTTGCAGTCAGGCCTTTGAAAGTTTACAGCAGGACTACCAGGGGGTAGGTTAGTTAAGGTTGGGATTTTGAATGAGGAGGCTGACTGGAAGTGGGTTTCCAGTGGATCCAGTCATGTTCTTTGGGAAGGGGTTAGGAAAGTGGCAAGACTTAGCGAATAGTGGGGCTACAAAAAATAAAGTTACTCCAAATAGGAGCACAATTTTCTGTCAGTATAGAGTTATATTACTTGTATGTATGCAAGAAATATTGGAGAAAGTAACCAAATAATAATTCCTTCCTAGTGAAAATTTTCTTTATTCCAGTTGAGTGAAAATAAAACCACAGGTCACATCAGGCTCAGAGGCACACAGTAGGCTAAGACCCATGAAGCACTGGACTTGATTCCCCAGCACAACTTTTAAGAACCACAATTTTTTAAATGTCTCACTTGGTCATAATGGACACTGTATTGTCTTAAAATTGTGAATGAATAAAACTTTTACTCTGACCATTTTAGAAATCCTAAAACTAAGTAAGTAGTAGTAATGTTTTAACTTTTTATAATATTGGAAGTTATAATAAAAATAATTAGGAAAATATAAAATTGTACACAGATTGTTCGTTCTCCAGCATCAACTTTAATCTAAAAGAATTTAAAACAATAAAATTGCCATATAGTGAGATTGCAGCATGGTTTTTTCCAGTCATCAAAATGGTGACTTAAACAATATGTATTTATGATTGGATGCATCGATGTTTAAATATATCTAAGAATGTGAAGCACTTCTATAGAGACCCTGAAGAGACACAGAAGGATCTGTGAAATGATGTTGGAATAAAATTAATTACTAATTACAGTAGGAATTGATTTTCTCTAGGCCCAAAACTATTTTCCAGAAGAAAAGGCTGCATTGAAAAATAAACAAAACAATGAAAAGGAAGCAGGCAGGCAGACCTTGAAGTAAACATTATCCAATGAACAATATCTATTGAGGCATGATTGCAATCTTCTTTCATCTAAGTTACAATTACTGACCTATGTTATTCCCTAATGCCAAATAATAAAGCCATGAAAATGCAATTATCATTTTCACAGCATTATAATTTACACAAAAAATTCAATGAAGGTATTGCTAGAAAATAAAGATAGATGTCTGAGATAAAGAGTGAATAACATATCCCTAATTTCTGGCCCCTCGAGATGAGAGGGGTACAAGCCAAAGCACAAGGAGAATGGACAGAATTACATTAATGCATACCTGTAGTTCCCAAGATGCAATAATTAATATAACAGGGGAGAAAATCAACATGACCAACACAGGATTTAACACTGGAGAGTAGAGAGAAGAACAGTGAAAATGCATGGAAAATTACAAAGGATGCCCTTGCATATTTGGCAGAAGAGTGCATGGCATTGAGGTCTAAAATATGTGGAGGTATTATAGGAAACTAATTGTGCTCAAATAGTGCCACGAGAAGTGATAAACTTACGATTTACAGAACATTGAATAATCATAAAAGTCCTGCTTCAGTAGTGCATTGTTAAAACTTGATAAATTCTGTTTTGAAATACCTAACACACTATAAAGCCAAGACAAGAAGATTCCAATTATATATAAGTGACTTGACTGCAACAGTAGAGTTCAAAAAATCAAATTACATAATGTGGATGAAAAAGGATAACATTATTAAGGTAATCTTTAAACAACACACATTTTATGTGAATAGTCTTGATTATAAATTATTCATTTTCTGTACAGACTTTGCATATACAAAAACAAAACAAAACAAAACAAAGCAAATGACACTTGGCAATAGAGCTTGATGCCAGTATGTCATCTCACGAGGCTGGGATTGGAAGATCAGGGTTCACAGATTGCTGGGGTAGCAATCCAGGAGACATTTATGTTCAAATGTTCAATTGAAGACAGAGTGAAACCTTGGTTCAAATAGTACAGACTTAGTCAGTCATGAGTGAAAAAAGCAAGATTTTGAGGCTCCAATACTAGTTTCATTACTTCACACACACAAACACACCCACACACAAACACACACACACACACAAACACACACACACACACTCACACACACACATATCGAATGAGAGAGGAAGAGAGAGAGAGAAAAGGGCATATTAAGAGTTTAAAAAGTGAACCTATCTGCCAGGAATATCCTAAGCATATATTAATTAATAAAAATGAGGGAAACCATGGAGCCTATGTTTCTTTGAGTCTGGCTTCCTTCACTTAATATGATTTTTTCCAAGTCTTTCCATTTTCTTAAGAAAGGGGTTGTGTCATTCTTTCTGATAGAAGCATGAAGTTCCATTGTGCATATATACCACATTTTCTTGATCAATTCATCTATCGAGGAGTATCTGGATTGGTTCCATATCTTAGCTATAGTAATAGTTGTGCTGGTAGTTTTACTGTGTTTTAGCTTGAGTTCATTTCGACAAATGCTCAGGAGTGGGATTGCTGGCTACAGAGCTATGTACCTTTGATCATACAAAATGAGGCTAATTGAAATGTACTCCAAGACATAGAAACAAGTCTTTTTTTTTTTTCAGATGTCAACCTTGATGTCAGTAAAGTAGTGTATCTAGATCTTATTTTATTTTATTTGTCTTTTCCCATTGATTTATCCCAGGCAATCTCTGTCTTGATTCTGGTACCTTCCATCTTGTATATACATTATCTGATTTGGGAAAGAAAGGGCAATAACATAATGATGAAAGAAGTACAAAGAGTGACCCATTGCAACAATGATATTCACAAGACACTATATCGGCAATGAACTTTACAACTTTGGGGGGGGGAGGTTTAGAGGGATCAAATGAATAAGAGAACAACAATGGAGTGGATAAAAATATTCAACAATTAATGTACCTTACTCATGTAATTGTACCCACTCGGTACAGTAATTTTAAATTAAAAAAATTAAAGAAGTGAACCTACCCTAGAAAAAATATCCTTTCCAAATAATACATCTGTAATATGACTTGTGAGGGATTCCAGAGTTATGCTGTTAAATCTGAAAAGGGATAGATTGGGAAGCCATCTCAAACAACAATGAAAAGACATCACTCTGCTCTGGAAGGGTCAAACAATCAAAAGAAGACAGGGGTATGTGTTATTATCTCAAGAGTATTTAAGTTAGAGCTGTTAGACACTAAAAGTTTAAGACTTTGAAGACAAGATGGATGTCTGTGCTACGGTTGTAATGGTCCCTCCTGCTCCCTAAAAATAAGGGATGCAATTATCAATGTGTATATGAACAATACCTCATCTTAATAGTTGTAACCACAAGCTAGATTGATGCCATAGTTTGTGGACATACCTGTAGCCACTCACACCCCCACCCCTGTAGTGGAATGAATATAAAGTATGTTAAGCAGGATTTGGGGATCCAGAAGCTGGCAATGAGGCTTTGGGTCCTCTGATGTCTTCTTTCCTATAACTTCCTGTGTTTTCTCGTTGTTTTTTTTTTTTTTTTTTTTTTTTTTTTTACCAGGTATCCCATTATCTTTGCTATTCCATGGGTGCTGTTAGTGACAGTGCTGATATTCTGACCACCTCAAAACAAACTATGGAAAAACACTTCCTCAGAGAAGATTCACAACCGTATAGGAGCACCTGGAAAGGTACCACACATCAGCAGTCATCCTGTGATCTTCTAGCAAGAAAGTATAATTCAGGAGTATTTTTACTTTTGATAATTATTTTTTTCTTTTCTTTTTTTATTGTGAAAATACTTCACAGAGGGGTTACAATTACATGGGCAAGATAATGAGTATATTTCTCATCAAGCATTGCAGCCTCCTTTGTTTCCTTTTCTCATCCCTTCCCATCCTCCCCCCATCACCCCAGCCAATGATTCCCCCACCCCGCACCAAAGTTGTAAAGTTCGTTTTCGACATAATTACTTGTACATCTCATTGTTGCCATTCCATACCTCTAAAGATTTTACATATATTACAGTAATATACACCTAAACTGCTGAGCACTCACGGCACATTGGTGTCTTATAATTGTCTTCAGATCAGAAATATGCTAGAGCTTAGAGTAGAATGATGGGCTGTACATTTTCAACGCCAGAGTGATGATCACCCCCTGCAATTATTCTCAGTGGAGAATCCTTCCCATACATTTTACTGACTTAGCTTCTACTCTATGCTTTACCATTATCAGGGAGGGTCACCCTGTATCGTGCTACAATACTGCAGCAATCTTAGCTGCCTTTGAATTTTACCTCCAATCTTGATCACAAGGTCAACTCTGCAACTCTAATCACATACTTAGTGGACAACTGAACTTTTCAAGCCTGGTTAAAAATTCAGCTATCATTGCTCATTGCCAGTGTTAAAGATCTCACTACTTTAGATTTATTGTGTATCTTCTTGTATTTACAAAACTTCCTTAGATGTTGCTTTTTGAAGTAGAGCCTTTAGTTTGCATTTGATTTATGGAGGTGTTAATGATGCCAGTTGCGCTGCATACATTATAATGTAAGCATTTTGATGTTTTGACATATGAGTTTAATTTTGGCAATTGAAGAAGTGAATACACAACACTCAAATGTTTCTTTATATGTACTGGTATTGCTTTATTGTGAATTTCCTAAAAGCCAATCATGGGAATACACATCCCTAATCCCATCACTTCTGTCACTGAGACAAGCCTTGAAAGGTCCAGACCACTTGGCACTTCATAGTGAGAACCTTTCTACAAAGGAAGGCGAGAGAATAGCAAAAAGAGAAAATGAATCTTTCAACAGTTTTGTTATATGTTCTTTACACTTAGCCATTAAGACCACCATAATAGCATTTTTATCACTTCTTACCTACTCTTTTCCTGTTCTAAGCTGTTTTATTTATGGATCTCGAAGAAATTATATAAGAATAATATGAGAAATCTACATAAATCACATAAGAAATCATTAAAAATAGTTTGCTAGGTATATATAACCTAAAAGGAATAATTTCAGTAAACTATTGAGCACATAAAATGTAATGCATACCTAAAATTGACTATTGAAAACTTCAGCAGTTGTAGTTTATTCTGATAACAAAGATTATAAATTAAGTTACCATAGTATTCCAAATGGAACACAGAAATAGAAACATGGAGGGTAGAACTAAAGAAAGCTACTGCTACCACTAATAGAGTAAGAATGAAATTTAGGCAAAACTACTTCATAGTAAAAGCCACAGGACAGCCTCAACATTATTTCATTGTTTCATATGAAGAAAAGACTTTTTTATTAGTAAAGACAAATTTTCACAGATAATAACATCACCTGGGTATATATTTCTTAAGGCCTTCAGGAAGGATGCTCTGACCATGTTGTTGGAAGTTGACTTCTCTGGAACCTAATACACAATGTGCAGACACCATTCCAAGCACTGCACCTGCTTTAGGGAAATTTTAGTGCTCATGACAGTTCTTCAAGTTAGGAAATGAATTAAGTATTTTATTAATAACAGAAGTAGGCAAAAAGGCCAAACAAATTTCCCAAGTACGTAATACTGACCAGTTGTAGACCCATAATTCAAATCTGTGTTTCCACCAGGCATATCTGTGGATATTTTGTAAGTGTCACATTCATTATCTTTCAAGACCTATGGAGGAGCTGAACCCACATTATCTTCCTAATTATGGTTATAAGGGCAATAACGTTGCTACAGAATATAAATATCTTTAAATGAA
Organism: Dipodomys spectabilis; assembly: GCF_019054845.1. Taxonomy (NCBI): domain Eukaryota; kingdom Metazoa; phylum Chordata; class Mammalia; order Rodentia; family Heteromyidae; genus Dipodomys; species Dipodomys spectabilis. The sequence goes on from NW_024871011.1 coordinate 319,562, forward strand.
AAGGGTGTGGGTAATGACATTGTAAGTGATCTTTATACCAAATAAAGATCGGTTTCATTTCTAAAGAAATACCCTAATGAACATCATTCAGCTTCCACTGTTTAGTATCCTGGAGTAATTACTTAAGGAGAACAAATCCATGTCAAATATACCTGGGCTGATGAACACAGGTTTTATCATTGAGTACCTTGAATACACAGGGAATAGTTTGTTATGTATATATCATCCAAAACGAATACATTTTGTGACTAGTTACTTCCTCATTGTACCAAAGAAAAATCTATTCCCTATTCTAAAACATATATCAATTTAATGGATATTAGTGTTGTCAGCATAAATTATGCATGCATAATATATGTAATATATTATATTACATAACATAAAAATGATGTATTTATATGTATAACTATTGATATTCTATAACTACTATACTAACATATGTATAAAACTAATTTTGGTGTTATACTGTGAAGGATACAAGGAATGCCAACTTTATTTAAATAAATATATTTGTATGTTTTAGTTACATAATTTATTATTGTGCTAGGACTGAGGCTTGAACTATGGTCTGGGTGTTGTCCCTGAGCCATTTCACTCAGAGTGGCTTCATATATCTATCTTCAAATCTCAGCACCTAATTAGCTGTGATTGCAGACATGAGTCATATTATATTTTTTAATTCCATCCTTTGCATGTTCTTACATAATTATTTTTGAATGTTCAAGTATATTATAGTGTTCCATCTCTAAACCAATTTATAATAAATAACTACTTATTGTGTAAAACTATGTGTTGCAATAGAAATTGTAAGGACCCTATTTTACTATCAATTTTCAAAGATATTGCTAGTTTAATTCCTGGACAGACAAGTAGAACAATTAAATTAAATGTTCATAATATATGTAATATGTTATATTACATAATATGTGACTGATATATTTATAATACATGCATAATTAGTGATATTCTATAATTACTATAAATAATATATGTATAAAACTAGTTTTAATATTATACTGTGAAGGATACAAGGAATGACAATATCCCTATCTTAACTGTCTCATTTTCAACAGTAGAAAAACGATGCTATAAACATATATCTTCAAGAAAGCACACCTCTGAAATCACATGTTCAATCTTCATCATTATGAACATCTTCTAAGATTGGCTATACTTATCCTCTAGAGTCAGCTTACCACTGCAAACACTTTGTGATACTTTCTGGATAAATTTGCTTGTCCTCATCCTCATCAGCCTTTCAGCAACTTCAGTGCAGGGCATTTTCTCTTGCTTAGCCTGTAGATGATATCATCCTTTGTTATTTCCCAGCAAAGAAATTGTGACTAGCAGGGTTGAGCATTGGTACAATCAGAAGTTCTTTGGTTGTGAAATTTTCCTTTCCTTTCTTGGCAAGTGAGCTGCAATAATGAAAAACATTTAAGGCAATATGCTTTACGGTAAATGAAAACATACTGATTTGAAAATACTACAAATATTAATTTTTTAAGTTTATTTTTAATTCAAATAAAATAGGGGTGGTTTTAGTGGTGCATGCCTTTAAATCTAGCTATTTAGATGGCTGAAAACAGAGGATCATAGTTTCAAGCTAGAACAGGTAAATAGACCATGAGTCACTTATCTTCAACTAAGAACCAAAAAGGTCAAAGTGGAGCTGTGGTTCAAATGGAAGACTGCTAGCCTGAGCAGAAAAGTAAAAGAATCTAAGCCCCAAATTTAAATCATAGTACTAGGACACATATACCATACTTATATGGTTCCTAAAATATACGAAACCTGGTCATAGATTAAATATGGGTTGTGCAAAAGTATGTAAGTCTGAAATAACTCCGAGGTATTTTGACAAGACAACTGGAAGTGTTATCACTTAATCTAATATAATGAAGGATTGATTTGTAGATAAAGATCAAAGCTCACTTTGGGATCTTCTGAGTTTGTTAAAATCAGTAGCTAGGAGTTGTCAGTAAACAGGATGCTATTAAGGACTTGAATTAAAGAAAGAAGTACAAGTTGACATGTCCAAAACGAGCTTTGCAATGTCGGTGTGGGGGGGGGGGAAGGGGGGAGGAGAAGGATTGGGATTGGTGGGGAGGGGGGAGGCTGGGAAGGGATGTGAAGGGTAAACCAAAGGAGGAGGCTGCAATGCTTGGTAAGAAATGTACGCATTATCCTGCCCATGTAATTGTAACCCCTCTGTACAGTATGTTCACAAATAAAATAAAATTAAATTAAAAAAAAAAAACAAAGAACAGAGCTGGAGAAAAAAACAAATAATTACATATACTCAGTGGTAACAAACATGAGAAGGAATATTATAGAACTAAACCCTGGGATACAAATATGAAAAACATGACAAATGAAAAAAAACAGTAATAAGTATGTAATGCAGACTTATATGGATAGATAATTTTAATGTTTAAGGCCTATGAAGTGATTGTGTGATGACCTAAAATTTAAGAAATTGGTAAGGTCAACCATCCCTTGGGGCAACCATAGCTGACAGTTTAACTAAAACGGGGCCAGAATAGTATGACTTGATTTACCAAAGTGAAAACAGGCCAATATTTGGAAAGCCAATTTTTGGACATGTGGTTGGAGTGACAATTACTGCAGTTTGTTCAAGTGTCAGTAGAAGGGTACAGTTTTAGCACAATGATAGAAATCTTTCAGGGATCTAGTAGATTTTCAATCTGTCTTCAATTTTCCTTTTTTTCTGAGAACCAAAATATCATTACTGGAAACCAGTCCCGAATTTTGCCTTTGGCAAGTTATCAGATATTCAGTCTATCACATGCCAAATAATAGAGAATGGAAACAGGTCTATATTGAGCACTCACAGTAGACAAGTCTCTGGAATTTCTCAGGAAGATCCTTCTGCCATTATGGGATGGATAGTGCTGGATAATATACAAAATAGACATCATAGATTGAAAGTATTCTGCTAAGTTGACACGAGATATTGGATGTTTTAACTGCATTGTATCCATTTTTATGAATCAGTTAATCAGATTCTTTATACCATATGATGTTACTAGACTCTGAAATACATTCTTATTGCATTTCCTTTGTATAACATATAGTATGTTTTGGTATAAAACGTTCGTCTGTTTTTTTAATATGGATTACTCCTAATTCTCAAGAGTGGGGAAATGCCCTGGAACTTTGTAACTTGAAGTCATATGTGGCCACGTGTCATATCCTATTTTCCTTGTACAAACTTGGTACTAAATTATATGTAATTTTTTTTATTTTTATTTATTTTCTATTGCAGCACCTGGCTATAAATAATTTAAACTGTAGTTTTCTTCAAGTATTTTATTCTACACTAGTGTTTTTTTCTTACAAGCTTTCTAATAAATATGTCATCTATTCAATTTTGAAAAGTACTGCTGTACCTCCTACTTATTTGTGGCATTTCTGAAATCCAAGTTCCTCTGTGTGTGAGGGTGGATACTTTTGACTGTAGCAAGTATTGTTGAATACATAATATCTGGCTACTTAGAGAACAAAGGATGTGAAGCGACTTTAGCCAGATAAAGAACTTCCTGGACAATTCAAGGGCACCTCATGTACTCTCTGTGTAGGTGGATAGGGAGCATAGAAATTCTTACACTTGAAAGTGATTGAGTGTGTGTGCACATAGGTGTTCACTTATTTATCTGTTGCTATAGTTTTACACATTCACTATTATAAAACAGTATTTCATATATATGTATATATACATATATATGTATATATGTATATATACATATATACATATATATGTATATATGTATATCTATATACATATATATATGTATATTCTGATCACACTTTAAAAAATGCAGAGAACTACATCCATGGGCATTGCTTTATATGTTGCTCTTTGGGTAATAAGAATGAAACCTGGTATTGTCCTGTGGAAGATAAATTACTCAGAGATTCAAGTATTTTTCTTTCAATATATTGCTTGCTCCTAACTCTAAAATTAGGAAGTCTGTTAATATATAATATATTTTATGTTATAATATATTTAATATATAATGTATAATATATTGTATGTTATATATTATATATAATAGCTGACAGTGTTATATATTCATAAGAAAAAATACAACAAATGTATCAATGTCCATACCTTCCTAGTCATGATTAGGTTCAGTAGAGTTAGGTGCATTACATCTCAACAGGAAAATCTATTGAAGTTCTGATGACCTTGAGCTAGATAAGGAGAATTCCTGTAAAAGGTGGCGCTCCTCAATTATGAGAAAAGATGTTTGGAAGTTTTTGTTTGTTTGTTTGTTTGTTTTTATTTTGGCCTGTCAAAAGGCCTGAACTCTGGGCCTGGACACTGTCCTTCACCACTTCCGCTCAAGGCTAGTGCTCTACCAATCGAGCCATAATACCATTTCTGGCTTTTTCTGTGTATGTGGTGCTGAAGATTCGAACCAAGGGCCTCATGCATGCAAGTCAAGCACTCTAGCACTGAGGCACCTTCCCAGCCAAAGTTTGGAAATTTTTGAGAAGAGGAATTTGGCATTTGCTTTGCATCCTTGATTAGTAATGAGTAAGCACCATTTTACTCCAAATTTTGTCTCCTTTTATGTTCCCTAAACAGTTACACACGATCATCATTTCATGTCATATCTTTAAGTCCTTCTTTTATTTCTTTTATCATTATTGTTTTGTTGTTGTTGTTTTGCTGATCCTGAAGCTTGAACTCAGGTCCTAGGCAGTGTCCCTGAGCTCAAGGATAATATTCTGCCACTTGCGCCACAGCACTACTTTTGGGTTTTTCGGCCTTGTCTTGCTTTGAAGCATAATACTTAGATCTCAGCCTCCTGGATAGCTAGGATTACAGGTGTGAGCCACCAGTGCCCAGCGAGTCCCTCTCTTTTAGATATTATTCTAAAAGCCTCCTATCCAAGGTCGCTCTTAAGGTAGTAAATGCACCTATGCCAATAGTTCCTTCAAACTCTCATCTCCTGTTATGGCTATGGTGTGTCTCTTCCATTGTATCCTGAAACAACTTCACTGTTCTCTTCCTAATCCATGATTCTAGATTTGTTACTAATAATTACCTAAATTTTGTGGCTATAAACCCTAAATCACTCAACTGTTAATTTCATTTAAATTTTTTTTCAATATGATTGTTCTTCAGTACAAACCTGAGGTTATACTCACCTCTTCCATCTACCTCTTGGCATGAGCAGAGCCTGGGTCTATTCTACCTCAAATGCAAGAGGTTAGCAAGATAATAACCTATAGTATTCCTGCCTAAGAGTCAGGACATATAGTTGAGTGCCTGAAAGAAGCAATTCATTCCTGGCAAGGGAAGGGGTGATGGAGACAACAGTCTAGAGAGCAAAGTGACAGTCACAACATTTAATAACTTCTCCTTTGGAGAAACTGACCTCTTGCAAAGTGGCAGTGAGAAAACTCACCTAGTGAATTTTCATAGATGAAGGAAGTTGTCATATTTCACTACACAACTTACTTTTAGTCAAAGAGAGGGTAATTCTTTTGTGTCCTCCTTAGACCCAGTCTCACTTAATCTCTATCTTAGACTTTGCTCATAGTCTATTCCTACCAGTAGGTCCCTGATGAGGAAGAAAGTGTGAAAGTGTGATCTCTGGGCTTCTGACTGGCCCTGTGGGAACTGACGCCACTTTTAGTTTTGAACCTGTTCCTTCGGACATTGGGAAAGCTCATTCTCTGAATTGTGCCCTACTACCAAATATTTTCAGAGAAAGTCAAGGAATGACAGATTCTGTCTGAGGGAATGAGTTTCTCCAATTCCAAAGAGGTCAATTAATATCTGATTCTAAGGCCCAGGTGAAAGTTCTTCACCAGATCCTCGAAGCTGGAGTGTATGTTAGCTCAGACTCCAGGCCATCCTCATATTTCTCCAGCTCTTTCTCATGAACCAAAAGGTTACAGGATTTGAGTTCAGAAACAAGTAGAAATGAGAGTAGCAGAAGAATCATTGGCAGGGAGAGGAATTAGAAATATTGGGGGAAAGAAGGGCTCAGAAAATCTAGGATCACTCACATCATTTGGAAATTACATCATAAGATTAGGGAATAAAAGTAATAAATTACTATCTGAATCAGTAACTCGACTACTCTACATTACAACTGTTGTGTCAAAAGGTAGCTGTCCTAATTCTATTTTGATGAGAAAAACTGAGCACCTTCTTTCCTCACAAAGTTCTACAGAGTATCTTCATCCAGGTTGTTCTTACTCTCTACATCTTTTACTTTCCTTTGCTGGATTCAGTCAATGACACTTGAAAGTGTTATCATCTTCAGACATGTAATTACATTTTCTTCTAATCCATTTGTTATCAAGTAAAACAAATTATGTGGAAATATATGTCTATGGTAAATTTTCTTCCATGGCATATTTATTTGATGATATTAAGTATTATTTTAATAGTTTCATTTTTAAAACATTTTGTTACTATTTTGTTTTGTTACTATTATCACTAATTATTTGCACATTTTTTGTATTTTTCCATGTCTGTGTATTTGTTATTAAGCTTCTAACATTGTCTTTTTCCTCAACTGTTGCCTTCTTAAAATTGCAACTTACAAACTATATATGATGGTCCTGTATGTTCTGTTGATATATTTAATTTTTAATCTAATATCCACATATTATACAATATCTTCAACCTATTGTAACTGCTATGAAAATAAATAGGGAGGATCCTCATTAAAGCAAAAACACAATGCCAAAAAACCCAGTGAAATTAAGATTAAGTATATATCCAGAAATATTTACCAATGATACAGTAGAAACGTTCACTTCTCTTATATAACAGAACATATTTAAGCTATGAATAGCACATTTTCTTTATTCCCTCTTTCTGGTGCATCTAGGTTGATTACACAGCTTGGTTGCTTCTGCCATGGACATGGATGTTCATGTTAATTTATATTACTTCAGTATGTATCTAGTTGCGGTAAAGGTCATCAACGTGTCTTTTTGGTATTGTGTAAACTTCCATTATGATTTCCCTATGGCTTGCACTAGTTTATAATGCTACAAAACCAAATACAGAAGTTTATTTATCTGAGTGGTGATAGATATTCTGGTGTGTAAGATGGGATTTCAATGACTTTCCTCTTTATTTTCCTATGTATTTCCTATGTGGATATGACTCTCAAATATTTCACTTAATCATTAAACACTTACATTTGTACTTCATTCCTGATAAGTGTCTTTTCTTTTGGTATTTGATCAATTTTTAAGTTTTATAATATTTGATATTTTCCCATTCCAAATACTCACTTCAGTAAAAAGATTTTTTCATTACAATGGTGTACAATTAACTAAAAACAACTGATTATACATTTATACCACTGGATGTTTTTGTTTGTATTTACAGCAGGAAATTATTCCAATAAAGATGCTGAACTTCTTTCACGAGATATACTGAAAGGATAGTATCTCATATTGGCCTAAACTAATTTCAGAATTAATAGTCACAGCCTGGGCCACAACGGTCTGAGCTAAGTAAAACCACTAACACAGCACAAACTGCACTTAAAGAGAGCAAATTGCTTCATACAAGTTAGTAGAAATGCAACACCTTCATGAAGCAAATGTTGAAGTTCACAAGCAGACCTTAGGAATCTGAATATCAAGAAGATCAACGGATAAAAGTATTTATAAGGACAACTTTAGAACTCAAAATTGGGGAGGATACCAAAACTAGATACCAAAACTCAATGCTGAAGGGAAGGAGTGTTTTACCCCAAACCTCTGCTGTGTCTGACTCTCTCACACCAAACACATGAACACACACACACACACACCCCTAGTGAGAGGCCTTATCCAAAGTATAGGCATTCTGGACTTAGACTCCATTTTGAAGGCCTTTACCGAAAGTATCCATTGTGAAGGCCTTTACTGAAAGTACCCATTGTAAATAAAGACTTTTACTGAAAGTAAAAACTCAGGTTCCTGTAAAAACTGTGAAATGTCACAATAATGTTCTGCCCATAACTTCCCTAGCAATAGCCATCAGCGGATGACAGGAAGGTACATAAAGCTACAGATGTTTCTTAAGATAGTTAACAGTTTGCTGCTTACTGCTTAGCCTGTGCACGCTAGCCAATAAGATTGTTACAAGATTCAGTCACTAAATGTCAACTAATCATGTAACTGCCAAGGTAGGAACCCCTTACCTCAACCCTATACCCTAAAAAAACATCCCTGTTAACTGAAGGGTTGGGGCTCTCAACTCTGACCCACTGCTGTGGTGACAGATGTGAGTCCAGGCTCGAGCTTGCAATAAATGACTCTTGTGTGCTCGCATCGGAACTGGCTCCAAGAGGACTTTGGAGATCCTTATCTCAACACAAGGCAAGTGTACACAGAGAACCCCAGGGGCAGCTATATCTGGGACAATGACACGTTTATCCTCTTCCTTTTAGATAATCAAATGTGATGTTGCATTTGGCTCCACAGCTGCCCTACATCTGAGCAAGAGGAAGGAAAAGATGCCTTAGCCTGCAGGATGGCCTTGTGTACCCCTGGCTTTCTGTGTAAGAATGCAGTTCATGGTCCCCTAAGCAGGGGTAGTCAAGCTGAAATGGGGGTAAGCTTTGCCTGGAGGATGGCACCCTGTGAGCCTACATGTGTGGTGAAGCAGCCTGGAAAGCCCTGTGAGCAACTCTGGGAAGGCCTCTCAGTGGCTTGGAGAAGTTGACTCCTGTAGTTGGACATGGCAGGAGGAGAACAGGAATCCAGAAGATGGGAGAGGCACAGGAACTAATGTGCCTCTCCATGGAGACTCCTCAGCCATGCTAAGGAAGTTCACAACCCGCACGTGGCGGCCACTCTGCAGGTCCCCAGAGGCCCTAATTTTCTGGGGAGCAATGCCTGGTCCTGATCCAGAGCTGGAACTTCCCCAGTGGCCCTGGGCCTGGCTGGGCTGGAGCAGCCCCTACCAGCCATACTTTTCTGCCCTCCTGCTCATAGCCTCCTAGCAGCTGTCCGGTCTGCAGCACCCAAAACAGGCCAGCTCCATGGGCTAAGGCTGTGCTGGCAATTCCTGGTGCCTGCTTCAAGGCGAGAGAGAGGCCTAGCCCACAGTGGAGCTGGTCCTCACTCACTTCCAAGGGCGTCCACAGGGCATGACAACCATAGCCCCAGTGCTGCTGCCCTCCCTGCCCCCAGAGTTTACCTATAAGTCCCTGCCTTTGTTCTTGAAATTCTTTAGGCACTGGTTGTCTCATTTCTCATTGTCTGTTTGGGTGGGATTTGAGACTCCTTCCTCTCCTCACCAGGCAACCAGGCCCCAGGAGATTCATCTCAAATTCTGAACCTCACAGACACTCCCCAGATCCCAACTGCCTTTAGGGCTGATGCTGCCTGAGCTGCTGGCCTACTGCCTCCTTCTTCCCTTCAAAGCCTCTGCCAGGGCCTCCCATACTTGCTGCACTGCTCCCAGCACCAACCCCTGCTTGGCTTCCCATGAGGCCTCCTCCCTCCCCACACAGACACCATCCCCAACCCCAACAAGGGGAAGACAACTGTGGGCCTGGCCCAGCCGAATCACAGGTGTCACAGTGTGCAGCTGGCTGATTGGAGGCACCATAGGTCTCTGATCACTGTCTTTCACTTCACTTACACATATATTAATTGTATTAATTTGGTATGTAAGATTGGATCTCGCAACTTCTTATTAAGCCTTTGCAAAATAGCTGGTAGAAATGTAGTCCCAAAATGCAGATTGAAACTTTTTTAATTCTTTTGCCATTCAGAGATGTTTTAAGTAGTTATTGTAAGGTATATTAAATAGGTAGGTTTCATTAGGTAGCCGATGAAGAGAACACCACATGCTATTCAGGCAGGAAAAGTCTATTTACCGAACAGCTGCCCCCACCATGCATGGTGGAGAAGCATGGCTGAAAAAGGAAAGGAGGGTGGGAAAGGAAGTGGTGTGACCAAACTCTGGGCCAGGATTATCAAGGCCAGGAACAGAAAGACGTGTGGCAAGGTAGGGGAAAGGTGTGGCCACACTGGATCTGGATGTGACCTAGCTGGAGGAGAAGGTGACTGCTTCCAAGTCTGCCAGTTACCTAGGTAACAGATACTGGGCAGAAACTTAGCCAAAAGAGAGGGAGGTGTACCTGTGCAGACCTTACAGTTATAACCATCATGAACTCTCATTTCCATATCAGAGTGTTATTCCAAAAATATTTGATTATGCATCTGTTATCAATTATTTACAAGACTTGAAACATTTAAAGTTTCAAATATTAAAAGAAGATCTTTGATTCATGTTGAAAGGATGTGAGTAGGTTGAGCTGTTGTATACACATTCGTCTGTGTGTGTGTGTGTGTGTGTGTGTGTGTGTGTGTGTGTGTGTTTGGGTGTGTGTGTGTGTGTGTGTGTGTAGGGGGATTATATGTATCATTGAAATCAAGTATAAGGAACTTGTTTCCTTTTTCTGAGATATACATTATAGTGTTTCTTTGTTGGTGGTAGGCTCTGATTGCTTGCCTTTGCCTGATGTGCTCATTCCAGCTCAATTTTTCAATTAAAGCTTCTTATTTAGTACTGAGCATATAGGGTTCTGATATTGCTTTGTCTTTACTCTGCCATCTAGGATCTCCTTTTCTTCTTAAAATATTAAAATTCAATATAAATTTTACCTCCTGACTGATTTTCCTCTTTAGTTTGCATTTTGAAATAAGTATTATAAGACCTTTGATCTCTGTATTCATGAAGAAAAACCATTTTGAATTTTCTGTTTAATGTAATAACACCTGGACATATTTGTTAGCAACAAGATCTTAAAATTTCTTTTGTAGTTTTAGTTTAAAATACCCTCCTCCATGTTTTTAGTATGGGGAGACAAACACTTCCTAGTATCAACGATAACATTTTTATTCATTAAAATATCAGATAATTCATAATTTTGAATATGTCTAGTAGCAAATTATTCATTTGTTTGATAGACCAGTGCACAAAAATACCACTCATAGGGGCTGAGAAGGTGGATCAGTGGTATACAGCTTATCTTGAATGCACGAGACCCTGGGTTTGATTCCTAAGCACCACCTAAGCACAAAAAGCTAGAAGTGGTACTGTGGCTCAACTTGTAGAGCACTAGTCTTGAGCTGAAGAGCTGAGGGATGGCAATCAGGCCCAGAGTTCACCACCTCCGACAAACTAAATAAATAAATAAAACTCATACTGAAGTACATTAATTTCATAGATTGACTACCATTTTAGTGAGGGGCAGGGTGCCAAGATACAGTAGACCTTTGTCGTAAAGCTTTAAGAAGGATGTCAACACCTAACAAGTACTAAAAACAAAAAGTAAAAAAATTAGCTCTGACAACAACATATAGAATCGCCACTCAAAGAGAAACAAGTACTAAGAATGAAATACTTTTTATAACATTTCTTAAGAGAATCTGGCTCTACATTAATTATCATATAATGTGACCTTTAAAAATTCCATAGGTGGGCCTGAGACTTAAGGGCCCCTACAAAAATTGGAGGAGAGGATCATCAACCCAGATTTTTAAATTTGTTATTGTTAAAGTAGTGTACATACAGTTCACCATTTTATGAGTCGATGAGTTCATTTCTTATTTCACAATCTCATCACTTACTTTGCTTTCTCTGATTTTTCCTCCAGTCCCTGTCCACAAGAGGTATAGCTCATTGTGAATATATCATCTACAGAGTACAACTGCTGAATTTGCTTCCCTGTTCTCCCTGAATTTCTGTGGCTCCCTCAATGCCCATTAATGGATAAAGAACAGAAAAATCCATCTTGTTTCCAATTCCTGGAATTCATTTCAATATAAACATCAGTAGTTTTATCAGAGTGTCAGACTCTGTCCACACATCCTGAACACTTATACTTCCTGCACCCAATCATAACTCCCACCGGATTCTAAGGTCCACAAAGTAATTCTTTTCACTTTCCACACAGGAAGAAGCTGAGAGTCAGAAAAATTAAGTAATTTACTGGAAATACTGGGCTGAGAATAATGGCTCATATCTGAAGATGATAGTTTGAAACCAACCCAGGTTGATGTATACATTACCTGTTTATCTCCAGTTAACCAGAGAAAGCGAGAATTGAGTGTTTCCAGTGGTAGAGCTAAAAATGCCAACAGACTTGAATGGGAAAACTAAAGGATAGTGTCAATATGATGATTTTAAAATACCAATTCTGTCCCATACATAATCTCAGACAGCACCCACTGTCTCTCTCTCTCTGTCTCTCTCTCCTTAAAGAAGATGTTACTACTGAAATGCAAATAGATATTTTTATTTTTGTTAGTTTTATTTTAGCCTTAGTGAGGCTTGACTTGATAGTTTCTACTGATGAGCCACAACTTAGAACTTTGTTATAATTATACCCATGTCTGTATTCAGAGAAACATTCTCCTAGTTAAGTCTTCCTTTTCCAGCAATGATAAGTTTTCTCTCCTTGGCCCAGTTTCTTCTTTGGGACTCAATATCTTAGGCTTTTCTGTCTTGCATGGTCTATAAGTTCTTTGATCCACTTGATCTTAGCCATCCTAATAACCAGGATTATAGGTGGTAACTACTGTACTGGACAGAACCTGCTTTGGGAAAAGTGTTCTAGGTTCACCATTCAGGGGCGGTTGTTAGTATTCACCCATAATCACTTTGTCTTCACAATTGGGAATTTGTTAGGTCCAGGAATTCAGGGGAAGCACACACTGTGTACTATTTCATACTTTTTTAAATTTAATGACACCTTCCACCTATTGTCTACTTTAAGCATTGTGTGAAGAGAAAGGTTGCCCCAAAAGACAGAAGCACTTTACTAACTGTTGCTCTCAAAACACAGGAGGAGGAAAAGAAGTTCTGAAGGAGCCATATAGCCTAGACACTGAGTTCTTAGAAACTCAAGCTGCCTTTTATCTTACCTTCAACAAAGAAAGTCAGAGACTGCAGTGGCTTTTAAGCTCCATTTATATTCCTGAGCATGGGTTTCCTTCCCCTTTGCCCTTCTAACCCTTTATATCAGGGGCAGGTGGGAAGAAGTAACAAGAATGCTTAGAGTTTGCACCTGTGATTAAAAACTTCATTTTGTGATCATAAACATTCCACAACTTCTTGAATTGAATCTGAGGGGAAGACGGAAGTTAGGTAAGGAATTCAGAAACTTATAATTACTTCTTGGCTATCTAAACTCATCCCTTCCCACCCCTCAGAATCATATTTCCCAACTGTGTAGACATCCTTATACTCTGTTCTCCTGGAGTTTGAGTATGGGGAATCATCTGCTTCTTATGTGTACTGCTTTACAAATGGAGATTTTTCTCCTAGGCTCAGAATGATTTCATTGACGGGGACACTGTGCAATAAGCTAAACAGGGTTTCTTCATGTGTTCATACACTAGGTAGGACTACTAAGGGCTAAATAGTAATCAAGGCTCACTTGCTGTCAGTGGTATTGCTCTGAGAAATTACTGTCAATGTTGCCCACAGTACCTAGTCCAAGGCCTTTTAGAAAGGCTCCAGACCAAAACTGCTTGAGTATTTGTGTGAGATAATCATCATTGAGCAACTATATTCCATGGTTTGTGAGACATTCACTTCTGTAAGGATATGCATATGAGGGCTCAAGAAGAGAGTTACTTGGAAGAAAGGTCCTAGGATGCAAAATGTCCACTAGAACAATGGAAACCCATGGTTTGGCATGCTTAATGTTTTAACCTGTGCACTGAACTAACAGGTAAAAAGACACACAAAGAAACCTGCCACTTATACCAAATAAAGAGATATGGTGAAAGTCAGAGAAAGGACATTGATTTCATGGTAGTCATGACAAACAACACCTTAGCACACCCTCAGAATACTAATTCCATACTCACTTACTTTTCTATTCACCCATGTTACTAGTGTGAGTTGTATTTAGAAGTCCTCAGGGACTTCAGAACAGGAAGATCTAGGGGAGAGCCTAAGATTGGTCTGCCATTTGGGACATAAAATAACTAGTTTGATGAAAGCCCTTAGTAGTGTCCTACAAATATGTGCATTTACCCTAGTATATTTGATAAGTATCCTCTCACTAATTTATCTTTGGTTGGGTCACTTGCTGACAGAGCAGCTGTCTGGTAGCTCCACTGTGAATTCACTTTATTCTGCTGAAACAGAAATGGAAAAGGAGAGACTGACCACAACAGATTTACATCTTTCTCAATGAGCAGTGAATGGCAGTGGAGTATTTAAGATGCTTCCCATGTTCTCAGTTAGCTAGTACCACCTTGGAATCCAGTTCAAATCTTGATAAACAGATACAGACCTTACATGAGCTTGTTGCGCCAGAATCACAGCTAGAGATGTATATGAGAAAGTGGAACGTTTGGTGTGAAAGACACAGGTTGACATGAAGCACAATTCAAAGGATGTGGAGATGAAGTGAGCTACCTGGAGGGAAAAGGAGAGGCAGCTGAAGCTGATGAGCACCTAGAGAGAGAAGACAGAGCAAGTTTGAGGCCAACTGGACATCAAAGTAACCCATCTGAATTACAAGAGTCTGACTATCCAGAGCCAGAGAGAGGTTGGAAGACCAGACCAGCAAGTGATCTTGCCCATTTCTAGGGAACTCTCAGAATGCCAGGATAAGAATTGGTAGCTTCCCACTGCTACTGAGCACATCTCAGATTCCTTGTTACCATGATAATTGACACTGGAGAGGAGCAGCGAGAGTTGTATAAGGTGATTGCAGCTCACTATGTGGAGCCAGTTCTGCAGCATTGTGGAGTGTGGTCTCTCAGGATGCTTAGGGCAAAGATCCTATAGCTGATGTCAAAGAATGCAATCTTCTTGGAATAGACATTTATAGATGGTACGTACCTGAACACAACAAGCTGATAATGAGCTGCTAGAGGTAGTTCCCTAAAGATCTAACAGCCAAAACTGGAAAGGCAAACGCAGAGCTCTGCACTACATCAGCCCACCATGACAAATGCTTCTACCCTAGTACTGGGTACCCAGTTTGCACACCCATGACCTTGTTACCCTGATTGTGTCCTACAAATATTCACAATTTTTATCTTTCAGTTTATCTATGCTTCCTTTTCCCTGCTAAACTGTTCTGGATGTCTGTAGTAGCTATCACAACCCCTGCAAAGCTGTTGCTGCTACCTAATATCCTGCCACTGCAACCCTGCAATTACAGTCACAATTACCCTTTCCCTGGTATCTTAGTCTCTGCTACTCTTTTCTGCTACCCATAATTCTTAGCATCATGGTTCCAGACACCTGATCCCTGACACCCCCGTCTGTGATACCCCAT
Organism: Dipodomys spectabilis; assembly: GCF_019054845.1. Taxonomy (NCBI): domain Eukaryota; kingdom Metazoa; phylum Chordata; class Mammalia; order Rodentia; family Heteromyidae; genus Dipodomys; species Dipodomys spectabilis. The sequence goes on from NW_024871011.1 coordinate 334,873, forward strand.
TACCAAACAAAGTAAGACAAGAATGGGCACAGTCGACTTGGGTATTCCTCTTGCAGGCACAATGGACAAGTTATTTCTCAGGTATTTAACATGAGGGACTAACTTGTGGTGTAAAGCAAAGAGGTTACTCAGAAGTGACTAAAATCCAAAGATATCAACTTATAACTTGTTGCTAGGAAGCCCTAAGGTGAAAGTTAATGCAAAAAGAAAATTTTACAAAGAATATAGGGAAGATATAAAAGGTTTAGCTTAGTCTCTTACACTTGTGATCTGAATTATTTTCTGGCATAGATATGTAACTCTTTTGCAGTTTTAAAAGTTTATGAAGATGCACTTTTATGTGGTATTTATATTAATTTATGGAATAGTTGCATATGATCACATTAATGATATTCACTATTTTATTCTCTATGATATGATCATGATTCTGCCTTTGGCAATATGAATTGAGCTCTCTAACAACAAATGTAATTTAATTTTCAAATACTACAAGGAGATTACTGCGGCTAGTACAAAAATAAAAGCTGGAACAAGAAAATTGAATAAAGCTACAAATTTGAAGGGATGGGGTCAGTGGTAAGGGCTATGATAAAAGAGAAATTTTTCACTATGGAATCTTGGAAAAATAAAATGTGCTTTGTTGAATTACTAGCTTTTTAAACTTTCTTAGAAAGCAGAACATGGTTTTTGATTCTTACTTTTTGGAACCTCTTTAATGAGTGGTTTAACAAAAATTATCAAAATGACTGAAAATTCACTGATGTGAATTAAAATTATACTCAAACTTACCTTGAGATGCAGACCTGCTTGATTCCTTTACTATTTAATTAATGGAATAAGCTTCCTTTTGAATGGTTGGGGAGTCCATGACACTTGTTCCAAAACAAGAAAATATATTGGAGGGGAAAAAAAAGAGGAAGGTGACTCAAGGCTGCCGAAATTAGCATATTTCCAATTGGACTTTAATGGGTTGTTTATACAAAGAATAAGAATTTCTTTTTTGTGGTGGGGGAGTCCGGTCGTGGGGACTGAAATCTGGGCCTGGGCGCTGCCCCTCAGCTCTTCAGCTCAAGGCTAGCACTCTACCAATTGCCATAGCACCACTTCCAGCTTTTGTCTTTTTGCTTATGTGGTGCTGGGGAATCGAACCCAGGGCCTCAGGCATGCAAGGCAAGCGCTCTACCACTGAGCCACCTTCCCAGCCCAAGAATAAGAATTTCATCTTAACATAATAATTTCAAAAGGGATGGGCTACAGGACAGTTTCTAAATGTAATGTTTAATGCTGTTGGATTACTTGAAGACAAAGGTTTACAGAAAACTTTAAATTGCAGGAAAACTGTAATGTACCAATAAACACCTAGAAGAAATGTGATTTAAAAATTCACGGTTCAAAGCAAACCCTGGCAGGAAAGTCTGTGAGACACTTATCTCCAAACAGGAAGTGGCACTGTGGCTCAATTGGTAGAAGGCTCACCTTGAGCTCAAGAACTAGGGATATGTTAATACACCGGTCCTGACTTCAAGCCCCACGACTGACAAAAAGAAATTTTAAAGAATTAAAGCATTAGGGCTGGGAAGGGGACTTAGTGGTAGAGTGCTTGTCTTGCATGCATGAGGTCCTGGGTTCAATTCCTCAGCACCACATAAGCAGAAAACCTGGAAGTGGCGCTGTGGCTCAAGTGATAGTTTGCTAGCCTTGAGCTGAAGAGTTCAGGCACAGTGCCCAGACCCAGAGTTCAGGACCCCCTACAAACAACAACAACAACAACAAAATTAAAACATCAAACAACCTGAAATTATTGTCCAGAATAATAAGTACAGTACTATCTGTTTACATGACTTAGTGACTTGAAACCTAGTTTAGCAGGGGAGGTCGTTGGCAATTTGTGTGTTTGCCAAAACCTGCAAAATTATTTTCTACTTTCCCAAGGAGGGAGAAAGGAAGGAATGGGGGAAGGAGAGAAGTGTGTGGTGACCTTTCCTTTTGGTTCAGTTATTATTTTCTGGAGTCAAATTCAGAGAAATTCTGCTAGAAATCCTAGTTGCGTGGGTAATAAAGAAGCTATGCCCTGGAAGTGGTTTTGTCCTGTCCTTGGCCTGGTTCCAACCACCACTGGATTATCCATGTCGCACTTCAGGACCAAGATGCCTTGAAGACTACTGATCCACTGTGCAGGTGGACCTAACCACATCCAGAAAAGGCAGAAAATGCAATGCTGAGGGCAGCAGTGGAAATCTACATCAGGCAGAGGTGTTTTTCTATTTTTTTATTGTAAAAATACTGTACAGAGGGCTTATAGTTACATGAGTTGTTAATGAGTACATTTCCTATCGAGCATTGTTCCTCCTCCTTCATTTTTTCCCCTACCATCCTTTCTTTTTTGGTCCGATCGTGGGGCCTGAACTCTGGGCCTGGGCGCTGTCCCTCAGCTCTTCAGCTCAAGGCTAGCACTCTATCACTTGAGCCACAGCGCTACCTCCGGCTTTTGTCTTTTTGCTTATGTGGTGCTGAGGAATCAAACCCTGGGCCTCAGGCATGCAAGGCAAGCACTCTACCATTGAGCCATCTTCCCAGCCCCAACCCTACCATCCTTTCCCTCCCCAAATCTCCAACTTTTCCCTCCTTGACCCCTGCCTGACTTTGTAAATTCATTTTTCCACATAGTGTCCTGTACATCTCATCGTCACAATGGGTCAAACTGCATCCCCATTTAAGCTTTCTGCTATATCGCTTCCACTCCCCAAATTACAAAAACTGTATATACGATGCAGAACACTGGAATCAAATACAGTGAAAACAGGGGTTATATCGTGAGGAAATGAACCAACAAGCCAATCACATAGTACATTATGGGTAAATTAAAAACAAAAGCAAAAAACACTTGGGTCTCTGACTTGGGGTACATTTCACTTAACATCATCTTATATGATCATATGTATCTACCCATTGATCTTCTCTGCTTGTCCTAGACATGCAAACAAGGGAAAAACAAGGTATGTTTCTATGGGTCTGGCTTACTTCACTTAATAAAATTTTTACCAAGTCTTTCCATTTCCTAACAAATGGGGCAGTGTCATTCTTTCTGATGGAGGGATAGAATTCCATTTTGTGTGTGTGTGTGTGTGTATGTGTGTGTGTGTGCTCGTGCACACGCAAACGCACGTGTGTATACCACATTTTCTTGATCCATTCATCTACTGAGGTGCATTGAGGTGAGTTCCATATCATAGCTATGGTGAATAATAAACATGGTTGGGCTGGTAGCTTTGGTATGGCCTTGTTTGTGATCATTTGGGTAAATGCCCAAAAGTTGGATTGCTGGGTCATAGAGGAGCTCTATGTGGGGTCTTTTGAAGAACTTCCATACTGCTTTCCAAAGTGGTTTAACAAGTTTACACTCCCAGCAACAAAGCAGTAGGGTTCCCTTTTAGCCACATCCCCTCCAGCATTTGTCGTTAACACATTTCTTGATTATAGCCATTATAACTGGAGTGAGGTGCAATCTCAATGTTTTGATTTGCAGTTCTTTTATTACTAGAAAAGTTGAGCATTTCTTCATGTGTCTAATGGATATTTCTATTTCCTCTTCAAAGAAGTACCTTCCTCTTTAAGTCTTTAGCCCACTTAGTTATCGGGCAGTTGTTTCTTTGAGGATTTGTTGTTGGGGGATTTAATTTTTTGAGTTCTAAGTATATTTCAGATATAAGACTTTGTCCGTTTTATGGCACATGAACATCTTCTCCCAGTACGTGGGATTTCTATTGATCTAGCTAGTTATGACCTTTACTTTTCAGAAGCTCTGCTGTTTCATACAATCATATTTTTCCAACCTTTCTTTAATTTTTTTTTGTTTCTGGTTCTCTATTAAGAAAATTTTGGACTATGTTAAAGAGCTCTAGAGTTTCTCCTATTCCTTCATGTAATATTTTCACTCTCTCTGCTTTAATTTTGAGGTCAGTGATCCATTCGGTGTTGATTCTCGTGCAGTGTGATATATATGTATGTATATATATATATATATATATGTATATATATATATGTATATATATACATATATATATGGATCTAGATTTAGTTGTCTACAGGTGTTTAACCAATTTTACCAACACCATTTACTGTTTTTCCTCCACTCCATTTTTTTTAGCTCCCTTGTCAAAGATTGGGGGCTATAAGCCAGTGGGTTCGTTTCTGAGTCTTCAATCCTATTCCATTGTCCTCAGGTCTGTTCTTGTGCCAGTTCCAAGCTGTTCTTATCACTATGGCTTTTTAGTAAAGTTTGAAATTTGGAACTGATATTGCTCCAGTGCTGTTCTTTCTGCTAAGGATTGACAAACCTACAGCCAGCATTATATTTAATGGTGAGAAGTTAAACCCATTTCTTATAAATTCAGGAATGAGATAAGGATGCCTGCTCTCTCCAGTCCTCTTCAACTTAGTATTAGAATGCTATCTGTGTCTATAAGATAAGATGCAATCTTAAAGGGGATCCAAATAGCAAAAATGAAGAAAACTCTCCCTCTTTGAAGATGAGTTGGTTTTGTATTTAATGAAAGCCATGGACTCCATTCCCAAGTTACTTGAGCTGATCAGAAATTTTGGCAAACTAGCAGAGTATAAAATTAACCTTCAGAAATCAATGGCTTTCCTGCATTCCAATAACGATAAGAGTGCAGCTGAAATTAGGAAAGCAACCCCTTTTTACTAGCAGCACAAAAAATAAAATAACTAGGAGTTAACTTAAGAGGTGAAGTACCTCTATGATGGGAATTTTAAAAACCTGAAAAAGAAAATTAAAGCAGAGCTATGGAAGTGGGAAACTTCCCATTCTCCTGGATTGGGAGGATTAACATCATGAAAATGGCAATTCTGCCAAAGGCTATATCCAAATTCAATGTAATACCTATCAATATCCCAATGTCACTCTTCAATGAAATAGAAGAAGCAATCCAAAAATTCATACAGAACAATAAAAGACCCTGAATAGCAGAGAAGTTTATTGTGACTCTCATTTTTTATTACCACTTTTATTCTACAAAGTAATTTATGAATTTTAACTTTCTTCCCTCCCTTTGGATAAAGCTCACAAACACCCTGCCTCTACCTCCCAAGAAACTTAATTCTTAGCTCTGGACAATTGTTCCTAGATATTGAGTTACTTAATTATATTTTGAGCGCATAAAACATGCATATAAAATTAGCACATTTTGATCTTATGAGAAAACAGCCTTTTTTTTCCTCTCTCAAATTTATTTCCTCATAGGCATTTTGAGAGAAAATCTGTTTTCATTTTTAAATGAAAGACTGGTAGGAAACTATGTTCAGATATAAGACTTTGTCCATTTTATGACTCATGAACATCTTCTCTCAGTACGTGGGCTTTCTATTGATCTAGCTAGTTATGACCTTTGCCTTTCAGAAGCTCTGATGTTTCATGCAATCCCATTTGTCCGACCTTTCTTTAATTTGTTTTGTTTCCGGTTCTCTATTAAGAAAATTTTGGACTGTGCTAAGAGCTCTAGAGTTTCTCCTATTCCTTCATGTAATATTTTCACTGTTTCTGCTTTAATTTTGAGGTCATTGATCCATTTTGTGGTGATTCTCGTTCTGTGTGATATATATGTACACACACACACACACACACACACACACACACACACACACACACACACATATATGGATCTAGCTTTAGTTTTCTACAGGTGTTTAACCAATTTTGCCAACACCATTTACTGAAAAGGCTGTCTTTCTTCCATTCCATTTTTTTAGCTCCCTTTTCAAAGGTTAGGGGGCTATAAGCCAGTGGGTTCATTTCTGAGTCTTCAATCCTTTTCCATTGTTGTCAGGTCTGTTCTTTTGCCAGTACCAAGCTGGTCTTATCACTATGGCTTTTTAGTAAAGTTTGAACTGGACCCATGTGGACCAAAAGGATAACAGAGGAGGGTACACAGCAAAGCCAAAGGGGCTTCAGGCCCCCAGTGCTGCAGCTGGTGCACTGCAAGTCCAGGCTCTTCTGGCACTGATGGGCATATGCAAGGATGGCCTTGTACCCGTGCCCACAGGGACCAGAATATAGAGGTCCTCAGGGATGTTGAAGCGGCTCCAGGGAGCTGAGCTGCCACATTTGTCACAAGACTGCTGGCAGAGGGGCCAGCACATAGCTCTAGTCACCAGAAATCCTTAAAGGCTGATGCCAACCAAGGCTGGGCTACTTGGCCCCAAGGGGATGGACTGCACACACAGCCATCCTTCACCCATGGGCTGTGCAGGTACAAATATGGTGTCCCCCACTCCACACCCCAGGAAATGACCTTAGAATGGAGTCTCCCTAGGATGGCACTCACACTCTGGACCACTGCAGACCAATACCAGCATAGTTGGAGGAGGAGAGGGCAGCAATGGACTCAAATCCAGCCCCTTGGCTGCCAGCTCCTGGGTGAAATAGAGCAACTGAGACTGGGAAGAGAGGTGGGTAGGGTGGGCGGGGCTCAAATGGCAATGCTGGGGAGCATGCACACACTTCCCCTCACTGCACATCCACCACAAGGGATGTGGTACCCACATCCACACCCACAGGGACTACAGAAATGGGGGTTGAAGTGGTGACTTGGAAAGGGTTCTAGGGCACAGCCTTGCTGCAGCACTGAACAAGAGGCAAAAAAAAATGAAAAAATGCTATTCGGGGTCTTTTATTGTTCCATATGAATTTTTGGATTGCGTCTTCTATTTCCTTGAAGAATGAGGATGGAATTTTCATAGGTATCACGTTGAATTTGTAGATAGCCTTGGGAAGTATTGCCATTTTCACGATGTTAACCTTTTCATTCCAGGAGCACGGGAGCTTTTGCCATTTTCTAAGTTCTGTTTTAATTTCCTTTTTCAAGATTTTAAAGTTTTCATCATAGAAGTCCTTCACTTCTTTGGTTAAGTTAATTCCTAGGTATTTTATTTTTTGTGGGGCTATTACAAATGGAGTTGCTTTCCTAATTTCAGGCAAACTTTTCTCATTGTTGGCATACAGAAAAGCCATTGAATTTGGGGGGTTAATTTTATACCCTGCTACTTTGCCAAAGTTTTGAATCAGCTTGAGTAATTTGGGAGTGGAGTCTATGGGATTCTTTAAATACAACATCATGTCATCTACAAAGAGGGAGAGTTTTATTTATTCTTTCCGTATTTGGATCCACTTTATGTCAGCATCCTGTCTTATTGCTGTAGCTAGGCATTCTAATACTAGATTGAAGAGAAGTGGAGAGAGAGGACATCCTTGTCTTGTTCCTGAGTTAAGAGGAAATGGCTTTAATTTTTACCATTAAGTATAATGCTGGCTGTAGGTTTGTAATATACAGCCTTTATTGTATTGAAGAATGTTCCATGGATTCCTAATTTTTCCAAAACTTTCATCATAAAGGGGTCTTGGATCTTGTCAAATGCTTTTTCTGCATCTATTGAGATAACCATGTGGTTCTTATCCTTGCTCCTGTTGATGTGATGTATAATATTAATTGATTTGCATATATTGAACCAGCTTTGCATCCCTGAAATGAATCCTGTTTGATCGTGATGTATGATTTTTTGGATGAATTGTTGAAGTCGATTGGCCAAAATTTTGTTGAGAAGTTTTTCATCAATGTTCATCAAAGAAATGGGTCTATAGTTCTCTTCCTTTGATGAGACCTTGCCTGGTTTTGGGATGAGGGTTCAGATGGCTTCATAGAATGTGTTCGGTAGTGAACTCTCTCTTTCAATTTCATTGAAGAGTTGGAGGAGTATTGGTGTGAGCTCTGCTTATGGAACAATAAAAGACCCTGAATAGCAAAAATGCTCCTCAATGGAAACAACGCTGCTGGAGGAATATCAATACGAAATTTCAAACACTACTATAAAGCCATAGTAATCAAAAACAGCTTGGTATTGGCATTAGAACAGACCTCAGGACCAATGGAATAGACTTGAAAACCCAGAAATGAACCTACAGACCTATAGCCATCTAATCTTCGATATGGGAGCTAAAACAATAGAATGGAAGAAAGACAGCCTCTTCAGTAAATGGAACTGGAAAAACTGGTTAACTACTTGTAGAAAACTAAAGCTAGATCCTAATATATCACCCTGCACCAGAATCAACTCCAAATGGATCAAAGACCTCGAAGTCAAAGCAGACACTCTGAAAACATTACAGGATGGAATAGGAGAAACCCTAGGTCTCCTTGGCTCAGGCTGAAATTTTCTGAATAGAGACCCGGAAACAAAACAAATCAAAGAATGGTTGGACAAATGGGATTGCATGAAATTAAAAAGCTACTGCATGGCAAAGGACATAGCTAGCAAGATCAATAGAAAGCCCACGGATTGGGAGAAGATCTTCACTAGCCATACAACAGACAAAGGTCTCATATCTAAAAAATATTTGGAACTCAAAAAATTAAATCCCCAACAACAAATCCTCAAAGAAACAACTGCCCTATAAATAAGTGGGCTAAAGGCTTAAAGAGATACTTCTCTGAAGAAGAAAGAAGGATGGCCAATAGACACATGAAGAAATGCTCAACATCCCTACCCATAAAGGAAATGCAAATCAAAACAACATTGAGATGCCACCTCACTCCAGTTAGAATGGCAAAAATCAAGAACTCTAACAACAACAGATGCTGGAGGGGATGTGGACAGAAGGGAACCTTATTTCATTGTTGGTGGGAATGTAAACTTGTTCAACCACTTTGGAAAGCAGTATGGAGGTTCCTGAAAAGACTTCACATAGAGCTCCCCTATGACCCAGCAATCCCACTTTTGGGCATTTACCCAAATGTTTAGAAACAAGACCACACTAAAGCTACCAGCACAAATCTGTTTATTGCAGCACTATTTCCCATAGCTAAGATATGGAACCAACCCAGATGCCCCTCAGTAGATAAATGGATCAAGAAAATGTGGTATATATACACAATGGAATTCTATGCCTCCATCAGAAAGAATGACATTGGCCCATTTGTTAGGAAATGGAAAAACTTGGAAAAAATTATATTAAGTGAAGTAAGCCAGGCCCAAAGAAACATAGGTCCTATGGTTTCTCTTATTTGCAATATCTAGTACATGTATGAGTCAAGCAGAAAAGGTCAGATAACGTGATGTTAGGAAAATGAACCCTTAGATATGTATTTTAATGTTTTTTCTTTCATGCATTTGTTTCCAACACATTTATAAGATTATCTCTTTTTTGCTTTGTGTGTCTCTCCCCCACAGTGTAACCCCTGCTTTCACTATATTTGATGTTAGTATAACTTGTGGAGGAGGTGGGGAAAAACAAGTCGTTTAAGGATACAGGTGGACCTGTTGCAACAATGAGAAGTTCAAGTTGTCATGTCGAAAACGAGCTTTACAAAGTTTGTGCGGGGGGGGGGTGGGGAAGGGGGGAAGATTGGGTGGGTGGGTGGGTGGGAGACTGGGAAGTGATGTAAAGGTAAACAAAGGAGGAGGCTGCAATACTTGATAAGAAATGTATGCATTATCCTGCCCATGTAATTGTGACCCCTCTGTACAGTATGTTCACAAAAAAATAAAATAAAACAAAATAAAAAATAAAATAAAAAAAGAAAAAATAAAATATAAAAAGAAAAAATGTCCACTAAATCTTTTCATCAATGATAACCTATTATACTTTAAAAACAGTTTTCTTTCCTCTTGTCCTATATTTTTGCATGGGGCCTTCTGAATTAACCAGAAATTGCTAGGATTTCTTCATGCACAGTAATAGAAATAAATATAGTGTCTATTTTTTGTTAATTAAGGGAATTTGCATTTAGTTCTTCCCATGTTAGATTCATGAAAAAGAAAACCTGAAGTGTATCTGTAAAACTCTAAACTCAGGATTTCTTCTGCACTCCTCACTGAAGAAAGAGAATAAAATGACAGAGCAACAGGTATCACCCATATTGTCACTGTGCTAGCTCTCTCTCTCTGATTAGAAAATAATCCTGCCATGCAAATGCAGATCGCTTACAATTCTTTCTGTTATATTGCATTTATCTTCCTCCTCCTGTCTCCTCTCCTGCTCCTCTTCCCCAGGATCCTGTTTTCCTCTTCCTTCCCTCCTTCCCTCTTCTTTCTCCTTGTTCCCTGTTCTTCTCCCTCCTGCTATGTCGTTCCTCCTCTGTTACCCCTTCCTCCTCATTTCCTTTCCTCTTTCTCCTACACTTTCACTTTCTTCTATTCTTCTTCATGGTCCTGGGGGTTGAACTCACACTAAGCAGATGCTCTGATGCTTGCTACAGGCCTCCAGTCTAGACTTAATTTCAGTGACACTCTATTTCTGATTTGGTTTTAAGTAGCAACCCCAGCAAAGACTTTTGATTCAGGATTTAATTCATTGTACATATTCTAAACCATAAATATTTGCTAATTCATACATTGTTGCTAATAGGTTTTGATTATACTTTGGGCTTCATATAAATTCATCAGATCCAATGTGTTTGTTAAAATATGTTGCAGTTTTACACAATATCTTGTATCTTTTTCTGATCCTAACCCCAGCTCTAACTGGAACACCTTTCCTAATAATAAACCTACAGATAAATGAATCATAATTTTAATACCACCCTCTAGTTCACATTTATCCTAAATCTTGCTAGGCATGTAGGTGTAAATTATACTTGCATTTTGAACCTTAAGTTTTTAGTGTTTTTCTATTTCCTGTCAGGTTTTGTTTTCCATGATTTTTAAAATTTTATTTTATTGTAAAGAGTCTTACAGAGGAATTACAATTACATGTGTAAGGTAATGAGTACATTTCTAGTTGAACATTGTTACGCTCTTCTTTGTTGTTCTCCCACTATCCCTTCCCTCTCCCATCTCCCTCACTCCTCCCTCCTCATGATGTAAAGTTCATTTTCAATATAGTATGTTGTGAGTATTATTGTTGCAATGGGTCATCTTGTGTTGAACCTAAATTTTCTTTTTTTCTCTAACCCTAATACTAATTCTGCTTGGGATCCTAACCCTAATCATAATAATAATGATAGCTCAATTCAAAAGTTAACAAAAAATATTGAAGTTTTTATTCATCCTGTTAATCCATTGTACATCTTGAATTAAGTTGCAGTTCACCTTACATCTTCCGAATTAGATTATATGTGCATATGTAAAAATGTCATTTTATGTGAACAACAGAAGATCTTTGGAGGAAGGAATAATGAGAAGGAAAGAAGGAGTATAATCAAATGCTTTAAATATATTTTGGAAAGAGCATAATGAAACTGCCATTTTGTCAATTAATAACCATTAACAAAAAAACTAAAAATTAAAAAGTAAATAACACACTGCCTTCTAGAGTTCTTTAAGAGAGCCATGACATGTCTTGTGAATAAAATACTTGTGTTAGATCAACTTTGTTCATGCATAATTTATATTGTTATTGGTCAATTATTTAACTTAATCAATAAAAATAAGAAATAAGATTCCATGATAAAAAATATAAATCAGTTATTTAGTAATTGTTTGAGAAAAAAAGTCATGACTTTAGGAAACTAAATTTCTATGTCTCTACAAAGCAATAATTTAGGTTTACTAATCTAGTTTTTCTAGTAAGTTTAGAGGACATAATTGGTATGAAAAACAACTAACTGTACATCTTGTTTCTTGAATGAGTGATGTTTTAAACATTTTCTTTTATTCAAATGAATACTTAGGTTTAGTTTTCAAAATAAATAAAATTTTATCTCCTTTCAGAAGAAGTACTATCCCTGCAATTAAATGTATTAGTTTATTCAGGTATTTAAAAGCTAAATTTTCTATGTTTGTTATGTACTCTTCATATTCAGAATGACATGGTTTTCTATTCATAAATGTGTAAACTCTGTGATTTTTGCTTCATTAATATGTTATCTCATGAGGTTGTTGTGAAGAATCCAGTAAACAGTGTGTTCAAAGACATTTCCTGAATTCTAAATTTTAAATCTCATCATTTTTAGCCTTTGATTATATCATTCATTGACTCTTCGGAGCAATTAAACTGAAATAAATACTACTTTTAAAACATTTCAATCACTTTGTAAATACTATTAACATAGTTTACACAGAAACTAATTATTTCCAAATCACCATATTTGATGATCTTAATGTGAAGAATGTAGAGAGTAGAAGGTCCTTATACTCGACATCATTTTTGGTTAAATTAAATCAAATCATATATCTGGATTTCTAATTTGGAACTTAATCACATGAAACAGGAAAATAATAAGAAAAATGATTACTTTGAGACCATTTTCTTCTTGAAATAATGCAGCAAAATATCTCTAAGAAATATATTTTTTAATAAAATGTTTCAACGTTTAGGTAAAGTGCATTATACTTTAATATAAAATTTATCTCAAAATAGAAATTCTGCAACTAATCTATGTTTTTATGAACAAAATGCTGTGACTTCTAGTCTTGTTATGTGATTTTAATTATATTTTTAGCTGTGACATGATTCCTATTTACACTTAATGATAACTTCTGTAATCATACAATCATGCCTGTACACACTAAATTATGTAAGATAATACTCAAAATAAAATGATCATTTTTCCTTTTTCCCACAGGGGAGGGTGAGGTGCTGAAGTATATTAAATGAAAGCACTGTAAAAGATAGTCTTTATGAAATAGAAATTTATAAAGTGAGGGTGGGATGATGAGCACTTTTTACTTGGCTGAACAGGAATTCTCATTTCTACAGTACTTTCTAACCTTTTAATCACACAGGGAAATCCACAAAATCTGAAGTTCATATGAAGGAATTACATTCCTAAATGATGTGGCACACCTGCTCAAAAGTTTGGTCTCATCACTAGTCCTTTGTGCTTACTGGCTGATCTATTTCTCGATCATATGTTTCATATTATTTAGCATATTAACTATGCAGCTGTGAATACATAGCAGGCGACTCCTGAAATCACAGCTATTGCTGGGTAATATTCAGGAGAGAGGAAAGATATTTTATTAATCTGCAGTTCCTCCCTTTGGCCTTCACTATACCAATTAATTGTTAAAACAATCATATAAGATGGTAGTTAATTTTTCTCTTTTTAAGTAGAGATTAAGCAAGTGTTTTTCACAGTAAAAATTGATGACAGTTGTATCAGAGCTCTGGTATGAGCACTTTTACCCTAACAAGTAATGCTCTATGGGCTGTAAATATGGAAGCCACACTAAAATTCTCTCTCTCTACACACACAGAGTCTCTCTTTCTCTCTCTCATTCTTTCTGATGGAGGCATCGAGTTCCATTGTGTATATATACCACATTTTCTAGATCCTTTCATCTACTGAGGGGCATCTGGGTTGGTTCCATATCTTAGCTATAGCAAATAATGCTGCATTAAACATAGTAGCTTTAGCGTGGTCTTGCTTATGAACATTTGGGTAAATGCCCACAGGTGGGATTGCTGGATGATAGGGGAGATCGATGTGGAATCTTTTGAGAATCCTCCATACTACTTTCCAAAGTGGTTGAACAAGTTTACATTCCCACCAACTATGCAGTAAGGTTCCCTTCTGTCCACATCCCCTCTGGCATCTGTTGTTAGTAGAGTTCTTGATTATAGACATTCTAACTGGGGTGAGGTGAGAATCTCAATGATGATTTTATTTGCATTTTTTTTATGGCTAGAGAGGTTGAGCATTTCATCATGTGTCTATAGGCGATCCTTCTTTCCTCTTCAGAGAAGTTTCTCTTTAATTCTTCAGCCCACTTATTTATTAGGCAGTTGTTTCTTTGAAGATTTGTTGTTGGGGGATTTAATTTTTTGAGATCCAAGTATATTTCAGACATGAGACCCTTGTCCATTGTATGACTAATGAAGATCTTCACCCAATCCATGGGATTTCTATTGATATTGCTAGCTATGTCCTTTGCCATGCAGAAGCTCTGCAATTTCATGTAATCCCATTTATCCAACCTTTCTTTGATTTGTTGTGTTTCTGGGTCTCTATTAAGAAAATTTTGGCCTGTGCCATGGAGACCTCGGTATTCTCCTATTCCATCCTGTAATGTTTTCAGAATGTCTGCTTTGACTCTAAATTCTTTGATCCATTTGGAGATGATTCTGGTGCAGGGTGATATATAAGGATCTAGCTTTAGTTTTCTACAAGTCGTTAATCAATTTTGTCAGCAGCATTTACTAAAGAACCTGTCTTTCTTCTGTTCTGTTTTTTAGCTCCATTATGGAAGATTAGATGGATGTAGGTCTGTATGTTCATTTCTGGGTTTTCAATTTTATCCATTGGTCCTGAGGTCTGTTATTGTGTCAGTACCAAACTTTTATGATTACTATGTCATTATAGAAGAGCTTGAAATTTGGTATTGATATTCCTCCAAGACTGTTCTTTCTGTTAAGAATCATTTTTGCTATTCAGGATCTTTTATTGTTCTATATCAATTTTTGGATTGCCTCTTCTATTTCCTTGAAGAATGAGGTTGGAATGTTGATAGCAATCTCATGGAATTTGTAGATAGCCTTTGGCAGTTTTGCCATTTCACGATGTTGATATTTCCAATTCAGGAGCTTGGGAGTTTTTTTTTTTTTTTGCCACTTTCTAAGTTCTGTTTTGATTTCCTTTTTCAAGTTTTTAAAGTTTTCATCAGAGAGGTCCTTCACCTCTTTCGTTAAGTCAATTCGCAGGTATTTTATTTTTTGTGGGCCTATTACGAATGGAGTTGCTTTCCTAATTTCAGCCACACTTTTCTCATTTTTGGCATATAGAAAAGCAACTGATTATTGAGGGTTAATTTTATACCCTGATACTTGGCCAAAGTTTTGAATCAGCTTGAGTATTTTGGGAGTGGAGTCTATGGGATTCTTTAAATACAAGATCCTGTCATCTGCAAAGAGGGAGAGTTTTACTTCTTCTTTCCCTATTAAATCCCCTTTACGTTTGCATATTGTCTTACTGCTGTAGCTAGGCATTTAATACTAGGTTGAAGAGAAGACATCCTTTTCTCATTCCTGAAATAAGAGGAAATGTCTTTTGTTTTTCACCATTAAGTATAATGCTGGCTGTAAGTTTGTCATATACAGCCTTTATTGTATTGAGGAATGTTCCATGGATTCCTAATTTTTCCAGAACCTTCATCATAAAGGGCTGTTGGATCTTGTCAAATACTTTTTCTGCATCTATTGAGGTCACCATATGGTTCTTATCCTTGCTCCTGTTGATGTGATGAATTATATTAATTGATTTGCATATATTGAACCAGCTTTGCATCCCTGAAATGCATCCTGTTTGATCTTGGTGTATGATTTATTGGATAAATTGTTGAAGTCAATTGGCCAAAATTTTGTTGAGAAGTTTTGCATCAATGTTCATCAAAGAAATGGGTCTATAGTTCTCTTTCTTTGATGAGTCCCTGCCTGCTTTTGTGATGAGGGTTTTGATGGCTTCATTGAATGAGGTTGGTAATGAACTTTCTCTTTCAATTTCATTGAAGAATTGGAGGAGTATTGGTGTGAGCTCTGCTTTGAAGGGCTTGTTGAATTCTGCTGTAAAACCATCTGGTCCTAGGCTTTTCTTAGTTGGAAGGTCTCTTATTGCTATTTCGATTTCAATGCTTGATATGGGCCTGTTAAGATGGTTTAACTCATCTTGGTTTATTCGGCATGCCAATATTTGCTAGGAAAAGGTTCATTTCTGCCAAGTTCTCAAACTTATTAGTGTAACGTTTTGAGAAGTATTCCCTTATAATGTTCTGCATCTTGGTTGTTTCTACAGTGATATTTCCATTCTCATCTCTTAGTTTATTTATTTAGGTGTGTTCTCTTCTTTTTCTGATAAGGTTTGCTAAGGGTCTGTCAATTTTGGTAATTTTTTCATAGAAACATCTCTTCGTTTTGTTGATTCTTTCCATGGCTTTTTTTTGGGGGGGGGGGATTCTAATTCATTTAATTCTGATTTAATTTTAATTATTTCTTTCCGTCTACTGGATTGGAGTTTATCTTGCTGTTCTTTTTCAAAGAGGCTCAGATGTCTCATTAAATTGTTGGTTTCAGATCTGTCCAATTTGTTGATATAAGAACTCAGAGCTATAAACTTGCCCCTGAGTACTGCCTTTGCTGTGTCCCAGAGGAGCTGGTGATTTGTGTGCTAATTTTTGTTGAATATAATGAACATTTGAATTTCTTTTCTAATCTCTTCTATGACCCACTCTTGATTCAGCAGTGTGTTGTTCAGCCTCCATGTGTTACCGGATTTTCTTTGGTGGCATTTGGTGTTGAGTCTGAGAGAATGCAAGGTATAAATTCAATGTTTCTGAATTTGGACAAGTTGGTTTTGTGACCTAAAATGTGGTCTATTTTGGAAAATGTTCCATGTAGTGCTGAGATAAACGTTTGTTCTGATGCTGCTGGGAGAAATATGAAGTAGATGTCTGTTAAATCTAGTTGATTTATGCAGTTGTTTACATCTACGGTTTCTCTGTTGAGTTTTTGCCGAGTTCATCTATCTAGTGGGGAAAGTGGTGTGTTAAAGTCCCCAACAATTAATGTCTTTGGATCTAAGTGCGATTTGAGGGAAAGTAGTGTTTCTTGGATAAATTTGGGTGCTCCTTTCTTTAGTGAATAGATATTTAGAATTGTAAAATCCTCCTGAAGGAGAGATCCTTTAATTAGTATGTAGGGTCCTTCTTTATCTCTTCTCTTTTAATTTGAAGTCTATTTTATCTGATATTAGGATTGCAACTCCAGCCTGTTTATGGGGGCACTTTGCTTTGTAGATTTTATTCCAGCTTTATACATTGAAAATATGTTTTGTTTTTTTTTTATGGGCATGATGTGACTCCTGAAGGCAGCAGATAGAAAAATCTTGCTTTTTCATCCAACTAGACAGTCTATGTTGCTTAATTAGAGAGTTAAGTCCGTTAATATTGAGAGATAGGACTGAGAGTTTTTTGGGAGTTCCAGCCATTTTATCCATCTTGGGGGCTGCAACACCTGGGTTTTTCCTTGGATTCTCAATTTGGGTGGGGTTTCTTGGCCTTTATTTTGGTCTTGTTGGTTTTCTTTTTTCTTTTTATTTTTTGTGAACACACTGTAGAGAGGGGTTACAATTACATGGGCAGGTTAATGCGTACATTTCTTATCAAGCATTGCAGCCTCCTCCTTTGTTTACCCTTCACATCCCTTCCCAGCATCCCCCCCACCCCCACCACAATCCTCCCCGCCTTCCCCCCACACGCACCAACATTGTAAAGCTCGTTTTCGACATGACCACTTGTACTTTTCATTGTTGCAACAGGTCCACCTGTATCCTTAAATGACTTGTTTTTCCCCATCTCCTCTACAAGTTATACTGACATCAAGTATAGTGAAAGCAGGAGTTATACTTTGCAGAAGGGACATACAAAGCTGCAAAGAGTTAATCTTATGAATGCATTAGAAACAAATGCATGAAAGAAAAAACATTAAAATACATATCTAAGGGTTCATTTTCTTCACATTATCTGACCTTTTCCGCTTGACTCATACATATACTAGATATTGCAAATAAAGGAAAGCATGGGACCAATGTTTCTTTGGGCCCGGCTTACTTCACTTTATATAATTTTTTCCAAGTTTTTCCATTTCTTGTTGGTTTTCTATGTATAGGACATCTTTATTATTCTTTTGTAGGGCTGGTTTGGTGGAGAAATATTGTTTGTTTTTCTTTGCTATGGAAAGTTTTTATTTGACCTTTGGTTATGAAAGAGTGTTTAGCTGGGTACAGAATTCTTGGTTGATAATTGTTTGTTTTTAGGGCATAGCATACATCATTCCAGGCTCTTCTTGCTTTGATTGTCTCTGCTGAGAAATCTGAGGTGATTCTAATTGGTTTCCCTTTATCGGTGATTGATCTTTACTCCTTGACAGCTTTAAGGATGTTTTCCTTGGTCTGAATTGATACTGTGTGGATTGTAATGTGACGGTAGGATGTCCTATTCTGGTCTGGTCTATTTGGAGATCTAAAAGCTTCTTGAATCTGAATAGGCCTTCTCTTTGCAGTTTGGGAAGTTCTCTGCTAGTGTCCTGTTAAACAAATTTTCTAGACCATTAACTTCTATCTCTACGTGCTCCTCTACACCCATTATCCTCAGATTTGGCATTCTGATGGTGTCTTCCAAGTGTTGAATAGATCTGTCTTATTTCTTGTATATGTCTTGGATAGTTGTATGTTCTTTCTCTATAGTATCTAGGCTGTCTTCAATCCCTGAAATTTAATCTTCTGCACGGTCTAACCTACTATCAAGAGTTTCTATTTTGTTTTTATTTCTTTTCTTTCTAGTTGGTCAGCTTTGATGGCTTCAAATTCTTTGTTGGAGCTTTGTTTTAATCTTTTTCATACAAGATGTAAACTTCTTTACTTTCTTAATTTGGTGTTCAGTGTTTATTCTCAAATCACTTAGGTTGATTGGTTATGGTTTCCTTGGACTCCCATTCCATTCCTTCTGTTTGGATCCATTCAGCATTCCCTTTGTGGTCTCCCTGAGTTCTTTCAGCTCTCTGTTTAAGGATTCCATGAATGTCTTTAGTGATCTTCCTGCATTTTATCCCGCTCTCTCAATTCCTGTATTACTCTTTGATTAGCTTCCTCATGTTCACGCAATTCGTGTAGTTCTCTTTGAGTGTTCTCAGCCTGCTCATGCCATTTCTGACTTACTCTTTGACTGATCTCAGCCTGCTCACGCCATTCCTTTTTTTCTCTTTGAATTTTATCAGCCTGCTCATGCCATTCTTGTATCAATCTTTGCGTAGCTTCCTCACACTCATGATATTTCTGTATTGACCTTTGTTTGGCCTCCTCTCTCCCTATCACAATCATACAGAGTCCTTTGCAGGTTTTCAATCTTTTCATTTACCACGTTTACCAGTAGTGGTTGTAGAGCTTTTTGGGAACTCTCCAATGGATTATTCATTATCTGTTCTGTCCCCTGATTATCATGAGTGAAGTTGAGATATATGGACTTGCCATTTTTCTTGTGTTTTTCTGGCTTGCCCTGCCCATTTTGGATGAAAGTAACACCAGTTTTGTGTTAAAACACTATTTTAAGGCAAGCATCAACCAAATCTGTAGTTGCACAGTCAAAAGTCTGCAGATACAATCTAGTTCAACAGATATAGCTATTCAACATCAAACAACTATGTATTAATGTGCTACTAACCGCAAAGAAGAATTTGGCAAACAGAGATTATTAGGTTTAGGGAGAGATGTGGATAAAAATAGGAATAGAGGGATGTGAAAAGGCAGAGGGAGAGTTAACTTAACTAAGTCCTAATCTCAAAGCAGGAAATAGGTTGGATAGGATGAAAGTAGAGAGAGAGAAAAAAAGAAAGAGAAAGAAAAAAAGAAGAAAAAATAGAAAAACAATAATTAAAAATGCAATACTTAAAAATTATGCAAATTTGAAAACGTAATATTCACAAAAGAACGTGGATAGAATAAGAAATGGAAGGGATAGAAAGGAGATGTGAAAAACTTAAAAATAAAAATATTATATATTTATAAAGAGGTAGTACTGCTATTAAGGAATTTAAGTCTAAGAGGTTTTAAACTGAATAATAAATTTCTGGATTGAGTTTTTACACAATTGGGGCTAAGGTGTAATAATCGGCTACGGGTATATCTGATGAGCAGAACAGTATTACATCACGCAAAGAAGAATGAAATAGAAGATAAAGTGAAAAGAATGAGAAGGAAAGGAAAAAGGATCAGAAAGTCAGTAGAGCTAAACAAAAAAATTTTAAAAAAGAAAAGAAGGACATACCCATATACCCCTAAAATAAAAATTATAAGAGGAAGAAAATCAAAGTTAATATAAAACAAAAAAGATTAAAGTTAAAAATTAAAAATTAAAAAAAGTTTTAGAAAAAAATTTTTTATAAAAGGTACAAAAAAGTATGCTTTGATTTTTTTTGGGGGGATGGGAAGATCCTGTATCTCCCTTGTGTATGTAACCAGTCTCTTGTTGGAGTCTCTGGTCTGTTTGTGATGTTTGATTTTCCTATAGCTTGGTTGGTTTCTTAAGTCAGTTTGTTTGAGCAGGCAGAAAAATGCTCTGCTTTACCCAGGATTTTATGTTCCCCCTCCCAAGCTAGTTCAATGGGAGGGAAATCTGCTTTGAGTACTACAAAAGAGGAAGATGGCTGTTTCCTCTAGTTTGGAGATGCTGTGGCAAGGCTAGGTTCTGGGTAGAGTTGAGGCATTTCAGCAAACAGCCGCTTTTCCCTGAGGAGCTAGCTTCTGGAGCCAAGCCTGGAGCCATTTTCAGGGTTTATGTTTAGTGAATTTCAATTGATTGTCAAAGAAGCTATAGGGAGGGGCAGCCTCTGGCTCTGTTTACTCAGTGAAGAAATCCACTGCTGGGGCTGGCGGAGCTTGCTCGGCCTGGGCTGGGTGACATTTCCCTGGGTGGAGCTGAACCTGGCAGGTCAGATTAGGGTCCTGTGACCTGCTAAATGACTCTTGTTTTCTTCCAAGGCTAGCTGCTCTGCCAGGCGTTTGTCAGTATCAAAGATGGAGATCCCCCTAGTGGGGGGAAGGGGTGACCTTCCCTCATATGCTCCCTGAGAAAGAGTGAGGATGTCAGGCTTCTACTCAAGCCAGAGTCAGTTCCTGGGTCATCTCTGATCTGCGACCTACAGGATGAAAATTTCTGCTCCTTGTCAGTTCCTGCTGGTGTTGAGTAGAATCCGCTTGTCCACCGCATCTGGTGCCTTCGTCCGGGACTCTCTGTTGCAGGTATGTCTGCTATGGCCACCGCTGCCACTGCTGCAGCCGAGGCTGCTGGCAAGTATTCAGATCTGTCTCCTTGCCTGGATTTTCCCTCTCTGGCCTAACTCTCTGTCCTGTGATGGCACACTTGGTGTGATTTTCTGGCTTAGGACTGTTCACTAGAACACTAAAACTCCTTTCTATGCTAGAGCTCGTTTATCCTCCAGCTTCTCCTCTGCCATCTTCCAACATACTCTTTTACCTATCACTTCTGATCACTAATCCTCTCATGAATTTTTTTAGTATCTTTGAATAAATCACATGATTTGCATATACTTATCATCTTAAGAAAAGACAATCTGCTTCTACATCTATCATTCTATGTGACAAACCCTTACTTTTTTTTCTCTGCTGAATAAATTGTCTTTCAGGAAAGAGGATATTGACAGCAAATCTGGGTGTCATTTTCATTTTTTAAATTTGAAATATAATATAAACTTTGTTGTGACTTGTCATTTTCTAAAAATGAGTGATAGTCATTAACACTAATATTTTGGTGGCTTTAAGTATAGTGAGACTTGATGTGGTAGTTCTTGTGTCTAATTGACTTAACCATTAGATTATCTATGTATAAACATGTGCATTGCACTGTTTTTATTTTTATATATAAAATAGTCCCCAAGGATTGACTTTAAAATGATGTGTGGTTTCTTCCTGTTCTAAACTTTATATTTATTTCATTAAATGTACTAGAAATACATGATGTTTACTGCATCAATATAAAAGATCAGAACATATTTCTAAAGAGAATGGATTTATTGATTAAACAGAAAAGAGTAAAATAGTCAGGTTTCTTGCTTGATACTGCATGTAGCTCAAGATGAGACTCAAAGTTAAATTCATATTAATATTATTGAGATTTACATCACAATATAAGCAATATAGTTATTTTAAGGAATTGGTCATTCAAAACCCTAGATACCTAATGGATGAAGAATGCAATTGAAATTAGCAGAGGAAAACAATTCAACCTGCAGTTATTATGATTTTATAATACTAACATGAAAGAAATGGAGCTTTTGCCTTTCTGAAGAAGAAAGTTTAGCCAGTAATTTCAATGTAAGGCGTCAGTTGTAATGAGTCTAAAGTTTTTCCTCCAAGATATCCAAGAATAATATATTCATCCTCTGAAGAGTAAATAAGTAATTACTTTAATTAGCTTTGTTTAATATTAATTTACTTGTAGCAAACAAATAGGTTAAAATGTCTGCTATCTTTCTTTCAATGTAATAAAATAAATTTCATATTATTACTGTCTCTTCATACAAGCCTGAAATCATTATTTCAAAGTAACGCAAACAAAAAACAAAAATAACCTGATACAAACATCACAAATCCTAAATTATGTGAAACAATCAACAATATATAAAATAAATCTGACGAATAGGAAAAACAATGGCAGAATAAAAACAGGAAATTACCGTTACTTTCCCTAATAGAGATTTAGAGTCCTAGCAGGTACTCCACTTCTAAAAGGTCACACCAAATCAGCTATAATTATATATAGATATACAATTCAAAAGAGGATTTTATACTGTCTTCACAAGAAAACAGAAATCTATGAAAAGTTACCCAGCCAGGCAGGTGACTGCTGTGTCTGTGTTGGCCAACATATTCAAAAGCACAGCTGCAGTGTGGAAAATAAGGTCCACATGGGAAAAAGCAGGAACAGAAGTATACATTGGAGACAGCCACATCCATACTCAGAGACAATTCAAGATACCACTGGACAGCCCGAACTGTCACTGTAACCACATGTATTAACATCACAACATCTCATAAGGTTTAGGAAAATTATACTAAGAGAAAAGAGAAAGGAATGCACACTCAGAGCAATATAGGTTTCATAAATTTATTCATTTATGGTAGGTAGAAAGTGCCTACAAATCTACAAGTGCAAGACAGAATCTACATCTTCCCAGATAGAATGGCCATTATCAAGAAAACTGACAATAGCGAATGCTGTCAGGGATGTAGCCAAATGGGAAATCTATTACACTGTTGGAGGGAAATTAAACTTGTTCGACCACTCAGGAATGCTGTATGGACTTTTCTCAAAAGACTAAACATAGATTTCCCTTATGTCCTCATAATTCCTGTCACGGAAAGTAATCCAATAAATAATAAACAAGCTCACATGAAAGCTACCAGTATAACAATGTTCAGGGTCCAGGCCCAGAGTTCAAGGACTGGAAAAAAAGTTACCACTGCTGATATTTGTTTCCCCAACTATGAACCTTTTGACATAAGATACCAAATCATTCTATTCGCAGCAGCTAGGATAGGACTTGAATGTAGTGGGTGATGAACTGGCTTCTTTGTTGAATGCTAGGCAAAGCTGTAGGCAGTCCAAAATAAGATTTTTTTGTTGTTGTTGTTGTTGGTCGAGGGGCTTGAAGTCTATGCTTAGCCACTGTCTCTGAGCTCTTCAACTCAAGGTGAGTGCTCTACTTCTTGAACTACAGTACCACTTCTGGTTTTCTGGTGGTTAATTGGAGATGAGTCTCCGGGACTTTCCTGCCCAGGCTGGCTTTGAACAGCAGTCCTCAGATCTCAGCTTCCTGAGTTGCTCAGATTACAGCTGTGAGCCACTGGCACCAGTCTAAAAATGGGGGAATTTTATAAAAAAAAAAAAAATCCACCTCTTCGCCTGTATCTAAACTTCAGATATCGCTATTAGAACACTTCATTCTTGACTCATTTCATCAGACATTTGTAAACTTTCCTTCATGTGGGAATACTGCAGTCAATATCAACTCATTTCAGGGACTGGATCAATTATATGGTAATTGCTAGCCCCTAAATCAAGAACATTTACATCAAAACAAATGAAAACCTCATTTGGAATAATTGCTTTCTCCTTTTATTACAAATTTGTCCTAATGTGATATTGGACCTCCTAACAGAGTGATATTTTCTTTCTCTTCAGCAATTGGCCTTCTTCCACATGTGGTCAAATATTTAAGAATTCAAAGATTTCCATTGACAATTCATTAAGCTGCTGTCTAAGAAAAAGTGCATTTCTGGAATGTGGTCTGCTGTCTTGTTCTTACATGCACAGGACTTCTAGGATTTATTTGTTCTACAAGGAATACTATTTTCCAATCTTTGTGTGACCAATTTTAATCTCTCTGATCAGTCTTTATGACCCTCTCTCTGGCGTCTCATTTCAGTCTGCCTCATCAAAAATATCTTATTTATCACCTAAATTACTCTCAACTTCTGTTTTTCGCCTGATTTCATGCAGGCTGTGATAGCAGCCTTGACTGGCAGTGCTTACTGGAGTTTTTTGTTTGTTTGTTTGATTTTTAGAGGTCTAGGATTACTCTTCGATGTATTAGCTTCTCTGGTCCCCAATGATCTGCTGACTATATTCCTCTTTTAATT
Source organism: Dipodomys spectabilis (assembly GCF_019054845.1). NCBI lineage: Eukaryota > Metazoa > Chordata > Mammalia > Rodentia > Heteromyidae > Dipodomys > Dipodomys spectabilis. The sequence goes on from NW_024871011.1 coordinate 359,034, forward strand.
GTCTCAAAATGAGGCAATCTGGCATCCTTGGAAATCCAGGAATAATCCTCTGTAACCACTTACAGAAATGGTCTATCAAGATGGCTTCTCAAGGTTGACTGTGAAAAATGTTCATTTCTAACTCACCTCCATAAAACAGATCACATCCTTGGGAGCAAAATTTTGGAAAGAAGCTTCCCCTTCCTTCCTTCTCTTATGAAAGATCAAACCGTAATATTCTGCAGTTGTGGACAGCCTGGAATACATTTTCCCAAGAATATTCTGTAGTGTATAAGAGGACCAACTATTAAAATAAAGGTGAAAGTACTTGTCTAATACAGACTGATTTATCTTGCTTATATCTGTTGTTGTTTTCATTACTTCAAACACATGGGTAATTTATATTGGGATTAGACAAGTTTCATAGGATTAATGGAATAAATATTCAGTTTAGTTTCATATATCCAATATAATACACTTAACCTCTTATGCAAAATTAAATGCAACTGTCAAGAATATAAAATAAGCCTCAATATGTATAATCTGGCACACATACACTATCATCTACTCAGAAATTCAGTATCTCTATAAGTATTTATTTGGTACAAAATAATAAAAATTTAATTAAAGAATATGACTTTTATGTATCATCTGAAATACTCCTCGTGTATATAATTGTATATAATTTTATAGATGCCACCTAGACAGGTAACATGCATGTAGAAATCAAATTTCTAGAATTTAAGCTTGATGAGATGAGTCATACCCTCATGTAGTGTGGTGCAAATTTTACCATAGTGATGAATCCTTCCAGCTCATACCACGAATCATGTGCAATAATGTATTATTTGATGTTAAGATGAGTGCTAAGTGTAAAATACACTTTGCTTTAATACATTAATTCACAGATATGAAACAATAATGATATATCATTTGCTTAAATTCTAATGCTTCTCAATTTTACAATTCATGAACTATATCATTAAAATTAGATTCACTTTCTTCTTTTCTATAGCTACTAAAATTATATATTAAACATTCAATATTAAGAATTCAATAATAAGTATCCTATTATTAAAATTATATACTATTAAACTGTGATTTGAAGTATAGTTCTAACAAATTTTGATATAAAAATATTTAATAGAATTGTGGGTAATTCTTTTTAAACCTACCTGCTTTATTTGTTTCCTAGTTGTGTCATCTGTTATTCTTGGTCCAAGTCATCTCTCCACCTTAATTGTTTAGTTTTCTATTTTTTCTCAATTGGTTTACTGATTGTGCATTTTGTTTTCCCTTTTCAGTGACTGACATGAGGCTGAAAAATCTGTATGGTAGTTTATTACTTCCTATGTTATAGTAAAATTCCTGTCTTTGAGTTCATTTCACTTGGAATCACCTTATATGGTCATATGTACATAGCAATTGAGCTATTCTGTTCATCTACTAAGATTATCCTTGATGTACACAATAATGCTCCCCTATTACCCAGTAATCACACTTCTGGGCATTTACTCAAGTGACCACAAACAAGGCCACACTAAAGCTACCAGCACAATTATGTTTATCACTGTGTTATTTACCATAGATAAGATGGAATCAATCCATTTGCCCCTCAGTAGATGAATGGCTCAAGAAAATGTAACACACACACATAGATGGAATCAACCCAGTTGCCCCTCAGTAGATGAATGGCTCATGAAAATGTAACACACACACATGCACCCATACATACACATGGAATACTATGCTTCCATCAGAAATAATGATACCACAGCATTTGTAAGATAATGGAAGATCTTGGAAAAATCACATTAAGTGAAGTAAGCCAGACTTAAAGAGACATAAGTCCCATGGGTTCCCTTATTTTTTAATAATTAGTTCATATCAAGGATAATCTCATGTATTTTAATTTGACATTTTTTTATGTTGAGCATACATCATTGCTATATTTTTGTTATTGTTTCTGAAAACAGGCAGGTATATTTAAAGAATTATGTTCATCTGATCCATTACTGAAGGAAGAAAAACTAAAAGAGCAACCTAAAATAAAGAACAATTCCTATTTATTTAGCTTCATTCCTATGTAAGTGCAGTGTTGTCCCCTGTATGCTCATGTTGTACATTACAACTCTATACTTGGTCATCCTATATATCTACTATCATCTATATTGTGACCTAAATGTCCAAGCAATTGCAGTTTGCTTTACTTTTTGAAAAATTTCTCTGTTGTTTTAGGTTTTGTGTGTGTGTGTGTGTGTGTGTGTGTGTGTGGTTTTATAAAGATCAGAAAACAACATTTTTCTTCATTTAGAATACATCCTTCAGGTCATTGTAAGTTGTGGATAATGGGCGAAGTCTCTTGCTATTTTAAGGCTGAAACAGAAAACTATATTTGTGCATGCACCAAAGTTGCTTTATTAGTCTGTAGTTGAACACTTACCTTCGATTTATATCTTGCCTGTTGTGAATAATATGAATAACAATGAACTACAGATATATTTATGAGTTACCCAGAAAGAAATAATCATGTTATTGGTGGGGCAGATGGTATTTCAACTTTGCATTTCTTTAGAAAAATGTATACTACTTTCTACAACGAGAATACTACCCTGTATTTTGACAAAGAGTGTAGAAAAGTTCCTTTTCTCCACACTCTCACCAACTTTATTACCTTTTGAGGTTTTTAAAAGAACAGATTTTTACTATGTGGAATACCCCAGACTGGCCTTAGACTCAAATCCTCTTACTCCAACTTCCCAAATGCTTGGAATTACAAGCCTTTACCACCACACCAAGTTCCTTTGATTTTTTTTTGATAAGAATTATAATAGTTATGAAGTAGTATCATACTAATTTTGAATTGCATTTGTCTAATGACTTCTGTTCAGAAAGCATTAAGCTAGTATAGAAGTGTTATTAAACACAACTTTTTAAACCCACTGGTAATTTTCAGGGCTATTTGGAAAACATGTCTATTTAGAACTTTTGTCCATTTTTAATCAAGTTCCTTGTTAATCTCATCAGTAATCTCTATATAGAAAATCAATAATTAATTCAAGGTAGTAGAAAGACAAAATGAGCAACTCCTAATATTTTTCAATATTTAATAACATGACATTGCTTAAATCATTTTGTGTTTATGCTTGAGACTATATAACTCAATTTAGTTAGACCTTTTACAAGGCTATATATATATATTATTTATTTTATGCTGATTGCTCTTTGCAAAGCCTGCGTGTCTAATTTTCCTGGTCTCATGTAATTCAGATTTCAAACTGAAGAATAAATTGAAGGAAGCAACCAAAATATACAGTTTCCCTTATCTGATGATGCCTCTACTAGAATGAGGAAAGAGTTCATCCTGCTAAGGACCGATAGAATATCAAAAAGAGAATTCATTCTTCTAGGTCTTCCCTATCTTTGCAATTTAACTTAAATGATGTAAAACACAATATACTGCTCAGTTATTTTTATGTTTTATCAGTTTTGCACATTTTCATATGGACTTCACCTCAGTCTACAACATTCCTTCATTATTCTGTCCTTGATATTTTTACACTATCAAGACATAAGATAACCAGTTTGATTTACAGCATGAGAAGTTTTCCACCAGGCTTCCTTGGAAGCAAAGCATAGTCAATGGATAACATTATTTCTGGTTTCTCATTACATGTAATGATTTCTGTAATATATATCACATTCTGTTTAGTATTACAAAACAACTGTTAGCCGGCGCTGGTGGCTCATACCTATAATCCTAGCTACTGAGGAGGCTGAAATTTGAGGATTGCAGTTCAAAGCCAGCCTGGGCATGAAAGTCTGTGAGACTCTTATCTCAAAAAAAAAAAAAAAAAAAAACACTAGAAAACTGGAAATGGTGCTGTGGCTCAAGTGGTAGAGTGCTAGCCTTGAAGTGAAGAGCTGAGGGACAGCGCCCAAGCCCAGACTTCAAGCCCCACAACCAACAACAACAACAACAACAATTCTGCTGGCTAAGCTGAAACCTCATTCATAGAAGTTTATGTTAATTATTTCACCAGTTTTATGTCTCTTAGTTTTTAAGAAAATGTTTACTATAATGCTAATGTTATTCCCATTTTAGTGTTGAGAAAATTGTAATTAAAGGAACTAAGTGCATGGCCTAAAAACACACAGGAGGGAGGAAATGAGTCAACGTTTCCACAAACCTTTCAGCAATACAAAAATGGTAGGTAAAATCTCTCCATTCTCTTATACTCTCAATTCAATATTCATATTGTCCAATAACTAATAGCATAACAATTATTGCCCATGGTGTGGGGAAATCTGTGTGGAACACAGGTAGCAAAGATGGCCCTGAGAGGAAGTTGAGTGGGCAGAGCCGGATTTGTTTAGGTTCAGTGTGTAAACAACTCATGGAAGCTTAGGTGCATGATAAGGTATGGCCTTTCAGTGATTGGTTGGTTACATTTCCTCCCCTCCCACACAATGTTTTGCTTTAAAAAGGGGATGCTCCCTGTTAATAAACGAGTTCCTGCTTGGTTTGACTCCCCGCTGCATCTGATTGTCTCCTGGGCTAAGGGAGGCTGGGGAAGGGGCAAGCGCCAGCACTTTGCATTTACCTTTCCTAGGACCCCGTCCATCCAAAGACGGACGAAGACCCAACACATGGTAATTGCTTTCCACCACATTTTGTCTTCAACACAGACTGTATTGGTGACATTGTGTTATCATGCACAGACTGAGATTATAAATTGAGGTCCAAAGAGAGCCCAATTTTTTCTGTCCCACAGTTCTAGTATCCTTTTAAAAAAGTACTTAAACTTTTAAATATCAACACTTCCTGTCTTGTAAGAATCCCAAAACGAAATAAATTCACATATAATCACTCCAAAATGCTTTAAAAGTAGGAAATGATAAAAGCGGACTCCGTGAAGTAGTTTCTTCTACTTTAAAAATTATTCTTAAAGCCTTGTTCTGGTTGGTCACACCTGTAATCCTGCCCACTCGGCATATCTACTGAGGAGCTTGGGATCTTTGGATAAGTGTTGGAAACCAATCAGGGCAAAAAATAATTTGTAAAATTATTTTTTAAAATATAAATGAACTAGAAAAGGGCCAGGAATGGAGATGTAGCTCTTATACTAGCTCACCAATCTAGAGAAGAAAGGCCTAGCGAGACCTTGAAGCCCTGAGCTCAAACTGAGCACTCCAACAAACAGGCATGCACATACACTCCCGTGCACGTGTGCACACACACACACACATACTTATTCAAAATATCTTCAGGTCAGTGATTTGTATTAATTTCTTTGTTAACATTATTATATGGGTAAAATAATAGAAATAAACTATTCTATCTCAGAACAGTTCTAAACGTTTTTTATTGTAAAATACTTTACAGAGGGTTTACAGTTACATGAGCTAGGTAATGAGTACATTTCTTATCAAAAATTGTTAGCTCCTCTTTGTTTTTCCCCCACCATCCCTTCTCATCTACTTCCACAAGTACACTCCTCACGTCCCCCACCCCTCTACCCTAACCCCGTCTAAATTGTAAAGTTCGTTTTTCAACATAGTGCCTTGTGCATGTCATTGTTACAATGTGTCAACCTGTATCTCTATTTAAGCATTTTGTTTTTTCCCTTTCCCTCCCCAAATTAGAGAATGGTATATACAAGATGCAGGTGCAACAACATCAAATACTATGAAAACAGGGGTTATGCTGTGTGGGAGGACCATATAAAAAACAAAAAAAAAAATAACATCATACATTATAAATGCAATAAAAACAACAGCAAGAAAAAAAACACTTGTGTTCCTATCTTGACATTCATTTAGCTTAACATCACCTTATCTAATCATATGCATATAGCTTTTGACCATTTCTGCTTATCACAGACATAGATTTATTTATTGCAAATAAGGGATACCATGGACCTATGATTCTTTGGACATGGCTTACTTCAGTTAATATAATTTTTTCTAAGTTTTTCCATTTCATAAAAAATTGGGTGATGTCATTCATTCTGATGGACTATAGAATTCACACACACACACACACACACACACACACACGTTTTCTTTTCTTGATATATTCATCTACTGAGGGGCATCGGGGTTGGTTATATATCTTACCTATGGTAAATAATGCTGCAATAAACATAGTTGTGCTGGTAGTTTTAGTATGGTTTTGTTTGTAATCATTTGGGTGAATGCCCAAAAGTGGGATTTCTGGGTCATAGGGGAGCTGTATTTGGAATCTTTTGAGGAACTTCCATACTGCTTTCCAAGTGGTTGAACAAGTTTACACTCCCACCAAGAATGCAGTAGGGTTCCCTTCTGGCCACAATCCCTCTAGCATTTGTTGTAAAAATTTGGAACACTTCACGAATTTGCATGTCATCCTTGTGCAGGGGCCATGCTATTCTTCTCAACAGAGAAACTGCAGATTTAAACAACTGCATAGATCAATAGGATTTAACAGACACCTGCTGCATATTTCACCCAGCACCATCAGAATATACTTTTTCTCAGCAGCACATGGAACATATTCCAAAATAGACCACATTTTAGGCCACAAAGCAAACTTGTCCAAATTCTGAAAAATTGAACTTATACCTTGCATTCTCTCAGACCACAAGGGAATAAAATTAGAACTCAACACCAAAAGCCACCTAAGAAAGTCTGGTAACATATGGAGGCTGAAAAAGACACTGCTGAATCACAAGTGGGTCAAAGAAGAGATTAGAAAGGAAACTCAAATGTTCATGATATTCCACAAACATGAACACACAAATTACCAGCTCCTATGGGACACAGCAAAGGCAGTACGCAAGGGCAAGTTTATAGCTTTGAGTTCCTACATCAACATATTGTTGAGACCTGAAACCAACAATTTAATGAGACAAATGAGCCTCCTTTAAAAAGAGCTGCAAGATAAACCCCAATCCAGTAGACAAAAAGAAATAGTTAAAATTAAATCAGAATTAAATGAATTAGACTCCACAAAAAAAACATACAAAAAAATCAACAAAACAAAGAGTTGCTTCTTCGAAAAAATTAACAAAATTGACAGACCCTTAGCAAATCTTATCAGAAAAAGAAGAGAACACACCCAAATAAATAAACTCAGAGATGCGAATGGAAATATCACCACAGAAACAACCAAGATTCAAAATATTATAAAGGAATACTTCTCAAAACTATATGCTAATAAGTTTGAGAAGGTGCCAGAAATATTGACAGGCCGAAACTAAACCAAGATGAGTTAAACCATCTTAACAGGCCCATATCAAGCATTGAAATACAGCAATAAGAGACCTCCCATCTAAGAAAAGCCCACGACCAGAGGGTTTTACAGAAGAATTCAACAAGCCCTTCAAAGCAGAGCTCACACCAATACTCCTCCAACTTTTCAATGAAATTGAAAGAGAAAGTTCACTACCGAACACATTCTATGAAACCATCATAACCCTCATCCCAAAACCAGTCAGGGGCTCATCAAAGAAAAAGAACTATACACCCATTTCTTTGATGAACATTGATGCAAAACTTCTCAACAAAATTTTGGCAAATTGAGTTCAACAATTCATCGAATCAAACAGGATTCATTTCAGGAATGCAAAACTGGTTCAATATACACAAATCAATTAATATAATTCATCACATCAACAAGAGCAAGGATAAGAACCACATGGTTGTCTCAATAGATGCAGAAAAAGCATTTGACAAGATCCAACAGCCCTTTATGATGAAGGTTCTGGAAAAATTAGGAATCCATGGAGTATTCCTCAATACAATAAAGGCTGTATATAACAAACTTACAGCCAGTATTATACTCAATGGTGAAAAACTAAAGCCATTTCGTTTTAAGTCAGGACCAAGACATGGAATGTCCACTGTCTCCACTTCTCTTCATTCTAGGATTAGAATGCCTAGCTACAGTGATAGCAAAGAAGCAAACATACAGGGAATCCAACTAGGGAAAGAAGGAGTAAAACTCTCCCTCTTTGCAGATGACATGGTCTTGTATTTAAAGAATCCCAGAGATTGCACTCCCAAATTACTCAAGTTGATTCAAAACTTTGGCAAAGTAGCACGGTACAAAAGTAACCCTCAAAACTCCATGGCTTTTCTGTATGCCAATAATGATTAAAGTGTGGCTGAAATTAGGAAAGCAACACCATTCGTAATAACCCCACAAATAATAAAGTACCTAGGAATTAACATAACCAAAGAAGTGAAGGACCTTTATGCTGAAAACTTTAAAAGCTTGAAAAAGGAAATCAAAACAGAACTTAGAAAGTGGCAAAATCTCCCATGCTCCTGTATTAGGTAGATCAATATCGTGAAAATGGGAATAATTCCCAAGGCTATCTACAAATTCAATGTGATACCTATCAATATTCCAACCTCATTCTTCAAAGAAATTGAAGTGGCTATCCAAAAATCCATAAGGAACAATAAAAGACACCAAATAGCAAAAACGATGCTCAACAGAAAGAATAGTGCTGGGGGAATATCAATACCGAATTTCAAACTCAACTACAAAGCCATAGTGATCAAAAGAGCTTGGTACCTGCAAAGAATAGACCTCAGGACCAATGGAATAGAATAGAAAACCCAGAAATGAACCTACAGACCAATAGTCATCTAATCTTTGATAAGGGAGCTAAAAAAATAGAATGGAAGAAAGAGAGCCTCTTCAGTAAATGGCAAAGTTGGTTAACTACTTGTAGAACACTAAATCGAGAACCTTATATATCACCCTGCACCGGAATCAACTCCAAATGGATCAAAGACCTCGGAGTCAAAGCACACACTCTGAAAACGGTACATGATGGAATAGAAGAAACCATAGGTCTCTTTGGCACAGGCCGAAATTTTCTTAATAGAGACCCAGAAACACAACACATCAAAGAAGGGTTGGACATGAAAGGATTGCATGAAATTAAAGAGTTTCTGTATTGCAAAGGACATAGCTAGCAAGATCAATAGAAAGTCCACAGATTGGGAGAAGATCTTCACTAGTCATAAAATGGACAAAGGTTTCATATCTAAATTATACCTGGAATTCAAAAAATTAAATCCCCCAACAACAAATCTTCAAAGAAACAACTGCCCAGTAAATAAGTGGGCTAGAGACTTAAGGAGAAACTTCTCTGAAGGGGAAAGAAGGATGGCCAATAGACACATGAAGAAATTCTCAACCTCCCTAGCATAAAAGTAATGCAAATCTAAACACCATTGGGATACCAGCTCACTCCAGTTAGAATGGATAAATTCAAGAACTCTAATTAAACAGCAGATGCTGGAGTGGATGTGGGCAGAAGGGAACCTTACTGCATTGTTGGTGGGAGTTTAAACTTGTTCAACCACTTTGGAAAGCAGTATGGAGATTCCTCAGAAGACTCCACATAGAGCTCCCCTATGATCCAGCAATCCCACTTTTGGGCATTTACCCAAATGTTTAGAAACAATACCACACTAAAGCTACCAGCACAACTATGTTTATTGCAGCATTATTTACCATAGCTAAGATATGGAACCAACCCAGATGCCCCTCAGTAAATGAATGGATCAAGAAAATGTGGTATGTATACACAATGGAATTCTATGCCTCTATCAGAAAGAATAACATTGCCCAATTTGTTAGGAAATGAAAAGGCTTGGAAAAAATTATATTAAGTGAACTAAGCCACGCCCAAAGAAACATAGGTCCCATGGTTTCCATTATATGCAATATCTAGTATATGTCTGAGTCAAGAAGAAAAGTTCAGATAATTTGATGTTAGGGAAATGAACCCTAAGATATGTATTGAAATGTTTTCTTTTCTTTCATGCGATTGTTTCTAACACATTGATGTCCCTCTCCCACAGTATAACCCCTGCTTTCACTGTATTTGATGTCAGTATAATTTGTGGAGGGGAAGGGGAAAAACAAATCGTTTAAATATGGATACAAGTTAGACCCATTGCAACAATGAGATGTACAAGTCATTATGTCGGAAACGAACCTTTACAACTTTGTTGCAGGGGGAGGGGGACCAGGGAGTATTGTGGGAGGAGGCGAAGGAAGGATGGGAAGGAATGTAAAGGGGAAATAAATGAGGAGGCTACAAAGCTTGATAAAAAATGTACTCATTATCTTGCCCATGTAATTTTCACCCCTCTGTACAGTATTTTCACAACACAACAAAAAATATATCACATTAAAAAAATGTACTCATTGGTGCTGGGATGGTGGCTCAGAGGTAGAGCACTTGCCTTGCATACATGAGGCCCTGGGTTCAATTCCTCAGCACCACATAAGCAAAAAGAAAAAAAGCTGGAAATGGGGCTGGGGCTCAGGTGGTAGAGCGTTAGCCTTGAACTGAAGAGCTGAGGAACAGCCCCCAGGCCCAGAGTTCAGGTCCCCCGACCGTACAGGCTCCCCCCAAAAAAGATATGTACTCATTATCTCGGCCATGTAATTGTAACCCTTTTGTACAGTATTTTCACACACAAAAAAGATGTAACTTATTCAGTTCGGAATATAGTGAATGAGGAGATGAAGAGAAATAGTTTGGAGTAAATATGTTCAAATACTTTATAGCTTAGTATCATCACATAATAAATTTAAGTATAAAAATAGGGTAATGAAATTAATAAAAGGAATAAAATTTAACAAGCTACACTAAGTGGACATATGTGTATAACACAATTAAAAATACATTGTAAAATTAAAATTTCTAATAAAAAGACAAAAATTCATTCCAATTGTTATAGATTCATATGTTAATATCTTTTTTCAGTTAATTACTTGACGAAGTAAAAGGAGAAATATATTTTGCTCCTTTAGAAAGACAATCTTGTCCAATTAGAATTAAAGTATTCTAGTTAATTACTGTAAATTTGAAATTGTTCAATCAACGTAATTATTATATTAGAATATTTTCAATGTATTCTTCAAAATATTATCTCTATTGGTATATACTTTTGCTATTTATTTAATATGTTTTCTTACTTAATTACTATAAGCCATTTTCAGAATGTAGTTTGGTGTATGCAACTAGGATATATTATATCTGATCTGGAAATCAATTATTCAAACAGGTTTTTAAAAATCAAAAATGCTTATAGTGAAATAAAGTGGTAAATCCAAATTATGTATATTTGAAGACAATTCTTGATTAGTCCTCTTCTCACATTACCCATTCCCTTCTTGAGAAGAATACACATTGTAAGGAAATGATTAGAATGTTTTGGAGAAATAGTTGGACTTTAAACCAGTGATTTACTTCATGCAGTGGAATTCTATTTGCCCTGGTGATTAATTGGAGATAAGAATCTAATGAACTTTTACTCAGATTGGCTTTGAACTATGATATTCAGATCTCAGCCTCTTAACTAGCTCAGATTACATCCTTGAACTACCAGTGCCTAGCCATGTTGCATATTTTGTGTAATTCCAATTTTCAGCATTATATAGGTGCTGTTACTGCAATATAAAAATTACCCCTGTTTTCACTGTATTTGATGTTGGTATAATTTGTGGAGGGGAAGGGAAAAACCAAATTGTTTAAATAGGGATATAAGTGGACCTACTGCATCAATGAGAGGAACAAGATGTTATCTAGAAAAACGAACTTAACAATTTTGGCTTGGGTTTTGGGGGAGGTTCGTGAGTGGAAGATGGACAAGGATGGTAAGGGGAAACAAAGGAGTAGGTAACAATGCTTGATAAGAAATGTATTCATTATAGGGGTGGGAAGGTGGCTCAGAGGTAAAGCGCTTGCCTTGCATGCATGAGGCCCTGGGTTCGATTCCTCAGCACCATATAAACAAAAAGGAAAAAGCCAGAAATGGAGCTTTGGCTCAAGTGGTAGAGCGCTAGCCTTGAGCTGAAGAGCTGAGGGACAGCACCCAGGCTCAGAGTTCAGGCCCAACGACTGGACCCCCCCACCCCCCCCAAAAAAAAGAAATATACTCATTTCCTTGCCTATGTAATTGTAACCCCTCTGTACGGTATTTTCACAATAAAAAAAAACTTAAAACATACTAAGGATATTTGTAAAGTATATAATGAAGAATTTTCATTCTTTACAAAATCTATGCAAAATCTATGCTAAACTATTTCTATTTTAATGTACATTTCCTGCAAACAGTTTGATATAGTTTAATACTTGTCACACCAACTTTTCTATACTCTACTGGATATTTAATTGTTCAAGTATGTATGTATATGTATATTTATAAGTATATGTATAAGTATCTATATATATGTTCCAATGTGGATCATCAGAATTGAAACTTTGCTTTGTTTTGCTGTTCAGCAATTAAAGCTGGTCAGCTCATTCTGTGGCAATATTTGTGTTCATTCTGATCATTCATTTATTTACCACACCATCAGACATCTAAAATCAGCTTCATTTCCTGGAGAAATTACCAATCAGTCTAACCAATATACACCCAGAGCGTTTTAATAGAGCAAGCTTTAATGAAGGAAGATAACAGGAAGGGACAACTACAGAATTTCTACAGAGACCTGACATCTTTCACATTTCTTCCTTCCTCCTCATACTTAAGCAAGCATTGAGGAACACTATAAATATACTGCATTTATAACTTAAGGATCAGTGTTTTTTTCCAACTTGAAGTCTTCTTTTCCATGATTTTTGACATAAACTTTTGGGGGATATTTTTTATTGTGATGGGATTCCAACCAAAACTAAGCCATGTATGTCAAGAAGGTCAATGTTTTCAAATCAGAGTACAAAAGAGGGAGAAAATTATGGTTAGCTATATATATTAAGCACAAATATAGGCAATATCAAGATATTTTGAAATTGTATATTTTACTGGATAAAGTTGCTCAAACCTATAATATTACCTACTTGGAAACCAGAGATTAGAGAATTCCATCTCAGGCAAGCCCAAACACAAAAGGAAATTTCAGATACTCTAACCATTTGCTGGGTGCAATGTTTTATGTTTGTGTTAGGAGGACCACAGTCCAAGCATGCCCAGGCATAGTGATACTGCCTCAAAATAAGAAATCCAATTATAATCTTCAGATATGGTAGTAGTAGAGATGCTGTTTCAAAAGTAAAGGGTTTTGGGTTCAATCTTCCAGTTCCCCTAGAAATTTAAGTGTGTGCCAGGGTAAGAATTTGGTATATCTAAGGTAAAGATTTCATGCTCTTTTAACAAGCTCTAATAAAGCCTTTACTTTTTTGCTATTTTTAAAAAGTATAACCAGAACTTCCATGCCAAAAACAAATTATTTCCTAATAGAGATTTTCTTTCTTCCATTAAGTAATATGCTATGTGTTGGATATTGTCCCACTGAAATCATACTAAAGATAAAAAACCTATTGTCTTAGAAAGGGACTGCATATGGAAACAGAATCTCAATGGTAGCATTTAAGTTGAAGTCTCCTCCAAGAGAAGCAGAAGGTCTTGAATATGCCAAGGAAAGAGGACTCAGAAGAAGCAAGCTCCGATCTTGGAGTTTTAGTTCCACCAACTCTGAGGAAACGCATTTACAGTGTTAATGCACTCAAGCTGTGGTAGTTTATTATTACAATTATTATCAAACATGTGTATTCTATAAGACATGAAAAGCCATTGACTGTTGGAGTCCATAACTCATCTCTATAATGCTAGTGATTAAGAAGGATGAGATTTGGGGGATAATGGTTTTCTGTCTGGTAGGAAAGTTCATGAGGTTATATCTCCAATTAACTACAAAAATTACTGGGGTGTGGCATGGTTCAAATGGTAGACTGACTACTGTTAGCAAACTGAGCATGAGTTATGTTCAAGCCCAAAAATGGAAGAAAGAAAAAGTCCTTAGAAAACTACTATGAGAAACAGAATTATGAATAGGAAAGCAGAAACAAAAGAAATAAACATTGATACAAACAAAGCTTCCCAATATGAATTATCACACAAACTATAATATTTAGAGTTTTCTTTCCTATACAGTAGAACTAAATGGTATTTTGACTTGACGAAACTAAAATGTAAAACTGTATGCAATAAATAATTACATTACTTTTATGTTTCCATAATATAATTTCTTTTCCTACAAATTTCAAAATAGTGTAGCTATGGAAAATCAATAAATGTTTCATTTTCATATGGGATTACATATCCTTGCAAGTGTTGTTCAAAATTGTTCTATACTGAAATGGTCGTCATTGATATCTTTCTCAAGATACCAAATGTTTATACTTTCAGCTGACCTTCTACAAAACTCATACCCCAAACATAAATTTTTAGTTTGTTAATGCAATCAAAAGAATATAAACATGTGTCTCAATAATGTTATTTACTTTTATCTGCTGTCATTAATGTAGTAAAACTAATATAATTAAGTATATACCCTGAGAGAAACAAGACACTTCCTTCTAAATACAGACTGGCAGGCACACACACACACACAAACACACACACACACATTTACCACTTTCACTCAGGTTAGGTTCCTGACATTGGGTATCAGACAATGATCTAATAATCAATCTTCCTGCCCAGACATAAAATATATTCATAATTCCACAATACAAAAACACTAGATAATTCAAAATAATGAAAATACTTCACAGAACCAACCAGCTCTTGAGCCATCTACTCCCTGATTTCATTTATTTATGATGATGCATTTTTCATATCATAATTAAAAATATTTTTGAGTCTGTCTGATTAGCAGACAAAAATAAGTTATAATATAATAGAAAATGTAGGTAAAATTACCTGTCTGTAGGTAATCTTTAATATATCTTAACAAAGACTCCTGTTTCCTTCTTGCAGAGTCTGTTTCTGACATTTTGCCCTAAAGTCGAATATTAAATTACAAAGGACATGCTATATTCCTTAATTCATTTTTCATAAAGGTTATGCTATGGAATTGAATCTGCTTTGTTTGCTTATTCTAAAGTAAATTTTCTCAACAACTTGAATTATTGTTTCTGTTACTCCTAAGCAATTTGAAATATCAAATAAAACTGGAAATTCCCTTCAGCAATGATTTGTGAATGGCATTAAAGTTTGTGGAGGGATGCAGGACTTGAATTATCTAGAGTGCCTTAAAAATGGCACTGTTGGGGCTGGGAAGGGGTCTCAGTTGTAGAGTGCCTGCCTTGCAAGCATGAGGCCCTGGGTTCGATTCCTCAGCACCACAAAAGCAAAAAGAAAAAAAGCCGGAATTGGCGCTATGGCTCAACTGGTAGAACACTAGCCTTGAGCTGAAGAGCTGAGGGACAGCACCCAGGCCCAGAGCTCGGGCCCCACAACTGGACCCCCCAAAAATGGCACTGTTATTCAAAAGGCTGATCATTTAGTCAGCTTTTAAAGTGTGGTCTTCTTATTTCATCTAATAAGATAAAAGTATGCTTTTCATCACATTCTTGCCTGCAAAACAGTAGAATTATTTCCTTTGTACAGTTGTTGTCCAGCTGCGACTGTAGTGAAACCTACAAACAACTGCACATCTGTGTTAGCTACTCTACATTTTGAAATTTTCTTCCAATAGCTCTTATGATTTGAGCCCAAATTCATGGGATAGTCACATAATCCACAATTATAAAGCAATAAAATATACAAAGACCACGTGCAAAATGAGGTTCATTTTTTTTCCTGTTGTTTCCTTTTTTTCTTATTGTCTTTTAAGGAGCTAGGGGCTGTTTATTTCTCATTATTGTTGATGTGACTTAAATAAATTTACCAGATTTTTCAAATAAAATAAAGAGATATTTACTCACAAAATACAACTAAGCATTTGCGTGATTTTTTTATTCTAGTCTTGTTCTCAGTTATCTTCAAATAACATAGAGATGAGCCAATCATGTGTGTAAATTGACAGATATCAAGCACACAAAACTCTAATTTCTATATCAACTTCACCTAGAAAAGAAAATTATCACTTGTTTCATGTCTTAAGTAATCTACTTAAAACAAGTTTTATTAATTTTATCAATAAATTTCATAATCTATGGAATTGATGCATTGCATAAGTATTTGATTCCTTATTTCCACTGAATTAATATTACATATACTTTATTTTTTATATATGAAATAATGATATTCTTGAGGATAAAACATACCTGTTTTTCATTTTGGTTGCCAAAATGGAATATTAGGCATTTTGAAAATTTAACCTTAAATCTAAGCCTTTAAATTTAACTAGGACTTGAATTGCATTACTTACAACTTTCATATTAATATAAAAAGCATTATTAAATAGAAAGCAAAATTATGTTATCACACCTTAATCCCTGAATTAACTTTATGATAAAAAACAATTATATTTGTATCACAAGATATACATATGCAAACAAACTATGAGATATGGGAACAGAAAACTCTTGTTTTATGTTTGTTTATACTTTGTGATGATTCTCTCTACTTTACCTTATGTCTGGTATATTCATTGTATATCTTCAGGAAGGTGAGGGGTGGGCACAGAGCTTTAGGGAAAAGAGCTGAAAATTGTAGCAATGGAGTTCATTGAACATTGATGAAAGTGAACTATTTAACACATGGGTGGCAACAGGAAGGTAGGACAGGGAAAACGTGAGGGAACTGAAGACATTTCACAAAAGGAAATGTACTCTTTACCTGACTCATGTAATAGTAACCCATCTATAAATCACTTTAATAAGAACAACAGAGTACATTTATTTTAAAAAGGCAAAAAAAATGTGGTTTCTTAGAATCCTAGATATTTGTTTTGTTCACTGGTTTTAGCTGGTTGAGTCTATCTCTGAAAATAGCTAGGTTGACATTCATTGGGCAAATATGTGAGCAACTAGTAGATAAATGTCAATTATAATTTACTTTTTTTAAGACTGTAATTCATTTATTTTTTAATCTAATTTGTATTATTTCTGTTTACCAGTTTTTGGTTTGGTTTGTTCCTGTTTTTCAAGGACCTAGTGCCACATCCTTAGTGCTGATTCAAGATTGTTCTAATTTGTTGATATACATCCTCAAAGACATTAATTTTCCTCTGATTATTGCCTGTGTTGTTGTGTCCCAGAGGTGGTTGTATTTTGTATGTTCACTTCCACTGATTTCCATAAACGTTGCAACTTCCCTCCATATCTCTTCAGTGACTCAATAATGATTTAGCAATGTGTTATTCAGTCTGTGAGTTTCAAAATTTTCTGTGATGCCTCTTGATGCCAAGATCTAATTTGGTCCCATATGGTTTGAGAAGATACGAAGAGTAATTTCATTTTTATTTTTGAATTTTCCAAGATTTTTCCTTGTGATCTAAGATATGATCTATTTTGGAAAATGTTCCATGGGCTGCTGAGAGGAATATGTATTGTGAAGCTGTTAGGTGAAGTAGTCTGTAGATATCTGTTAGGTATAGCTTGTCAATGCAGTTATTTAGCTCTGAAGTTTTTTGCTAAGTTTTTACCTGGGTGGCCTGTCAGGAGGTAAGAATGATGTGTTGAAGCAACAAACAATGTATTTGGATGTATGCATGTTTTTAGGGTAAGTAGTATTTGTCTGATGAATTTGGGAGCTCTAGGATTCATGGTATTGATAATTAAAATTGTTATATACCTCTAATGGAGAGTTTTCTTTATGAATATTTAATATCGATCTTTGTCTCTTTTTACTTTCATACCACTTTCAATTTAAAGCATATTTTATCTAATATTAGTATACCTACTCTGACCTGTTTATGAGGTCCATTTTTAATTTGTAAAGGTCATGTACAGAAGTGTTATCATTACATAAGTCAAATAATGAACACATTTCTTTTTGAAAAGTCTCACTTCTTCCCTCATATCCTCCCAGTTTTTCCCTTTCAACCTCCCTCCCCCATAAGTTGTATAATTCATTTACAATGTAGTGTCTATTGAGTAGCACTGCTGTATTTTTTTAACCCTGAGTCTCACCATTTCTGTGTTCACCCTTGCGCTTTCCAAACTTACATATGAGACAAAAGGTGCAGAAATATAAAAATATAGCATCAGAACACAGAAGGAAAAAGCAAAATAATAAAAAAAAACTCTCATTGTCATTTCTTGGAGATTATTTTAATGAACATTATTTTATATGATGACATTCATATAGCTATTTAGCCTTGGTGATCTTCTCCAAAGGACATCCTTCTTTTACCTCACTGTATAAATGTTTAGAGTCCCTTATAATTTATCATGTGTAAGTGTAATGTTTTCTCTTTTACCATCCAAGTGTTTTTACTTTTAGAGTTAGAGACATATTGTAATACAGCAAATGAGGAAAATCAGGCAACTTATAATTCTTTGAGTCTGTCTTCCTTCACTTAATATAAGTTTGGTCCAAATGTTTCCATTTCCTTATGAATGGTGTAATATCATTCTTTCTGTGTGAATAGAATTGCATCATACTGAAGAGGTTCTTCATGGCAAAGGAAAAAGTTAGCAGGCTATATAGAAAGAGAACAGAATGGAAGAAGATTTTTACTAGCTAAGCATCAGACAATTGGTTTCATAATTAACCCATATTTAGAGATCAAAAAGTTAAACCCAACAAAAATAAACCCTCAAATAAACAAGAACTCAATTAATATATGGGATAAATGCTTAAAGATAACTTCTTAGAGGAAGAAGTAAGAATGACAAATAGACACATCTCTCTCCATAAAAGAAAGGCAAATCCAAACAACACTGAGATTCATCTAACCCCTTTTACAATGTCATTATGAAAAAATCAACAATCACAGTTATTGATAGATGTGGCCCAAAGGAAACTCTATTAACCTGTTGTTGGGAATGTAATCTTGTTCAACCCCTATGGAAAACACTATGGAAATTGCTCAGAGAACTGAATAGAGAGCTACCTATGATCCAGCAATTCCACTTACGGGCATTTATACAATGGAGCAGAAAAAAGGCCAAACTGAAGCTACCATCAAAATCATGGTGATTGTTGCATTATTTTCTCTAGCCAACATAAGGGAGCAGCCCAGATGCCTCTCATTGTAAAAAGAGATCAAGAATTATATATGTATATATATATTATATATATCTAATATTGTTATTGATCCCCATTTACAAGTGGATATGTGTGTATATATGTGTTTATATATATACATACATATATACATGTATATAAACACATATATATGCATGCATAATGAAATTCTGTTCATCCATCCGAAAGAATAATATTGTACCATCTTTAAGGAAAATGAAACAATTATTAATAATATTAAGTGAAATAAAGCCCACTAAGAGAAACTTAGCTTGTATGATTTTCCTCATTTGTGGTAGATAGAAGCTGCCTATAAATGTAAAAGTAAACACACTGGATGGTATGCAAATGAATTATCTGAAGTGTCATAGTCCATGGAGAGTGAAAATTCCATAATTCTCTTAAAAGACTAAGTCACAGCTCAACAAAATAATTACCAGTAAATATGTACTGCAAGAGAGGACAGTAGGGGGCATTATGGGAGGGGTAGGAAATTGAAGTTTAAAAGGATAGAATACAGGCAAGAATCCATTGTATACTTCCCAGAATTGAAATATACAAAGGAAAGGGTAGTGTGAAATGGGAGATGTTGAAGTGGTAACACAATTCCAGATGCATTGTACACATAAATTGGTTTGTTAAATGGCAAGTAATTCCATATCCTAATAGTGAGATACATAAGGATTGGGGTTGGTTGGGAGGGGTGGATTAGAATGTTGAAAGAGGTGACAGTGATCAAGATGCACTGTATCCATAAACTGTTTCAGTGTATGTACAACTACTTAAAGATAATAAAAATATTCAAAAATTAATTATGACAGTTGAATAGAGTTGAACATCAATTCAATTCCAATTTAAAAATATTTTTAACCTGTAGACTTGGAGAATAAAATTCAAATAATAAAATTTTATGAATCTTTTTTTTAATCAGCATTTGTGATATTAACTAAAAATTACTTTGCCTTCTGTCTGCCATTGGGCTTTTATAAGAGAATACTTCAAAGTAAGTGGCTTAAAAACAACAGGAGTATAATTACCTATATGCTAGAAGCTTGAATATTGATTATAAAAATGGTTGTTCAAACAAATTCTTATCTTATGGGGGTCCACTTTCTGGTTCATTATAATCTAATTGCTGGACTTTCACATGGCAGAATAATTATATTGGGCTTCTTTCATCAGGATCATTATTGTAGTGTCATCTCTGAAAAGTTGATGCTAATATAACCAGAAGGGGGAATAGAATTTCAACATGTGTATCTGGAAGGAGTTACATAGTCCAATACACTTTGCAACTTTTGCTTTAACTCAATGTAGAGTATCATTTGGATATTATTTCATAGAAGATAATAACTTAAGGACAATCTTATATCATGTGACTTATGTGAATGATTCTTCTTACAATGGGAATAATTATAGTGAGAGCAAAGTGAAATATGATTGTTTAGTGGCTCTTGAATCACATCATAAGTAATCATGTAAATGTGTCACAGCCTTTTTAAGGACCTTCTGATGTATTTGAACAATCTCTGATGAAATAATTGCTTTCAGAAATATTCATTTGAGCCAAAAAATACAGATCTCCTTTGATTTTAATTACTTCCTGCTATTAGGACTCACACAGACACCAAAATCAGAACATGCTAATTTCTCTGATAAAATACATAATAAAATTTTGATAATTAATATAACATTAAGACTGTAATATTAATAGCAGGATAAAACCTTGTATTCACATTATATAATATATTGACATCCTTTGGTTTAATCAATTTTTAGAATATTTATATCGAAGTGTAAAATGTTTGCAAATATTTATTGGATGATGTATAGAAAATGAGAATAAGATTTGCATACATATTGCTACAGATGCAAACTGATTCAGCAGGGTATTTATGATAGTTCATTTGTTGGTTTCATTCATGCATGGAGAACATGCAAAGAAGTCAAAATTGCAAACTTGACTTTACTAAAGGATTCATTACATGAAGTTTTTGTTGGGCTAAACGTATTTTATAAATTAAATGGTTTTGTCCCTTCCGTTTTCCCTCCCTCCTTCCCTTCCTTCCTTCCTTCCCTCCTTCCTTCCTTCCTTCCTTCCTTCATTCCTTCCTTCCTTCCTTCTTTCCTTCCTTCCCTCCTTCCTTCCTTCCTTCCTTCCTTCCTTCATTCCTTCCTTCCTTCCTTCTTTCCTTCCTTCCTTCCTTCCTTCCTTCCTTCCTTCCTTCCTTCCTTCCTTCCTTCCTTCCTTCCCTCCATCCCTTCCTCTCTCTTTCTTTCTCTCCTTCCTTTCTTTCTATCTTTCTTTGTTTCTTTCTTTTTTCTTCCAATCTTCCTCTCTTTCTTTTACTCAGAATATCTATTATGGCTATGGAAAAAATGCCAATGTTGTACTCCAAGGTGTTATGAGTAGTTATAAATATTAACTAAATTAGTATTAATTTTAATAACCTATGTTGTATCTTAAGACAAATTGTACTAAAAACTTCACAATGTTGCAAAATATGTAACAAATATTACTTTTCATGATATTGTTTATTTCTTCAAACCAAAATAAACATTTAGACTTAATATTGTATGTGTGTGTGTATGTTTTTCTTGTGATTTTAATTCAAGACCTATCCTTTTGTTATTGTTTTTTTTTTTTTTTTCCCTCAAGTATGTTGCTCTATCGTTTGAGCCACAATTCCACTTCTGGCTTTGTGTGCGGTGTGTGTGTGTGTGTGTGTGTGTGTGTGTGTGAGTGTGTGTTTAATTGAGATGTGTCTCACAAACTTTCTTGCCAAGGCTGGCTTTGCACCCCCGCTTACTGAGTAGTGAGGATTACATGCTTGAGACACTCATATTTAGCACAGGATTAATATATCTAAGAATAAAATAAATGTCATATTATTTGAATTCTAGAGGCTCAATTTAACAAATTAACACTTAAATATTTATTTAGTTATTAAACTTGAACCTGCAATGTGAAAAGTAGTTTTCATTTTTATGAAAAATTATAAACTCAAAGGTTTAAATGACAGAATCTTTGGACAAATTGAAATAATCTATTATTCAAAAGCAAAAAAGGGATTGTTAATCAAATTTCTCATGTAAGCTAAAAGCAATAGGCTCTGTCAGGCTGAATGCTCTGTCAGGCAATTTTTCATTAAAGTAAATATTATCTACTGTGGTCACATGATTTGCTCTTCTATTAAACATAAACTTTTTTGACATAAAAATGTAGATTCATACATTTTTGGGGGGGAGGGTGTCTGGTCATGGGGCCTGAACGCTGTGTCTGGGTGCTGTTCCTCAGCTCTTCAGCTCAAGGCTAGTGCTCTAACATTTGAGCCACAGTGCCACTTCCAGCTTTTTTATTTTTGCTTATGTGGTGCTGAGGAATCAAACCGAGGGCCTTATGCATACAAGGCAAGCGCTCTACCACTGAGCCACCTTCCCAGCCCCATACATTTTTTGAGTATATAAAAATCTTAGTTAATGGTCATGTATTTCTGAGGTTTGATTACCAAGTCATTTCAGAGAAACACTGAATTTTATGTATTTTATGTTAACAGTGATTTTTAGAAATTGAATCAATCTCATTATAAGATAACTAAAACAAGATATTCCATCACTTATCCAATTATTACTATAGACTTGAAGATAACTTATTTTTCAATGGTAGGAAATTAATATTATACCTACTCACTATAGAATAATCAAAAGATTGTGATAGTATTTATTTTTCCTTCAACTCGAAAGAAAGAACCTTACTATAGATGACAAATACTTGAATGGAAATGCCATAACATTATGAAAAATTCAAAAAGAATTCATTATGAGTTATATGAAATAGTCATTTTGGAAGGTCACAAAGTGAAACCTCTTGATGCTTCCTTATCTGTTAAATAAAATGTATTTGCACTCAAAATATTTCATTCATCTCTTCAGCAATGGTATAACCAAACCACCTCTATGCCAAATAGCATCTCTAATATTTAGGAATAGATGTTATTGCAATTGTATAGAAAGATTTACCCCCCCCCCCACTCTAGAAATTAAATCTGAAATCATAAAGGATTGGGATTAATAATTAGATTTCACTATGTTGCCATAAAGAGATGAACCCTTTCAAGTGGGCATAGTCGTAGTGATTAGGTCACTAAGAACTTGTGATCAAAGATGGTGTTAAGATCAAAGTCATTTCTTCCTCTTCCTTCTTTTACTTCTCTGTCTCCTTCTACTTTTCTTTCTCCCTCTCCTTCTTCCCCTCCTACTCTTTCTCCCTTTCCCAATCCTATACCTCCTCTTCTTTACTTCATGGCTTCCATAAATACACATACTACATCACATGTTCCAGATATCAGGTATTGTACCACCACCAACCCAAAACAATGAGGATAAGAAATGTAAATTGAAATGTATAAAATCAGAAGCCAATATTAATCTTTCCTCCTTTTAAGTTAATTTTATAAAGTATTTTGTCATATTAATAGGAGACTGACACAGCATGCTCTCATTTATTATAAGGGATAAGATTTACTGGAAATAAATCTGATCAACATTATCCTAATATAAAGATTGATTAAATTAATATTATATTTGGACAAATCTACTTTAAAATATCAGATATACTTCAATAAGAAGCAAAAAATGTGTTCAGAGGAAGATGGCAGATGAGAAGCTGGAGACTAAACAAGCTCTGGCATAGAAAGCAAGTTTAGTGTTCAAGTAAATAGTCCTAGACTACAGAATCACACCAAGTGTGCCATCACAGTACAGAGAGTTTCACCAGAGAGGGAAAATCCAGTCAAGGAGACAGATCTAAGCATGTGCTGGCAGCCACGGTTGTGGCGGCTATGGCAGCAGGGCCAGTGGTTATAGCCACCATACCTACAACACAGAGAGTTATGGGACAAAGGAGCCAGACACAGTGGGCAAGCAGATTCCGCTCAACACCAATAAGAAATTACAAGGAGCAGATATCTTCATCTTGTAGATCACAGACCAGAGACGTTCCAAGGACCAATACTCTGGTGGTAGTAGAACTCTGACATCCTCACTCTTTCCCAGGGAGCACAGGAGGGAAGGCATCCCCTCCCCACCACCACCATCAGAGATATCCATCTTTGATCCTGCCAAAGGCCTATTTGAACAGCTATCTCCAACTCAGGCATTGGAAGAAAACAAGAATCATTTAGGAGGTCACAGGAAACTGACCTGACCTGCCAGGCTCACCTCCACCCAAGGGAAAGTCAACCAGCCTAGGCATGGAAGCCCAGCCCTGGAGGATTGACTTTCCTCACTAGGTAAACAGACCCAGGGTCTGCCCATCCCTAAGGCAGCCTAGACAATCAAGTGAAATTCAGTAAACATAAACCATGAGAATGGCTCCAGGCTGGGCTCTGTGAGAATCTCAGGAGCTATCTCCTCAGTTAAAAGCTACTGTTTGCTGAAAAGCCTCAACCCTCTCCCAGAACCTAGCCTCATTACAGCATCTCAAAACTAAAGGAAACAGCCATCTCACTCTTGTGATACTCAAAGCAGATCTCCCTCCCACTGAACTAGCCTGGGAGGTGGTTCACAAAATCCTGGGGACTGCAGAGAATTTTTCTGCCTGCTCAAACAAACTGACTTAAAAAACCAATCAAGCCACAGGAAAACCAAACACCACAAGCTGACCAGAGACTTCAAGAGACTGGTTACAGACACAAGGGAGATACAGGATCTTCCCATTCTACACACCCCCGAAAAAATTAAAGAATATATAACATTTTTAATTTTTTATAAATTATTTTCTATTTATCTTTTTCCTCTCATAATTTTAATTTTAGGTGTGTATGTGGGTGTGCTTTTTTTGTTATCACTGCTGACTTTTTTGTCCTTTTTTTATTCCTTTCTTTTTTTCTCTTTTTTTTTGCAAGACTTAATTACTGTTTGATAATCCCCAGATATTTAACCATCTTTGATAATTAGACTTTATCCACCATTGTGTACACTCTTAATCGAGAAATTTATTACTTAATTCACAACCTCTTTGTCTTAAATTCTTTAATAGCAATATTACCTATTTATACCTATATAATTTTAAGGAAACTGATTTTGAGAATTTATATTTTTTAGGTTTTCATCTCTCCTTTCTATCCCTGCCTTTCTCACATCTTATCCTTTTCTTCTCTCAATATCGTATTTAAACATACATACTTGTTAAGTGTTTCACTTTTTTAATTTTTTTTCATTTTTTCTTGTTTTTTTTTTTTAATCTCTGTCCTATCATTCTGTCCAATCCATTGTCCTCTATGAGATTAGGACTTGGTTAAATTCACTCTCCTTTTACCTGTCCACATCCCTCTAATCCTATTTTTCCCCACATTTCTCCTTAAACCTAATAATTTCTGCCAAATTCTGCTTTGCTGTTCTTAGCCCATTAATCGATAGTTGTTTGATATTGAATAGATTTTATCTGATGAACTAGATTGTATCTGCAGCCTTTTGACTGTGTTACTACAGTACTTTGGTTGATGCTTGCCTTAAAATGGTGTTCTAGCACAAAATTGGTGTTACTTTCATACCAAATATGCAGAAGAGGCCGGAAAAAAACATGAAAAATGGTAAGTCCAGGTACCTGAACTCCCACTCATGATAATCAATTGACAAAATAGTTAATAAATAATCCAGGATAGAGTTCCTAAAAATCTCTGCAAACACTACTGGTAAACATGGTGAATGAAAAGATTGAAAACCTGCAAAGAACTCAGTGTGAGTGTGATAGGGAGAGACAGGCAAACCAAAAATTAATACTGGAATCTGGTGAGCATGAAGAAGCTACTCAAAGATTGATACAGGAATTGCGTGAGCAGGTTGAGGACAGTCAAAGAGAAATACAGAAATTGTGTGTGCAGGCTGAGAACAGTCAAAGAGAACTACAGGAATTACATGAACACGAGGATGCTAATCAAAGAGTAATACAGGAATTGTGAGAGTGGGATGAGAATAGAGAAAGATCAATACAGGCATTCATTGAATCCATAAACAGACAGCTGAAAGAATTCTAGGAGACCACAAAAGGAATGATTAATGGAGACCACCAGAAGGAATGAGAGTCCAAGGAACCCATCACCAATCAACTAAGTGATTTGAGAATAAGCACTGAACACCAAATTAAGAAAGTAAAATGTTAATCCAAGACCTAAAACAAAGCTCCAACAACAAATTTGAAGCCATGAAAGCCGACCAATTAGAAGGAAAAGAAATAAAACACAAAGAAGAAAGTCTTGACAGTAGGATAGACCATGCAGTAGATGGAAACTCGGGTATTGAAGACAGCCTAGGTCTTATAGAGAAAGAACATACAATTACCTAAGACAAATCCAAGAAATATGATATATCTATTCAACATGTGGAAGACACCATCAGAAGGCCTAATCTGAGAAAATGTGTGTAGAGCAGCACCTAGAAACAGAAGTTAATGGTCTAGGAAATTTGTTTCAGGATCCTAGCAGAGAACTTCCCAAACATGCAAAAAGATAGGCCTATTCAGATATCAGGAGGTTTTAGAACCCCAAACAGACCAGACCACAACAGGACATGCCACTGTCACATTATAATCCTAGCAGAGAACTTCCCAAACAGGCAAAAAGATAGGCCTATTCAGATATCAGGAGGTTTTAGAACCCCAAACAGACCAGACCACAACAGGACATGCCACTGTCACATTATAATCTGCACAGTATCAATTCAGACCAAGGAAAAGAAGCTTAAAGCTGTCAAGGAGAAAAGATCAATCACTTATAAAGGAAAACTAATTAGAATCATCTCAGATTTCTCAGCAGATACAATTAAAGCAAGTGCCTGGAATGATGTATGCCGTTCCCTAAAGACAAATAATTACCAACCAAGAATACTGTTCCCAGCTAAAAACCCCTTCATAACCAAAGGTCAAATAAAAACCTCCCATAGCAAAGAAAAACAAACAATATTTCTCCACCAAACCAGCCCTACAAAAGATACCTAATGATGTCCTACAAATAGAAAACCAACAAGACCACAATTAAAGCCAAGACACAGCACCCAAACTGAGAATCCAAGAACCTCAGGAAGAACCAATTGCCACAGCCCCCCAAAAGACGGATAACATGGGAAGAACTCCCAAATACCTCGCAGTCCTAATTAACTATCCAATCGAGCGACATAGACTATATAGTTGGATTAAAAAGCAAGATCCTTCTATCTGCTGCCTTCAGGAGTCACATCTTGCTCATAAAAACAAACACATTTTCAATGTGAAAGGCTGGAACAAAATCTACCAATCAAACGGCCCCCATAAACAGGCTGGAGATGCAATCATAATATCAGATAAAATAGACTTCAAATTAAAATTAGTGAGAAGAGATAAAGCAGGTTGCTATATACTAATTAAGGGATCTCTTTTCAGGAGGATATTACATATCTAAACATCTATTCACCAAACAACACAGCACTCAGATTTATCCAAGAAACACCACTTTCCCTCAAAGCTCACATAGATCCAAAAACTTTAATTGTTTGGGATTTTAACATACCACAATGCGCACTAGATAGATCAACTCGGCAAAAACTCAATAGAGAAACTGCAGATCTAAACAACTGCATGGATCAACTAGATTTAACAGACATCTACCAAATATTTCACCCAGCACCATCAGAATACGCGTTTTCCTAAGAAGCGGATGGGACATTTTCCAAAATAGACCACAATTTAGGTCACAAAGCAAAGTTGTACAAATTCAGAAACATTGTAGTTTTACCTTTGATTCTCTCAGACCACAATGGAATAAAATTAGAACTCAACTCCAAAAGCCACCAAAGAAAGTCCTGTAACACATGAAGGCTAAACAACACACTGTTGAAACATCAGTGGGTCATGGAAGAGATTAGAAAGGAAATTCAAATATTCATGATTTTCAACAAAAATGAACAGACAATTACCAGCTCCTCAGGGAAACAGCAAAGACAGTACTTAGAGGCAAGTATATAGCTCTGAGTTCCTACACCAACAAATTGGAGAGATCTGAAACCAACAATTTAATGAGATATCTGAACCTCCTTGAAACAGAGTAAAAAGATAAACATCAATCCAGTACATGGAAAGAATTAAAGTTACACCAGAATTAAACGAATTAGAGTTTTGAAAAATAATAGAAAGAATCAACAAAACAAAGAGTTTGTTCTTCGAAAAAATTAACAATATTGACAGGCCCTTAGCAAATCTTACCAGAAAAAGAAGAGAACACACCCAAGTAAATAAACTCAGAGATGAGAATGGAAACATCACCATAGAAACAACCAAGATTCAGAACATTATAAGGGAATACTTCTCAAAACTTTATGCTAATAAGTTTGAGAACTTGACAGAAATGGACCTTTTCCTAGCAAATACTGACATGCCCAAACTAAACCAAGATGAGTTAAACCAACTTAACAGACTCATACCAAGCATTGAAATAGAAAATGGAATAAGACACCTCCCATCTAAGAAAAGCCCAGGACCAGGTGGTTTTACAGCAGAATTCTACAAGGCCTTCAAAGCAGAGCTCACACCAATAGTCCTTCAACTCTTCAATGAAATTGAAAGAGAATGGTCATTACACAACTCTTCTATGAATCCATCATAACCCTCATCACATAACCAGGCAAGGACTCATCCAAAAAAGAGATCTATAGACCCATTTCTTTGATGAACATTGATGCAAAACTTCTCAACAAAATTTTGGCCAATCGATTTCAACATTGATCCAAAAAATCATACAATGCAATCAAACAATATTCATTTCAGGGATTGAAATCTGGTTCAATATACTCAAATCAATTAATATGTCTCAGCGCATCAACAAAGAGCAAGGATTAAAACCCCATGTTTATCTCAATATATGCAGAAAAATCATTTGACAAGATCCAAAAAACCCTTTATGATGAAGGTTCTAGAAAAATTAGGAATCCAGGGAACATTCCTGTATATGACAAACCTACAGCCAGTATTATAATTAATGTTGAAAAACTAAAGCCATTTCCTCTTAACTCAGGATTGAGACAAGGATGTCCACTTTCTCCACTTCTCTTCAATTTAGTATTAGAATGCCTAGCCACAGCAATAAGACAACATATAAACATCAAAGGGATCCAAATGGGGAAAGATGAAATAAAACTCTCCCTCTTTGCAGATGAAATGATTTTCTATTTAAAGAATCCCACAGACTCCACTCCCAAGTTAGTGAAGCTGATTCAAAATTTGGCAAGGTAGCAGGGTATAAAATTAACCCTCAATAATTAATGGCTTTTTTGTATGACAACAATGAGAATAACATGGGTGAATTCTGGAAGGCAACACCATTCATAATAAACCCACAAAAAATACCTATGAATTAACTTAACTTGAAAAAGGAAATCAAAAGAGAACTTAGGATGCAGAAAAACCTCCCATGCTCCTGGATTGGAAGGATCAACATCATGAAAATGTCAATATTTCCCAAGGCTATCTACAAATTCAGTGTAATACATATCAGTATTCCCACCTGATTCTTCAAGGAAATACAAGAGGCAATCCTAAAATTCATATGGAACAATAAAAGAACCCAAATATCAAAAATGATCCTTAAAAGAAAGAACAGTGCTGGAAGAATATCAATACCAAAATTCAAACTCTACTACAAAGCCATGGTAATCAATACAGCTTGGTACTGGCACAAGAACAGACGGCAGGACCAATGGAATAGAATTTAAAACCCAGAAATGAACCTACAGACCGATAGCCACATAATCTTCAATAAGGGAGCTAAAAAATAGAATGGAAGGAAGACAGCCTCTTCAGTAAAGGGTACTGGCTAAATTGGTTAATCGCTTGTAGAAAACTAAATCTAGATCTTTATATATCACCCTGCACAAGAATCAACTCCAAATGGATCAAAGAACTCAGAGTAAAAGCAGACACCCTGAAAGCAGTACAGGATGGAATAGGAGGTACCCTAGGTCTCGTTGGCCCAGGCAGAAATTTCCTTAATAGAGACCCAGAAACAAAACAAATCAAGGAAAGGTTGGACAAATGGGATTGCATGAAATTGCAGAGCTTCTGCATGGCAAAGGATAAAGCTAGCAAGATCAATAGAAAGGTCACGGATTTGGAGAAGATCTTCACTAGCATAAAACGGACAAGAGTCTCATATCTGAAATATACCTGGAACTCAAGAAATTAAATCCCTCAACAACAAATCCTAAATACATAAGTGAGCTAAAGACTTAAAGTGAAAATTCTTTGAAGAGGAAAGAAGGATGGCCAATAAACACATGAAGAAATACTCAACCTCCCTAGCCATAAAAGAAATGCAAATCAAAACACAATTGAGATACCACCTCATCACATTGATAATGTCCATATTCATGTATTGTAGTAACAACAGATTCTGGAAGAGATGTGGATAGAACGGAACTTTACTAGATTGTTGGGAAAGTAGTATGGAGGTTCCTCAAAACACTCCACATACAGCTCCCCTATGACCAAGCAGTCCCACTTTTACCCAAATGATCACAAACAAACTATCAGCACAACTATGTTTATTGCAGCATTATTTACCATATCTAAAATATGGAACCAACCCAGATATCATGCAGTAAATGAATGGATCAAGAAAATGTGGTATATAGACACAATGGAATTCTATGCCTCCATCAGAAAGAATGACATTGCCCCATTTGTTAGGAACTGGAAAGACTGGAAAAAATTAAATTAAGTGAAGTAAACCAGGCCCAAAGAAACATAGGTCGCATGGTTTCCCTTATTTGCGATAACTATTATATGTCTGAGTAAAGCAGAAAAGGTCAGATAAGTTGATGTTAGGGAAATGAACCCTAAGATATGTATTTAAATTTTTTTTCTTTCATGCATTTGTTTCTAAAGCATTTGGTGGACCCATTCCAGCAATGAGATGTACAAGACTTTATGTCGAAAAACAAAATGTACAACTTTGGCTGGTGGTGGGGTGGAGAGAGACTGGAAGGGATGAGAAGGGGAAACAAAGGAGCAGGCAACAACGCTTGATAAGAAATGAACTCATTACCTTGCCCATGTAATTGTTACCCCTCTATAAGGTACTTTCACAATTTAAAAAAAGAGGCAAAAAAAAAATCACCTCCATGGTTTCTTATGAAAAGACAGAAGAATACAATCAGTTCTTCAAGGAAATTGACCCATAACTGGCAGTATTGTCAATTTCATAAATGATGTAAGAAGACTGAAGAATAAATTTCAACTCAACTCAAACTGTATGATATAAAATTTACTTTGTCTCCTGTAAACAATTCTACCTTTCAATTCTATGTATGTCTTGTTCCCAAAGTGATTGGCATTTTATTCTAATCATATGTTTTATTTAACTTTAAGTAGTTGTATGGAAATTTCTGTTTGACAAAGCAGTTAATGC
The DNA here is from genome assembly GCF_019054845.1 of Dipodomys spectabilis. Classification (NCBI taxonomy): domain Eukaryota; kingdom Metazoa; phylum Chordata; class Mammalia; order Rodentia; family Heteromyidae; genus Dipodomys; species Dipodomys spectabilis. The sequence goes on from NW_024871011.1 coordinate 390,389, forward strand.
ATAGTGTTTAGTGAGTTTTCTTCTTTCTTTCCTGAGGTTTGAAATTTGTGTCTGGGAGCTGTTCCTGAGCTTCTTTGGATGAACGCTAGGACTCTATCACTTGAGGCACAACAGCACTTTTAGATTTTTCTGAGATTTAATTGGAGATTAGAATCTTACTGACTCTTCTGCCAGGGCTGGCTTCAAACCTCAATCCTCAGCCTCCTGAGTATCTAGGACAACAGGCGTGAGCCTCTAGTGCCTGGCTTAATACAATGTATCAGTTTTATTTTTGGCTAGTCCTGAGATTTTAACTCAGGGTCTTGGCAATGTTCTTGAGTCTCTTTTCCTCATGCTAGCTCTCTATGAAGTGTCATAGTTCCAATTCCAGATTGTTTTGTTTATGTAGTACTGAGGAATTAAGCCCAGGGCTTTACACATGCAAGACAAACAGTCTATCACTAAGCCACATTTCATGTCTAATACAATGCACCTTGAGGTTCATTATCCCTGATTCCTCTCAATCTTATATCATCCCTCAATTTTCATCATTTTGTAGAATATTCACTGACTAGTAATGTCATATATAGTCACTAAGAGGATATGTCACAGATCATATTTTATTGATAATCTGATTCATCAACATACTAAATTTATTGATTACAGAATTCTGTGATTTTTTTTTTTTTTTTGCCAGTCATGGGGCCTAAATTCTGGGCCTGGTCACTGTCCCTCAGATCTTCAACTCAAGGCTAGGACTCTACCCCTTGAGCCATAGCGCCACTTCCGGCTTTTTCTCTTTATGTGGTGCTGAGGAATCGAACCCAGCGCCTCATGCATGCAAAGGAAGCACTCTACCACTGAGCCACCTTCCCAGCCCCGAATTCTGTGATTTTTAAATTCTAAATTATCACTCAGATTTACCCACTACTATTATAAAATTTTTCCTAAGGTTAATGCCAATTCACCCTGTAATTCTTTGATAAAGTACAATGATTCATAGAATATCAAAGAGTTTGATTATGAACATCACCTTCAGTTCTAGAATAGTTTTTCGTCACTGCTTTTCAAAATACTCAAATATTTATTAGTAGTCACTTCCTGTCATCATTTCAACCTTGACCAACCATTACTTCATAGTCTACCAATACAGATATGCCAATGTTAAAAAGGTCACATAATTAGAGAATGTAATTTATTTTATCCATTTCTCGCATGCAATATTAGTGCTTCCCATGTAAGTAAGTCCATGTAATTTTTTTTCATGGATAGAGAATATTGTTTGTATGCATATGTATAATTGTATAACGTCCTAAATGGGAATTTCAATATTTTAATATATGTTATTGTAAAAGGTTTTGCTATGTATATTCTTGTACATGTGTCTCATTTGACATAATTTGAAATATATTTTGTATATAAAGTTATGATTGAAAATGCTGGATCATAGATGCAACTCTATGTGTAATACCTTAAAAATTGTCAGAATGTTTAACAAACTGACGATATCACTTTAAGTGCTGAGCACCAATGTATGAGGATTCCAATTTCTACATAGTAGTTGTGCAGGGATATCTGATTGTTGTTTATATTTCCAATATCTCTATATGTATGCAAGTCTAGGTATGATGTGATATTCCCATTGGTTGTATATTATTACAGAAATATGTATTTGAATTTTTTTATAACTTATTCAGGAAGGTTAAGTTTTTCATTGGCATTAATATTTAAAAGTTTATGACAATTTTTACAAACACCTGAAAAGCACTCTGTCTCATTGACAAAGGCACATAAACTGGAATGTATTTCTCTGTCCAATATTAAAGCTGTTAGTGCATAATTTTTATGTTTGTATTGGAAAGATTACACAGCTCTACGGGTCTGTAAAGCACCCGATTAGATCCACATAATTATTATCAAGTAATATTTCATAAGAGTGTAAAACCAAATATTTGTGGAATGATATTCTCTTTAATAAGAGGTAATAGGTTAGACAGTATTGGGGAGAATTAAAAAATAAACTTAATTTATTCAAATATTAACTTCAAGCAGGATTAAAACATGGCATATAAAACAAAAAGATTGTAAATGTAAAGCAAAGAAAGATGTCTTGACAATTTTGGAGAGGAAGCATCCTTAACTTAGAGGAAAACTTGATATACTATAACTCAAGAAAAATGTAAAATAATTTGGTCTATGAAAGCTTATTTACAAGTAGTGAATAGAATATAGAATTTGGGAGCAGAAGGCTCATTTATCACACCCTAGCTACTTGGGAGGCTGTGATTTGAGTATTGCCGTTTGAAGGCAGCCCACAAAATAAAGTTCCTGAGAATCTTATCTCTGATTAATCAGCAAAAAAGCAGAAGTGAGGTATGGCTCAAATGGTAAATTGTTAACAAATGCAACAAATCTCAGGGACCCTGTGTTCAAGCTCAAGGACCATACATACATGTACAAAAGTAATAGTAGTGATACTAACAGCAATGATGATGATGATGATGATGATGATGATGATGATGATGTAGGGTATCCATTATCACGGATAAAGTATTTGCAAATACGATAACTGAAGAATGCCTCAAATCTAGACTCTACATAGAACTCTTAAAACCTAATGTTAAAAAATCAATTAGAAACCAACAAAATACATCTTGTGAAAAATAAGCACAAGAAAATCATCATCAATCATCAAATAAATGCACATTAAATCTAAAATGACATCATAAAACATGTATGAGAATTACTTCACATAATATAATAATGACCATACTAAATGCTATCAAGAAACAGAGAAACTGGATGCAGGCAGGAATGTCAAATGGGAAAGCCACTTCTAAAAACATTGTGATAGGTTCCTAGAATATGAAAATATGCAAGCACCCACAGTATAGGACTGTATGCAAGCACCCACAGTATAGGACTGGGATTGAGCTCTTCAGGCTTTGTCTCATAGAAATAAAATGTAACATTCACCCAAAGGCCAAAACACAGAGGTTTATAGCAGCATTACTTCCTCTAGTCAAAGAAATGGAAATCAATTCAGACTTTCTTCAGGTAAATGGGAAACAAATTGTGCTACATTCTCTAATGACAGAACCAAAAGGCAACTTGAGTGAATACAATATTAAGGCATACAATAACTGAGAATATTCTATCATATATTTGAAGGCAAGTTTAAAAGTGTATTTACTGCATGATCTAGAAGTCGGAGAAAAAAATTGCGTTGGTTGCCAGGATGAAACAGGTTTGGGATGGGACAAAGAGAAGTAGTGGGTTTCATTATAAAAGGGAAGCATGAGATAGACACATTTTTGGTAAAGAAACGTATCTGTAAATATGGTATATTCATATAGAGTTGATAAAATTATATTGGACTGAATATGTGCACAAAGTAATTAAAATAACTGAAGTCTGCATAAGGTACTAATGAAATATTAATGTCCTACTTGTGATGTCATACTATAAATACTTAAAGAAACAGGAAAAAATATTAGAGGGATATCTCTGTGTTCTTCGTATAACTTCATAAAGATCCATACTAATCTCAAAAGAATTTAATGATATCTAGAAAACTGAAGTCAATATTGAAGGTTTACATTGAAAAATTGTCTGGATCCAAGCTTGAGATGAAATATACCTTGATAATTAGAAAGCAGAGATTTAGAAGACTGATATCAGGGCCAGTTTTGACAAAAAAAATTCGTGGGAAATGACAAAACCGAAGTAAGCTAGATATAGTGTAATTTCCCTGTTATCTCACATTTGTGGAAGTCATAGGTAAGAGATCATTGCTCAAGAGAGGCTTGGCTTGAAAAATAATCTTAAGTGGTTAGAGACTTAGCAACTTCAAGAACCAGTAGTGCCAAAGAAAAAAGAAAAGAAGAAAACAGAAAAGGAAATGAAAGGATAGAAAAGGAAACTATTTCCTCTTCATTCTTGTAGCTTCATGTCATTTGGGTACAAGAATTGAAAGCATTTTGTTTACTGTTTGAGGACTCAGGCCTAATATGAAAGTACTTATTCCAAGTAACTATTGTATTACTACTATTTATTAACTTATTATTAGGCCTTATTGGAAATTGAACCCATGGCTTTGTATGCATTAGTCTAGTTTTACAACTGAGCTGTACCCCAGCTCTCTTGTATAGTTTTGGAAATTGTTTATGAATTCTTCAATAGTTAGCTATTCTGCTATTCATCTTATATCTTCTCTCCCACATTTTCTTTTTTTTAAAATTTTCTTTTTTTTTAATTTAATTTTATTTTATTTGTGAACATACTGTACAGAGGGGTTACAATTACATGGGCACGATAATGCGTACATTTCTTACCAAGCATTGCAGCCTACTCCTTTGTTTACCCTTCACATCCCTTCCCAGCCTCCCCCCTCCCCCCCAATCCCAATCCTTCTCTTTCCTCCCCCTTCCCCCTGGCCCCCCGCACCGACATTGTAAAGCTCGTTTTGGACATGACAACTTGTACTTCTCATTGTTGCAACAGGTCCACCTGTATCCTTAAACAACTGGTTTTTCCCCATCTCCTCCACAAGTTATACTGACATCAAATATAGAGAAAGCAGGGGTTATACTGTGGGGGAGGGACATACAAAGCAACAAAGAGATAATCTTATAAATGCGTTAGAAACACATACATGAAAGAAAAACACAATAAAATACATATCTAAGGGTTCATTTTCCTGACATCTCATTATCTGACCTTTTCCGCTTGACTCATATATATACTAGATATTGCAAATAAGGGAAACCATGGGACCTATGTTTCTTTGGACCTGGCTTACTTCACTTAATATAATTTTTCCAATTCTTTTCATTTCCTAACAAATGGGGCAATGTCATTCTTTCTGATGGAGGCATAGAATTCCATTGTGTATAAATACCACATTTTCTTTATCCATTCATCTACTGAGGGGCATCTGGGTTGGTTCCATATCTTAGCTATGGTAAATAATGCTGCAATAAACATAGTTGTGCTGGTAGCTTTAGTATGGTCTTGTTTGTAAACATTTGGGTAAGTGCCCAAAAGTGCGATTGCTGGGTCATAGGGGAGTTCCATGTGAAGTCTTTTGAGGAACCTCCATACTGCTTTCCAAAGTGGTTGAACAAGTTTACATTAACACCAACAATGAAGTAAGGTTCCTGTCTGTCCACATCCCCTCCAGCATCTGTTGTTGTTAGAGTTCTTGATTTTTGCCGTTCTAACTGGAGTGAGGGGTTATCTCAATGTTGTTTTGATTTGTGTTTCTTTTATGGCTAGGGATGTTGAACATTTCTTCATGTGTCTATAGGCCATCCTTCCTTCTTCTTAAGAGAAGTTTCTCTTTATGTCTTTCGCCCACTTATTTATTGCGCAGTTGTTTCTTTGAGGATTTGTTGTTGGGGGGTTTAATTTTTTGAGTTCCAACTATATTTTGGATATGAGACCCTTGTCCGTTGTATGGCTAGTAAAGATCTTCTCCCAATCCGTGGGCTTTCTATTGATCTTGCTAGCTATGTCATTTGCCCTGCAGAAGCTCTGCAACTGTATGCAATCCCATTTGTCCAACCTTCCTTAGATTTGTTGTGTTTCCGGCTCTCTATTCAGAAAATTTCGGCCTGAGCCAAGGAGACCTAGGGTCTCCTATTCCATCCTGTAATGTTTTCAGAGTGTCTGCTTTGAGTTCAAGGTCTTTGATCCATTTGGAGTTGATTCTGGTGCAGGGTGATATATAAGGATCTAGCTTTAGTTTTCTACATGTAGTTAACCAATTTTGCCAACACCATTTACTGAAGAGGCTGTCTTTCTTCCATTCTATTATTTTGGCTCCCTTATCAAAGATTAGATGGCTATAGGTCTGTAGGTTCATTTCTGGGTTTTCAATTCTATTCTATTGGTCCTGAGGTCTGTTCTTATGCCAATACCAAGCTGTTTTGTTTACTATGGCTTTATAGTAGAGTTTGAAATTTGGTATTGATATTCCTCCAGCAGTGTTCTTTCCGTTGAGGAGCGTTTTTGCTATTCATGGTCTTTTATTGTTCCATATGAATTTTTGGATTGCCTCTTCTATTTGCTTGAAGAATGAGGTTGGAATTTTGATAGGTATTGCGTTGAATTTTTAGATAGCCTTGAAAAGTATTGCCATTTTCACAATGTTAATCTTTCCAATCCAGGAGCAAGGGAGGTTTTGCCATTTTTTAAGTTCTGTGTTGATTTCCTTTTTCAAGATTTTAAAGTTTTCATCATAGAGGTCCTTCACTTCTTTAGTTAAGTTAATTCCTAGGTATTTTATTATTTGCGGGGCTATTACAAATGGAGTTGCTTTCCTTATTTCAGCCACACTTTTCTCATTGTTGGCATACAGAAAAGCCATTGATTTTGGGGGGTTAATTTTACAACCTGCTACTTTGCCAAAGTTTTGAATCAGCTTGAGTAATTTGGAAGTGGAGTCTATGGGATTCTTTAAATACAAGATCATGTCATCTGCAAAGAGGGAGAGTTTTATTTCTTCTTTCCCTATTTGGATCCCCTTTATGTCTGCATCTTGTGTTACTGCTGTAGCTAGGCATTCTAATACTAGATTGAAGAGAAGTGGAGAGAGTGGGCATCCTTGTCTTGTTCCTGAGTTAAGAGGAAATGGCTTTAGTTTTTCACCATTGAGTATAATGCTGGCTGTAGGTTTGTCATATACAGCCTTTCTTGTATTGAGGAATGTTTCATGCATTCCTAATTTTTCCAAAACCTTCATCATAAAGGGGTTTTGTATCTTGTCGAATGCTTTTTCTGCATCTATTGAGATAACCATGTGGTTCTTATTCTTGCTCCTGTTGATGTGATGAATAATATTAATTGGTTTGCGTATATTGAACCAGCTTTGCATCCCTGAAATGAATCCTGTTTGATCGTGGTGTATGATTTTTTGGATGAATTGTTGAAGTTGATTTGCCAAAATTTTGTTGAGAAGTTTTGCATCAATGTTCATCAAAGAAATGGGTCTATAGTTCTCTTTCATTGATGAGTCCCTGCCTGGTTTTGGGATGAGGGTTATGATGGCTTCATTGAATGTGTTCGGTAGTGAGCTTTCTCTTTCAATTTCATTGAAGAGTTGGAGGAGTATTGGTGTGAGCTCTGCTTTGAAGGGCTTGTTGAATTCTGCTGTAAAACCATCTGGTCCTGGACTTTTCTTAGCTGGGAGGTCTCTTATGGCTGTTTCTATTTCAATGCTTGATATGGACCTGTTAAGATAGTTTAACTCATCTTGGTTTAGTTTTGGCATGTCAATATTTGCCAGGAAAAGGTCCATTTCTGTCAAGTTCTCAAAATTATTAGCATAAAGTTTTGAGAAATATTCCTTTATAATATTCTGAACCTTGGTTTTTTTCGTGGTGATGTTTCCATTCTCATTTCTGAGTTTATTAATTTGGGTGTGTTCTCTTCTTTTTCTGATAAGATTTGCTAAGGGTCTGTCAATTTTGTTAAGTTTTTCGAAGAACCAACTCTTTGTTTTGTTGATTTTTTCTATAGTTTTTTTGGATTCTAATTCATTTAATTCTGATTTAATTTTGATTATTTCTTTCCGTCTACTGGATTGGGGTTTATCTTGCTGCTCTTTTTCAAGGAGGTTTAGATGTGTCATTAAATTTTTAGTTTCAGATCTCTCCAATTTGTTGATGTAGGAGCTCAGAGCTATAAACTTGCCTCTGAGTACTGCCTTTGTTGTGTCCCAGAGGAGCTGGTAATTTGTGTGTTCATTTTTGTTGAATAGCATGAACATTTGAATTTCCTTTCTAATCTCTTCCATGACCCACTCATGATTCAGCAGTGTGTTGTTCAGCCTCCATGTGATACCAGACTTTCTTTGTGGCTTTTGGTATTGAGTTCTAATTTTATTTACTTCTGATCAGAGAGAATGCATGGTATAATTTCAATGTTTCTGAATTTAGACAAGTTGCTTTGTGGCCTAAAATGTGGTCTATTTTAGACAACGTTCCATGTGCTGCTGAGAAAAACGTGTATTCTTATGCTGCTGGGTGAAATGTTCGGTAGATGTCTGTTAAGTCTAGTTGATCTATGTAGCTGTTTAGATCTGCGGTTTCTCTGTTGAGTTTTTGCCGAGTTGATCTATTTAGTGGGGAGAGTGGTGTGTTAAAATCCCCAACAATTAATGTCTTTGGATCTATATGGGATTTGAGGGAAAGTAGTGTTTCTTTGATAAATTTGGGTGCTCCATTGTTTGGCGAATAGATATTTAGAATTGTAATATCCTCCTGAAGGAGAGATCCTTTAATTAGTATGTAGTGACCTTCTTTATCTCTTCTGACAAATTTTAATTTGAAGTCTATTTTATCTGATATTAGGATTGCAACTCCCGCCTGTTTATTGGGGCCGTTTGCTTGGTTGATTTTGTTCCAGCCTTTAACATTGAAAATGTGTTTGTTTTTACGGGCAACATGTGACTCCTGCAGGCAGCAGATAGAAGGGTCTTGTTTTTCAATCCAACTAGACAGTCTATGTCGCTTAATTGCAGAGTTCAGTCCGTTAACGTTAAGAGATAGGACTGAGAGGTATTTGGGAGTTCCTGCCATGTTATCCACCTTCTTGGGGGCTGCAAAAACTGGGTTCTTCCTATGGTTCTTGGATTCTCAGTTTGGGTGCAGCTTCTTGGCCTTTATTGAGGTCTTGTTGGTTTTCTATGTGTAGGACATCTTTAAGAATCTTTTGTAGGGCTGGTTTGGTGGAGATGTATTGTTTCAATTTTTCTTTGCTATGAAAGGTTTTTATTTGGCCTTCAGTTATGAAGGAGAGTTTAGCTGTGTACAGTATTCTTGGTTGATAGTTGTTTGTTTTTAGGGCATTGCATACATCATTCTAGGCTCTTCTTGCTCTGATTGTCTCTGCTGAGAAATCTGAGGTGATTCTAATTGGTTTCCCTTTATAGGTGATTAACCTTTTCTCCTTGACAGCTTTGAGGATCTTTTCCTTGGTCTGAGTTTATCCTGTGTGGAGTATAATGTGACGGTGGGATGTCCTATTCTGGTCTGGTCTATTTGGGGTTCTAAAAGCTTCTTGTATCTGAATAGGCCTATCTTTTTGTATGTTTGGGAAGTTCTCTGTTAGGATCCTGTTAAAAAAATTTTCTAGACCATTAACTTCCGTTTCTAGGTGCTCCACTACATCCATTATCCTTAGAGTAGGCCTTCTGATGGTGTCTTCCATGTGTTTGATAGATCTAGTATATGTCTTGGACTTGTCTGTATCTTTTTTCTCTATAATATGTAGGCTGTCTTCAATCCCTGAGATTCGATCTTCTGCATGGTATAATCTGCTGTCAGGACTCTCTACTTTGTTTTTTATCTCTTTTCCTTCTAATTGGTCAGCTTTGATTGCTTCAAGTTCTTTGTTGAATCTCTGTTTTAGGTCTTGTATGAATTTCTTTACTTCCTTAATTTGGTGTTCAGTGTTTGTTCTCAAATCACTTAGTCGATTGGCTATGGTTTCTTTGGACTCCCATTCCTTCTGTTGGGTTTCATTCAGCATTCTCTTTGTGGTCTCCCTGACTTCCTTCAGCACTTTGTTAATGGATTCCATGAATGCCTTTAGTGATCTTTGTGTATTCTCTACTTGGTCTCTCAATTCCTGTATTACTCTTTGATTAGCTACCTCCTGTTCGTGGGATTCCTGCAGTTCTCTTTCTTCCCGTTCGTGGGAATCCTGGCAGTTCTCTTTGAGTGTTCTCAGCCTACTCAGGCCATTCCTCCCTTTCTCTTTCAGTAGTCTCAAGTTGTTCACGCAAATCCTGTATCAGTTTTTGAGTAGCTTCCTGACGCTTATGATATTCCTGTATAAACTTCTGGGATGCTTCCTCTCTCTCCCTATCACGCTCATACAGAGTCCTTTGTAAGTTGTCAAACTTCTCATTTATCATGTTTGCCAGCAGTGTTTGTAGAGCTATTTGGGAACTCTCCTCTGGATTATTCATTATCTGTTCTGACCCCTGATTATGAAGATTAGGAATTGAGATACCCGGGATTGCCATTTTTCTTGTGTTTTTCCGGCTTACTCTGCCCATTTGAGATGAAAATAGCACCACTTTTGTGCTAGAAAACTATCTTAAGGCAACCATCAACCAAAGTTTGCATTTGTACAGTCAATAGTCTACAGATACAAACTAGTTCAACAGATACATCTATTCAACATCAACTATATGTTAATGGGCTTCGAACCGCAGAGAAGAATTTGGAAAACCAGAAATTATTAGGGTTAGGGAGAGATGTGGGTAAAAAATAGGAATAGATTGGTGTGGGGAGGCACAGGGAGAGTTAACTATGTCCTAATCTCAATGCAGGAAATAGGTTGGGTAGGATGCAAGTAGAGAGAGAGAGAAAAAGAAGAAAGGGAAAGGGGAATGAAAAGAGACCAGAAAAAAGATAGAAATGTAAAAATTATTAGGAGATTAAAAGACCATCTATTTAGAGAGGAATGTGAATATATTGAGAGAAGGGGAGGGACATAGAGGAGATGTGACAAACTTTAAAAAATGCTTAAAATATTATATAGGTATAAAGAGGTAGTACTGCTATTAAGGAATTTAAGTCTCAGAGGTTTTGAATTGAGTAATAAATTTGTGGATTAAGTGTGTAGACAATGGGGGATAGGGTCTACTAGTTAACTACAGGTTTATCTGAGGATGTGCAGGACAAGAGTTGAGTCACATGAAGAACAAAAGAGAGGAAAACGTGAAAATGATAAGAAAGGGAGAAAAAAGATCAGAAGTTCAGTAGAGCTAGACAAAAAACAAAAAGATAATTAAGAAAGAAAGAAAAAGAGAAAGAAGACAAGAAAAGAAAGGAAAACGCACATTCACGTATTCCTAAAATAAAAATTATAAAAGGAAAAAAAAATTTACTAGAAAACAATTATTTTTTCAAAAAAGGCAAAAATTAAAGATTAATAAAAGTTTTAGAAAAGGAAAAAAATTTTTTTTATATATATAAGGTACCAAAAAAAAAAAAAAAAAAGAAAGAAAGAAAGAAAAGAAGAAGAAGAAGAAGAAGAAAAAAGTTCTTCGATTTTTTTTTTTTATTTTTTTGGGAGGGGTGGGAAGATTGCTGTATCTCCCTTTTGTCTGTAACCAGCCTCTTGTTGGAGTCTCTGGTCAGCTTGAGGTCCTGTGGCTTGATTGGTTTCTTAAGTCAGTTTGTTCCAACAGGCAGAAAAATGCTCTGCTTTATCCAAGATTTTGAGATCCCCCTCCCAGGTTAGTTTAATGGGAGGGTGATCTGCTTTGAGAATCACAAAAGAGGGGGATGCAGTGAAGAGGCTAGGTTCTGGGTAGAGTTGAGGCCTTTCAACAAACAGTAGCTTTTCCCTGGGGCTATTTTGTGAAAAACTCACAGAGCCCAGCCTGGAGCCATTCTCAGGGTTTCTGTTTTTCAATTGATTGTGGTGGCTGCTAGAGGGAGGGGCAGCCTCTGGCTCTGGTTACCCAGTGGGGAAAGCCACTCCAATGGCTGGCGCCTGAGCTGGGTCACTTTTCCCTGGATTGGAGCTGAGTCTGGCAGGTCACTTCGCCGTTAAGTTCTTGTGACCTGCTAAATGACTCGTTTTATTCCAAGGCTTGAGTTGGAGCTAGCAGCTCCGCCGAGCTTTATCGATATCCAAGATGGAGATCACCGGTGCTGGTGGGGGAGGGGTGGCCTTCCCTCCACTGCTCCCTGAGAAGGAGTGAGGATGTCGGGCTTCTACTCACTCTGAGTCTTGGATCCTGGGTCGTCTCTGGTCTGCAAACTGCAGGATGAAGATGTCTGCTCCTTGTCAGTTCTTGCTGGTGTTGAGTAGAATCCGCTCGCCCACTGCGCCTGCCTCCTTCGTTCCGGACTCTCTGTGGCTCAGGTATGGCCGCGGCTGTGGTTGCCGCCGAGATCCTGCTGACGCTGCCGCGGCGGCTGCTGGTAAGCACTCAGATGTGTCTCCTTGCCTTGGCTTCCCCTCTCTTGCTTAACTCTCTGTCCTGTGATGGCACACTTGGTGTGATTCTTTAGCTTAGGACTGTTCACTGGAACTCTAAAACTGCTTTCTATGCGAGAGCTTGTTCAGATTCCAGCTTCTCCTCCGCCATCTTCCCGGAACCCCCTCTCCCACATTTTCAACTGTGCATTTTAGTGTTGAAAACTTTCCTCAATATTATCTTCTAAATTTAGAATGTTGCTGTTGAGTTTACAGCTTTTAAAATTATATACTTATATATGTAATTCACATGTATGAATGATTCTTAGAATTCATTGCATTAAGCAACATTTATCTCGTCATATGCACATAGGTATTGAGCCATTGTGATACTCTCCTAAGAATAGCTTCCCTTCTTCTTGACATGTGAATGCTGAGAGGGCTGTTATTTAATCGTGTCCAACCGTAATTATTTGTCTTTTACTCTCTGTTGGATTAACTTGTAGATTTTGGACATAGTGCAGTTATTACAAATGAGGAAAACCTTGCTGCATATATTTAATTGGATCTGGATTATTTCACTTAATATCATTTTTTTCAGTCTCTCCATTTCCTCAGGAACGGGCAATGCCATTCTTTCCAAAGGAAGCACAGAATTTCATCAATACAACAGAATTGAAGACCCAGAAATGAAGCCACTCCTATAGGCACATAATCCTTGATAAGTAAGTCACAAAAACAGGATGGAAGAAAGACCACCTCTTCAAAAAATTGTGCTGATAGAATTGTCTGTACACAGAAAACTTAAGTTAGATCCTTATATATCCCTCTGCACCAGAATTGATTCCAAATGGATCGAAGACCTCAATGTAAGTCCAGATACCTTGAGAATGTTACAGGGAGAGTTAGGGGAAATAAGAGGGCTCCTTGGCACAGGTCAAAACTTCCTAAGTATGTTTGGATAAATGGGATTACATCAAACCAAATCAATCATTTGTCACACTCAAAAGCCATGAAGAAAAAAGAGATAGTGTAGCACAGATTTATTAGGGAGTAAACCTACAGATGAGAGCGTCAGCCAATGCTAAAACCTTACTCCCTTATCTACCTAGGTTATTTATAGTGGGTTTATATGAATATAAGAGTTTTCTTGTGGAGAATAGGAAAACAATGCTAAAACATATATAGCATGTGAAATGAGTTGTAGCTGAAAAAAGGGAGGGATTAAGGCGGGGGGTGGGGGGTGGTCTAGTTCAAAGCCTTGGTTTAATGCCAGCTAAGTACGGTATAGCTGCACAAAGGAAGAGGGGTAAAACAGGAGTAGTTATAAACAAAAGCACTGGTCTGAAGCCTCAAAATAAGGACCCCACTCTGTGTGTGGACCAAACAGTCTCTAACATGAGTTTTTTTAAATTAACAATGACGATTTTAGATTTTTACAAAGTAGGATGGTGCATAGTCACGGGCAATGTCTGCTATGTCAGGTAATCCAGTCTGCTCTTTCACATGTTACCCAATAGCCAGGTTTCAACACAAATGACTACAATGAGATTGTACAAATAAGATTGTGACTTTTCCCTCTCATGAACTAAAATTCTGTCAAATGATTTCTGTCTTGCAGATGTTCACACAACATTTCTCATGATCTTTCCTACTATTTTGTCTTCATTATTGGTGTTCATAGTACTTTTTTGTTGTTTTCTTGAGTGTATGTGCCATTTTTAGGGCTATAATGGTCTCCCTTGTATTTTTTGCTCATGGCTGATGATACTCTATTCCTTGAGCCACATCCTCATCTACTGTTTCTTGCAGGATAATTGGAGATAGGTTTCAAACTTTTGTCTGTTTGCACTGACATTGAAATAAAATACTCAGGGCTTGGCCTCCTGAGTTTCTAGGATTCTACACATAAAAAGCTAACACCAAGATTTCCTATACTGTTACTTTAATTATGTGTTAGAAGAAAGTGGAAATATATTTGTGTTAATTGTGCAATTTTCAAATACAAGATTGAATCAACTTGATCTAATGTAACTGTTATCAATTTTAACAGTGAAATCTATGAATATTACACATTCTCAAAAAAATATAATTGAAAACAAAAGGAATAATTCTTTTCTTAGAACAAGTAACGGAACCATGAATTTCTTTCACATTATAATTCATGTTTTATATAAATTTAATTAGCAGACTTCCATGACTAAAAGTAAATATATTAATTTTTACTACAAGAAGAAAAGTGATTATAGTTAAGAATAGATATTTCATCACATCCGGAAGATAAGTTTTTGAGCATTCTCTCTAAATAGAAATGTTACATGAAGAAATTAATGGATATGATGTAGTTTAATCAGTAAACAATATATAAATGAATGGGATTACCACTCCATACTTCATAAATGTTTAAAAAATAATTATGTAGGTAGGTGCCAGTAGCTCATGCTTGTAACCTTACCTATTAAGGAGGCTGAAAGCTGAGAATCATGGTTCAAAACCAGCCTAGGCAGGAAAGTCCATGAGACTCTTATCTCCAATGAGCCACCAGAAAACTGGCAGTGGCTCAAGTGGTAGAGTACTAGTCTTGAGCTGAAGAGCTGAAGGACAGTATCCAGGCCAAGATTTCAAGCCCCACAACCTACAAAAATTAAAAATAAACAGTTACAAATAAATATTTTGACATAAAATATATATTCTAAAACATTTAAATTGTTACTAGATATAATAGTTTATATAAAGGTAGAGAAGTGTTTTCTGGTTTAAGTTGTCATCGAATCAATTGTGTAAATCACACATTTCTCACTCAATTCATATTTGTATGTTTATATGCTTATATGACATAATTATAATTAACTGATAAGTGTTAGGCAATGCTGTTTTAGGAAACTCCTTTGGCTTTCTAATTATAACCGTTCTACCCTAAAATCGATATGTCCTCCAACCTTTTAAGATGTTTCATCTCATTGCAGTAGAAAAGTATAAGCCATAATCATTGTTTGGAACAAGTTTAACATTTTACATGAATTTCACTTAGTTTAAGAACCAAAATATTTAAGTCATCTTAACCATGCCAGTAATAGGAAAATTTCTTCTGAGTTTTCAGTTTCTTAACAGATGAAATTCTATTTTTCTCTGCCTAACATCCTATTCCTTAGGAAGATCTTGTTGTGTAATCCTGTGTTCCTGATTAGAAGACTGGAACAAAGGCAATAATGAAAATAACCAATGAAAATACTTGAAAACCATTTTTAAAAAACCGCAGACACTCCTGTTTTCACAGGTTGCAATGAGAATATACAAAAAAAGTATCAAGATTTTGTTATCATATAAAGAGCAATAATTAATCTTTAATTAGGAGTGAAGAAGGGAACAGAAAATTTTGTTTTAGACAGCTTGACTTTGTATTATCCAACATAAGCATAATGGATTTATCTTGTTTTTCTATGTAGTTGCCACAATAATAGAGAGCAACACCCAAAGGCAGGAAAATACCTAAGCCAAAGCAGACAACATTTGTCTATAATATAATTGTGAGTGTCTAACTCTTTCAGAGTCAGGATTGCAAAGAGGAAAAGTTTATTTGCATTAGTGTGAACAATAAAAAATATAAAATTCCTTTATTAATATTTTAGATAATTTGACTAGGACTTCTTGTGTTGGAGAAGTGGAAAGGTATGAAAAATTTCAAGACTGTTTGAGTATTCCCAAAAATCATTCATATTTATCAGCTATAACAACGGAAGTAGCCTTGGTTACTCTTAGTATCATGATTGTTTACATTTAGAAGCATTATTTGTTGCTGGGTTATAAGCTACAAACCCTTGAGTGTTAATAAAGAGTCATTTCCTGAGAGAGTAAATTGCTGTGTAAACAAACTTAAAATATCAAAGACAGCATAGTGGAAACTATTTTCTAGCTATATTACAATCTGTAGGTATAGATTTTGTTTCCTATTTTCCAGGGGACCCATTTTTATTACCTTGTTTTTCACCATCTAGTGATCTTATAACATCCTATACCATCCATGGATTCCTGTATTTTTACTGGATTCTATAATTTCTGTTGGAAAGTTAGAAGATAGAAAATTGGTTTTCTGTTTCTATTTTACCTCATTTTTTATTAGTTTAGAAACTATAACTCAAAATGACATAAATTATCTTTATAATATTAGGAGACAGATTTCATTTCCATATTCTTACCCTAGTCTTCTACATAATTTCGGTACTTAGATATTATTTAGAATTTTGAAACTTCATTAATGCAAGGCCCTTAGTATATATACATCATACATGTGTAGAAAGCCAGTGGCAACTTTTTCTTATTCTCAGAAACTAGGATATGTGGTGTCCCTGTAGTTGCATCAGGAAAAGGCTGTAATTGACTTAGTTTACTAAACCAAATCTGCTGTAAAAAATTTCTACAAGTTAATTGGCTTGAATAATCCGTATTTATCATTTTACATTTCTAAAGGATAGAAATCTAAAAGAAGTCTCACTAGATTAAAATCGAGCCACCGACAGAGCTGAAATACTTTTCTGATGATTCTAGTGGAAATGGCATTCACTTCCTGTTCCGCTTTCTAGAAACTTTAGAACCTGGGTTGTTTTCTTTTCCTTTATCTTCTAATGTAGCATCTTTACATCTTTCTGATGTTTCTTACCTAATCATGTCTCTTTTGAACTACAGCTGGGACTTTTAAGTACCCATTTGAGTATACTTTCCCCATCAGAAAATTATTCAAATTTGCGTTTCTTGGTAATGAAAGGTGATTATTTTACAAACTTGTTTATGTGTGTGTGTGTGTATATATATATATATATATATATATATATATATATATGTATGTATGTATGTATACACACACATACATACATATATATATATATGTATATATTAGAAAATCTACATTTGAGGGGTTAGATATTTGGGGATATAGACATTTTGGGAAATTATTTTGTTGTGTACCGCAATGAGTATGTAGCATACTTTCTACTATAAACTGTTATCCTTTCATTAAATTTGAACAACATATTTCTTCTATGAAATATACCTAAATAAATTTAGTTCCTGAAAGCACTTAATCCTGGTTAAAATGTTGTCATATTCTAGAAACCCTAAATTTCAGAGAGCAGCTCCAAAAGCAATTTTGGCACTATCACTTTTTATACAGTCTTCTTAAAATCTTCTCTTTTCATGATTGCTATTATTTTGGAAGTATGGTTAATATTTATTTGACTTATATTTTTAAATAATACACCACCCAATACTGGTTTTCTTTTTCTAACTTTTTGTGTTTAATCTATTTCTGAAGCATAGTTATTTAAATTATATGAACTTCTTATTGTAGTTGAGTCATTGTGGAGAGGAAAAGAAAAGATGTCTCTCTGTGCATGTCACGTTAAAATTGTGCCTTCAAGCTTTTTATCTTAGAATCATTGATTTTTCATTATGTTTAAATTCTGATAAAATTTAGCCTTTCAACTCACACAATATTAATGCAGTCTTATTTCATGCCTCCCAAAAGCAAATAACAATATACTACTTATTTTATAAATGCTTTTAATTTTTAAAATTATTATTTATTTAAAAATATATTTTTAAAAAATTAGCCAAGGTAAATTGTTTCTTAGATATTTAGTCATATTCAGTCTTTAGTGTGGCAGCCAGAAAGGGGAAAATATTGCTTTTATTCTTCCTTGAGCCACTCTGATTTACTTCATCTATTTCTAAAAGAATGAAATTCTGGCTTTGAAGCCTTTTGCTTGAGATCCACAATATGCCATTCTTCCTTTATTAATAGGAGAATTTGGAGAAAGTATGAGAATTCACACTAGAAAAAGGAGAAGAGGAAAAGAGACGGAGAAATTTCGACATTTTTTTCTTCCTCATCTCAATCCCAAGCTCTGGATAATGATTGTGGATATTAGATTCAGTGGTCTAGAGTGATTAAACACATTTATAGAAAAAGATAACCCCACAAGTGATCACATGGAGAATGATTATTTATGAAATAAAAATGTAATAGCATCAAGCAGGAAGTGTTATCCTTTTGATTAGTTCTTGTTTAGTAATTGTTAAATTCTGGTGTGCTATAGTCAACTATCTTAAAGGTATACAAGAATGGTAAGAAACTAACATCGTAATATTATATTCTAATATTAGCTTAATTCTTGCTGTATTATATATATGTTGCTGTATTTGAGTTTTGCCTCAATTTCACATTCTATATTCTTCCAGTACATAAGTTGAAAGAAGTCTCCCTCTGGAAATATGCTATTTTTATAGCTAAGGGAAAAGAAGCCCGCTAATAGACCCAGACAAGGAGATAGAAATATTCTTCTAGAAATAACCTTTGACCACTTCTGGTTCATTATTGTAAGCTGAAGTAAGTCACCTGACCCAAGACACCCAAGAAAGACAACTGGGTCTATTAGCCAAGAAAGACAACTGTTCAGGGACAGTGTACAGCCTCTGAGTTCAAGCCCCAGATTCAGAAAACTCTAAACGAATGAAGAAGCAAACAAAAAAAACATATATTTCTTTGGGACCATCCTTACAGTAGTGGTTTGAGAAGAGGCTCCTTTTGCTTATCATACTCGCTGGATCCTGCTTTTTGGAATCCTCATTGCTATGGCGAACTCAGGACCAGATTAAAGGAATGGATAACTGACTTTTGCAACAAGAGAATCATCTCAGGATTTAATTATCCATGCAGAAGTCAATTTAAAATCTCATGTCTTTGTTTCTTTGAAGTAGAATACTTTAAAACAAAGTTATTTTCTTTATTTTTCTATGCTGGTGTTCAAATGGCATATTGTTTCCTTTTGTAATACTCTCAATTAGAAGTTTACAGAAAAGTTTTATATGAGTAAAGAACACACTGGAACAAGTCAGGGACAGTTTCCTTCAAGCTTTGGATTATTTTCTTGTACAGTGAAAAGGACAGCACAAATTAACTTGAACTTGGCCATTTCCCTCTGTTCACTTCCTCTCTTGGAATCAGTATCCGCTTCCCATAACAGCTCCTTCCACTTACTTCCAAGAACAATCTCTGGTGCTACTCACGGTAACATGAATGTTTTCTGGCTTCATTGAAAAAGCATAAGTACATCTTCGGACAGGAGGTAATACGTGTTTCAGAGACAACTTAGTAACGAGAAAATTTGGAATTGTCATAGTTTATAAAACATTACCCATGTACATATGGCCATATATGATGATGTTAAGTAAAATGAACCCCAACATAGGGACACAACTTGTTTTTTTTGTCATTGTTTTTAATGTACTATGTGATTTTTTTGTTTCTCTTCTATTTTCTTCCTCCATGGTGTAACACCTGTTTTCACTGTATTTGATGTTGTTAACCTGCACCTTGTATATACATTTTTCTAATGTGGGGAGGGGAAGGGAAATAAAACGCTAAAACAAGGATACAGTATGACCCATTGTAACAACGAGATGAACAAGACACTATGTTGAAAACTAACTTTAAAACTTGGGGATGGGAGAGGGGAGTTTGGATGGTGGGGAGAAAAAAGATGACAGGGGAAAAGCAAAGAGGAGGTAACAATGTTCATTTGATAATGTATTTATTAACTTACATATGTAACTCTAAACCCTCTGTACATCATTTTCAAAATAAAAAACATGAAAAATTATCCGGGAGTACATTAAGTTGAAATTTCCTATGCTCTGTAAATTAAGACTGATTTTAATTGGGAAGAAGGTTCTCAGAAACATTTTTGTTGTGAGTGTGTGTGTTGTTCATTATTTCCCAAGTGTACATAAGTTAATAGTAGGAGATACAATAAGAATGATAGGTGAAAGAGAAGTTCTTTGTTTAAGTATAATGGTCCAATACACAATAGAAGAATCTGCAAATAAGACAACTTTGAAACAATAAAGCCAAGGCCAGTATGTAGATTTATGGGAGTGATATAGAGAAAGCGTTACTACTAATGAAACATGAAAGATGAGGCCACTCTCTTTCATCTACTAACTCTAAATCATGGTAGCTAATCATGCAAATTTGTAAAAAGAATGGAAGAATAATTCTGGTTCCAAGCAAGTCAGATATAAGAGCATGGACTTAATTGGAAAAAAAAGGCCATGTTGAGAAAGCAGGAATTATACTAGCAATGAACTGGTGGCTAAGATCACATTTCTTTTTATGTTTTTTCTTTCTTTTTCTTTTTCTTTCTTTTTTTTTTGGATGGTTGTGTGGCTTGAAGTCTGGACCTCCACTCTTCAGCTCATAGCTAGCGCTCTACCTCTTGAGCCACAGTGCTATTTCCAGTTTTCTGGTGGTTAATTGGAGATAAGTGCCTCAGAAACTTTCCTACTCATGCTGAATTTGAACTGCAATCCTCTGATCACAGTCTCATGAGTAGCTACCATTATAGGCATGAGCCACCAGGATCCCGCTTAACATCACATTTCTAACAGTGTACACTCAGTATATGTAATGCGTATGTTTCTCTATCTTTATATGAACTCGAGTTAAAAATCTGGGCTACAGCTTTTGCACTCACAAAAATGTTTCTAGTTTAAAAGTTGATACTCTTGGAAAAATAGAACTTAAGAATGTAAAGGAGTCTGGGAAGTTCAGTTTGCATCCAGCTTGGGAGAACAGTCTTTGAGACACTATTTATAATTACCAGCCAAAAGCTGCATTGAAAGAATGGCTCATGTGATGGAATACTAGTAATGAGCAAGATATCTGAATAAGAGCTTGAGGTTTTTACACACACACACACACACACACACACACACACACACACACACACACACACATACACACACACAAACATGCACATACACACAGAGGCACTTATATGTGCAAACACACATATGAAACAACTTTCAGAATGTGTAGAAATGTTAGAAAATAATAAAAAATATGTCCTCAGTCTAGAATCAAGTGATAATTTTTTAATATTTAAAAGTCCTCAAGTGAAATTTCCCAAAAACGCTTGAGAATATTACATAGTTAGGGACCAGAGATAGTAAGAAAGTCAAGTAATCATTATTGAAGGGGTTTGATCCATGGAGGAATGAATCAGAGACACCTGCAGGTGCATCTGAAAATGTTCATATCCTGTGTCAAATGTTAGAAGATCATCGAAAATAGTACATAAACATTCTGAGCCAACAGTCTTTTGAAAAATATTATCAGAGAAGTTCAGAAATGCTAGTCTATATCAAGATTAAATAAACCAACAAAGTATGGTAGGACAATGAGACACAAGGCTGGAATTCTAGCACTCAGAATAAGACAGGAGATTAGAGAGCGGAATTACATAGTGATACCTTCCCTGAACTAGGTAACATAATTTTGTCTCAATAAAACCAAGCAAGAAAGGAATAAAAAAAATAGGAAAGGAATACACGGTTGCAAGTTTGGGCTAATTTTGTCATTATGTTTTGAGAAGTCGAGTTTCCTATTGAAATGCAAGTCATATATAATCCTCAGTTGTGTTTTAAATGCTCCCTTCATTACAGAACATGCCTAGATGCAAAATAGCTCATGATTCCCAACCAAAAGTTTGAAAAAGTAAGCATCATTCTATTGGATTCCAAAGAAATGATGAAGGATTACAAAAGATTAATCCTGGAGAAATAGCAAAGTTCATTTAATGTAGGACTTTGTAGACCTGACTAAATTAGAATTTAGATTTAAAATAAATATTTTTGTTTGTAATTTTTCTTTGTAATTTAATATTCTATTTCATATTGTATTTCATATTCTATAGGATAGAAGATTTAATTCACAAATTCACAAATGATTCTGGCATTCTATTTGCCTAAAATATTCTTTCAAGTGAGGTATAATTAGAACTTAGTTAATAATTGCAACAGTTCCCGTGTAAAAAGAGAATGTGAATAATCTAGGAAAAGTTGCCAACAAATTTATGATATTAACTTATAAATTTATAAAAAGAGGAATTTTTTGAGACTTTGGTGCACCGTGGTATGAATAGAGTAATTGTGTGATATCCTTTTTCTTCTACCTATATATTACACAGGAAGAAATTTCCTTAATTACATACCTCTGTATACAATGAGAAAAATGCTAGGTTTCGGGTTTATTTTTATTTTGTTTTTGTTGTTTGCTTTGTCCTAGGGCTTAAATTCTGGGCTTGGGGACTGTCCCAGAGCCTGTTTTAGCTCAAGGCTACTGCTCTTCCACTTGAACAGCAGTGCCACTTGTGTCTGGCTTTTCGTAAGCAGTTTATTGGAGATAAGAATCTAATGAACCTTCCTGCCTGGGTGGGCTTTGAACCATAAGCTTCAGATCTTCATATTCAGATATTCTGAATATCTGTGATAGATAAAAATATAGCTATAAATAATATTTGCAAGTGTTTTGATCTCAGGAATACCACTGGGGGGGAAAGTGAGGCAGCAAAGTTTAGTGCAGTGTTCTTTCCCCAATAGGAAGGGCATCACATTAGCAGAAGTGTAGTATTTTTTCACAATAATGATAAGCTAGTCCTGATGTGAATTTAGGAAATTTTAAGGTCCACCTTACAAGTTGGAAACTGTTGGGCTATGATGACTTTATAGCATAAAAATTTAGGATTGGTGGTCATAGAAATAATAGCTTACTCTGATGAATATATGTTTACACTTGAGGAATTTATTATAGATATTTCATAGTTTGATCTTCTATCAGAATGTGGCTATTTTTTCTGTTGACTTTTAAATATGTATTCCCCCCACTGGAAACTTCTTCTATTGCAGAATAAAATACAAACAGGTACTGTTTTGAATGTCTCTGGGATGGCATGTTCAGAATTTGAAAATGAGTAGTTAGTAGTAATAGGAATGTTGAAACTGAAATGTTTTCTGTTTTATTGTGAAAATACTAAAATAATGTTTTTTTTCAAAATAATGGCAAGTATATTCTGAAAATTTTGTATACTTTGATAACATTCAATTTGATGACCCTCTGAAAAAGAAAGGGGTAATTAATACAAATTGGAAGACAAATAAGGTTCATTTTCTAAAAAAGGTAACACATATAGAATAATATTTACTATACCAATACAGTGAAATTATATTTTATGTAGTTTATTTTTTAATTTAATTTCATTGTCAAGGTGATATATAGAAGGGGTTGCAGTAATTGTAAGGTAGTAAATACATAGCATGTCGAACTTTTTAACTCCTCCCTCATTTTTCTCATACTTTTCCTTCACCCCAATACTCCTTACAAGTTGTAATGTAAATTTCCATCAAGTCTTGTGAGTATTGCTATTGCACTGATTTGTCTTTTGCCATTTGTCTCGCATTGTGTTGTTCCTCTTCCCTTGCCAAATTAAGATATATGTATATACAATACACAGGATCCCGAAATCAAATACAGCACAGGATAAACCATAGGGGAAAACACAAAGAAAAAAGAAGTCACATTGTACATTAAAAACAATAAGTACAAAGTAAAGCCTCTGTTTCCATATCTAGGAGTTTATTATGCTAGGCATTATCTTATATGGTCATATATATTTAACTATTGAGACATTCGGCTCATTTGCTAGGACTATTCTAGACATTTCCTACTTATTACAAATGAGGGAAACCATGGAATCTCTTTGTGTCTTGCTTATTTTACTTAGTAGGATATTTCCAAGTCTTTCCATTTCCTTATGAATTAGAAGCATAGAATTCCACCGTGAGTGTGTGTGTGTGTGTGTGTGTGTGTGTGTGTGTGTGTGTATACCACATTTTGTCAATTCGTTCATCAACTGAGTGGCATTTTGGTTTAAAACATGATTGCATGTAAGTATCTGTTGGGAGCCGACAGTAAAGCTCCAAGGGCATCTTGACCCTTGTGCTCACTTGAAGGCACGTACAAGGAACTGGCTTTCATGAAAAGCACCAGGTGCCCGGGTTTGCTTTGCTATGTCTGTATAGTTGTTTTACTTTCTATCAGTTGACCTTGTCTTGTTTCAATCTGCACCTAGTTTTTATTAAAATTTTCCTTGCTTTTCTGCACTATGGTGACCTTAGGTTACCTCTTGACTTCTAATAGTATATAATTAGGAGAGTTAAAAATAAACGGGGCTGCAGTCTTGAGCTGCTGCAGACCTCCCGACCCCATCCTTTGTCTTATGTCTTTATTTTTCCGTCCTCGCTCCCTAATTCAGGATTCCCTTTCGTTGCTGGCAGGCTCCAGCAAGTATCAGTTAGGGTCATTCAAAAATGAGAGATTCCACTTCCCCAGATATTCTAAAATCATGATTTCTACGTAAGGCAGGATTTTATGGTGGCACAAGTGTTGAGATATCTGGATGAGTCTATGTATATCTTGCATTGAATTAGGCAGGAAGATATCCAATATCATATAGGATAAAGATGGTAGTGTCAAAATATTCCCTTGATAAAGATATAGGAGGTTGCCAGAAGTTTGAAGTAGTTGAGATAATTTTGAATAATTTAGAAATGTAAGCTCAGGTATGTCTCTTTAAATAATAATTATGTAAGTGGAAGGGCAAAAGAAGGGGAAGAGAAGAAAATAACTGACACCAGATCATTGTCCCAAATTAGAGTATAAAAGACATAATCTATAACTTCCATGTTAAAAAGAGACCAATATAATATGTTGCACTTAATTTAGGTACATGCAAAATGTTTATTTGGCTTTTTCCTACTTTAATGCTCCAAAATAAATGAATACATAAAAAAAGTTATGTGATTGCCGTTATTTCAACCTGAACACTAACTATGATGGGCCTTCTTTTTCTCACTTTGCACTTGGAAAATAGTAGCTAAGTTGATGATGTTGTGGCTGATTAGAAGTAGACTAAGGGGCTTCTACTTGTACAATTATCCCAGAATAGTTTAAAGCAGTTTTTCTCCCAAGATATCCAACTAAATTTTCTGAAGTTGTGTTTTGCACACACCCTCACACTTGAGCAGATAATTTGAAATTATACTTCAGCATTTCCTTGGCACATTCTACTTTGTGCCTTTGTCTTTTTTGCACATTCCTTTTGAGTTCATAGTTGCTCTATTTACATTTCATCTGTAAAATCTGCTAAGAACATTGTTCAACTACCACTTCTTGTTTGCACATGCCCAGTCTATGTATTAAGCTACTTTGTACATGTTAAGCAATAGAGTAGTACTCACTCTCTGAGGAGAAAAGTTCCACATTATAACCCTATGCCCACATTAGAGGGGGTAGAATTTAAAGCATTTTGAGACAAACAGTGATATTAGAATTGAAAGTTTCCTTAGGGACATTTTCTTGGAGCTCATTAGTTTACCCAGGAGAAATATAAATATCCACAAAACCTGGAGCTTATTAGTAAGTGTCTGAATTAACACTAGATCCTAGATGTTGTGTTAATACAAGTCACCATTGTATTATTGTTACATCAGAATACTTCCCTACTTGCAATTATGGATGAGAAAATGAAAGAAAGGCATTAAAGCAAAATGTCTTAAATTTTTAGGCATTTAATCCTCGTGGGGAGGGTAATGTCTGAACTCTTCCATTGAATAAACGTTTGAAGTTTATAAGAGTACTTCCTACATATAAGAATTTGTGGCATATTGATTGACAGGGTTATTTCAGCATTGAGATATCCCTAACAAGAACTAGATTTAAATAGAGTATATGACAGTTATGATGTGTCAATAGGCATTTTCTATTCTAAAGAAGAATCAATTCAAGGACTGTTCAGTAACATCAGTAACATCAGTGTTACTTGTCCTACATTTATAATGAATAGGCTGATAAAATATCCAAACATATCTAAAGATATTTCAATAAAATCCCAAACTGATGTGGATACATGGGTCACTCATTGGATCTGTAGACAAATTAGTCTTATCTGTGTTGCAGCTCAATCTATAATCACATGGCTAAACAAACTCTTCAAAAATATTCACAGAATTCCTCTAAGTAAAGATCATGACAGTTATGTCTGTATAATTCTTCAAAGGACACGATAAAAGCATTTGGTCCCAACATTTAAAATCAACAGGATCTGTTGAATTCATGGATCCAGAATTTTATGGCTTCACATTCATATCTCAAAATTTTATTAATCTGACTTTCACCAAAAACTGTTCTTATTGAACTTGTCTATGTCCTTTTAGTTTTCAAATCCAAATAGCGTATTTCCTTCAATATCTTCCTGACAATTCGTTCCATTCTTTACTTCTGTAAATCTGATTTTATTACTTTCTTGTTTCCTTATTTATCTCTTTCTTCTATTCTTGTCCACTATGATGCTCACATTGCTCACATTCGTGTCAGAACTTTCCTTTTACTCTTCCGTTTAAAAATACCCCTGATTTTATTATTCTTTTTCATATTAATGGTCGTGGATATTTTAATGATGTCTAAAAAGTCTTACCTATGCATCTGTTTAACATAAATTTTAGAACTATCAGAGAACTTTTCCCTCTAAATCCATCATTTCCATGTGTATTCTTTATCACCAAGAATATTACTAACATGGTTGCCAGCCAGACATGGAAGCACTTTAGATTTCTTCTTACCCTCCTACTTCCGTCCATTAGATAAGATGAATGATGAAGATTTTCTGTTTCTGTCACTAATATAATTTCCATGTACTCCTTTTTATGCCCCTGAAACCAGCCTGTTTCAAATACTCATCATGGGTCACCTAGTCCTAAAACAACCACTTACATAGTATGCTTTTTCCCCATAGACTTCATATTGTTCCTCTCCATCACCAAATTACTTCTCCATGTAAGCACACAGAGTGAAGATCTCAGACACAAATTCTAGTATCATTATTTACTCACTACATTGACTGTTGGCATTACATTTCTCATCTGTAAATGGATATAATCTACCAGAAATATTGGAGAATATATTTGTTGACTTCTAAAGCAAGAAAAAAGTGAAGAGTCCTTACATTTTCCACCTTACCTTACAAATAAGGAAAGAGTCAAATTCAGTTTGTTGGTTTGAAATCACAAATTTTTTCATGCAGAAATAAAAATAAGTCATCATCAGGCTACACTGTGGTCATCATCCTCATCAAAATTATTATTAGCATCATATGTGCTAATTATTGAAAGTCTGATATGTGTCTATGACTTTGCTATTATTTGTCTTTGGATTAATAATTTTAATGTTACCACTGTGCATGCATCCATATTAAAATTTTGAACAAATAAAGAAAAAAAATAAACCATACCAGGTAGCTTGACTATGTGCTTATAACAAATTATGGAAGAGATTTTTGAAGCATTTCAAATTACTAACAAGTATGAATTAACTTCCTCTCTTTCTGCCACTACAAACAAATATTTAAGAGGTTGAACAGAACTTTTTTCAAGTGATATACTGTAAATGTTACTACAATATCGTGTGTATATCTAAAATTTCCTTTAAAGTAATAAACTCTACTTTAAAATCAAGTATTAGTTATTTTATTCTCAGAAACTTTTAGATAAAGACTGTATATCTTCGCAATGAAAAAAGGTCAAAATAGTAGTATAAAAATTTAAGAGGGAATCTGTCTTCAGAAATATATGTACATATATATATATATATATATGTATATATATATATATGTTATGTGCAGAAAGATATACAGTTTAGAGGTTATTTGTCATCAGAAATATGTACATATATCTAAATTTCTGTGTAGAACGATGTACATTATAGTGAAAAATACATCTTAAAACATAATTAAAATTTAAAAAAATACATCAAACCAAGTGCCAGTGACTCACTCTTATAATTTGAGCTATTCTTGGTGCTGAGATCGTAGAATTGTGTTCGAAACTAGCCCAGACAGAAAAGTACTTGTTAGAGTCTTATCTCCAATTAATCACTAACAACAGGAATTAGCTCTGTGCTTCAAGTTGTGGAGTACTGGCCTTGAGCATAAAAAGCCTTGGGAACAATGCCAAAGTCTTGCAAACAACAACAACAACAACAAAATGTATCACATTAATTTCACAAAAGCAAATTTTAACTGCTGTGAACATTTCTTAGAAACATGAATACATGCCCCTGGAAAATGTTAAGTAAAAGTATAGAATATTTACGTCTATGTTAAAGACATGACTATTTAGATTGTTTAAGATATTTAGGTGACAACAACAGATGCTGGAGGGGATGTGGACAGAAAGGAACTTTACTTCATTGTTGGTGGGAATGTAAACTTGTTCAACCACTTTGGAAAGCAGTATGGAGGTTCCTCAAAAGACTTCACATAGAACTCCCCTATGACCCAGCAATCCCACTTTTGGGCATTTACCCAAATGTTTACAAACAAGACCACACTAAAGCTCCCAGCACAACTATGTTTATTGCAGCAGCATTTACCATAGCTAAGATATGGAACCAACCCAGATGCCCCTCAGTAGATGAATGGATCAAGAAAATGTGGTATATATACACAATGGAATTCTATGCCTCCATCAGAAAGAATGACATTTCCCCATTTGTTAGGAAATGGAAAAACTTGGAAAAAATTATATTAAGTGAAGTAAGCCAGGCCCAAAGAAACATAGGTCCCATGGTTTCCCTTATTTGCAATATCTAGCATATGTATGAGTCAAGCGGAAAAGGTCAGATAATGTGATGTTAGGAAAACGAACCCTTAAATATGTATTTTAATGTTTTTTTCATGCATGTGTTTCTAACGCATTTATAAGATTATTTCTTTGTTGCTTTGTATGTCCCTCCCCCACAGTGTAACCCCCGCTTTCACTATATTTGATGTCAGTATAACTTGTGGAGGAGATGGGGATAAACAAGTCGTTTAAGGATTCAGGTGGACCTGTTGCAACAATGAGAAGTACAAAATGTCATGTCAAAAACGAGCTTTACAATGTCGGTGTGGGGGGGGAAGGGGGGAATGATTGGGTGGGGGGGAGGGGGGAGGCTGGGAAGGGAGGTGAAGGGTAAACAAAGGAGGAGGCTGCAATGCTTGGTAAGAAATGTACGCATTATCCTGCCCATGTAATTGTAACCCCTCTGTACAGTATGTTCTCAAATAAAATTAAATTAAATTTAAAAAAAGAGATATTTAGGTGATGATTAGGAATTAAGAATAATGATAGGTAATATATTGGGACTGGACTTTTATTCTAATGATTATATAAAATTATTCTTGCTTGGTATATGAATTATAATAAGTGATAAACAATTTAAATGAGTTCCAATGCAAAGGATTATCAATTCTTTTGTAATTTCAAAACAAGAAATCTATTCAAAGGCTAGTTTGCTCTAAGACTATATTTGTTTTCTAAAATTAATTTAGGAATGAGTTAAGATTTAGATAACACTGCACAGCAGAGGAGAGTGAGAGGGGATAGAATGATGACCCACATAGGAGATGTATGTCATTGGTTCTGTGTTTCAAAAAACAGAAACACTTCAGAGAAGAGAAAGATGAATATAAGGTGTCCCGAACCAAGTTTCATTTTAATCCACCTAATAGTTTTGACTGAGAGTCAGAGAACATGGAAAAAATAGAAAATAAAGTAGAAAATAAAGCATTGTGTAAACCTGTTACAGTGTAAAGAAATTGTAATAGGAATATGATAATTAATTTCCAAAGAATTAAAAGAAAGAATAGGTAAACTCTAAAGGGAAAAAGAATGAAGAGAGAAAAGAAGCAAAATAAAACCTTTATCAATAACAAACACAAATAAAGATGATATTAAACCAAAGAACAGATTGTACTAAGTTTTGGGATCTTAATGTATTTACATATTTTGGTTGTTGGTAATTGTGGGGATTTCAACTTGGAGTATTGCTCTTGCTAGGCTGGCATCATATCAGTGGTTAATTTTAGAATAGCGGTTCCCTTTCCATAAGAACATGCACCTAAGTTGCACACCAATTTGTCTAGCTGCCTACCTTGGCTGGCCTGGATTTTGCAGTCCTTCCAATCTTAGCCTCTAGATAGTGCAGGATGGTGGATATGATCCAGTGCACCCAGTTATAGGTTGAGAAGGAAGTCCACTAAACTTTTGGCTTGGGTTCTGTTCTCAAGCCTCCTAAGTAGTTAAGAGTAGAGATGGGAGCCCCTGGTGCCCAGCAGTAACAGTATTTTTAAAGCAACTAAACATATATATGAGTTAGGCTTGTGATTATCTCAGGAAAAGAATAAAAGAGCAGTGAAGCACAAAGGACAGTCAGAATTTTAACTAGCTACTCAGAGGCTGAATCAGCTTAGCTAGGTACTCAAGAGGCTGAGATCTGAAGACCACTGTTCAAAGCCAGCCCAATTGTGAAAATACATGTGATTATCTCCAAAAAATCAGAAGTGGAGCAGTGGCTCGGTTGGTAGACCACTATCCTTGGGCACAGAAGCTTAGGGATGGTGCCCAGGCACTATCAAGCTTCAGGAATGATGAATACATTCATGAGCACCTGCACACGTGCGCGTGAACACACAAACACACCAATGCGACCTTCTTTATTTTTTTTTTACCATGTTGTACCCTATTGCCATGTATTAGCTCACAAATTAACAAAATCAGCTAAGCAGCTATTTACATGTAACTGATCATGTTTCTCTAAAGTCCATTCTCTTTTTGTAAGCCTGATTTTATTTGACACAAAAGTAAATTATTCAGGAGGGCAATTCATCTCCCTCAACTCTGTAGTATTATATGATTGTTTAGGTTCTTCCTAGCTATATGATTTTGTGAAATCCTGCATCAAACAACGTATTTCTTTCACGAGAAAGGAAGCCTCTGTCAAACAATTAATAATAAGTTTTTGTCCTCCTGGCAAGCATCTGTAGTTTTATTATCATCATATATTTCATGATCTGTCTGTGTATTCCAAAGACTGCTGTGAAAATAAAAAGACCCTTCTCAGCACTTAGCATTAGTATAACATTCATAGGTATGAAGGTGTTTAAATATTACTGAAATTGTTTTGGAATAAATAATGTTCACCTTGATTATCTTGAGAAAGAAGAATTGGTTTCTCAGCACTTAGGTAAGAACGTGAGTGAAAGAAACAAAAGGAAAGTTTGGAATAACTAAAAACATACATTCAAAAATTAATTCAGTACTTAAAAACCTGCAGGAAATGCAAAGATTTTTTAAAAAATCAGCTATGATAAGCTTTTGAGAATCCTGACTACATGGTTGCCTACTGTTGTGAGGACAGTGGTTAAAGCCCAGAATCGACAGAAAAATCTGTACATAATGCCATGCACCTGTTATTCCAAGTTATTCCAAATTCCAGGAAGAATAACATAAAGTGGACTGAGCCTAAGATCATACACAAGGAGGAAGCCAGATTCTATCTGAAAAATAATCAGGGTAATTTAGGGCTGGGGGCATGACAAAGTGGTAAGAACACCCATTTAGGAGACACAAGACACTCAATGCAAACTCTATTATGGGTATTGAAGAAAAAAGCTATGACTTTAAATAATTGGAATGATTGTAAGATTTGAGTATTTCAGTGGAGAAAAAAACCATGAGAGAGATAGAGTGAACCCATGTTGTGATCTTTTCTACTTAAGCTATAATGTTGTGTGGTACTCCAGACATAACAGAGTTATCTTGCAAATGAGCATGGATGTGCATTTGGGTGATGGAAATATTCTACTTACAGAGGTATAAATTAGATTTTTTGGCTAGATTGTAGTTCTTGAACTAAGAGCCTGTGTGATGTCCCTGAGCTTTTTCTCTCAAGGCTACCACTCTACTACTTTGAGCCACAGTTCCAATTTGATTTTCTGTTCGTTGTTTGGAGATAGGAGGCTCATGGACTTTCTTGCCCAAGATGGCTTCAAACCATGATCGTCAGATCTCATCCTCCTGAGTAACCAGAATTCCAGGCATAAGCTGTCTATTTTTTAAATAATTTAGTAAATCATACAGTTACAGAAATTATAAATTATCATTACAACCGGTGTAATAGATGTGTGTATGTATATATCAATGCATACAATTAGAAGTATTTTATCATATCTTTGTATCTACAGTAGATTTATGAAAAATCAACCTTTGTTGTAAAATAAAATGAAAACAAAAGTTATTAAGGAGGAAAACAAAAGGAATTGTCACGTTTCTTGTTGTTGAATGGAGTATGAATTGCGAGAATCAGTGTGGAAAAACCATCTTAATTTAACAAAATGGATAATGGGTATTGATTGCAATCTATCTATTTGCCCATGTTGTGCACCCTCACACATGAGTGTCAAAATCAAACCACAATTTTTGCTTTTGTATTTAATGCATCTGTTATAATTTAGGGGATTGATGAAGTAATCAAATAAAGATTAAAATAATAGTAAATGAGGCTATAAGTTAGAGCTGAAAATGTTTTTAAATATTATAATAGCTAATTAAATTGAATTTTTTTTACTTTTACTCTATTGTCATGTCCCTCATTCCCACATTAGAAAAGTACATAGAAGGTTCTCACTAAATTATGTGTACTATCATAAAAAAATGTATTGAAAGACTTTGGGCACAGTGTGGTTTTAGCTTATTGAGACATGTAGGGGGTAGTGTTTTATTGAGGACTTGCAAAATGTTGTGATGGAGATGAAAGGAGGGATGTGCTTATTCTGGAAAATTGGCTAGAGGATTGCTCCCAGAAAAATAGTGACGAATTCTTCCAAAATATACAGTAAAACCACTTTCACGACCATGTTCACTGCTGCACTACTTACCATAGCCAAACTATGAAAACAGCCCAGATGCCTTATGTTGGAGTGATGGTTGGAGAAAGTGGGGGCACATATACACAATTGGATTGCACCCATCCATTATGAAGACTGTTATATAATTTGCAAAGAAATAGATAGATCTAAAA
Organism: Dipodomys spectabilis; assembly: GCF_019054845.1. Lineage (NCBI taxonomy): Eukaryota > Metazoa > Chordata > Mammalia > Rodentia > Heteromyidae > Dipodomys > Dipodomys spectabilis. The sequence goes on from NW_024871011.1 coordinate 423,099, forward strand.
TATGTTAAGTAAACTAAGTCAGAGCCAGACACACAAAGGACACATGTTCTGTCTCATATTTGGAACATAGGACTTTATGCAAGTTTACACAACAGTATTTACCAAAGCATGCTGTTTGCAGAAGAGTATTTAAAAGGTGTAATTTCTTATAAAATTGAACTTTTATTCCAAAAAAATGAATACCAAGAAACTATCATTTGGAAGATATCAGCGGAAGTCAAAGGGAAGGAATAAACAGAGTTATGGATGAAGAGAGGGAAGGTATAATATTCAATGCAGAAATTAGAAGAAATGAAAGTGGGGTGAGGTTTAGAAGGGTGTGGGAAAGTTATGTAAAGATCCATTGTACTTATAAACTGATTTGTTGAATGGAAATTCCTTCTTACAACTATTTAATAAAAATATAATTAAAAACAATGGAGATGGGGCTGGGAAGGTGGCTCAGTGGAAGAGAGCTTGTCTTGCATGTCTGAGGCCCTGGGTTCGATTCCTCAGCACCACATAAACAAAAAGTAAAAAGCCAGAAGTGGCGCTGTGGTTCAACTGGTAGAGATCTAGCTTGAACTGAAGAGCTGAGGTACAGCGCCCAGGCCCAATGTTCAGGCCCCGCGACCGGACCTCCCCCCCTCAAAAAAAAAAAAAAAAAAACCAATGGAGACATCTGAATCTTAAACTGTGTTCTCTTAAACCATGAGTCAAAATAATAGTTTCCTTCTCAGAAATTTTCTTTGCAGTTTTTTCCCTCAAAATGACAGAAAAGTGACCATCGAAATGAATGTTAATACATCACATTGCATATCCTAAAGAGACACAATATAAAAATCACGGTAAAAATGTTAGAATTCATCACATGACAAAATAACAGGTAGAAAGGATCAAATGCTGATTGTTTTTCCAAGTAAGTTACCTATGTTATCTAATTTAATCCTCACAATAATCCCATAAAGTAGAACTACTTCCATTTCTAATTCTCAGATGATGATATTGAAGTCTTAAAAGTTGGAATTACTAATACAACATTGCACAAATGTTAAATCTTAGCCTGCAGCCCATTCCCACCTTCATTCTAATTTATGACTAAAATACCAGAACTTAGTCCACTATTTCTAGGAAAATTTCCCAGAATTATTGTTCACACTCTAATAATATTTCACTTTATCTTTGTTAGAAAATACGAAACTAAGCAGGATGCTGGTGGCTCCACCTGTATCCCTAGCTACTCAGGAGGCTGAGATCTGAGGAATGCCATTCAAAGCCAGTCCAGGCAGGAAAGTCCGAGAGATTCTTATCTATAATAAACCTCTAGTAAACCAGAAGTGGCACTGTAGCTCAAGTGGTACAGTGCTCCACTTGAGTGGAAAAGTGCAGGGACAGTACCCAAGCGCCACGACCAACCAAAAAAAAAAAGGAAATAGGTAACTGTAATATGAAAACTCCAAGTTCATAATCAATTTATACCTCCCTGGTGAAAGGAACTGCTAAACTATAACATTCTTGATTCTAGAAATCATATTCTATCCCATGACAACATTGCATTGCCTGGGGATACTCATCTCTGTTTAACACAGTCATACTGAAAGAATAACCTCCCCAATTCCTGCTGGAAACAGACTTCAGGTCTTATAGACCAATCATTTCCACATTGTAGCTCACCTAAGTTGTTTACTATTAGAGGTATTTTGATTGTTTTTTGTACCAAACATTTTGAGAGAAACGTATTACTTTAAAATGCTATTAAAGCAAGACTGATATAAAAATCACCTTTGACCCCAGATAAACATTTTACCTTTCATATACCCTAAAATGCAGTCTTACCTATCATTAATGTTAGGAACGAGAGGTTAAAAATCATAGATACCAAGACCTAAGCATGAAATAAAGACTCTCTGACTTGTGAATACAATTGGTTTAAAAAGACATCAAAACTACTGCATATGTTTTGTCAAAATTTCTTGTGATACTGAAGATTCAATCATAAAATATTAACACTTGAAAATAACTCATTTTCTTGGGAGTAGGACACACAACACAAGATTAATCCTAATCATTTTCAAATACCTTTATTTTTCTACAAATTCACTCTTATAATTATCAAGATTATAAAACTAACTGAAGTACAGAGCCACAAAGGAAATAATTTAACTGCATCACCTACATTCAAAAAACTCTTACTACAAAGCAAAGTTATACTAATAATTAGCTTACCAAATTCACTTATATCCTTTTATTCTATTTCATTTACTTTCATAAAAACTTGGTTTTCATGAAATGATGCATAAAAAGCCGATATACCCACTTACATCTTCAGATCTTAACAATATTTATTTCAGAAATGTCTATAGCTCTATAGTCAATGAACTGAAATAATACTAAAATATTCAAAGGCTTTTCAGAAATTGCAAGACTCGCTTTGGGTTGTTATTTATATTGGAAAAGATATTCAAAAAGCCTTATTTGTTAAAGTTCTGATAGTTACTCCCACAAAAGAGCCATTAGTGAAGATCCCATTGCATGTACAAAACAAGTTCAAATGCATCCACAATCTGAAGGTGACACACGCTTTTTGTTTATTTGTTTTTGAAAGGTATATCTAACAAGCATATCCACAATACTGATTTTCAGTGAATATGATGGGATATTCAAACCTAATAAATACATGGTTGATTATCTGAGTGAGAATAGCTATGATATTACAAAGAAAGTTATTTTCAACAGAAATCCAGAGTTTATCCACCTTGTGTTTCACAGGAATAACCAGAGAGTAATACCTGTTTGGTCAAGTGAGTCAAACTCACTCCATGAGTATATCTTAAAAGTATAACCAATTTAAGAGGTCAAATTCATATTTTGTACTGACAGTCATCTTACAGCAATAACTTACTACCTAATCATAGCTGTATGTTCTTACCTAACACATAATAAGAGCTGAAAGTGGTCTCTTGTATCTAACTTAATATTGTATATGCTTTGATTATGATGATGTTATTATTTTACAAATAAAATGTACAGAAGGGTGTATCCACAGAAATGACATGAAAGAACACTGATGAATAAAAACATTGCAACACAGTTAGCTCTTTGCAGCCTCACCTTGTCCACATTGGCAAGCAGCATTGCAAAAGCACACGCACACATATACAGGTACACACATGTGTGCACAGGTACACACATATACTTGCATGCTAAATTCAGGGTTTAGTACAAAAAAGAACAAATAAAATATTAGTGATTAGGACAAACGTTAATTTGCCTTATTACAAAATAATACACAATCCAGTCACCATGGGTGTTACATTTTACTTGCCTCACCACATGTGACTACTTAATTTATTTTAATTAATTCATTCATTTGTTTGGTGCTAATACTAGGCTTGAACTCAGGGCCTGGCTCTGTCTCAGAATTTGTTGTTTTTTTGTTTTAGTTTTCTCAAGCTTAGAATTTTACTGCTTGTCCCACAGCTCCATTTCTAGCTTTTTCTGGTTACTTTCAAATCAGAATCTAATGGACTTTTTTTTTGCTTGGTCTGGTTTCAAACCACAATCCTCAGATTTCATCTTTCTGATTAGCTAGGATAAACACATGAGCCACCAGTGTGGCTTCTAGTTTTTCCTCTATAGCTATCTAATGCACATACTTAGATAGTAATTTAAAACTTAGAGTATTGAAGCAAGTTGTACTGTGATGATATTGTCCTGTCAGAAATTTTAGCTAGTAAATTTCTTCTTAAAACCATAAACAAAAATACCATGATATAATATAAGAGAACTCAGAATTGAACATATGACTTTTAAGAGCTTTCTAGTAGATCCATTGTTTGTTACCCAATATTAGAAAAAAAACTGTATAATGCAGTAGCAAAATAGAAGTCTTTTGTAGGAATACTTAATTACCTTGTTTTTAAAGACACTTGTTTTCATCTAAAAAGGTGGGCCTGTCTATTGTCTTCATGTGATTTTGATGATTGAAGGTGCTTAATGAGAAGTCAAAGTGTATTGTTAATCCTTTGCTATCAATTAAATCTCATCTTTTTTCTTGGAACATATAATGATTAAAGCAATAGTTCAGGGATTAATCCTTGATACCATTTTCCACAAAGTTTTGTCCCAGATACAATCGGCCTGCCTTCTCTAGCTGCTTTCCTAGCCTGGACCTATTCCTTCACTCTACAGGAAAAGTGTGATTCAACTGATTTCAGGCCGATCTTTTACTAGAATTATCAGGGATTTAGATTCTTCTCTGTAATTTGGTCAAAGCTATGTCTCTTTATGAAGGCTATTAAAATGTATGTACTAATTTCAATAAATACATAAATTCTATTTCCATCTCTTTTAAAAAATAAAATTGCTTGCTCTATAAATTGATCAGAGGCATGGATTTTGTGGCTAGCTAGGTCATCGCACATCTGTCTCTCTCTTCCTCTCTCCCTTTCATGGTTCTCATAAATAATATGACTGCTCCATAATTATCCTAATTTATTTTGCTTTTATATTTTTGGTTGCATCATTTCACTTTCTGTTCTGCCATTTCCCAAATCATTTACATAGAAGGCACTATTTCATATTTTCTCATTCCTAGAATAAGCTGCACATGAAGACACCACTGGTTCTCATTTTTAGTCTTTACCTTTGAATATGGAGGAAAACATTTCCTCTGCTCTCTATCAATTCCCTACTCTCCAGTTAGAATAATTTCGAATAGTAAAATTGGAAAAAGAGAAAAAAAATCATGGTGAAATAAAAGATGTAGAAAATTCACTGGATTTTTCTGACCAGTTCAAACAATGTGAACTATTGGGGAATACATGTGCACTTCATTCAAAATGGTACTCAATGTCTCTGGTTAGGCAATTCTGATGAAGACAATGAAAAAGTGAGGAATGGTATCATTTGAAAAAAAATGGAGAAGTATTCAAGCAAATATTTGTTTGGGCTGCTGAAAATAATCAGCTTACTACAGCGCAGAGACTACTTTCCAAAAAGGCCACTCATGTGAATACTAGGGATGAAGATGAGTATACCTCTCTTCATCGGGAAGCCTACAATGGACACTTAGACATCGTCCATGAGTTGGTGGCTCAAGGCAGATATTCATGCAATTACTGTGAATGGCTGGACACCCCTGCACAATGCTTATATGTGGAATAATACCAGAGTGGCTTCTTTCTTAGTTCATCATGATGCAGCTACCAATGCCCAAACTAAAGTCCTTTTGACCCTCTTGCATCTTGCTGCTTGGAATAGAAATAGCAGATGTGCTGGATCTCCTTCTATTGAAGCATTATATCAAAGCCGGTCTAAAGAACCACTTGGAAGAAACTGCATTTAATATTGCCAAAAAGGTTAATATGTATAACTACCTCTTTGAAGTTGTGGAAGGCTGTAAAAATAGTTCTCCAAAGTCATAATGGTTTGGTTAAGTTTCTTAAATTTCAAAAATGCCAATCCATCTTTGTGTTTGTACAAAATATTTTCACAATACAGAGCAACGGCAATATCTTACTTTAAAAATTCATGGATTCCATGGTATCCTTCAAGTGAATTGCCTGACTTTGATGTCAAAATGCATTCAAGAGTTGTTTGTATACATCTATAATGATTTCTGCAGGTTTTGTGATTTTTTAAATCAGAAATCATTTTAAATTATCTGTTGAAATGAGTAGTACAGAAACTAAAAATATTTCTGGTGCTTGTATGAAAAAATTATTTTTTAAAATAATCTGTATTTTGTTTGTATAATGTCCATAATCTATTTAATTCTCCCCTAGATGTAATACTTTGAATTCTACATTGTTTATTATATATATAGGTTCATTAATAAATGTGTTATTTCAGATAGCATTCCATATAGAAACAGTTTAAGATTCCTTTTTTTCCTAGGTCCTTATAGTATTTTATTTCTTTGGGATAAAATGACAATGTTATCTAATTTCAGAAGTTTTGTAAAGATTATGCTATGTAAAGGCCTTTCTAAGGTCAGGATTTAATGCACTGATGTCAAACTAATTTTCAGTTCAATGAATTACATGTATTGTTACATTTGTATTTTTTAATTTTTTTTATTGTGAAAATACTGTACAGAGGGGTTACAATTCCATGGACAAGATAATAAGTACATTTCTTATCAAGCACTGCAGCCTCCTCCTTTGTTTACCCTTCCCATCCATTTCCATCCTTCCCCCGCCCCCCACTCAATCCTTGCTGCTCCTCCGCCCCACACCAAAGTTGCCAAGTTCATTTTTCGACATAACGACTTGTATTTTTGTAATCAATTTTTAATAACTGTTTTTCATTTCTTGCATCTGAAGAATGAAAAATATGGAATACTTCACAAATTTTCATATCATCCTTGTGCAAGTGCCATGATAATTTCTATAATGTTGTAATTTGGGTTAATGTGCTGCTGAAGCATGTAGTATCCTGTAAATTTAAGTAGTTAATGATGTAATCTTTATACAGGCATATATCCTTGGTTGACTGTTTGTAACTAGGAAACCTAATTGTTCCTAAAAATGCTATTGATCTTACTTCTCTAAAATTCTGTGTATATTGGAAAAACCTTATATTGTTTGGTGGATTGCTCACATTTGCAATTTTTTTGTCAATGACTATTTTAAGTCTTTTTCATCTTAAATTTGATCATACTTTGAAGGCTTTATAGATAGGTCCAAAGGTGATGGCTTTTCAAGTACTTATTTATAAACTCAGTTAGCTTTGTGCAGCTAATGGATTCAATGTAAGCCTTAGAGCTACTTCTAAACTTCTGCAGCTTAAAAATTCATAAATGATATCTTACTGGCACAAATGTCTACATGACCCTTTACTCTTCTTCCATGTAGCAACAGACCAACCAGAATATCTTACCCTGACAGCATAGATTTTCTTATTGGAACAAAACTAATCTTAGATAAAAGGGATCATAGAGAGATAAACAGTTAAGACAGAATCGTTTAGACTAGAAGGTATTTTATCAAAATATAATTGTTTTTTATACCTAACATTTCAAAAGTAGCTAAAGCCAAGAAGGTGAAAAAAATTTTCACATGCATGATTACCTAATGTCCTGGCCAGTCTACCATCTAACTAGGCAGGAATTTACACTACTGCCTTTCTTTCACCAAATATTTTTATAGTTACAAGAGAAGTCTATATCTTTCTCCCCGATAATAGGCCTTAAATTAGTAATGTTTTAATCACAGTGTTTAGTCTTGTCTCTAGGCTGTAAATCTACAAATGGTAAAGCTTTAGGTCCAATTCTACCAAACACTGAGGTAGAAATAATGGAATAATACTTTAAAACACAGTTGCCTTTGATACCCTAACCACAGCAGAACATTGCAAAACATGTGCCTTTTTCTTATATTACATATAGTTATATATTTTATATTTATACGTGCTGATATTTTATTTCACACAGTGAAGCGTACTAGAATTAATTGATAATTTGACAAATAAATAGATATTTATTACAATAAATAGATTGGAATATAAATAATAAGGTTTAGAATGTACATTAGAATATAAAAAGTATCAAAGCAATGTCTTCGGTATAAACTTGTGATATGTTCTAAGTGTTCTTGATCTTCTGAATTCACACTGTAAAAAAAAATTGTTGTTTTCCTCTACTCTATAAAGGATTTTACTCTGGTGCTCTGTTTAATGTTTTAACTCACTAGTTCAAAAATGTTTTCTCCATATTTCTGAAGCATTCCTACTGATTATACCCAAATTTTGCTGATATGATATCTAAAAGGTATCATTCTTCCGCAGGACCCAAGGGTCCTAGGATTCCAGGTCCCAGTTATCCGCTTCATCAGATAACAAGAACAAGATTTCTCACCTAGGCTCATGAAACATGCCAAAAGAAAGTAATTGAAAATCCATCTCAATTCCTTATGACACTGGAATTAGCAGTAAGCAATTGTGAAATGCAATGCAACTTAAAATGAAAGATGAAATCACAAAATCTGAGAGAAAGTACAGTAATTCAAACTTTCAGTTTACAAATGACCAGCCCATATGAGTGACCAGGATCACAAATGTCACAAAATTATTTTTAATACCCCTCTTATAATGATTACTGAAAGATTTCAGTCCAGAATAAGTAGTACAAAAAAACAGTTCCTAGAACGATAGATCCATAATAGGTCTACCAAGGCTAGGTAAACTTGACTTACAGAGAGTCATCAACTTGACTGTTATCCAACTAGACAATATTTTCACAATAAACTTGCCAATATTTTGAGAAAAGAATAAATTTAGTACTTTCTCATACTAAAACCGAAAACAGTTTAATTCTATGGAAACCCATAACTTTTAAAAGTAAATGAGTTGTTAAGAGGACAGAATATATGTGTTCCTCAAAATTCCTATGACTAATAACTACTCATTTTCAAATTCTGAACATTCCATACCTGAGAGATTCAAAACAGTACCTGTTTGCATGTTATCTAATTTTGCAATACATGCAGTTTCCAATGGAGTGTTACAGATTGAGAATTCAACAGAAAAATAGCACATTCTGGTAGATGATAAAATTATGAAGCATCTGTAATTAATTCTTCAAGAGTAAGCAAATTTTATCATAGTAAGCTATTATTTCTATGATCATCAATCCCAAGATTTATGTCATAAAGTCATTCTATTCCAGTAGTTTCCAACTTGTAAAGTCCACTTTAAAATTCCCTTACTTCACATCATGAATAGCTTATCTCTATTGTGAAAAAATACTACACCTCTGATAATGTGATGCTCTCCTTGTTCTGGAAAGAATACTACAATAAACTGGGTTGCATCATTTTTCCCCCAGTGAGATTCTTGAGATCAGAACACTTGCAAATGTTATTTATATTTATACTTTTTTAAACTATCACAGATATTCAGGATGCTAAGGTCGTAAGATTGTGGTTCAAATCTCCAATAAACTCAGAAAAAGACAGACACAAGTGGCACTGAGATTGAAGTGGTAGCGCATGAGCCTTGAAAATAAACAGGCTCAGAGACAGTTTCCAGACCCAGATTTCAAGCCCTAGGACAAACCAATAAAACAAAAACAAGCCCCAAATGTAGCATTTTTCTCGCTGTATACAGAGGCACGTAATTAAGGACATTGCTTCCTGTGTTACATATAGGTAGAAGAAAGAAGATGTCACACAATTATTCTCTTCATACAATGTCATACAAAACCCTCGAAAATTGCAATTTTTCTATATTTATAAATAAATATTGATTTGTTGGCAATTCTGTCTAGATTATTTACATTATCATTTACATTTACATTATTATTATCAATTATTTATTAACTAAGATCTAATTATAACTCTCTTGAAAGTATATTATAGGCAATTAGAATGCCAGAATCATTTGTGAATTTGTCAATTAAACCCTCTACATAAAAAGAATTTGTAGTATCCTATAAAATATGAAATTACAAACAAAACTAAAATATTTATGTTAACTCTATATTCTAATTTAGCAAGATCTACAAAGTCCTGCATTAGATGAACTTTGCTATTTCTCTAGGCTTAAGATTTTGTAATCCTTCCTCATTTCTTTGGAATCCAACAGAATGATGCTTACTTACTTTTTTTTTTTTTTTTTTTTTTTTTTTACAAATTTTGTGTGGGAATCATGAGCCATTTTGAATCTAGGAATGTTCCGTAATAAAGAGAGCACTTAAAACACAACTGAAGATTATATACGAGTTGCATTTCAATAGGAAACTTGACTTCTCAAAACATAATGACAAAATTAGCCCAAACTTGCAACTGGGTATTCCTTTCTTGTTGTTTGGTTTGTTTTATTAGACAAAATTATACTACCTGGTCCAGGGAAGGTATCACTATTTCATTCCACTCTCTAATCTCCTGCCTTAGTCTGAGTGCTATAATTCCAGGCTTGTATCACATTGCCCTGCCATGGTTTGTTGGTTTATTTAATCTAGACATAGACTAGCAATTCTGAACTTCTCCAATGATATTATCTACTAGACTGACTGCTCATTGTGTTTATGTACTATTTTCAAAGATCTTCTAACATTTGACACAGGATATGATCATTTTCAGATGCACCTGCTGGGATCTCTGATTCATTCGATCCCTTTAATATTAGTTACTTGACTCTCTTACTATCTCTCGTCCCTACCTATGTAATAGTCTCAAACTTTTTGAAAAAAGTTCACTTGTGTACTTTCTAATATTAAAATTTATCTCTTAATTCTTACTCAGGACATATTTTCTATTGCTTTTTTATGTATTCTAAGAGTTGTTTCATTTGTGTATTTGAGTGTGCACATGTAAGTTCCTCTGTGTGTATGTGTATGTCTGTATATATGTATGCAAAAGCCTCAAGCTCTTATTCATCAATCTTGCTCATGACTGGTGTTCCATCACCTTAGATATTCTTCCAATCCAGGTTTTGGCTGGTAGTGTGGCAAAGACTGTTCTGCCCAGGATGCATGCTAACTGAATTTCCCAGACTCCTTTATATTCTTAGGTTTTATTTCTGCAGAAGTATCAACTTTTAAACTACAAACATTTTTGTGAGTGAAAAGTCTAAGCTGTAGCCGAGATTTTTAACTCAAAAATTCATATAAAGTTAGATGAACATACATTGCATATGCTGAGTGCCCACTATTAGAAATGTGATCTTAAGTAGGGTGGTGGAGAGATCTGAGGATTGAGGTTATTATCCAGCCCAGGTAGGAAAGTCCCAGAGACTCTTTTCTCCAAATAACTACAAAACTGGAAGTGGCACTGTGGCTCAAGTGGTAGAGCTGTAGCCTTGAGCTGAATAGCAGAGGGACAGCGCCCAGGCCCAGAGTTCAAGCGCCAAGCCCAACAACAACAAAATGCAAGTAAAGGAAAGAAAAAGAAATGTGATCTTAGCCACTAGTTCATTGCTAGTATAATCCCTGCTCTCTCAAGATGGACTTTTTATTCCAGTTAAGTCCATGCCCTTATATCTGACTTGCATTGGAACCAGAATTATTCTTCCATTCTACTTTTTAAAAATTTGTTCGATTAGCAAGCGTGATTTAGAAAGGGAAAGGCCTCATACTTCATGTTCCACTTAGGAACACTCCCATAAATCTACATACTGGACTTGGCTTTATTGTTTTCTATGTTGTCTTATTTCTAGTTTTCTATATTGTATTGAACCCTTATACTTAAACACAGAACTTCTCTTTCTCCTATTATTGCAAATGTTTCTCTTACTATTAACTCATGTGCAGTAGGGAAATAATGCACAGCACATACACTCACAAAAATAAGGATCTGAGGACCTTCTTCCCATTTAAAATTTGGCTTAATTTGCAGAGCAATTATGAATTTTGAACTAAATGTACTCATGGATAACGTATTCATAAGCAATATAAATTTTACATTTTCTCTTTACTAAGTTGTCTCTGAAACACCTGTTACCTTATGTCCAAAAGTGTCCTTGTGTTATTTCAATGAAGCCAGAAAACATTCATTAGACCTCAAGAAGCACCAAAGATTGTTACTGGACTTTGTGGAAACTGATCCTAGGAGAGGAATTGAACATAGAGGAATGATAAAGTTCAAATTAACTTGAGCTTTCCTTTTCACTGTACAAGAAAAGAATCCCAAGCTTGAAGGAAACTCTGTCCCTTACTTTTTCCAGTGTGTTTTTATTCATATAAACTTGTCTGTAAACTTCTAGTTGAGAGTATTACAAAAGATAATAATGTGCCATGTGAAGGCCAGCATAGAATAAAAGGAATTAATGTTGTTGTTTTTTAGTTAGTTTTCAGTTTTTATTTTTTTGACAATTGTGGGGCCTTACCTCTGGGCCTGGGCACTCTCCCTCAGCTCTTCAGCTCAAGGATAGTGCTCTACCACTTGAACCACAGCACCATTTCTGAGTTTTTCTGTTTATGTGGTACTGAGAAATCAGGGCCTCATGCATGCAAGGCAAGCACTCTACCACTGAACCACATTACCGGCCCCTAATAACATTGTTTTAAAATTATTCTACTGCAAAGAAACAAAGACATGGAGGTTTAAAAGTGTCATATGGATGAATATTTCACCCCTGAGATGATTCTCTTTTTGCAGGAGTCAGTTATCAATTCCTTTATTCTGGTCCTGAGTTCTCCATAGCAATAAGGATTCCAAAAAAGCAGGATCCTGTGAATATGATCAGCACAAGCAGCCGCTTCTCACACCAGGAGAGTCCCAAAGAAATATCTGGGGGTTGTTTTTGTGTGCTTGTTTGTTTAGTTTGTCCTCATTCTGGGGCTTGAACCCAGAGGCTGGACCCTGTCCCTGAACAGTTGTCTTTCTTGCCCACTTATCCTCAAAGCTAGTTCTCTACTGCTTGAGCCAAAACTCTATTTTAGGCTTTTTTAGTGTTTATTTACAGATAAGATTTTGACAGACTTTCCTGCCTGGATTGACTTTGAACTAAGATAGTAAGAAAGCCAAATGATATCAACAATATGGGCTTCTCTTTTGAAAAAAGAAATATTAAATGAAGTTTATTATAAAGCTAATATTTGACAATTTTTAAAAGAAGAGAATATACCCAGCTAAGAAGCCATAACTTAACTCAGCAAAAGTAGGTGCACTGAACCATTTTGGAATTATTTTTTATGCTTGGAAAGATTACTATTGACAGTGTCATTCCTTTTTGGGAAACTGAAAGTCATATTTGCACTTTTTTGTTGGTCCTGGTGTTTGCACTCTGATTCTGGGCACTGTCCCTCACCTCTTCATCTCAAGTTGAGCACTCTACCACTTTAGCTACAGCACCACTTCTGGGTTTCCTGTGATTAATTGAAGATAAGGGTGTCATGGACTTTCCTGACAAGGCTTGCTTTGAACCACAATCCTCTGGTCTCATCCTTCTGAGTAGCTAGGATTACAGGCTTGAGCTACCAGCACCTGGCTCATATTTGCATTTATGTGTACTTAATGACACTATGTAGACAAAGAATGGAAATTTGAACCAAATGATGACATTGCAGCTTTTAAGAAAAATTGGGGTAGCAATAAATATGTCCTCATTTTTCCATGTTGTTATATTAATGACTCATGAGCTATAGGACTCTTATATTAGCATCCTCTTCCATCTGTGCAGTTGTTATTTAGTATTAGGCAATTTTCATAGAGTAATATAGAAAGACTGAGATTTTTAGAAAACAAAGGAGATCAGGTATGAAAGAACAGCATAGAAGGAGATACATTTATCACACAGATATTAAGAACTAGCCAAGGAGATTTAGAATGTTAAAGGCAATGAGGAATGAGCCTAGTTAATAACTAGTTCTTCAATAACCAAAAATATTTCCCAAGAACAGTTTCTGGTATACGTTAGTTACTATCATTTATTCCTTCCATCTGGAGTTATTCCTTCTCTTCTATCACAACTGTTAATTAGCCTGTGACTTTTTGGTGCCATGACTGATCAAAAAGATTTCCAAATCTCATTTAGACTAGCCTTCTCTGTGATTATCAGTGACCACTCAAAAGCTTGGAATCTTTGAATTTCCAGAATTCATCTTCACTTGACATCTAAGTACATTTCTGGCATTAACTGCAGTGATGTAATGAACCAAAATTTTTTTTCAACACAGTATCCTAATATAGGCAAAATGCATGAATTAGGGACTATTGTCAGGTATCAGTATGGAAGGAGCAATTATATATTCCAAGTATGTGTTCTTTATTTTGCATTTACTGTTTTGTTTTTGACAGTACAGGGGGCTTAAACTCAGGGCTAGGGAATTATTCCTGAGCTTTTTTTCCCCCTCAAGGCTACCACTCTACCACTTGGGGCACAGCACCACTTTCAGTGTTTTTCTGTGAGGAATTGAACGCAGGAGTTCATGCATGCTAGGCAATCACCACACCATGAAGTCACATTCTCAGAGCCCTAAATGACTTTCTTAAGATGTCATTACATTTTCATTCCATAACTATATATCATAATTTTGGCCAGGTGCTAGAAAATAACATACAAAACAATACTAAGTCTAGTAAGGCTGGATGGACAATGAATAACCGTCATGGTCTAGCAAGGACACAGAGGGGCTTACTTCATGTAGCTGGTTCAACAGGCTGAGCAAGACAGCTCCTAACCCACAGCCTACCTCCAGAATGAGAGGGGCACCTTGGATTCCAGCCACATGGGGACGCTGGGCCACCTCCTCCAGCATGTATTAAAACAGTTCCTGTCAGAGAAAGAGAAAGAAATTCAGAATTACACTTAAACCGGGTGGCCATGGATCAGACCTTTAATCCTAACTACACAGGAGAATGAGATATGAGGATCATGGTTCACAACCAACCCAGGCAGGAATGTCTGTGAGACTCTTATGTCCAAAGAAGCACCAAAAAACTAGAAGCGGCGCTGTGGCTTAAGTAGTAGAGTACTAGCCTTGACCTGAGGAGCTCGGGGACAGCACCCTGGACCAGAGTTCAAGCCCCACGACTGACAAGAATTGGCCTTCTCACCACAAGAAGTGGACTGAATAGCACCCATTGTCCTAGGGAGCATGGCAGAGAAGTCAGGCCAAGCTTCCTGTGAACTGGAGGCCATGAGTATATCACCTGGCTTCTCCTTGCCTCAGTATCCCCAGCTGCAAAACTGAACACAGTGAAGGATCCCCTTCCTCATGGGGATAAGGTCAGGATGAAAGAGAGCCATGTTTTGTTTCATAATCCCTCACCTGTTCCACGATTAATATCAAGCCCCACCTGAGCCTTTTCCAGGTATCTCCTTTTCATTTGCTCACAGAATTGCCAAGAACCATATCTGATGGCTGCTCCCTCTGTGCCCTGTGACAGAGATCCCTCTGTATAAATCCCTTGTATCCTCACAACTGTCCCAAGAGGAGACTGAGGTCCAATGGTTGAGGCCTAACCCAGGGCTTAGCCTGTGGTCAAGAACTGGCTGCCATGAACTAAGAGTTTGAGGTAATCCATCTAAACCGATGACTGAACATGGTGCTACATGTCTACTATCCCAACTACAGAGGACCAGGCCTGGGAGCATGCCTGTTACAGATAGGAGGATCATGATCTAGCCTAGTCTGACCATATATTTAGTCTCTATCTTGGAAATGCCCAAGACAGAAAGGCTTGGCTCACATGGTGGAAGACCTGACTGGCAAGCCTAAGGCCTTGAGTTCAAACCCTAATATACCAAAAAGAATCCGAGGCGCGGTGCCAGAGGCTCATGTCTATAATCCTAGCTACTCAGGAGTCTGAGATCTGAAGATAACAGGTCAAGATTTAAAATAAGGTTGGCCTCATCCATCAGACATCATGGTGAGAAGACCCGGAGTCTGACCTATGCTGGTGCACTCCATACTCGCAGGGTGCACATCCTTACTAAGTGCTGGCCTGGGAAACTACCCCCTGTGGGACGCACCCCTAGGTCCTCCCAAGCTCCCACTGCCACCAACCAGGCCTAAGGGAGTAGACAGCTCCATGGCACACAAATCACTTGGTCTTGTCATTTAATTGTGACGAGTCCCCTTCAAGCACCTTACCCTTCCAGGCCCCTAGACCTCAGCCGTGAAGCCCATGCACCCCCCACAAAGATAGCTGGAAAAGTTACCAAAGGGTCCGACCATCTTTGTTGCAACCCACTTCTGCACACACACAAATCCAGACTGGTGACAGAAGACTCATCCATGCAGCACCTGAAATTTGCCAATTGATCACTCACTTGAACACTGTCAGGATGTACAAGTAGAAAGATAATCTCTCTCTCTTTCCCTCTCTCTTTCCCTCTCTCTCTGTCTCTCTCTCTCTCTAATGGACACACATACACACACACACAACACACACACACACACACACACACACACACATGCCTCAGATCAGTGCCTCTGTTGGTTCCTCATCTGAGACAATATACAAGGTGGAGCATGGAGGTTCCCTTCGAGAACCAGGGGCTCCCACCCAAGTGGAGTAGCACTCAAATGATGCAGCACCACCCTGCCTCTCCTTTTCTCCAGGGCCAGGTCCTTCCCCTTGGGAACAACCAGCCTTGACTCCATATTCACCAAAACCTAGGCCAGGATGCTGGGTGAAGGAGTCCTGAGACAGGTGTCTCCTCAGAGCCTGGGAAAGGAAACTAGCAGAGGGTCATGGTGACCTCAGAGGGGTGTCTGACCAGGGGTGAGTGCAGTGTTGGGGAAATGGATGGAGTCCTAAGGCTACATACATCGACATACTCCTTACTTCTAGCCTACATGCTTCAGGGCTAATTGGATTCTTGGGGAGGACGAGGAGACCAAATGGACCAAGAGCACCAGCACATGCTGGCAGAGCTTGAAAAGTGATGACCCTGGGAGAACTTTTGACAGCTGAGGGGTAGGGAAACAGGCCGGGTGTATGTGTGTGGGGGACCTGGGGGGGTCGTGGGTATTCCTTCCAGATTTTTACCTTCTGCTTTGACCCCCAGCGCCCTTCACCTCCCTCTGGGCGTTTCTGGGACCCTTTTCAGGTGAAAGGATGACCAAGCACAGAGGACAAGGGCTCACACAGCTGGGGGGGGGGGTCTATCTTCTGCATCCAAAAACCCCCATGACCAGAAAAAAGGAAAAGACCAGAGAAAGCAGGTGTGGAGGTGCTGCTTCCCACCTTTGACTAAAGCCACAAAGTTCCCACTAGGGAGATAAAGGGTGCAGATGCATGGCTCTCTGGCTCCCACTGCTCCAGGCCAGGGACGATGTGGTGCCCCCTCTTCATCCATCACTGCATCTGCCCTTTTCCTGGGTCAATGGCCGCTGGGATGGGGGTGGGTTCCCCGGGTTGACACCCATCCCCTATCCTTGGGGCGCATTAGTGACAGAGCCCTGGCTGGACTGTGGGGTGTGAGGGAGGTGCAAGTCCGGGAACTGGGGGGGGGGGGTTGCCAGGTACAGGTGTCACAGGGTGCAGGTCCACTGGGCGGTCACTCACCTGTGCTCCTGGGAGAAGTTGTTGGTGGATGCTCCTGGTGGGGTGAGCAGCAATGGAGGGGGCATTGCAGACACTCAGGTCCAGAGCAGAGGACCAGGGGCCAAGGTCAGGGCTGCAAGCCTGCCAGCAGCTGACTACCACCTGAGGTTTGAAATGCGGAGCCTTGGAGGAAGCAGGGGAGGGGGCTGGGAAGCGGAGGGCACATCAATTTCCTACTCCAAAGTAGCGTCAAGTCTCTTGCTCACTACTCAGCCATGTCTACCTTCTTCAAATGCTGGTAGTGGTGACAACAAACCAAGGGAATGCCTGGGGTACAGGGCAGCATGGAATGTGAGCGTGGCCACCATTCTTTTATTCCATTGGTCAGAAAGAAACATGAAAGAATGGGGGTGTGGCCAGAATCCTGTGATGCAGGCAGCATGGGCAGATTCAAGAGGACAGCAACTCCCCCAGCCACTTTCCCAGGGAACTATGTCCAATTTATTGGGGACAAGAGGGTGACCTGCTTTAGCCAGATGGCTGCACAGATTCTTGTGTATGACTATTTGTTGCCAGTCCCAAACCTTGAACTCAGGATCTGAGCATAGTCCATGAGCTGCTTTTGCTCAAGGCTAGCCCTCTACCACAAGAGCAACACCGCTCTACTTCTGGCTTAGTTGGCACTGAAGTGGGACAGGGGTCTCAAGGACTTTCCTACTTAGGATGACTTTGATCCTCCCATTACAGCCTTGTAAGTAACAAGGAGGATTGCTGTGAGCCACTGGTGCCTGCCTCATCATTGGTCTTGCTGATGTTCTTGGACATACTGGTGAGTTCCCTATCCTCGGGTTTAAGTGGTTGGAGCTGGAGCCCACAGTTCTAGTACTGATCCTGCTACCTCCAAATGGCAAGAGATCCTAAGAAATTCATTCCTATCCATATGATTACCAAAGGAATGTGATTAATGTCATGAATGAATGAGCAGTTGTTGAATGATAAAATTATATTATAAAATTATATACAATTATATTATAGGACACTGATTGATTTTAATTAATACTTTAGTAAGCATTTAAACTATCACATTCATTAAATGGAGGCATAATGAAATACCTAAGAATTGGACCTCACATACTATAAAGGTGCCATTTTTTTCTGCCAAGACTGGGATTGGAACTCATGGTCTGGGTAACTCTGTTGCACTGTGAGAGAAGTGAAAGATTTCCTCCTTGAAGTAAAGAAATTTAAGTCTATTCCTTAGGCCTGAAGTTGATCCCCACTACTAGAAAACATCCTACTCATATAAAATTTACATATATGATTTATATTTATATACATACGTTGACTCCATATTGCATTCAGTGGAGTTATTCATTTTATTTTTTGTTTTAGTCATGTATTGACCATTTATTTTATTCACTATTTTGACACATAGAACACTTTTTACATTGATTACATAGGACATATGTCTGCATATGTATTCCACTTCATACCTGACACCCAGAAGATTCATAGTAAAGGAAAACATGTCACCATCAGCTTCTTACTCCACAATTCATTGTTTGGGAGTGTTGGCATCTGAACTCATGTCCTACAAGGCCAAATTCATGAATGGGTGAGTGTCAACACGCCATCCTGGGGCAGTTCCTAGGACCTGAGATCGAGCCCCAGGTGTTGACAAAATAAGAACATATTGACACACAGATGGCAGTATACTAATAAATACATAACTTTATAGCATGCCAGAGATATCTGTCCATTATTCACTTATATAGACTACATTTGTACCAATTCTTGGGTATTTATTATGCCTCCATGTAATTATTGTTATTGTTTTCATCCTTAAACTATTAGTGAAATCAATCAGTGTCTTGAAATTATTGTGTTCGTGTAATAGTATTCTTTTAATGCTTCATAATATTAAATACAATCAATCAGCCTCCACAAATCATGCTGTATAATTTTATAGAAGCATTATTTACAATCAACTCATTCAACCGTGACATTGATAACATTCCATTGTTATTCCTATGGATGAGAACTAATCTCTTAGTATCTCCTGTCATTGGTTGTGTCAGGACAGGGATTAGAAATCAGGGCCTACATTGCCACGCGGGCCTATGGCTTCCTCGGTATTCTGACAGCCTTCAGCAATGCAAAGTGAAGTACCCTTTGCAACAGTGTCATTCAGACCCAGGAGGGTCACCGTGCAAAGGAAGAAAACATAAAAAGCTATCTCACAGCATTTTTCTGTGCATTTTTCCCTGCAAGGCCTGGGGGTTTAAGATTCCAGGAGCAGCTGTGGATCCAGTGGCTCCATCCCAGCCTTGAGTGATCAAAGCTGAGGCAGAGTTGCCACGACCTGAGTTCAAGTGCCGTGCTGAGCATAAAATAAAATAAAATGAAAAATAAAAAATAAATTACCTCCCTGGCTTGCAACTCGCGCTGTTTATTCTTCCCGGTTTTGGATTTGAACTCAGGGTCTGGGTACAACTGCAGCACTGTGGATGAAGGGGAATCTTAACATACTTGAAGATAAGAAAGTCAGGCCTGTTCATTAGGCCCGAATTCAAGCCCCAGCCCTGGAAAACATACTATTTATATACATTGTAAAGATAGGATTTATACTTACCTATAGATGTTCAGTCCATACATGTTTGGTGTGGTTGTTCTTTGTAATTTTTATTCTTTTATTTACCATTGATTTTATTTACTACAATGACACTCACTCCGTTTATTACATTGATGATATACTATCACATAACATCTAGATTTGTAGGCAAGTTCTCCAACATGCCTAACACCCAGGACTCTCAGAGAAAAGGAAAATAATTTTCACACTCACTTTCTTACTTCATGATCCACTTGTCAAGGTGAACAAACCAGCCTGTGAGCAACTAAGGAGCTAGGCCATTACCAGGATCTGACATTGATCCTCAGGATGTTCCACGATAGTCATAAATTCATTATATAAACATAGGATCTATATTTACATACATGTGTGGACAGCATCTTGCATTCGGTGCACTTCTTATTTTGTGACTAATTCATGGAAGTATTGTGAATTTTATTGAGTATGGTGACAGGTATATCTGTGCTGACATGGATAACAACCTGTTCCTATGGTTATAGGTTTGCCTAAGCATTCTCCATCCTTGTTGAGACCCCGGACTTTCACAGGAGAGGAAAACATGTGTAACGATTGCCTTCTGACATAAGGATGAATCTTTTGTCAGTGCTGGGATTTTAACACAAGTCTGGGTAGATCTGTGGCACAGTGGGGGAAGGGGAAGCTCACCATCCTTAAAGACTAGAATATCAGTCCCAGTCCAGGGCCTAATTTGAAGCCCCAGCACTGGACAAAATAATAAGCACATCTTTTTTAAACATACGCTCTCTCTTTACCTACAGGTGTCATATGCACCTTGCACTCAGTGTAGTTTTTTTATTTATTTATTTTTTATTAATTCACGGATATATTGTGTATATTATTGAGTATGGTGACAGATATAACCATGCTGGCCTGGACAACCTATTTCTATGGCTATAGAGTTGCCTATATAGCATTCTCCATCTTCTCTGAGACCCAGGACTTTCACACAAGAGGAAAACAGGTAGATCGATTGGATTCTCACATCAGGATGAAACTTTTGGCTGTGCAAGGATTTGAACTCAAGGCCTAGCAGACCCAATTGGTGAAAGGCTCATGGTGAGCACACCAGCCTGTGAGCCACTATGGAGCTAGGCCATTCCCTGGACCTGAGATCGAGCCCTGGTGGGGGACAATATAGTCATAAATTCATAATTAAACCAAGGATCTATATTTCAATACATGGGTGGACAGCATCTTGCACTTGGTGTAGTAATTCTCTTTATTTTGTCTCTTATTCATTGATGTATTGTGTATTTTCTTGAGCATAAGATGACAGATATAACTGTGGTGACCTGGATGGCAACCTAGTCCCATGAGTATTGAGTTGCTTTACATTCCCCATTCTAGTTGAGACCCAGAACTTGCACAGCACAGGAAAACAGGTGCAATGATTCACTTCTCACATCAGGGTGAAGTTTTGGCAGTGCTGGGATTCACAGTCGGGGCCTAGGAGGCCCAACTGCCCAATGAGTCCACATGAGCACACCAGCCTATGAACCACTAAGGAGCTGGGCTGTTCCCAGGAACTAAGATCGAGCCCTAGGGAGGCCACAAGAGTCCTCAATTCATCATTGAATAATGGGATGTATATTCACATCTTTGTTTAGACTGCATCGTGCGTTTAGAGTAGTTATTCACTATCTTGTATGCTATTCATGGATATATTGTGTATTTTCTTGAGTATATGATGACAGGTATAACTCGGCTGACATGGATGACACCCTATTCCCATGGCCACAGAGTGGCCCATGCATTCTCCATCCTAGCTGAGACTGAGAACTTAAACAGGAAAGGAAAACAGGTGCAACGATTGGCTTCTGACATCAGTATGAATCTTTTGGCAGGCTTGGATCTGAACTCGGGGCCTAGCAAGCCCAGTTGGCGAATGAGTCCATATGAGCACAGCAGCCTGTGAACCTCCAAGAAGCTAGGCCATTCCTAGGACCTGAGAATGAGTCCCTGGGGAGGGGGAAGGAGGAGCACAATAATCATCCATTCATAAACTGAATGTAGTATGCAAATAAATACATATTTGTATAGAGTAGGAGAGAAGGCAACCTGTGATGGAATCCAATCTACCGTGTGACTAAATATTCTTGGATCTTTCCTGATGCCTCCATTTCATGACTGTGGTGATTATTGTCATGCTTCATCAACTCTTCATTACATATAACTGATACCCCATGAGTCTTGCCTATCATTTCCTACTCCCATCATGCACAAACTACTCATTCATGGACGATATCAATTGCATTCCATGACACTTCTTAGGTCTAGAAATGAGAATCTCAGGATCTCCTGCAATTCCCTCCTCGTAGGGGGGCTGAATTCAAGCCTCAATCCTGGAAAACGTACTCCTTATATACATTTTAAAGAAAGGATTTCTACTTCCATACAGATGTTCAGTCCATAATGTGTTTTATTTCTTGTTTTATTCATTTATTTACCATTTATTTTATTGACTCTGATGACACCTATACCATTTATTATATTGTTTAAATCCTATCACATAGCATGTAGATTTGTAGATGTGTTCTCCATCATGCCTGGTATTGCTAGGATCTGAACACAAGGCCTAGCAGGCCGAATTCATGAATGGGTGAGTGTGAGCATGCCATCCTCTGGCCAATGAAGTTGTCAGGTGGTAACTAGGCGCTGAGTTTGAGCCCCAGGTTTGGCCAAAACAGTGATAAATAGATAGGCAGACGGTGGTATACAAAAAAATAAACATTGGTAAAGAGTGCCAGAGTCTTCTATGACTGAATGACACCTACTACGTTCCTACCAACTATTAGGTATTAAAGGAATTATTATTAAAGGAATATTATTCTTTTCATGCTCAATAAACTATTAAGATCAATCAGCATCCTAGGATTATTACATCCAATTTTAGACTCAACTGTTGCATGAACTACTCTTTCAATTGGTATTCGTATGCATAGGAACAAGTCCCTTGCGATCTCTGGCCATTGGTAGGTGTCAGGACCAGGTTTGAACCAGGAGCCTATGTTGACAGGTTGGTCTATGGTTTCCCTGATAGCCTGCCAGCTTTCAGCAATGGCAGGTCAGCTCCACTTTGCAACCATGTAATTAAGACCCAGGATAGTCAACTTGCAAAGAAAAAAAATTGTAAAACCTTCTAGCCCTCTGCAGCTCACCACTTTTTTTGCTTTCCAGCTTTTTTTTCTTCCTGCAAGCCCTCTGGGCCTAGGATCCCCCGATCAAAAATGGGTCCAGAAGCTGCACCCCAGCCTAGGGTGATCGAAGCTAAGGAAGAGTTGTCACGACCTGAGTTCAAGCACCATGGTTGGCCAAAGAAAAAGAACAAATAAAAACAGTTAATTACTTAATTAAATTTAAAAAAATAAAACTCACATGTCTGGAATTTCTGCCAGTTTTCTTTCCTAGCCTGGGACTTGGACTCAGGGTCTTGGTAAATCTGTAGCAATGTGTGGGAAGGTGCCGCTTGAATTCATACCCTGTGCCAAGCCAAAAATTAAAAAATAAGTCACTGACCTGGGCAGGGTAGTAGTTGTGGAGATGAGAGAGAAGGTATGGTAGGGGGGAAACAAAGGAGGAGGCAACAATGTTCAATAGGAAATGTACTCATTACCTTGCTCATGTAACTGTAACCCCTCTGTACAACATTTTAACAATAAAAATGTACAATAAAAAGAAACAATTTAGTTCTCAGGGGTAAAGGAAGGATGCTGAATAGCGTACAAAATTCTCTACTACATTTTTGTTTAATGTTCAGTATGAAACTGAATAAACATAACTGCTTCGATTAAAAAAAATTAAGTCTCAGTCTTGGAACTGGGGCCAGTATTTCTGTCATTGCTGGAATTTGATCTCACTGTACAGTTAACTATTTTGCACCATGGGTCAAGGCGAATCTCACTGCCCTTGAGGAAAAGAAATTCAGGCTAGAGTTCCCAGGGCCCGAATGAAAACCCTGCAATGGAAAAACTATTTGTATACATGTGTAATATATGATATATACTTACATATGCATGTTTATTACATATTATGATTACTATTGATTTTGTATTTTATTTTTATTTGATTCATTAATTTATTGTTTTATTATTATACACATAATATTTAGTACATTTTGAACATACATTATAAAATTATACACAATAATTTAGGACATTAATTTTTCATTAATATTTTATTAAGTGTTTAAACATGATACATAATTAAATGGAGGCATTTCTCACAGTCTTCACATGTTTAGAGTCTCACTCAAGTATGAGCTGGGTTTTACCTTTGGACACCTTACTATAGTGATCTCTTTAGATGATTTATATTCAGAAACTTTTTCTTGAGGATAGGCAAGTTGAGGTCTAAAATTGTAAGCGTGGGGCAAGAAATGTGGCTTAGTGGTAAAGAGTTCACTCAGCTTGCATGAATTCCAGGGTTTGAATCCTCAGTGCCACATACTCAGAAAAAGCCAGAAGCTGTGGAGTGGCTCAAGTGGTGGAGTGCTAGCCTTGAGAAAAAGAAGCCCCAAGACTGTCAAAAACAATAGGCCAGATGCCAGTGGCTCACACTTGGAAACCTAGCTTCTCTGGAGGTTGAGATCTGAAGACTACCATTCAAAGTCAGCCTAGACAAGGAAAGCCTGTTAGACTGTTATCTCCAAAGAACAACCAAAAATCCCAGGTAGCGCTGTGGATCAAGTGGTACAGTGTTCGCCTTGCTCAGGAAAAGTGCCTAGACTTGATTCAATTCACACAACTGGAAAAAAGTAAGGGTTAATCAAAGTACTTTTCCTATTTGCTAATTAGGAGAACATTCTCTGGAAAATGAACGCTGATGTATACCAGGATTGAAGTCAGTGCTCAAGGTTCAAGTGTAGCAGATCCATATGCCCAGCCTCTCAGACTCTAGCATTATAACCTGTCCTACGTGGTTCTGAAAGGTCCAATGTTGAAAGACTTAATATGCTCCCCTAGCCCTTTGTGATGAGCAGTTTACTTGTATTGTCGATGTCATTACACTTCTGAACCCAGCAGAACAGCAGTGGCTCACACCCGTCACCTACCTCAGGAGGCTCACATCTGAGGATCACAGGGTGAAGCCCGCCAGGGCAGGAAAGTCGATGACACTCTGACTTCCGCTTTTGAAAGGTCAGATGTTCAAGAGCTTCCTGTGTTTCTCTTGGTGATGAGAAGTTACTTGCACTCTAAATGTTCTTAGGATTCTTGAGCTATAGAAGCAGAAAAGAAACATTTTTGACCCATCCTTTGTTCAGATGAAGTTTTCAGGATCCAACCCCTAGCCCTATTAGCAGGAAGAACTCCAGTGTAACACTGTATTTAAAGGGCAGAAAACAGTTTCAAAAGACATGCTAGGTGAAGAGACCTAGGCTTTCAGGATTAGGAGGCAGAAAGCACATAATCAACAGGGAAGTCAGCTGCAAAAGCACTTCATTCGTTCCAGGCACAGCCAGCACTGGGGGGAACCCTGAAACATTTGTTAGAGTTACACGAGGGTCAGGCTTTTCTCACGCTCTTCAAACAATGACTAATTAACCTTCCTCCCTCAGGTGAAGGGAGCCTCAGGCTATCTTTAGGTTAACAATAGAGAGCCAGTTTAGAGGGGGAGAAGGGAGGAACAGAGAAGAAAACCTTGCTCTCTGTCTTAAGGAGTTGGTTTTGACTCTCCACCTGTCAGATTTAAAGACCATTCTTCTACCTCTGCCAGTCCATTCTCCTTCCTTCATTCTGCAAATCACTAATGCAAATTCCCAGTCCAAGGAGAGGGAGAGACTTTGCTCTTCTGTCTCCAAGCACCTGAGTTAGAACCTGGCTCTGCCCTCTTGGCTCTAGGGCTTTCGGCTGCCTGAGAAGTGGGACAGAGACAGTCTTCCTGCTCTGTAGTTGTGTGAAGGCAACGTGGTGGCCTAGCTCCCTGCAGAAGGCCTCACACTGGGAAGTATTCCATTCTTTCCTCCTGACGTCCAAAATCTATCTACCCCCCAACCTACATACCTACCTTCCTACCTACCTACGTAGCTAGTGATCTCTTACCGTTCTTGGGATGAACTCAAGGCCTGGGCACTGTCTCTAGCTCTCTGCTACTTGAGCCACAGAACCAATTCTGGCTTTTTTCTGTGTGCTACTGAGGAATCGAACCCAGGGCTCTTGCATGCTAGGCAAGCACTCTCTCACTAATCCACATTCCCAACCCTCTCATCTTTTTCTTAATGGTAGTATTTACATAAGTATGCTACCATTTTACTTCCCCAAGTTTAATTTTCTGAATAATGGTAATTTCTATGAATCTTAACCTTTTCTTCCCCTGCCTGATTTGTGACTGTCCCTACCTTGGCCTCCTAATAAAATGTAAATAAAGGCTGTTGAGAGCTTAAGTGTGCATCATATAAAGAGACAGGCCTGGAACACTGGAAGAGAAAAACCATGTGCTTGAAATGAAGAGAATGATGCAATATGTGCAATGAGTATATCTGAAAAATAAACCAGTAAATAAATCAGAAGCATTGAATATGGTCTGTTTGCATTCAGGGTGGTAATATACACACATAAGTAGGTAGAGCACTGATACATAACTTGGTATTCTCTTTTTTAATTTATTTTGTGGCCATCCCAGGGCTTAATCTCAAATCCCGGTGCGTTCCTCAGCGGTTTTGCTCAAGGTTGAGACTCTACCACCCCCACAGCTCCACTTCAAGCCATCTGGTCATTAATTGGACATAAGCACCTTCCAAACTTTCTTGCCTGGTCTGGCCTCTTTTTCCTGCTCGGCTTTCTCTCTCAAAGCTGGAGCTCTACCTTCTGGACCACTGCTCCACTTCTGGTTTTCTGTTGGTTTTTGGAAATAAGAGTCTCAAAGACTTTCCTGCTTGGGCTGGCTTTGAAAGGCGATCTCCTGAGGAGGCTTCAAGCAGCTTTCCTCAAGGATTAGCAAAGGAGGTACTCCACACAAATCTTTAGTCTAAATCTCGAGACCATGAGCTCAGAGCAGAAGCCCAGAGGTTTACCATTTTGTGCCACACTTTCACTTCTGGTCTGTGTGTATGTGTGTGTGTGTGTGTGTGTGTGTGCACGCACGCACGCTTCTGCTCTGAAGCTCATGGTCAGCACCGTTTGTTCAACCCCAAAACCTAGCCACCCAGGGCCCAACTAAGAGAAGTGAAACATTTCAAAACTTGATGAGCTTCACCAGACTCATATGTCAGGAAGCATTGTGATACCAGACATGTGCTTGGATTTCCCAAGCTTCCAGAAACCTGGGAGAGGCATCATAGGTCCATCATTGCTGCAGGTCCTGGGGTTGAACTCTGAGCCTAGGCATACTCCCTGAGCTCCTTTTACTCAAGGGTATTGCATTAACCTTGAGTCCCAGCCTTACTTCTGGGTTTTTCTGTGATCTCTCAGAAATAACAATGTCAAGGACTTTCCTATGCTGGCTGGATTCAAACTAAGATTCTCTACATCTCAGCCTCCTCAGGAGCTGCGATTACAGTCATCAGCCACTGGCACCTGCCTTTCTTTTCTTCTTCATTTTTTAATCTGGACAATCTGACTTCTTAACAGGGTCATTGCAATGGTTTGAATTTATAAGTAAACTACCCCAATGTTCTTTACAGCTGCTTTCTCTGAGAAGGATTTTCTCTCCTCATCTTCTCCTCTGGTCACAGGTTTGAAGCCAAAAGTGAGAAATGAGTGTCCCAGGATTTGGGAGCAAATGTCCATAGGACATGCCAGCTTTGTCACTTAGCATTGTGCTGCAGTGAATTTGCTGTTTCAGGATGAGAGGACCGAAAGCTGGAGCGATCCTCATACTTTCTGCATTGTTCCTTTTGCCTATAAAATGACCTGATAATTATGAGTACTTTGTGCCTCCAACCTTAAGTATCTAGAACACACTAGAAGCATCTTCACATTCCTGTTTTTCTCTAACACACACACATGCACGTATAACTTCACTTCTGGTCTCTGTATGTGTGTGTGTATGTGTGTTTGTGTGTGTGTGTGTGTGTGTGTGTGCGCGCGCATGCGTGCACACACTTGCACATGTGTGTATACACCAGTCCTGGAGCTTGAACTCAGGACTTGAGCACTGTACCTAGTTTCTCTTATACAAGGATAGCCCTCTCCCACTTGAGCCACAGAGCCACTTCAGGCTTTTTTCTAGTGATGTGGTCCTGAGAAATCAAGCCCGAGTTTCATATATGCAAAGTACTCTACCTCTAAGGCATATTCCCAGCCCACTAATTCAGTTTGTTTATTTGTTTCTGTTTTTTTAAATTGTTGTTGTTGTAGGTTGTAGGAGTTAATGTCTGGGCCTGATGCTGTCCCTGAGCTCTTCAGCTCAAGTTTTGTACTCTACCACTTGAGCCACAGAGCTACTTCAGGTTTTCTGGTGGTTCATTGGAGCTATGTGTCTCTAGGAATTTCTTGCCCAGATTAGCTTTGAGCCATGATCCCCAGATCTCATCCTCCTGAGTAGCTAGGATGACAGGCATGAGTCACAAGCACCCACCTTCCACTTTGGGTGTCTTAGTGGTGAATTAGAGACAATATTCTCATGAGACCTTTTGTGTCAGGGATAGTTGGGAACCCAGATCCACAGATCTCAGCTTCTTATAAGGCAAGTGACAGACTTCAGCTATCAAATCCTAGGCCATAGCACTCTGCTACAAGGGGGTTAGTGGCTCCACATGGTGGAGTGTTAGCCATGAGCCCAAGAAGTAAGGGTCAGCGCCTAGGCCCGAAGTTCAAGGTTCATGACTGAGAAAAATCAAAACAAAACAATTATCCACAGGAGACAAGTCACTTGTCTTCAGTAATACATAATTTTGTCTCTGCCATGGGGACATATCAGAGCCTCAATATTCTTGTCTGCATAATCATCTGAGTTGTGGAGTACGAGATGAAAGAATGCACCCAATGAAGGACACAGAACATGTTACTCTTTGCAGGACTCAGCTGAGAGCAGCCTATGAAGGACTGAGCACATAGCTCTATTCGATAAGCTGTCATTAGGATTAGGGTGCTTTCAACAGTATCACCATTCTTTGAGGAATATTTCACAAACCAAACAAGTTCACATCTAATGGTTTAATGGGATGATTCTTTTTTTGGGGGGGAGTGGTTACCCAGCGTGCTTGAGCTCAAAGCATGGGGATACTGTTCTAATTACATTTGCTCAAGGCTAAAGCTGTACCACTTCAAGCCACATTTTAAAGTGTCTCGCAGACTTCCTGCTAGGACTGGGTTTTAAAGCCCCCAAGCAGCCAGGATGATAGGGGTAAGCCAGCAGCGTCTGGGTCATTGCAGCTGGGTTGCATCAGTTTACATCTGGCTAAGTCAGGTTAGGTGGCAGCTGTCAGCACCAGACTCCTAGCTTGCTTTGTGATGAGGTATTTGAAGTCCTGTCCTTCTACAGTTGCAGTTAGGATATTCTGCCTTTTTTGGCAGCAGTCCTGGAGCTTGAGTAAGGGCTTCGACACTGTCCCTAAGCATTTGTGCTCAAGGCTGGCACTCAATTGATTGAAAGACAGCAGAACTTCCAGGTTTTCTGTTTATGTGGCACTGAGGAATCAAAACCAGGGCCTCATGCTTACTAGGTGAGGACTCAACCACCAAGCCCCAGGAGTGAACATAATTAAACTATGTATGCATCATTTGTTACTACCCATTATTATGTATTTAATTATGTCTCCATACAATTTTTATTCTGTTAGTGCTTAATAAAATATTAACCTTAATGCAGTCCTATAGTTATTATATCTAATTTTATTCTACAATGATTCACTACTAATTCAATTTGTTTATCATTTACTGTAGTGATAATTTTTCCACTTATGGCATTTATTACATTTATGACATCCTCTTACATAGCGTATAGATTTGCATACGAATTATACATCCTACCTGACACTGAGCACTTTCAAAGAAAAAGAAAACATGTGTCATGCTCAGCTTCTCACTCCACGATTACATTTTTGGCAGTTCTGGGATTTAAACTCAGGGCCTACAAGGTTCAATTCATGAATGAGTGACTGTCAGCACAACAGCCTCTAGCCAATTCATCTGCCAGGCAGTTCCCAGGACCTGAGATCAAGCCCCATATGTTGACACTATATTGATTTTAGTGTATTCATTTTATTTTTTCTATTATTCATTTATCTACCATTTATTTTATTGACTGTTATTACACATGGAATATTTATTACATAAGGCATAGATTTGCCTGTGTATGAAACTTCACACCTGACACCAGGCCTTTCACACAAAAGGAAAACATGTGTCACTATGGGCTTCTTAATCCACGATTCCATTTTTGTGAGTGCTGGCATCTGAACTTACAGCCTACAAAGTCCAACTCATAAGTGGGTGAGTGTCCACGTCAGCCTGGGGCATATGGAGCTGACAAGCAGATCCCAGCACCTGAGATTGAGCCCCAGGGGTAAAAAAAATAAGAGCAGATTGACATGCAGATGGTAGTACACAAATCAATATAGGTCTTTATAGTGCCAGAGATGTTTATACATTATTCAGCTATTTATGCTACATTCCTACCAATTCGTGGGTATTCATTATGACTCCATGTAATTAATATTATTGTTTTCATCCTTAATGAATTATTAATTAAATCAACCACTGTCCTGAAATTATTGTGTCCAAGTAATTAATTGTATTCTTTTAATGTGTCAAAAACATTAATTAAAATACATCGGTCACCTATAATTACTCTAATTTTATAGTAGTATCATTCAGGAAGAACTAATTCAACCTTGACATTCAAAACCTTCCATTGGTATGCCTATGAATATGAACGAGACTCTTAGAATGTCCTGCCATTGGTAGGGATCAGATCTGGGCTTCGAACTGAGGGCCTATGTTGCCATGTTGGCCTATGGCTTCCCTGGTAGCCCACAAGCTTTCAGCAAGTCACCTTAAGAACATTTTTCAGCTGTGTCATTCAGATTCAGATCCAGGATGGTCACCTTGCAAAGAAAACAAATGTAAAACCGTCAGCCATGTGCAAGTTGAACGGTTTTATTCTGTATTGATTTATTTACTTTTTTCCTGTCAACTTTTGGGGCCTAAGAACCCAGGTTTGGCTGTGGATCCAGTGGCTACACCCCAGGCTAGAGTGATCAAAGGTGAGCCAGAGTTGTCACGACCTGGGTTCAATCCCTGTGGCAAAATAAAAATACTTACATACATACATACATATATACCCTAAAAATATTTAAAAAATTATCAGGCTCCTTGGCTTGGAATTCATGCCATTTTTTTCTGGCAGGCCTGGGATTTGAACTCAGGATCTGGGTAAACCTACAGCACTATGGGGGAAGGGCAAGCTCACTGTGTTGGAAGACAAGAAAGTCAGTTCTGTTCCCAGGGCCTGAATTCAACCCTAGCACTCAAAAAAATAATATTCGTATACATTTTAAATACATGACTTATATTTAATTACAATTGTTTACTGCAGGGACTGGGAAGGTGACTCAGTGGTAGAGCACTTGCCTTGAATGCCTGAGGCCCTGGGTTCGATTCCTCAGCACCACATAAACAAAAAGAAAAAATCCAGAAGTGGCACTGTAGCTCAAGTGGTACAGTGCTAGCCTTGAGCTGAAGAGCCGAGGGCCAGTGCCCAGGCCCAGAGATCAGGCCCCACTACCAGACCCAAAAACAAATGTTTAATGCATATTGCAGTTAGTGTAGTTAATCATTTTATTTTGTTTTTAATTATTTGTTAAGTATTTTAGTGAGTATGATTGCACACATAACATTTTTTACATCCTACCACACAGAACATAGATTTGCATATATATTGTATATCATACTTGAGACCCAGGACTTTCACCGGTAAGGAAAACGTGTGGGACAATTGGCTTCTTCCACGAAGATTAAGTTTTTGGCAATTCTGTGATTTGAACTCAGGGCCTAGAAGGCCCACTTCATAAATGAGTCAATGTTAGCATACCATCTGATGCAAGTGAAGTTGTCGGGCAAATTTGAGGACCCAAGTTCACGTCCAAGAAGTGGCCAATATTTAAACAGATAGATGTGTAGACTGAAGTGTGTGTGTGTGTATTTACATATGTACATGCATCTGTCAATAAATGTATACAGAGACAGACAATTATGTAGATTCTAGTGTATAACTCCATATAAAGTGTGATGTCTATATTGTATATATCTATCTATATATATATTCTATTACTACCAATTATTTGGTATAAAATTATGCTTCCATTAATTAATCACGGTAGAAGACTTAATAAAGTATTAATTAAATTAATCAATGATCTATATTTATTGTGTACAGTCTTATACTAGAATGACTAACTAATTAGTGATTCAATTAGTACATGTCAACATTCTATTAGTGTTCCTATAGATAGGAACGAGTTTCCTAGGATCTTCAGCCATGTGTAGGTGGCAGTCCCAGGATCGAACTAAGGGCCTCTGTGCCTGGATTGGGCTCAGGCTTCATTGACAGCCCCCCAGCCTTCGGCTATGCAAGGTCATGTAAAATTTTCAAGCCTACTCACTGTCACTCAGGATGGTTACAGTGCAAAGGAAACCAAAGTAATACCGTTGTGTAAAACTTTCTGGTTTATTCATCCTCCATTTTTGTGGGTTTGATGTTTTTTTGCCAGTGATGGGAGTTGAACTCGATCCTAGGATCCCTGGGTCATCTGTGGGTGTAAAAGCTGCACCTCAGCTTTGGGTAATCAAGGCTGAGGCATAGTTAGGATAACCTAATTTCAAGACCCATGTCTGCCCCCCCCCAAAAAAAAATGTTAACACATTGACTTGGAATTTGGGCCATTTTATCTGCCATACCTTGGATTTGAAATCAGGGGGTGGGTAACTCTATTGTGATCTGGTTGATATAGGAGCTCATCCGCCTTGAAGAAAAGAAATTCAGGAACATTTCCCAAGGCATGAATTCCAGGCCCAGGACTGGCAAAAATAATATTTATATACATTTATAATGTATAGCATATATATGTATGTATTTGCATAGATATTACATATTGTACCTAGGACACAAGATTTTCACAGAAAGGAAAACAGTTCAATATTGGCATCTTACTCCACCTATTGACTTTGACACTGATGGGATTTGAACTCAGGGCCTGGAATGCCAAATTTATCAGGTGGTCAGGAAGCACAACAGCCTCAAAAAAATTTACTGCCAGGCAGTTCCCAGGACCTGATTTCTAACCCACGGAGTCGCCAATATATAAATAGATAGGTGTGTAAATTGCTGCATATATATATATATATATATATATATATAGAGAGAGAGAGAGAGAGAGAGAGAAAGACAGAGAGAGAGAGAAAGAGAGAGGGTGGGGGAGAGAGAGAGATTTATAGATTTATTCGATTGTATATTTAAATATATAAAAATATTTATAGAATGCGAGATGTCTACATATTAAATTACATGTAATATATTACTAATAATCAATAGGTATTGAATTATGCCTCCATTTAATGATGTATCATGTTTTAAGGCACAATAAAATGCTTACTTGAGCAAAAGGAGCTCAGGGACAATGTCAAGGCTCACAGTTCAAGACTCAGGACCTGCCGCAAAAGAAATGAGCCAGTAACTCCAAGTATCTGTGTATATATGCAAGCATTTCTATCGGTGAACATCCAGAGTCACTATGAAGAAAGGAACCCAGCTAGGAAATTTGCTTTAAATA
The DNA here is from genome assembly GCF_019054845.1 of Dipodomys spectabilis. Taxonomy (NCBI): domain Eukaryota; kingdom Metazoa; phylum Chordata; class Mammalia; order Rodentia; family Heteromyidae; genus Dipodomys; species Dipodomys spectabilis. Next base: position 456,376 of record NW_024871011.1, read on the forward strand.
GAATGATTTCATAGCAAAGCTTTCAAGACAGTGCATGTTCCAGAACTCCCCTCAGTGGTTCCATTGTAACCTGAGGGTTTCTGCACACCTCAGGCTACTGGAGGAAATCTGCTTCATTGTTGGAACAGGCAAACAAATTAGTGAAGATGAGTGTGGGTGGGCTCTAAAGGCCAGGAGAAAAAGGCTTCCTTTTACCCCAAGCTATCTCTCTCCCCAGTGCTCTGTTTTGACAGGAAGTCTTCATTTGTGCCACCTCCTGTGGCAGGCCAAGTTCCCTGTACTCATCCTGTCTTTGTTACACTACGTTCCAATGTTGAGACAAACTGCTACAATTAATGAAAGAGTCCTTCTGGCAGACAACTAGGGCCATGAATCTAATTAAATGATTCATAATTGGCAGTGTTGCCTCACTAGGTTTCCGGAATCTTGCTAAATCTAAGCACTTGTGCAAAATCACAATGTTTCCTGCCATCTAGGCTTGGTGAAGCTCATCAGGATTTGAAACCTTTGACCTCTCCTAGTTGGGTCCTCGGTGGCTAGGTTTGGGGTTGAACACAGGGCGAATGTGCTGGCCATGAGTTCAGAGCAGAAGCTCAGTGATTTCCCATTTGGTGTCACAGCTTCACTTCTGGTCTGTGTGTGTGTGTGTGTGTGTGTGTGTGTGTGTGTGTGTGTGTGTGTGTGTGTGTGTGTGTGTGTGTGTGTACATACACCAGTCCTGAAGGACTCAGGACCTGACCACTGTACCTGATTTTCTCCTGTACAAGGACAGCACTCTACAACTTGAGCCACAGAGCACTTTAGATTTTTTTTCTAGTGATGTGGTACTGAGGATTCCAACCCCCCACAGTTTCATGCATGCAAAGCACTATACCCCTAAGACACATTCCCAGCACCCCACTTCAGGTTTCTTTGATCTTATAAGTTGGAGGAGTTGAAGTCTGGGCCTGGGTGCTGTTTCTGAGCTCTTCAGCTCAAGTCTAGAGCTCTACCACTTCTGCTAAAGAGCCCCTTCAGATTTCTGGTGGTTCATTGGAGATAACCATCTCAAGGAATTTCCTGCTCAGGCTGGCTTTGGACTGTGATCCTCAGCTCTCAGCCTTCTGAGTAGCTAGGATGACAGGCGCGAGTCACCGGTACCCAGCTTCCACTTCAAGTTTCTAAGTGGTGAATAGAAGATAATAGTCTCATGGGACCTTTTATGTCTGGGATAGTTTGGAACGCAGATCATCAGATTTCAGCTTCCTGAGTAGGCAGGATGACATACATCAGCTAAAGACACCTAAGCTCTGACACTTTACTGCAAGGGGTCGTTGGCTCCACATGGTAGAGTGTTAGCCATGAGCCCAAGATGAAAGTCAGTGCCTAGGCTCTGAGTTCAAGGTACATGATGGAGAAAACTAAACCAAAATAATTGTCTGCAGGAGACAACTCACTAGATTTCAGTACATACATCATTTTGGCCCTGACATGGGGGCATATCTGAGCCTCAACTTTTCCATCTGCAGAATCATCTTCAGGTGGAGCTCTTACAAGGACCAGATGAAAGAATGAACCCCGTGAAGGACTAGGCACACAACAAGTCATGAAGAACTCATCACATAGCTGTATCCCACATGCTGTCATTAGAATTAGGGTGCTTTCATCAGTAACACCATTCTTTCAGAAACAAATCACAAACCTCACAAAGTTCACATGTAATGATTTAGAGGGGTGGGTATTTTTTTTTGGTGGGGGAGTCAGCCTCATGGATTGCACTTAGAGGTTGAGGGTACTATCCTAAGATCTTTAGCTCAAGCCTAGAGCTCTGCCACTTTGAGCCACAGGTCAGAGTTTCGCAGATTTCATGCCAGGGCTGAGTTCTAAACCCACCAGTGTCAGATCTCAGCCCCTGAGTATCTTGGATGACAGAGGTGAGTGAGCCAGCAGCATCTGTTTCGGTGTTGCTGGGTTGCAGTGGTTTACCTCTGGCTGAGTCATGTTAGATGTCACCTGTCAACACCAGACTCCCAGCTTGTTCTGTGATGAGTTATTTGCAGCCTATCCTTATATTATTGCAGTCAGAACATTCTATCTTTTTTTTTTTGGTGCCACTACTAGAGTCTTGATTAAAGGTCTAGACACAGTCCCTATGTTTTTATGCTCAAAGCTAGTCCTCGACTACTTAAGCGAAACAGCACAACTTTCGGATTTTTCTGTGCATGTGGTAGTGAGGAATCAAACCCAGGGCTTTGAATCCTAGGAGAGCACACTACCACTGACCCTCAGGAGTGACAAGTGTACAAACAGATAAATGTGTAGATTGGTATATAGATAGGTAGGTAGGTAGGTAGGTAGGTAGGTAGATAGATAGATAGATAGATAGATAGATAGATAGATAGATAGATAGATAGATAGATAGATAGATAGATAGATAGATAGATATAGAAGTATATGCTTAAAACAAGAAAGAGATGTCTGTATATTATGAAATTGCATATGCAATATTATTACTGATTATTGGCAATTAAATTATTCCTTACTTTTTTCAGTATCATGATTGAATACATAATAAAGTATTAATTGAAAATTAATATAGAATAATTGTTTTATATAGTTTTATAATATAATAATACACTAGTAATTGATTTGTTACTTTTATAACATTTCATTTGTATGGATGTATATCAGAATGTGCCTTAGAATCTCCCACCATTCATTAGTGGCAGTACCAAGATTCGACCTCCTGGCCTAAGTGGCCTCTTTTGGCTATGGCTTCCCTAATAGCCTGCCAAACATCAGCAATGCAAGGTCATGTACACGTTCATTTAGACCCAGGATGGTCACAACGCAAAGGGGAAAAAAAAGTAAAACCACCTTCTTGAACTTCTCAGTTTTTTTTTTTTTATTGTAAGAATACCATACAGAGGAGTTACAATTACATGGGCAAGATAACTAGTACATTTCTTATCAAACATTGTTGCCTCCTCTTTGTTTCCCCTTCCCATCTCAATTTTATCCTTCTCTTTTGATTTTTTTTTTTGCCAGCCCCAAGATTTGAACTCTGGACCTAGGATCCCAGGGTTAGTTGTGACAGAGATGCCAAGATCTGAGTTCAAACCCCATGCTTTGGCCAAAAACATGATAATAAGACCCTGGCTTGGAATTTGCACCATTTTTCTGGCAGGCCTTTGATTTGAACTCAGGATCTGGGTAACTCTGTGATACTGTGGGTGAAGGGGAAGATCATCATCCTTGAAAACAGGAAATTCAGACCAAATTCCAGAACCCAAATTGAAGCCCCAGCACTGGAAAAACTAATATTTATATATGAGATTTATATTGTATGGGTTTACAGCATATGACGTTCATTACACAGTAGTGCCCAATATATAGATAGGTAGAAAGATAGATAGATGGATAGATAGATAGATAGATAGATAGATAGATAGGTAGATAGGTAGATAGATAAATAGATAGATGGATAGATAGATAGATAGATAGATGTATATATATATATATATACATGTGAGTGTGTGTATATATATGTATATATATATATATATATATATATATATATATACAGAGAGGGAATATGAAGATATTATATATATAACCAATTATTAGTGATTACATTATGCCTCCATTTAATGAAGTATTATGGTTGAATACTTACAAAATCTGTATTTAAAAATTATTCAATATTCTTCCATTAGGTGCTAGAATGGAAGATATAAATCCAGTAATTTTTGTGTGGCATTCTAAAATAGAATCAAGAATTAACTGCAAATTATTACTTTTATAACATTCCATTAGCATTCACATGAATAGGAATGAGTTTGTCAGATTATCCCTCCATTTATGGGGGACAGTCCTAGCATTCGAACTCCAGGCCTGGGTAGTTTACTTCGAATGCAAACCATTGGAATGGCACTGTGAAGACTTCAGATTGTCACAATTAAAAAAAAGAACAGGAAGTAAAGAAAGCCAGGTGTCAGTGGCTTCTGCCTATAATCCTAGCTCCTCAGGAGGCTGAGATGTAGAGAATGCCAGTTTGAATTCAGCTAGGGCAGGAAAGTTTCTGACAGGGTTATTTCTAAGAGACCACAGGAAAATAAATACACACTTGGGTTGGGCTGTGGCTCAAGGGCAGAACACTACCCTCGAGCAAAAGGAGCTCAGGGACAGCGCCTAGGCTCATAGTTCAATCCAGGACCTGCCAAAAAAAAAAAAGGAGACAGTAATTCTGTGTCTCTGTGTATAAATGGATGGTGTATGGATGATGGGCATACTGCAGGTTGTCCATGCCCAGCCCCCAAACCTGGGCAAGCTGGGACAAGCACTGAGACAATACTAAATCTGAGCCAGCAGCTTGAACAAAGCATCCTTCTCTGTCATTTAAGTACTGAAGCACCAAAGGCTTTTCCTGGGCTGGAGTGTGCAACGGGTGCATTATGTTGTGGGTGAGGTGTCCCATCAGGACACCTAGAAGCCAGCCACTGCCTCCAGGGAGACCACACTTCCTAGGCTGTAGGAGTTGTCCAAGGTTCTTGCTCCATATTTTAGAACCCTCTGTAGGATGTGGGGACTGGTGCCTACCACTCATTCATCATTCCTGATTGCCAAATCTCAGGCTGGTCACAAATCCTGGGAAAGATAAGAAATAGCCAGTGATTTCTGCGCCGAAAAGGGTTAGCCAATAAATCCCACCCTCATAGCTCCTGTTAGAAGTGAACAGTGGGCTGCAAATGTGGCTTAGTGGTAGAGTACTTACCTAGATTGCATGAAGTCCTGGGTTCGATTCCTCAGTACCACATAAAAAGAAAAAGCCAAAAGTGGCACTGTGACTTAAGTGATAGAGTGCTAGCCTTGAGCAAAAGAAGCTCAAGAACATGCTCAGACCTTGAGTTTAAGCCCCAAGACTGGCAAAAAAAAGGGACCCTGGTGAGACATATTCTTCTGGGACTCAGAGGAGGGCCAAGGTTAGAAGTAAGCGGTAGAGATCAGGTGCTGGTGGCTCACCCCTGTAATCTTAGCTATTCAAGAGGCTGAGATCTGAGGATCAAAATTACAAGCAGGAAAGACTATAATGAGACACTTTTCTCCAATTAAAAACCCAAAAAGCCAGAAATAGAGCTCTGGTTCAAGTACTGGAGTGCTAGCCTTGAGCACAAAAGCTCAGGGATACTGTCAAGGTGATGAATTCAAACCCCCAGACTGGCACAAACACACCAAGATAGAGCTTTTGCTAGTTGGCCTGCACAAGTTCCATCTCTAGCGACTCAATATTAAAAAAAAAGAGGGAGGGGGGAAGGAAAGAGTTGCTCCAGGAGGTGATATAACCAGTGCCAAAATTCCACAGGAGTTCTAAGATGTGGAACAGGACAGAGAGCCTCGGGCAGAAGGTACAACATGGGCAAAGGTCCTGAGGTATGGTGTAGAGCCGATGGTGTGGGTAGAATGAAGGTTCTGTGGCTTCAGACAAGTCTGGCAGGATATTCAAGGCTGGGTCAAGGTTGTACTTGAGTCACAGGTAGGGCAGAGGGTGGGGACCTAGAAAGGGGCCCAGGGGGAAGATTAGCTTGGCTTTTCACCAGGGACCCCAGCCATTTCCAGTGGCTGGACGCCTATTTTTCACAGCTCCTGACCCTCAGAGGCCTCCTTTGCATGGATGAGTCAGGGCAAATGCAGGGAAGAACTCTTTCTTAAGAAAAGTTTCTAGCCACCAGTGGCTCAACCCCTGTAAATCCTAGCTATTCAGGAGACTGAGATCAGATATTGTGGGGCAAATCCAGCTCAGGGGAAGAAAGTTAGTGAGACTCTTTTCTTGCCAATGAAATACCAAAAGACAGAAATGGAAATGTGGCTCAAGTGGTAAAGTGCCAGCCTTGAGAAAATGTTAAGAGAATAAGGTTCAAACTCTGAGGTCAAGCCCCAGTACTGGCACAGAAAAAATAAAGAGAAGCTTTAAGAAGCTCCTATCCCACCGTGGTGAAAGGCCAGATCAACTAAGCACATGTGGCTCATGCATGTCCTCCTAGATCCTCAAGAAGCTGAGATCAGAGGATCATGGTTCAAAGCCAGCCCTGGCAAGAAAGTCCAGGAGACACTGATCTCCAAGGAACCACCAGAAAACTGGAAGAGGCGCTGTGGCTCAAGTGGTAAGCTGAAGAGCTGAGCTACAGTGCCCAGGCCCAGAGTTTGAGCCCCATGACCAACACCTGCTTGGAGCTCACTCTGTGGCTCTAAGCAGAGTACTTTCCAATAGGCCCCTGAGGGTAGGGCCTTGCAATGTCTAGGTGTCTTCAGAGCAGTCTCTTTGGCGGCCTTTGTGCATGGAATGGGCCACAGTATCAGAGAAAGGTCCTGCCTTGGGGCATGGAGTTCATCAGCCGGGTCATGAGAATTGCATCAGTCATGGGTGCAGTGTGCATCTGAGCAGTAAACCGAAGTCTCAGAGCATGGTTCTGGGCCAGGAGGGCCAGGAGCTGCAAGATGGCACAGCAGGTAATGCCCACTCATGCGGGTATCACAAGTTTGCTACTCTGTCAGGCACACCTTGGGCAGGTGTTGAGTTGGGCTCATGAAAGACTTGTAGGGTCAGGAATCCACAGCTGGCTGGCTGATGCTTGTAGCAGTCGCTATCCCAGGAGTCCCAGGGCTCAGAGCCCTGCTTTCCTCTCTACTGCTTGGGGGCAGATGAAGGTCTGCAATCTTGGACTGAGTACAAAGGAGCATCCATAGTGTCCTTCCCTTGGTCCTGTGGCCGTGTGCACGGATGGAGGTGCAGATTCCATGGAACTTACTGCCATGGCCCAGACTCACTCAGCCCAAGAAGGACTTAGGGAGAAACCACTTGATATACTTTTAGAATTTAATATGACTATGCCTCAGGACTGCCCCCAGTTCTAGCTCAGCTCATCATTAACACCATCCTCTGTGTGTGTGTGTGTGTGTGTGTGTGTGTGTGTGTGTGTGTGTGTGTGAGAGAGAGAGAGAGAGAGAGAGAGAGAGAGAGAGAGAGCATGTGCGTGTGTGCATGCACACCCATGCATCTTGATGATAAGGCTTGAACTCAGGGCCTGGGCTCTGTCCCTCAGTTTTTTCGTTCAAGGCTACCACACTACCACTTGAGCCACAGCTTTTCTTCAAGCTTTTGGGTGGTTATTTGCAGAAGAGAATCTTACACACTTTTCTAGCTGGACTGGCTCTGAATGGTAATCCTCACATCTCAGCCTCCTGAGGAGCTAGGAATAGGACAGCATCAGCTATTAGCATCTGGCCACACTTTCCTTCTTGTCTAAAACAAAGTACCTCTCTCGCAGCTGAGTACCCATCTGCAGCTACCCTTCCTAACCAAGGCTTCAGAGGAAACATTCCCTCCCCTGAGGAAAAAGAAATAGGATCAAGTTTGAGCTTTATGTTCTCCACACAGTCAGGGGCTGCTGGGAGCTGATGTGGAGGTCAGAGGATCTAGGCCAGGGCAAGTAGACAATGTGTTAGAACAGAAGAGAGTATGAGAAGACATCCTTGTAGCTGGATGCCAGTGGATCATGTCTATAATCCTAGCTACTCAAGAGTGACACCTGAGGATCAATCAAGATTCAAAGCTAGCCTGGGCAGACTCTTCTCTCCAATGAATCACCAAAAAGCTGGAAAGCAGAGCTACCCTAGTTCAAGTGGTACAGCACCAACCTTGTGCAAACAAGCTAAAGGATACCACCTAGGCTCTGAATTGAAGCCCTGGTAAACACACACACAAACACACACACACACACACACACACACACACACACACACACACACACTTACATGTGCACGTACACACACATACACACGGTAACATCCTTAGCAGTTGCCAATGGCTCATACCAGCAACCCCAGCTACTCAGAGGCTGAGCTCTTAAGATGGCAGCTTGAAGCCCACCCAGGCAGGAAAGTCTATGAGACTCTTCTCTCCACTAAACTACTAAAAAAGATGAAAGGTGAGCAGTGGCTCAAGAGGTAGAGTGTTAGCTTAGGGACAATGCCTAGGCCCTGAGTTCCAGCTCTGAGATGTTTTTTGTTAATAGACACCCTTTGCTATCCCCATCCCCACAGGCCATACATCCAGATTTTTGTTATCCTAGATCTTACTTCCGCTCCTGCCACTTCCACAGCACTGCCACAAGAGGCTGGTATGTGGCCAGCAATGGATTAAGAAGTGAACATACACAAGGGGGGGGAATAGCCAAGTCAAGGCTAATGCCCCAGAACATTGAGGTATTGGCCATACCAGTCTCTCATCCCCCAGTTCCCTGGCCCTGGAATCTAAAGTCTATGCCTCTGTGTTCTGGGCATCTGAAATTGTCTAGAAGGACCTAGAGAGGCCTAGCTGGGGCCGGGAGATAGACTTTCCTGTGGTAAGGTACATTGACATTTCCTAGACACCGACAGATACTTCCAAGCCACCTTAGCCTCACCTCCCAGGTAGCCCCGGAAGATCCTTGGTTGGGCGGCCTTCAGTCAGCTATCATGCTTGAGTTGGCCAGAGCCACTGGCAACCACTCTTCCCCTACTCCACTACCAGCCTCCAGGAAGGGACATGCAGCCAGAGGCCCAGCTGAGGAAAAGGACAGGACATCACATGACTGAGCCTCCGCCCCCCTCACCCTGTGTCAGGGGAGAACCTATGCCAGCCTGCCCTGCTAATCCAGAATCCCCTGGAGGTGGCCAAAGACATGGACGACCCCAAAGAAAAGCTGGAATATGCAGGTCTCTGGCAATTTAAGACTCATTGTAGACCCTGATAGGAGGCTAAAGGCAAGGTTGCTGTGCAGGAAGGGCACCATCCGAGGTCATAAAGAGGCAAACAGGCACCAATGAAGGGGAAGAGAAAGATGAGGGAAAAATACACACACACACACACACACACACACACACACACACACACACACACACACACACACACACACACACACCACACGGGTAGCCCAAGGCCCTGAGCACCTAAACATCCCAACCCTTGAGAAGATGGCACTACCATCTACAGACCAACTGTAGACAAAACTCAGAGCCTCTCACATGTCTGGAATGGCTAATGACACAGCATGCCATTTCCTACTGTACACACCGCTATGTAGAAAACTCAGCTATCTTATTTTTGTTTGTTGGTCATGGGGTTTGAACTTTGGGCTTGTGCGAAGTCCCTCAGCTATTCAGTTGAAGGTGCACGCTCTACCACTGGAGCCACAGTGCCACTTCCGGTTTTCTGGTGGTTCACTGGAGATAAAGTTTCACAGATTTTCCTGCCAAAGCTGGCTTTGAAACTCGATCTTCAGATCTCAGCCACCTGAGTAACTAGTACGACAGTTGTGAGCCACTGGCAACGCCTGGCTTCAGCCACCTTCTCACACCCAGGGGAAACCCACTTTGTCAGGCCACAAACCACATGCAGCTGTTCCCTTCAGACTTTGACACCAGTATACAAAACCATTCTTCCATGGATGGGGAGAATATAATTGACACTACCCTCCCACCCCTATTCCCATTCACCCACTCCCTGCCTAAGAAAGGCCATGACCTCTGGAGTTCTTGGTAAGGCAAAGCCCACCATGCTGTAACTTCACCCTTGGGCAAAACTGGGGAGTTCTTAGAAATGTCTGTACCCTGAGGAGAGCACTCCTCAGGGTCTCCCAACCACAGCAACCCCATTCCTTCACCATCTCTTGCAGGCAAGGGGTGTCTTTCTTTCTTGTTTTTTTTTTTTTTTTTTTGGTTGAGGGGTTTAAACTCAGGGCTTGGGTACTGTCCCTGATGATGATTTTTGTTCAAGGCCAATGCTCTATCATTTGAGCCATGGTGCTACCTCTGGTTGGAGATTGGAGATGAGACTCTCGTGGGACTTTCGTGCCTGTGCTGGGGAAACAAGATACTCCCGAGTAGCCAGGATGACAGGCATGAGCCATCTGTGCATGTTTTATGGTGTCTCAGTCTTTAGAATTTCCAACTAGTCCTCCTCTAGACACTCCCACCTAGTCACTCCTCTAGATCCCTTAGGGACAGCAAAGGGACACTCCGAATCTGGGTAGGGCCATAGGCATTAAAGTGCCCTTTGCACATCACTACCCCTCTCTAACCTCCCATCTGCCTCCTCTGGAAGGCCTGGTCATCTGGGGCAGATCAGACCCACTAGGACTTCTGGGGCCTGCCCTGTATCCCCCTACCCTACCCTACCGGTATCTGAGGATTTCTGGGGCCAGCTGCTCCATGTCCTGGTGGATGGAAGATGTTGGGACGGTTGCTGATAACTGGGTCCAGGGGATGCCAGGGCAGAAGGAGTGTCCAGCTCCCCTCTGTCAAAGAAGGAGACACATAAAAATGGATGGATCTACTAAGAGCTACAGGGCATAGTCATCCACCTGTCAACAAGGACCCTTGGAGTGCTGTTTTATGTTGACAGTCCTGGGGCTTGACCTTGGGGTTTAGGTGTTGTACCCAAGCTTCTTCTGCTCGAGGCCAGTACTCTTCCACCTGAGCCACGGGGCCACTTCCAGCTTTTTCTGTGTATGTGGGACCTAGGAATTGAACCCAGGATTTCCTGTGTGCTAGGCGAGCCCACTACTGCTAAGACACAATCCTAACCCCGGATAGCTGTTCTTTTGTAACCCCTCGGGCGTGTCTCAGGACAGCCTTGCACATCTGTACCGAGTTTCTCAGCAGCAGCTCTTGCTGGAAGTGAACATGCTCCTCTATGTTGTCCTTTATGTACAGCATCTTTGCTCTGTGTGCTTCCTGTCAGATCCTCCTTGTTAAGCAAGACCCCTTTTCAAGTGCTGCTTCTAAGAACCCTGCTCCAATCACCCTGGCAGAGTGGGATCTTCTCTGCTCTGCAGGCTGTTGGCCTTGTCACGCTCTCCCTTCCTGCTGGTGTGGGTTGAAAGCACATGAAGGGGAAAGCCTGGCTTCCAACACCCAATTTCTGAAGGCTCTGATACACTACCCAGTGACTGGTATCACATTCCGTGAGAGGGCACTTGAAGCCCAGGCAGTCTGGGGGCAACAAGATGGAGATGGATCCATTCTTTGTGTGGGCTTGAACTGAGTATCTGGGAGCTACAACTCTGAGTTTTTGTCTCAAGGCTGGTGCTTTAAAACTTGAGCCACAGCTCCACTTCTGACTTTTTGGTGGTTCCATGGAGAGAGAGTCTCGCCAGCTTTCCAGCTTATGGCTGGCTTCAATCTTTGATCCTCAGATGTCTGTCTCCCAAGTAGCCAGGATGTCAGGTGTGAGCCTGAGCCAGAGGTGATGGGCACCAGAGCCTTTCTTTTGAGCTTCTGTTTATCTCATGTCAACTAGCAAGCCCCAGTTAAAATACTCAGTTACAGGGGATCAAGTTCCTCTCCTAAGTCAGTTAATCCAAGGAGATGAAATGCCTTTGGAAAAGGCTAGTCTGAATTGGCCTGGGTGTGTGTGTGTGTGTGTGTGTGTGTGTGTGTGTGTGTGTGTGTGTGTGTGTGTGTGTGTAAGTTTCAGAGATACCTACCCTATCTCTCCGGTGCCTCATCCTCCCAGTGGTGAGTACATCCAAGATCACCACCCCAAGGAAGGCAGGTAGTGGAGGGTACATAAGGTCACATTGAGTGGAATGATCTGAATTCTATCCTGCAACTGAAGCCTGTAAAGATAATGGAGAGAAGGAGAAGTTTAGAGGAACATCAAGAGAAGCTCATTACCTTTTGATACAAGTACCAGAGAGAAGACTGAAGCCATCCTTTTTGGTAGTAAGGTAACAGATGCCCACTATTCATTTATTTCATAATTTTTGGAGTCCTAGAGCTTGGATTCAGGGCCTGAGTGTCATCCCTGAGCTTCTTTTACTCGAGGCTGAGGCTCTACCACTTGAGCCACAGGTCCACATCTGGGTTCTTTGTGTGTGTGTGGGGGGGGTGTTGTTGGTTTATGGGAGATAAGAATCTCACAGACTCTCCTGCCCAGGCTGGCTTTGAGTCACGTCCATCAGATCTCAGACTCCTCAATAGCCAGGATGATGTGTGGGAACCACTGGCACCTGACCACCACCATCCATTTATAATCTCCTAGGGCCAGTGCTGGACCACCTGCACTGCACCCCCTTGTTGTGAGTGGGAAGCAGACATGAGTGGGTTTGATACTTCACCAGCCTACATACCTTTGAGCATTGTTCCAGGTCAGTCTGATGGCGGCTTCCTCATCATACACAGCAGTGACTTGGCTCTGTCACAAGAACAAATGTCCCCCAGGAGGTGTCAGTTCTGGGGTTTTTCCTCTTCACACCGCCCCCACTGCCTGAAATGACACCCTAGCAAAGGGATATAGACATAGAGTGAATTCATTTTCTTATAACCAGGGTCTGGCCAGAAAGGTAGCAGTGGGGAATCCCGATCCAGACCAGCCTGAGCATATATTGAGACTCTATCTCGGAAATGCCCAAAACAGAAAGTCTTGATTCGCATGTTAGAAGACCTGACTGGCAAGTCTAAAGCTTGAATTCAAACCCTAATACACCAAAAAAATCAAAGGCCCCGTTGCCAGAGGCTCATTCCAATAATCCTAGTTTCTCAGGAGGCTGAGATCTGAAGGTCACAGGTCAACATTTAAAATAGGGTTGGCCTCACCCCTCAGACATCATGATAAGACCCAAAGTCTGAACCATGAGAGTGTGCTCCATATTAACAGGGCTCTCATCCTTACTAAGTGCTGGCCATGTTCTTTGTCCCCCTGGGAAGCCACCCCCTGTGGGCCCTACCCCCAGGTCCTCCCAAGCTCCTTCTGCCACCAACCAGGCCCAAGGAAGTACACAGCTCCAGGGCACACAGATAACTTGGTCTTATAATTTAACAGTGCTGAGTCCCCATCAAGCATCTCACCCTTCCAGGTCCCCAGACTTCAGCCACAAAGCCCATGTACCCCCCAAGGAAAGCACGCAGAAGTTACCACAGGGTCCAGCGCTCCTTGTTACAGCCCACATCTATACTCACATACACACACACACACACACACACACACAAACACACACAAACACACAACCTGCAGGGGTGGTTCATGTTTGTCTTCCTTGCTACTCAGGAGGCTGAGGTTTGAAGATCACGGTTCAAAACCAGCCCATTCTAGAAAGATTGTGAGGCTCTTATCTACAGTGAACCACTCAAAAGCCAGAGGTGGAGCTGTGGCTCAAGTGAAATGTCAGAGCAATATCTTTGATCACAGAAGCTCAGGAACAGCACCTAGACCCTGAGTTCAAGGCCCAGGTATTCTAACTCCAAACACACACAGACACAGACACAGACACACACACACACACACACACACACACACACACACACACACACACACACACACATACAGCCCAAGGCTTCAGCAGTCCCTGAGAACCATGAACTGTCTCCATTAGGATCACATCCTACTCTCAAGAAGGTGGCACTACCTACATCAGACCCACTATAGAAAAACAAGTAAGCCTCTCACATATCTGGAATGTCTCATAGTCCAACATGGCAGTTACTACTGTACACACTGCTATGCGGAAAACTTAGCCCCCTCTTTTTTTGTAGTTGGTCATGGGGTTTGAACTCTGGGCCAGGGCTCTGTCCCTTAACTCTTCAGCTGAAGGTGAGCACTATCCCACTTGAGCCACAGTGCCAAATCCTGTTCTCTGGTGGTCCATTGGACATCAAGTCTCACAGACTTTTCTGCCCAATCTGGCTTGGACCAATGGTCTTCACATCTCAGCCTTCTGAGTAGCTAGGATGACAGTTGTGAGCCACCAGCAGCTTCCGACTTCAGCCACTTTCACATACCCAGAGGAAACCCATCCTCATCAGGCCAAAAACTTCTTGCAACCCTTCACTTCAGACTTTGTCATCCAGCATCCAAATCCATCCTTCAATGAAGAGAATACAGACACAATAATCCCACCCCTGCACCCATTTGCCCATTCCCTGCCTGCCACAAGCGAAGTCCTTTTGAAGCTCTGGCTTCAAACTGGGGCAAACGTGAAGGAGTTCTTAAAAATGTCTGTACAGTGAAGCCAGCACCTGGTCTCCCAATCACAGGACCCCCCCCCCACACACACACCTCCACCATCCTTTGCAGGCAAAGATGTTTTGCTTTCATTTTTTCGGTTGTGGGGCTTGAATTCTGGGCCTATGTGCTGTCCCTGAGCTCTTCAGCTCAAGGCAAACACTCTACTACTTGAGCCACAGCACCGCTTCCAGTTTTCTGGTGATCTGTTGGAGATAAGAGTCTCAGGGTCTTTCCTGCCCATGATAGCTTTGAATCGTGATCCTCAGATCTCAGTTTCTGAGTACCAAGGATGACAGCCATGAGCTTCTGGCACCCGGTCAAAGATAATTTTCCATCCTTTTCATCCTATCCCCTCAGGAGACTGAGATCTGAGCACTACAGTTGGATTCTACCCTTGGAATCAAAGTCCTTCAGAACTCTTTTTCTACAATTAAACACCCAAAAATGTTGGATGTGAAGGTTTGGCTCAAATGGTAGAGTGCTAGCTTTGAACATCAAAGACAAGGGATAAGACCCAGTCCCTAGTTTCAAGCTTTTACTAGCAAAGACCCACCCAAGAAAAGGAAGCACGTTGGCACACAGGAGCTCAAAGTTCACACATAATAGTCAAGACTCCCAGAACAGACCCCATCCGGCTCTGATTCTCTAGATTCTATGTCCTACATCATGGCAGTCTTAGATGGGACAGACCATGTACCAAGTCAGGACGTTCAAGTAAAATCACATACTGAGGATCCCCTGACCTTAACAAAGACTCAGGATCTCTCACTGTCCTGCCTTGACACTGGGCAGCAAGGTGAGTTCTAGTTATCCAACCACAGGATGTGAATATGAAAGAATTTCTTGGCCAAGGGACTCCAACTGGATAGGCTTTAGGTCCCTCTTTTTCTGGAAGGAGAAAAGTGCTGGTCCATCCCAGGAATGTTCCTGGGTTGTGAGTATCCTCAAAGAAACAACCCTGCTCAGAGCCCAGTGCCTCTTGTTTTCCCACCAGCCTCTATCCAAGCCTGCCCCACCTTCAGTCATCCCCTATGAATCCCAGATCTGCCATATAGACTAAAGGTTGAGTCAGCAAAAAGACCCACCTCTGCCTCTGAGAATGGTAGTCACATGGTCTTAGCGCCCCCTAGAGGAAGTCTCGAAGTAACTCGGGTCCCGACTCTCATCCATATTCCCTGGCTGTCCTGTGCCAGTGGCCCACTTACCTCAGTCTCTGGTGGAGGAATGAACACCGGGGGTGTCATCTTCTGACTGAGCCATCGAAAGTCCCAGTCCCCAAGGATGTACTGCACAGGCATCCTGCAGTCGGCAACAGCCAGGAAGTCAATGGTGAACCCAAGGTTCCAGGACTCTTAATAGAAGTGTGGCTGAGTCAAAGACTTTATAACTGGTGGTCTATGTTGTCAGGAGAGATCATGGCTCCAATGTCCTGACACACCTGACCTGGGATCACCCTACCTCTTCATCTTCCTGCTTATACCTTGCCCTGCCCTTGACACTCCCTCACCCCAACACCTCCCTAGCCCTTAGACAATTTCTTATTATCTGACCAGGAAATAAACTTGCTGGGGCCAGGATAATTGAAACCTGGTGAACCACCCTGAGCCCTAGGTCCTTCCTGAGGCTGATTCCCCCTGAAGTTGGAGACCTCACAGCTCCTGGATGTCACGAAGTTGCTGAAGGATCAGTGGTTTGGTCCTACATACTGGCTTTAGGCTCTGAAATGTTACCCACAGAGATTGTGAGTGGTTGGCTCCCTTGATCCAGGAACTCCAAACCAAGGCTCACATGCTCTCTTCTTCCTTCCTTTCCTCTTTTTTTCCCTTCGTCCTTCATTCCTCTCTCGCTGTTTCCTTTCTTTGTCTCACTTCGGGGCTTGAATTCGGAGCCTGAGTGCTGTCTCTGAGACACATCCATTTCTGGCATTTTATTTTTGGTTGTTAGTTGGATATAAGTGTCTTACAGGCTTTTCTGCCTGGGCTTTAAGCCTTGATCCTCCAATCTCAGCCTCCTAAGTAGCTAGGATGACAGGCATGAAGCACCAGCATCCAGTTCAAACCAAGGTTTCTTCATGTGCTGTGGAACCAGCACTGGAACATTTCATCATCTATGACCACCCCTCCCCCCCCAGCCTGGCACACACTGTGACTCTTTGTTGGATAACTAAATGAGCATCTGTCTATGACAATACTACAGAAAAGTCCCATTTTATTCATGTAAGCATCCTGGGGTGGGTGGGTGGGGGAGGCAAAGCTTGATGTAGCTCTCCCACAGTTCTCCCTCGTCCCTCTTCCCACCCTCCTGGCAGTTAACTGTTTTGGCTCCCAGGATGTGAGCCACAATGTGCTCGTTGGATTCTGGGGCCACTGGGATGCCTATCTTCTCAAAGATCTCTGTCCAGTGGCTGACCAACTCTGTGGCACTCAATTCCCCCTCAGGTGTGACCAACTCTGTGGCACTCAATTCCCCCTCAGGTGTGAACGAGGTTGCGATAAGCTGAACCCCTGGCGCAAGTGGCCTCCTTTCCTGTCCGTGGGGCCAGACAGGATGATCCACTATATCTGGCCCCCAAGTTTCATGTTACAGAGAAAGGATTCTTGAGGCATCCCGGATCTCTAAATCTCCCAGAGTCCACTGCAGGTGCTGAAAATCGTCTCTGCTCACAGCTGGCAGGCTTGGGATGGCGAGGTCACTTTCTGCTCCCCATGACCTCCTCGACTGTGGTGGTCACCCTAGAGAGAGCTGTATAAGAATCAGCAGCTGCCAGAGAAAGGCAGTCAAGACACGACATTTGTAGCAGGAGACCATCTGGCTTGGGAACTCTGCCTGTGCCACTTTGAATGTCACTGTATGACCGCTGAATTGGTTCATCTAATTTGACCCATGAATCCAGGCATTATTGGAAATTGCCAGCTTCAAGAACAAAACCTGGAAAAGGTGGCATTTCACTTGTCCCAATCAAACTTAAAGGGTTCCAAAGTCAGTGATCCCCTTTTCCTTCCAGGCAGCCTACAGCAGGTTACAGAAACTGGCATTCAGAGAGCCCTAGCTAACTGCCACAGTCTGATACTAAGCAGGCTCCAATAGGGGAAACTTGCCTACCACTCTCCAACTGGAAACAGCCCAGGTGGGACACAGATTGGAGACTGCAGGACTCCAGGGAGGACTACACACGGATGCACTGCCCTAGGAGGGAATCCACGCCACCAGTGGGGGCCCAGAGCCCCCTGCCAAGATGCCCACAGACACCGTCAATGCCGTGGGTAAGGTTCTCCTCTCATCCTCGGTTGTGGTGAACCATCTGCCATGTTACACCCTTCACCACTCCCCAGACATTCCTAGCTTCACAGCCCCTGCCCTACTCCCACCCATCTTGTTCCTTAATTATATTTGGCAGACACATTCCCAACCCTTGAATTAACTCCAACTATACACATGAGAGCAGAGTGTCTGGCTGGAAAAGTGCGGCTGTGGTCACTGTCCTCACGAGCCTTCTGGCTGAAGACAGAAGGACAGGTGTCCACTCTGTCCTGTGGTTCACACAGGCCTCCTAGGGAGTTCCATGCAGGTCCAGCAGCTACTGTGGGCTGCAAGAAAGGGGAAGAGGGACGTGGAAAGAGGTGGAAAGGAACATATACTGAAACCTTCCCCAAAGGAGCCATGAAATGGTGAAGGAGAAAACAAAAATTGTGGCTGGGCTCATACTGGGCATTATGAAAAAAGAACAACAAATACACACATACACACAAATAAACTGCTTTTGTTCTTTTTAGACATGGTGACTTAAATATATTTTCATTTTTTCTCATCTCCTAATCTCCCAACACAGACACACAGACACACAGACACAGACACACAGACAGACAGACAGACAGACACAAACACACACACACACACACACACACACACACACACACACACACACACATACAAACTGGTCACACAAGACTCACCATGCAGCACCTGCAATTTGCCAACTGATCACTGACCTGAACACAGTCAGGCTGTACGAGAAGAAAGATAATCTCTCTCTCTCTCTCTCTCTCTCTCTCTCTCTCTCTCTCTCTCTCTCTCTCTCTCTCTCTCTCTCTCTCTCTCTCTCTCTGTCTCTGTCTCTGTGTGTCTCTGTTTATCTCTCTCTCTGTCTCTCTCTCATACACACACACACACACACACACACACACAGACTCAGAGCAGTGCCTCTCCTGATTTTGTTGGTTCCTCATCTGGGCAATGTACAAGCTCAAGCATGGCAGTTCCCTTGTCAGAACCAGGGGCTCCCACCCAAAGGGAACACCACTCTAATAATGCAGAACCTCCCTGCCTCTCCCTTTACCCAGGGCCAGACCCTTCCATTGGGAACAACCAGCCTTGACTCCCCATTCACCAAAACCCTAAGCCCAGACACTGATTGAAGGAATCCCGAGACAGGTGACTCTTCAGAGCCCGGACAGAAAACAAAGCAGGCAGTCCTGGTGCCTCCGGAGAGGTGGCTGACTTGGGGTGGGAGCGTTGTGGAATTTGATGGGGTCCTAAAGGCTACATACATGGATGGACTCCCTACTTCCAGCCTAGATGCTTCTGGGCTAATTGAATTCTTGGGGAGAACTAGGAGACCAGAAGGACCAGGAGCACCAGCAGAAGCTGGCAGAGCTAGGAAATGTGATCACCCTGTGAGTACTGTTGACAGCTGGGGTGGGGTGGGGAAGGACAGGTGTATGTGTGTCAGAGGGGGTGTGTTCCTCCCAGATAGTCACCTTCTGACCCCCAGTGCCCTCACCTCCCTAGTGGGTTCTTCTGGGACCCTCCTCAGGTGAAAGGCTGACTGAGCACAGAAGACAAGGGCTCACACAGCAAGGGGAGGCTATCTCCTGCATCCAACACCCCCCATCCCCAGCAAAAAGGAAAAGACCCGAGAAGGCAGGTGTGGAGATGCTCCTCCCCACATCTCACTAAAGCCACTAGGTTCCCACCAGGGAGAAGAATAGTGCAGATGTGGCTTCCACTGCTCTAGACCAGGGGTTCTGTGGTGCTCCCTCCTCACCAATCCCTGCCTCTGCCCTTTTCCTCGGACACTGGCCGCTAGGAATGGGGGTGGTATCCTTGGGTAGACACGTCCCCTCTGCTGGGGTCCATTTGTGGCAGAGCCAGAGTAGACTGTGGGGTTCAGGGGAGGTGCAGGCAGGACAGGAGAGAGGAGGCAGGAGGCCAGGTCCAGGTCTGCGGGGGAGGGAGGGGATGAAGGGTGAAGGATTTGCAAGGTGCAGGAGTTGCCAGGTGTGGTCCCATGGGCAGCCACTCATGAATGCTCCTGGGAGAAGCTGTAGGCGATGGCTCTGGGTGCACCCAGGCCCGAAGTGCGAGGACCAGGTGTAGGGACCAGGTCGGGGCCTCATGCGAGGCAGGGACCCACCATCTCTGCTGGGCAACTGGGAAAGGGGCCGCGGATCAGAGCAGGCAAAGCCATGTTTGAAATGCGGCGCTGCTGGGAGGGGGCGGGGGCATCTGCAGAGGACTGTGCTTGCTGCCACCCCTGCCTCAGCTGCCATCACCACCACCACCTCCTCCTTAGCTGCCTGCTTCTGCTGCCTCCACCACCAAAGCCACCCCTGTGCTTCCCATGCCAGGGCCTCAGATTCAGGGCAGCCATGGCCACCATGTCCCCGTGGCGCTGCCCGCAGTGATGTGCCTGCCTAGCTGGCTCCAGGTGCTCTGTGCTCCTGTCCGGGACTGAGCTTTGATTGCAGTGGCCACCAGCCACTGGAATGGCTTCCCCTCGGGCTTGTGCTTGCTCTTCTCTCTGCTCTTTCTCTCTCTGCCCCCCAGGTGCGCCTGGGCCACCGCACAGGCGTGCCTGATACCCCCATCGCTGCCACCACAGTGCATCCTAGGGCCTTGCCCCCTCCTCCACTTGGCCATGCCCACTCCTCCCCTAGGCAGTGCCTCCTACCCCTACCTGCAATCACAGTCCTGACTGGGCTCTAAGGCTTCCAGGCCACGGCAATTGCAGCACCACCTCAGCTCAGCACTCTCCCCAAACCCCAGTACCTGCCCCAGGGATCAAATCTCCTCTCAGCTCCACCCCTGGAGGAGACTCTCCTCCATGCCCTTTCACTCCACACACTAAGAAGGTGCATGGTGACCCTTGTGTGTGTGTGTATGTGTGTGTGTGTGTGTGTGTGTGTGTGTGTGTGTGTGTGTGAGATTGTTGAGAATAACTACCTCTCAAGGACTCAGAACATAGCACTCTTTGGGATGACACACAGCACACTTCCAAAAACAGCACAAAGAACCCTGTGCAAAAGACTCAGCACACAACTCCCTTTGAAGGACTCAGCATATAGTACCCTGTGTAGAGTGCTCAGCACACAGCACCCTTTGAAGGAGGGAGTCCATAGCTTGCAGTGTAAAGGACTCAGCACATTGCATGCTTTGAAAAATTCAGCACATAGCACACTTTCCCAGGGGCTCATTACATAGCACCCTCTGTGTTAAGACTCCCTTTGAAAGGTTGAGTACAAAGCACCCTTTGTAAATCACTCATTGCATAGCACCCTTTGAAGAACTCAGCACTTAGAAGAATTTTGAAGGTTTCAGCACATACCGCACTGTGGCAGGACTCAGCACATACCACACTGTGTAAGCACTCAGCACACAGCACCATTTGAAGGACAATACAGAGCACCCAGTGTAACACAGCACTCAAAAACTCACCTCATTCCTCTCTTCTCAAGGGCTCAGCAAATAGCAGAACCCTTTCGGATGAATTAGCACACCACACCTTTTGAAGGACTCAGCATACAGTACGTTGTGTAATGGATTCAGCACACAGCACCCTTTGAAAAACCGAGCACAGCCCACTCTTCTCAGGGACTCAGCACAAAATCCCCATGTGGGAATGACCCAGTAAATAGCGTCCTTTGAAGGATTCAGCACATAGCTGTATGTCACAGGTTCAGCTTTCATTAGAATTAGGGTGCTTTCTTCAGTATCCCCAATCTTCAGAAACACTTCACAAATCCTACTAGTTCACATTTAGCCAACTTGTGTTTTATTGGGGTGGTTCACCTGGGGGTCTTGAACTCAAAGTTTGGGGGTCCTGTCCCTGAGCTCTTTGGTTCAATGCTAGAGTTCTACCACTTGGAGGCACAGCTCCAATTTTTTTTTTCGGGTTGTTCTTTGACAGGTCTTATCATGATAAGGAAGGCCAAGTTGGGGTGTCTGTGGGCAAAGGCTCTTAGCTCAGTCTGGAGCTGACCTCTCTGTTCCTTGTGCCCCTGAGAAGCTGGGCCTCCTGGAGCTCTCTTGGCCAAGGGTGGAACAGACCTGCTCTGGCATCAGCACTCAGGGGGAACAAAAGTCAGCTTGGCCCTTGTCACTTCTCAAAATTGAACTCTACAGGACAATGGCACGGTACCGCATATCCCGCATCTGGCCACCAGGGGGCAGGAGTGGCCCACCATAGGGATTGTACCTGTGAGTTGTGTTACTCTTGCTTCACTAGGGTCTCCATCATGCTTCCAAGACACCCTGGACAGGAAAATCCTTGAGACATTTACCTACAATTAACAATCGAAAAGCAAGTGGGGCTGTGGCTCAAGTGGCAGAGCAGTAGCTTTGAACAAGAAAACTCAGGGATAGAGCCTAAGCCCTGAGTTCACACACACACACACACACACACACACACACAACACATGCATGCAAAATCAGAGATTTCTACACTGCAATCTTTGGATATTCTCTACTTATTCCCCACTAAGCCTGGTGGCTGCTGGCCTAGGTGTCTGATGCAAGCACCACTACCTGGCATCTTTAATCTTGGGGAACAGAATGGATAAAAGGTCATCCTTCTCCGATCCCAGCTCCTTGATTGGGTCATGGTCTATCCAGGCCCTTTGGTGCTCCTTTACAAATTGCCAAGATGCCTTCAAAAGTCATCACATACTTGGCATGGTGGCTCATTCCTGGCATCCTAGCTACTCAGGAAGCTGAGATTTGGAGGATTATGCTGCCAAGCCAGCCTGGGCAGAAAGTGTGTGAGACTCTTATCCTCTATGAACCATCAGAAAACAAAAGTGGTCCTGTGGCTCAAATGGTAGAGTGCCAGCCTCGAGAATAAGAGCTCAGGGACAGTGTTCATGGCCAACAACAACAAGGACAGGCTTTGTATATTAGCTTTGGGATTGGCATTGGCCAAATATAATTGGAATTTTCAAGTGCTCCACTACAAAATAGTGCCTGCTTTAGTCCTGTGCTGGTCCATCTTGTCTCAACCCCTGGCCTTGTCCATACTTTGGGTCAGCATGGCTCTGGATGGAAGGGAGGGCTCGAAGGAGGAAGATCCCAGAGCAATCACCCCACCTCGTTCTGCCATGCTCACCCTGCTGCTTCTCCTCTTTGTCATAAACCTTCTTCCTGGAATCTATCCATGAGGTCATCACCGCCAACATAGTGGTGGGTCTGGCCTAACTCGGGGCAGTCAGAGGTGGAAGTAGGTCTGGGATTAGAAGCTTCCACCCTGGGTGTGGGCTGAGCCCAGGGTTGACCTTTATTTCATCCTGAGCCTTGCAGTGGTGGGAAGACAGTGTAGATTCCACATTGAGTCAGGTAAAATTGGAATATGGAGGACCCCTTGTGTGGGGGACGATGTGGGGCTCAGGGGACCACTGTTATTGATACTCCTCTCTCAGGACTCCCCTCTCCCTCCATCATCCCTCAATGGTAGAAGAGAAACTTCAACTAAGGGTGTGGGAATAGGGGGCAGGGAAGTATTTTGGTGTGAACCAGAAGTGCTTCATATTCATCCTAGCCCCTACTTACTATTTATCTGAGGAATGGCCATATGGGTTTGGGAGGGATGAATCATCCTAGCTGAGGATGTGGCTCAGTGGTAGAGTGGTCGCCTAGCATGACTGAAGCCCTGGGCTTGATTCCACATAGAAAAAGCTGGAAGGGGAAGTGGGGCTCAACTGGTTGAGCACCAGCTTTGATCAAGAAGAACTCAGGGACAGTGCCCAGGCCCTTAGTTCAAGCCCCAGGACTGGAAGAACAAATCTTTGTTGGAGGCTTTTTTCCCCTTTGAAAACAATTTATTCTTTGTGATAAGCATAACATGGGTCTCTTCCCTGGCCACCAATGGACCATTAGATGTCTGTTGAGCTTGGGCCACCTCCTGGCAGCCTCTGCCCTACCCTACCCCCAGTTTAACCTTCCCATCACCCAACAGATGGAGGCCTGGGAGAAGGCCACCTGACCACCTACTTCTGGTGGCTGCCAAGGCTTTTGAGTGTCAGTATGTCATATGGAGAGTCATTATCTGCATCAGTGTACAGAAGAAAGGGAGGGAGTGCTCCTCACCTGAGCTGTGGGCAGATCGGTATCTGGGGCATCTGCAGCAGGACGTGCTCCTTAGGGGAGTCCTCTATGGTGACAAGAACCCTGACCTATCCTCTGGCAGTTTTCATGCTGTCTTCAAGGTGTAATTCTTCAAAACCTTTCTGCTCCTCCCTCATTTCACCTACCACAGTCCCTGATGCATCTGAAGCAGCATTGGTGGTGCGGGCTCAGCCTGTGCTGACATCAGGAGCCTGCTGTCCATGCCTTCCTCTGTGAGGATGGAAAGCAGCTCCTGGAGCACTCTCTTCTTCTCCATCTTCTCCTGGGACAGCCAGCACACCCACTCAGCTTTCTCCCAAAACAGCTCATTCAGAACCAACATCTGCTCTTTACATGCCATGAGAGACTCCTCAATTATTTGGATGTGTGCTGACAGCTGGCTGCATCCATGGTGGAGCTCACTGCGGGATTCTGGAAGTCCACCTCATCAGGCAGGTTGTGGAGGAAGCAGATTTTCTTCTTGGATGCCCACGTGTCCTGCTTCCCATCCCCATGAATGCTGTGGTAGCAGCTCATGGGACAGGGGGCTGTAGCTCCAGCTCAATCTGGCACTGAGCTGTCAGGTGGGCCAGGTGCCTGCAGCTCGCCCACCACTCCTTTGGTATGATTTCCCCCCTGTGGATCACAGCCTTAGTGTGTTAACAGAGCCTCATCCATTTACAAGGCAACATGGAATGTGGGCGTAGCCACAATTCTTGTATCCCATTGGTCAGAAAGAATCACGAAATAATGGGGGTGTGACCAGAATCCTGTGATGCAGGCA
The DNA here is from genome assembly GCF_019054845.1 of Dipodomys spectabilis. Taxonomy (NCBI): domain Eukaryota; kingdom Metazoa; phylum Chordata; class Mammalia; order Rodentia; family Heteromyidae; genus Dipodomys; species Dipodomys spectabilis. The sequence goes on from NW_024871011.1 coordinate 480,558, forward strand.
GAATGGGCAGAGTTAAGATGACAGTGGCTCCACCAGACCCTTTCCCAGGGAACTATCTCCAATTCAGTTGGAGACAAGACGGTGACCTGCTTGAGCCAGATGGCTGCACAGATTGTTGTGTATGTCCATTTGTTGCTAGTCTTGGACCTTGAACTCAGGATCTTGCACAGTCCCTGAGCTGCTTTTGCTCAAGGCTAGCCCTCTACCCCTGGAGCCACACGGCTCTACTTCTAGCTTTGTTGGCATTGAATTTGGACAGGGGTCTCAAGCACTTTCTGGCTTAGAGTGACTTTGACCATGACCCTCCTATCACAGCCTTGTAAGTATCAAGGAGGATCCACTGGTGCCTGCCTCATCATTGGTTTTGCTTATGTTCTTGGACACACCCGTGAGTTCCCTATCCCCAGGTTTAAGTGGTGTGAGCTGGAACCCACAGTTGGAATCCTGGTCCTGCCACTTCCAAATGTCAGGAGATCCTAAGAAACTCATTCTTATCCATATGAATACCAATGGAATATGATGTATGTCATGATTGAATGGGCAGTTCTTGCATGATTCTAGGATAAAATTATACACGATTGTATTCTAGGATAATGATCAATTTTAATTAATACTTTATAAAGCATTTAAACAATCACATTCATTAAATGGAAGCATAATGAAATACCAAAGAATTGGGGGTCACATAGTATAGAGATGCCATTTTTTCTGCCCGGACATTCTTTACTTAATTGCTTTATATCATTTTCTGAATGTGCTTTGGTATATGCAACTAGGATATATTATACTTGATCTGGAAGGCAATTATTCAAACTGTTTTATCAAAAATGCTTATAGCAAAATAAAGAGATAAATCCAAATTATGTATATTTGAAGACAATGCTTGGTTAGTCCTCTTCTCACATTACTCATTCCCTTCTTGAGAATAATACACATTGTAAGGAAATGCTTAGAATGATTTGGAGAAATAGGTTGACTCTAAACCAGAGTTACTCTATACTGCATTTTGTTTGATTTATATCTAGAAAAGCTAAATTCTTACCTTATTATTTTCCTTAGGTTTTATATTCAGGTTTAATCTCTGATGGGTGACAGATAAAGATATAAACATTTTTTAACAGTTGTTAAATTTAGGCTGAGGAATCTAGGTACAATTATGCTCATGCAGATAGGCCTCATCGGTAATGAGACCATGATACCAAAATGTTAACCAATGCTTACTGGTGTCATGCTTATGAGATTTTGTGTATTATAAAAAGTGGTTATTACCATTTGTTTTGTAATCAACATCATTTCATGGGTTAGGAATTGATGTGAAACATTATACTCAGAACTATATTGAAGAAGGAATCCAAAATTAGTTATCAAGATATATACTTAACACAATATTTTTAAAATGCAAGCTAAAGGAAATAATTTATGAAAAAGTCAACATTTACAATAAATACAGAATCAGTATGACTGATATTTTCTTTTATCTCAGTTGCAATACGGCTTACATGATGACTTATCTGGTTATATGTTTAGTTAGGTCTTGATATTTAGTTGAAGTTCTGTTTTTTCATATATTCATTTGTCAGATCAAAGAGGAAATTAATTCCATGCCAGAGTCAACATCCATAACAATGTTACAGTTGTATCCTGCTACTTTGCCTAAGTTTCAAATGAGCGTGAGTATCTTGGGTCTTTTTTGGATCTAACTAAATATGCATGCAATTTTGTCAGTAGTAGAAAGATTTTTTGACCACCATTAAGCTATTATTTTCCAGAAACAACTACTCTCTTTTCATGAGATTTTTTTTTTGTGGTCCGGTCATGGGGCCTGAACTCTGGGCCTGGGCACTGTCTTTCAGCTCTTCAGCTCAAGGCTAGTGCTCTACCACTTGGGCCACAGAGCCATTTCCGGCTTCTTTATTTTTGCTTATGTGGTGCTGAGGAATCGAAACCAGGGCCTCATGCATGCCAGGCAAGCGCTCCACCACTGAGCCACCTTCCCAGCCCTTTTCATGAGATTTTTTAATGTCATTTATATCATGGGTTGATTTTTTCCTTTGAATAACCCACATTCTGTCTTCTATAAAGTGTAATCTGGAGTAGTTTTAAGTTATGTACACTTAGGTACACTGCTCAGCTTCTACTATTTGCATATTTTGTCCTTGTTAAATCAGTAGGATTCAAGTCTCAATATAGATATTATTACACGTATTCATTGCATTTATGAATTTTTTAAGATGTCATGATTTTTGTTATTTTATTCTCTTAAATGTGTGCAGATCTCACTCCACTTACAGTCACATTTCTTTTAAACAATTTGATCCATTCAAGAGATTTGCTATATTAGGTTCATCTAGCTGAATTTAATTACAAATGAACACAACCGTATTTCTGAGACACAGTCATCTTCATGGTTCTAGTCAAGGGTAACATGTATTTGAGGTTTTTGTGCTTAAAAATAACTGGCACAACATGTTTTTGTTCCTGGGGAAGGTCTACTTTTTTGTTTTTTTTTCCAGCTGTGGTGACTTCAACATATGTGTGTATTTTATTTCAATAGTTTTGTGTCTATATTTTGTTTCATATAACAGAAAGTACAAAAAGACTCAGTGATTTAGAACTTTTCAAAATAGATTTCTAAAAGAGATACTTGAAGTTTAGTGATATCTGGTACCGGATAGGTCTTGTTAGTGGAGGGGGAGTAGAATAACAGAGACATTGTTTGACATGATTTGAATTCTTCCTCTTATTGCCTCACTATTTCATATAGTATTACTTCAAAGTCTTTAGTGGAAAAAAATAATTTTGTCCTTATGAACTCAGAATTTTTGCTTTAATTGGGACACACTACATATTTATAATTGATTTTAACTCTAAAAATTTCTTTCCTTCTTTTAAAATCACAGATGTGAATTTATAATGCTAAAATAGCATCTACTAATTTATATGAAATAGTCCAAACTATTTCACTTCACATTATATGTTACATAAACTGTAATAATAGTGAGTAATATAGTATGTAATAAGTGACTTTGGAGAAAGTCAATTACAGTGGATTTTGTGATATACCGAGTAATAGTAAAAATTATATTTGATTCTATTAAAAACTTCACAGTTACATCTAAAAACAACTCATAGTTATAAACTAATGCTAAAAAGTAAGATTGTTTATTGGAAAAACCAGAAGTTTCAATAAGCTTTCTTTTTAAACATTGACTTGGATTTGGGCTTTGGTGGCTCATGCTTATAATCCTAATTACTCAGGAGTCTGAGATTGAAGATAGTGGTTCAAAGCCAGCCTGGGCAGAAAATTCTGTGAGACTCTTATCTCCAATAACCCACTTGAAAACTAGAAACTGCACTGTGGCTCAAGTGGTACAGTGGTATCAATGAGCTGAAGAGTTCATTGAAATCTACGACCAGGCCCAGAGTTCAAGCCCCACGACCACCAAAAAAAATTGACATGGATTTTTACTTTATTATTTCATGATTTTTATTGTGAAAATACATATAGAGGGGTTAATATTAAATGAGCAAGGTAATGATTACATTTCTTATCAAACATTGTTTCCCCCTCCTTTGTTTTCCCTTACCATTCCTTCCGATCTTCCCCCCAAAGCAACCCAGGCACCAAAGTTGTAAAGTTCATTTTTCGACATAACTTGTTGTATATCTGATTGTTGCATGGAACCACCTGTATCCCTATGTAAACAACTTATTTTTCCCTTCCCCTCCACAAATTATACCAACATCAAATACAGTGAAAACAAGAGTATGTCATGGGGGAGGGACATACAAAGCAACAAAGAAATCATCTTATAAATATGCTAAAAAAACAATAACAAGAGAAAATAAAAATTTGAGTCCTTATCTTTGGGTTCATTTCGCCCAACATCAACGTATCTGATCATTTCTGCTTGTCCAGGACATATACTAGTAATTGCGAATAAGGGAAACCATGAGACTTATATTACTTTGGGTCTGGCTTACTTTACTTGATATAATTTTTTCCAAGTCTTTCAATTTCCTAAAAAAATGGGGCAATGTCATTCTTTCTGATGGAGGCATAGAATTCCATTGTGTATATATACCACATTTTCTTGATCCATTCATTTACTGAGGGGTATCTGGTTTGATTCCATATTTTAGCCATGGTAAATAATGGTGCAATAAACATAGTTGTGCTGGTAGCTTTAGTATGGTCATGTTTGTGATCATTTGGGTAAGTGCCCAAAAGTGAAATTGCTGGGAAATAGCGGACTGCTATGTGGAGTCTTTTGAGGAACCTCCATACTACTTTCCACAGTGGTTGAACAAGTTTACACGCCCACCAACAACACAATAGGGTTCCTTCTCTCCACATCCCCTCCAGGTTCTGTTGTTATTAGAGTTCTTATTTATAGTCATTTTAACTGGGGTGAGGTGATATCTCAATGTTGTTTTCATTTGCATTTCTTTTATGTCTGGGGAGGTTGAACATTTCTTCATGTGTCTATTGGCTATCTTTCTTTCTTCTTCAGAAAAGTTTCTCTTTAAATCTTTAGCCCACTTATTTATTAGGCAGTTGTTTCTTTGAGAATTTGTTGTTGGGGGATTTAATTTTTTGAGTTCCAGGTATATTTTAGTTATGAGACCCTTGTCCGTTTTATGGCTAGTGAAGATCTTCTTCCAATCCGTGGGCTTTCTATTGATCTTGATACCTTTATCTATTGCCATGCAGAAGCTCTGCAATTTCATGAAATCTCATTTTGTCCAATCTTTCTTTGATGCGTTGTGTTTCTGGGTCTCTATTAAGAAAAATTTTGCCTATGCCAAGGAGACCAAGTGTGTCTGATATGACTCCAGGACTTTGTTCCGTTTGGAGTTGATTCTGATGCAGGGTGATATATAAGGATCTAGCCTTAGTTTTCTACAAGTGATTAACCAATTTTAACAGCACCATTTACTGAAGAGGCTGTCTTTCTTCCATTCTATTTTTTTAGCTCCCTTATTGAAAATTAGATGGTTATAGGTCTGTGGGTTCATTTCTAGGTTTTCAATTCTATTCCCTTGGCCCTGAGGTCTGTTCTTGTGCCCGTACCAACCTCTTTTGATTACTATGGCTTTGTAGTAGAGTGTGAAATTTGGTATTGATATTCCTCCAGTACTGTTCTTTCTATTTGGAGTCTATGATTGTTCCATATGAATTTTTGGATTGCCTCTTCTATTTCCTTGAAGAATAAGGATGGAATATTGATAGGTATTGCATTGAATTTGTAGATAGCCTTGGGAAGTATTGCCATTTTCATGATGTTGATCTTTCCAATCCAGGAGCACAGGAGGTTTTGCCACTTTCTTTTTTTATGTGACTTTTTTATTTTTAAGATTTTTATTTAATTGTGAAAATAGTGTACAGAGGAGTTATGATTACATGGGCATGATAATGAGTACACTTCTTATCAAGAATTGTAGCCTCCTCCTTTGTTTCCCCTTCCCATCCCACACTCCCCCCGCCCCCCTACCTAGCTCTCCCCCCACATCAAAGTTGTAAAGTTCATTTGCGACATAACGACTTGTACGTCTCATTGTTGCAATGGGTCCACCTGTATCCCTATTTAAACGATTTGTTTTTCCCTTCCCCTCCAAAAATTATAACAACATCAAATACAGTGAAAGCAGAGGTTATACCGTGTTGTAGGGATATACAAACCAACAAAGAAATAATCTTATAAATGTGTTAGAAACAATCGCATGAAAGAAAAAAACATTTAATACATATCTTAAGGTTCATATCCCTAACATCAACTTATCTGACCTTTTCTGCTTGACTCAGACATATACTAGTTATTGCAAATAAGGGAAATCATGGGACCTAAGTTTCTTTGAGCCGGGCTTACTTCACTTACTATAATTTTTTCCAAGTCTTTCCATTTCCTAACAAATGGTGCAATGCCATTCTTTCTGATGGAGGCATAGAATTCCATTGTGTATATATACCACATTTTCTTGATCCATTCATCTACTGAAGGGCATCTTGGTTGGTTCCATATCTTAGCTAGAGTAAATAAGGCTGCAATAAACATAGTTGTGCTGGTATCTTTAATGTGGTCTTGTTTGTGAACATTTGGGTAAATGCCCAAAAGGGGGATTGCTGGGTCATGGGGGAGCTCTACGTGGAGTTTTTGTGGAACATCCATACTACTTTCCAAAGTGGTTGAACAAGTTTACACTCCCACCAACAATGCAGTAAGGTTCTCTTCTTTCCACATCCCTTCCAGCATCTGTTGTTATTAGAGTTCTTCATTATAGCCATTCTAACTTGTGTGAGGTGGTATCTCAATGTTGTTTTGATTTGCATTTCTTTTATGGCAAGGGAGATTGAGCTTTTCTTCATGTGTCTTTTGGCCATCCTTCTTTCTTCTTCTGAGATGATTCTCTTTAAATCTTTAGTTTTCTACAAGTATTTAACCAATTTTGCCAGCACCATTTACTGAAGAGCATGTCTTTCTTCCATTCTATTTTTTTAGTTCCCTTATCGAATATTAGATGGCTATAGGTCTGTAGGTTCATTTCTGTGTTTTCAATTCTATTCCATTGGTCCTGAGGTCTATTCTTGTGCCAGTACCAAGATGTTTTGATTGCTGTATCTTTGTATTAGTGTTTGAAATTTGGTATTGATATTCCTCTAGCACTGATCTTTCTGTTGAGGATCGTTTTTGCTATTTGGGGTCTTTTATTGTTGCATATGAATTTTTGGATTGCCTCTCCTATTTCCTTGAAGAATGAGGTTGGAATATTGATAGGTATTGCATTGAATTTGTAGATAGCCTTGGGAAGTATTGCCATTTTCATGATGTTGCTCTTTCCAATCCAGGAGCATGGGAGTTTTTGCTAGTATCTACGTTCTGTTTTGATTTCCTTTTTCAAGTTTTTAAGGTTTTCATCATAGAGGTCTTTCACTTCTTTGGTTAAGGTAATGACTAGGTTTTTTTTTGGGGGGGGATATTATGAATGGAGTTGCTTTCCTAATTTCAGCCACACTTTTCTCATTGTTGGCATATAGAAAAACCATTTTTTTTTAGAGTTAATTTTATACCCTGCTACTTTGCCAAAGTTTTGAATCAGCTTGAGTAATTTGAGAGTGGAGTCTATGGGATCCTTTAACTACAAGACCAGGTCATCTGCAAAGAGGGAGAGTTTTATTTCTTCTTTCCCTATTTGGATCCCTTTATGTTTGCATCTTGTCTTATTGATGTAGCTGGGCATTCTAATACTAGATTGAAGAGAATTGGAGAGTGGATATCCTTGTCTCATTCCTGAGTTAAGAGGGAATGGATTTAGTTTTTCACCATTAAGTATATTGCTGGCTGTAGGTTTGTCATATACAGACTTTATTGTATTGAGGAAGGTTCCATGGATTCCTAGTTTTTCCAGAACTTTCATCATAATGGGGTGTTGTATCTGTCAAATGCTTCTTCTGCATCTATTGAGATAACCATGTTGTTCTTATCCTTGTTCCTGTTGATGTGATGAATTATATTAATTCATTTGCATATATTGAACCAGCTTTGCATCCCTGAAATAAGTCCTGTTTGATCGTGGTGAATGATTTTTTGAATGAATTGTTGAAGTCGATTGGCCAGAATTTTGTTGAGAAATTTTGCATCATTGTTCATCAAAGAAATGTGTCTATAGTTCTCTTTCTTTGATGAGTCCCTGCCTGTTTTGGGGATGAGGGTTATGATGGCTTCATAGAATGAGTTCGGTAGTTAACTTTCTCTTTCAATTTCATTGAAGAGTTGGAAGAGTATTAGTGTGAGCTCTGCTTCGAATGCCTTGTAGAATGGAGCTCTAAATCCATCTGGTCCTGGGTTTTTCTTATATCTGAGTTCTCTTATTGCTGTTTATATTTCAATGCTATATATGTGCCTGTTAATTTGGTTTAATTCATCTTGGTTTAGTTTCAGCATATCAATATTTTCTAGGAAAAGTCCATTTCTACCAGGTTCTCAAACTTATTAGCATAAGGTTTTGAGAATTATTCCATTATAATGTTCTGGATCTTGGTTGTTTCTGTGGTGATGTTTCCATTCTCATCTCTGAGTTTGTTTATTTGGGGGTGTGCTCTTCTTTTTCTGATAAGAATTGCTAAGGGTCTGTCAATTTTGTTAACTTTTTCATAGAACCAACTCTTTGTTTTGTTGATTCTTTCTATGGTTTTTTTTTTGGATTCTGATTCATTTAATTATGGTTTCATTTTGAATATCATTTTCCATGTACTTGATTGGGGCTTATTTTTTTGCACTTATTCAAGGAGGTTCAGATGTCTCATTAAATTCTTAATTTCAGATTTCTACAATTTATTGGTGTAAGAACTCAAAGGTATAAATTTGCCTCTTAGTACTGCATTTTCTATGTCCCAGTGGAGCTGGTAATAGATGTGTTCATTTTTGTTGAATATTATGAACATTTGCGTTTTCTTTCTAATCTCTTCCATGAATCACTGGTGATTCAACAGTGTATTACTCAGCCTCCATGTGTTACAGGATTTTCTTTGGTGGCTTTTAGTGTTGAGTTCTAATTTTATTCCCTTGGATGCTGTTTCTTGGCCTTTATTTTGGTGTTGTTGGTTTTCTATGTGTAGGTTTTCTCTAAGTAACTTGTAAGTCTATTTTGGTGGAGACATATTGTTTCAATTTTTTTTTTTGCTATGACCCATTTTTATTTTTCCTCCGGTTATGAAGGCGAGATTAGCTGGTTTCAATATTCTTGATTGATAGTTGTTTGTCTTTAGGGTATGGCATAAAACATTCCACGCTTTTCTTGCTTTGTGTGTGCTGAGAAAGCTGAGGTGATTCTAATTGGTTTCCTTTTATAGGCGATTGATCTTTTCTCCTTGACAGCTGTAAGGATCCTTTCCTTGGTCAGAATTGATCTTATGTGGATTATAATGTGACGGTGGGATATCCTGTTCTGATCTGGTCTATTTGGGGTTCTAAAAGCTTCTTGTATCTGAATAAGCCTATTTTTTTGTATGTTTGGGAAATTTCTTAGACCAATAACTTCTGTCTCTAGGTGTTCCTCTACACATATTATCCTAAGATTAGGGCTTCTGATGGTGTCTTACAAATGTTGAATTGATCTATCATATTTCTTGGATTTGTCTTGGATAGTTATAAGTTTTTTCTCTGTAATATCTAGTCTGTCTTCAATCCCCGAGATTCAATCTTCTGCATGGTCTAACCGACTGTCAAGACTTTCTACTTTGTTTTTAATTTTTCCTTCTAATTGTTCTGCTTTGATGGCTTCAAATTCTTTGTTGGAGTTTTGTTTTAGATCTTTATGAATATCTAAAATGTCCTTAATTTGGTGTTCAGTTTTTATTCTCAAATCACTTAGTTGATTGGTTATGGCTCCATTGAGCATTTCCTTTATGTTCTCCCTGAATTCATTCAGCTGTCTGGTCATGGATTCCATGAATGCCTTTATTGATCTTGGTCTATTCTCATCCCTTTGTTGCAATACCTGTATTACTCTTTGATTAGCTTCCTTACAATCATGCAATTCTTCTCTTTCTGTTTGACTGATCTCAGCCTTCTCATGTGATTCCTGTATTTTTCTTTGACTGTTCTCAACCTGCTGATGAAATTCCTGTATTAATCTTTGAGTAGCTTCCTCATGCTCACAAGATTCTTGTATTAATCTTTGGTTTGCCCCCTCTCGCTCTCTATCATGCTCACACTGAGTCCTTTGCAAGTTTTCAATCTATTCATTCACCATGTTTACCAGTAGTGTTTGTAGAGCTTTTTGGGAACTCTCCTCTGGATTATTCATTAACTATTCTGTCACCTGATTATCATGAGTGGGAATTCATATACCAGAACTTGCCGTTTTTCTTGTGTTTTTCTGGCTTGTTCTGCCCATTTGGAATGAAAGTAAAACCAATTTTGTGCTAGAACACTATTTTAAGGCAAGCATCGACTAGAGTCCTGTAGTTGCACAGTCAAAAGTATGCAGATACAATCTAGTTCAACAGATATACTATATTCAACATCAAACAACCATGGACTAATGGGCTAAGAACAGCAAAAAGGATTTGGCACACCAGAAATTATTAGGTATAGGGAGTAATACGGAGAAAAATAGGATCAGAGTGATATGGAGAGGTAAAAGAAGAGAGAATTTAACCAAGTCCTAATCTCTGAGAGGGAAATGGATTGGACATAATGATAGGAGAGAGATTTTTTTTTAAATAAAGAAAAATGGATAAACAAAAACTTAAATTTAAGAAGTGAAACACCCAAAATTATGTAAGTTTAAAGAAATGATATTGAGAGAAGAAAAAGTCAGGATGAAATGAGAGGAGGGACAGAAAGGAAACATGAAAAATTAAAAAATAAAAAAAATTAAAATTAGTTACTTGAAAATTAAATAGGTATAAAGAGATAATAGTGCTATTAATGAACTTAAGGCTAAGACGTTTTGAATTGAGTAATACATTTCAGGATTAATTATGTATACGTGGGGAATAAGGTCTAATAATCCGACCACAGGTATATATCTGGGGATGAGCAGAACATCAATTAAGTCACACAAAAAAGAAAGAATGAGAGAAAAAAATGAAAACTATAAAAAGGACCAAAAGTTCAAAAGAGGTTAAAAAACACACGGATACATACACACCAAAAACAAAAATTATGAGAATAAAAATTAACATCAAACAGTTTTAAATAAAATAAAAATTGAAAAAAAGTTTCAAAAAAGAGTTCTTTGATTTTTAGGGTTTGTTTTGGGGGGAGGGGGGGAAATGGGAAGACCTTGTATCTCCCCTGTGTCCATAACCAGTCTTTTGGTGGAGTCTCTGGTCTGCTTGTGGTGTGTGGTAATACTATGGCTTGATTGGTTTCTTTAGTCAGTTTTTTGGGGCAAGCAGAAAAATCCTCTTCTTTACCAAGATTTTTGTGATCCTCCTCCCAGGCTATTTCAGTGGTAGGGAGATCTGCTTTGAGTATCATCAAAGAGGAAGATGGCTGTTTCCTCTAGTGTGGAGATGCTGTTATGAGGCTAGGTCCTGGGTAGGGTTGAGGCATTTCAGCAAACAGTAACTTTTCCCTGAAGGGCTAACTCCTGAAACACGCAAGTAGCCCATTCTCAAGGTTTATGTTTATTGAGTTTCAATTGTTTTTCTAGGCTGCTGTACAGAGGGACAGCCTCTAGCTCTGTTTACCCTGTGAAGGAAATCATTCCTCCAAGAGCGGAGACTCCACTGTCTGGGCGGAGTGACATTCCCCTGGGTTAAGCTGAGCTGGGTTAGGCAGGACATGTCTACTTCCTGTGACCTGCTAAATAACTCTTGTTTGCTTCCAAGGCCTGAGTTGGAGCTACCTTCTCAGCCCAGGCTTTGTCAGTATCATAGATGTAGATCTCTGGTGGTGGGCAAGGGATGGCCTTCCCTACTCTGCTCCCTGAGAAGGAGTGAGGATGTCAGAGTTCTACTCATGCCAGAGTCTTATTTCCTGGGTCGTCTCTGATCTGAAATCTGCAGGATAAAGCTTTCTGCTCCTTGTCAGTTCTTGCTGGTGTTGAGTAGAATCTGGTCATGGGCCACATCTGGGGCCTTTGTCGTGGACTCTTTGTAGGGATGGTGGCTATGGCCACTAGCGCTGTCCCTACTGCCACCGCAGCTGGAGCTACTGGCAAGTGCTCAGATCTATCATCTTGCCTGACTATTTCCTCTCTGGCCAAACTCTCTGTACTGTGATGGCACACTTGATGTGACTCCCTAGCATAGGATTGTTCATTGGGACACTAAAACTGCTTTCTATGCGAGAGCTTGTTTAGCCTCCAGCTTCTTCTCTTCCATCTTCCCCCAAATTCTCATGATTTTTTATGAGTAGTTTTTTAGTGATAAATGCTATTGGTGTTTATATTTTGTGTTTGCATAAAATGAGCTTACTATTGTCTTAATTTAATTAAAATAAACTCTCTGATCCTATGACAGCATAAATTTTGTGAGTAATGTTTAAGACTAGATTGCCTTTCTGAAAAATGTCACCACCCAAAAAAGAGGAACAAAGCAAAATAAAATATGACAGGAAACTTATAAATCTTAATGGACTAATAGTCTGTCAGTTTGTTTTAACTTTTAATCAAAACTAAAAGTAATACTTGATAATATTTTATTAACATTTAAATTTCTTCATCTTTGCCATTTAAGATACACTTTCAAAAGAAATTCAACAGGTGAAGTGTTTATTATCCTTAATAGTCTGTCAGTTTGTTTTAACTTTTAATCAAAAATTAAAGTTATACTTGAAAATATTTTATTAACATATTTAAATTTAAATTTCTTCATCCTTGTCATTTAAAATACACTTTAAAAAGAAATTCAACAGGTGACAGTGATTTTTCCTTACTTTTCCAAAGAAATGATCATTTCATCATTATGGCGTATAGAACAATGTACCCAGAAAGCATTTGTTAAGGAAAAAAAATTCACATTTTTGGTTTGCTTCAGTCTGTATTTAAAGCTGCATATCACATCTTACCCATCCTACTGTCTGTCTTCTTATTTGAAACGTTTCAATAAGTATTCTTTCCTTGGTGTGTCAGCCAGCAAATCTATATAAAACAACATGCTTTCATTCTTCGTGCTTTCCAAAATGTATCTCACAAATGCCTAGAATGAAGCACAACCTGAAATATCTGTGGATTTTTCCACCTGGAGTACAAAGTAATCACTTTCCATACGCCTTAGAACCAGCTGTTCGCAGGCATTAATTGCTCTGTCACTTCATGCTTTAGAACAACAGCATTTGACAATGGCATACATTTTAATTGGTTTACCACATTTGGTTTGTTTTCAGCAAGGACTGTCTTTCACGGAAGATGGTAATAGATGAGGTTTGCAATTATGTAATTTAAAAGAGCTCTAAGTTGTGGATGTAGAATATCCATTTCAGTGACCAAATATTTAAATTAAATCCTATAATGTATACTCCTTCAATTTTCTGGTTAAGTGTTCTAATGTGTATATATATATATATATGTATATATATATATATATATATTCTAATATATATATGTGTGTATATATATATTCTAATATATATATGTGTGTGTATATATATATATATACACACACATATATATATATATTCTAATATATATATGTGTATATATATATATACACACATATACACACACACACACACACACACACACACACACACACACACACACACACACACACACATATATATATATATATTTGGAGGGGGGCCGGTTGTGTGGGGCCTGAACTCTGGGCCTGGGCTCTGACCCTCAGCTCTTCAGCTCAAGGCTAGCTCTCTACCGCTTGAGCCACAGTGCCACTTCTGGCTTTTTTCTTTTTGCTTATGTGGTGCTGAGGAATTGAACCCAGGCCTCATGTATGCAAGGCAAGCGTTCTACCACTGAGCCACCTTCCCTGCCCTAGATATTTTTTTTATTTTTTTGTCGGTCATGGGCTTGAACTCTGGGCCTGAGCGCTGTCCCTCAGCTCTTCAGCTCAAGGCGACCACTCTACCACTTGAGCTACAGCGCCACTTCCGGTTTTCTGGTGGTTTATTTGAGATAGGAGTCTCATGGTCTTTCCTGCCCGGGCTGACTTTGAACCGAAATCCTCAGATCTCAGCCTCCTGAGTAGCTAGGATTACAGGCGTGAGCCACCAGTGGCCGGCCTCAGCCCTAGATATTTTTTTTTTAATTTAATTTTATTTGTGAACATACTGTACAGAGGAGTTACAGTTACATGGGCAGGATAATGCGTACATTTCTTACCAAGCATTGCAGCCTCCTCCTTTGTTTATCCTTCACATCCCTTCCCAGCCTCCCCCCTCCCCCCCTAATCCCAATCCTTCTCCTTCCCCCCCCCCGCCCCCCCCCCCCGTACCAACGTTGTAAAGTTCGTTTTGGACATGACAACTTGTACTTCTCATTGTTGCAACAGGTCCACCTGTATCCTTAAACAACTGGTTTTTCCCCATCTCCTCCACAAGTTATACTGACATCAAATATAGTGAAAGCAGGGGTTATACTGTGGGGGAGGGACATACAAAGTAACAAAGAGATAATCTTATAAATGTGTTAGAAACACATGCATGAAAAAAAAGCATTAAAATACACATCTAAGGGTTCATTTTCCTGACATCACATTATCTGACCTTTTCCGCTTGACTCATACATATACTAGATATTACAAATAAGGGAAACCATGGGACCTACGTTTCTTTGGGCCTGGCTTACTTCACTTAATATAATTTTTTCCAGGTTTTTCCATTTCCTAACAAATGGGGCAATGTCATTCTTTCTGATGGAGGCATAGAATTCCATTGTGTATATATACCACATTTTCTTGATCCATTCATCTACTGAGGGGCATCTGGGTTGGTTCCATATCTTAGCTATGGTAAATAATGCTGCAATAAACATAGTTGTGCTGGTAGCTTTAGTGTGGTCTTGTTTGTAAACATTAGGGTAAATGCCCAAAAGTGGGATTGCTGGGTCATAGGGGAGCTCTATGTGAAGTCTTTTGAGGAACCTCCATACTGCTTTCCAAAGTGGTTGAACAAGTTTACATTCCCACCAACAATGAAGTAAGGTTCCTTTCTGTCCACATCCCCTCCAGCATCTGTTGATGTTAGAGTTCTTGATTTTTGCCGTTCTAACTGGAGTGAGGTGATATCTCAATGTTGTTTTGATTTGCATTTCTTTTATGGCTAGGGATGTTGAACATTTCTTCATGTGTCTATTGGCCATGATATTTTTAAAGGACATATTGTATGTTGTTTCTTTGGTAACAATGTAATTGGAATATTAAAATTTTCATATACCATTGCCATCTTAAATGAGGTGGATGTACATGGATGTACATGCATACAGGACTTTTGGGACAACATTAAGGTTTGAATCTTTGATGAGATCTGATTAGGAATTTTGGCAGGATTTCATGGTATGAGAAGAAAAACAAAAGGCCATACTAATACTTTTACTTGTTACATGGCTATATTAGTTTACTAGTTTATTATTAGTTTATGTGTGTTTACAAACATACACACATACACACAGATATACTCATGTGTAGTATGAAGACCCAGTCAGTCTGCAAGAAACATTTTAATAGGAATTACATAAAATATTTGGTCTGCTGAGATCTGATTAGAATTTATAGCAATATCTAGTTGCTTCCACCCCTGGACATGTCATTACCATTGGTGAAGATGTTGCCATTTGAATTTAGAATGCCCCAGAAAGACCTATGTGTTAAAGAAAAATGACTTTCCCTTTTCTCCCATACTGTGGAGTATACCTGAATAGTTCTTCTGGAGATTATGTTCTTCAGAGTGAAACCTATGAGAACATGGACTCTCAACTACTTTCTTCTTTAATCTTTTAATCATTCTAGGTCAAAAACATTTCTCTTTGACATATTACCCACCTTGACATTGTCTTGTCACAGCTCCCCAAAGCAATAAAACCAACTGAACATACACTGAAACCTTCCAACTTGTAAATCTGAGTAAGCCTTTCTGCTTAATAAATGGACATTATCACTTATTATGGTAGGTTTAAAGCTAACACAGAAGTCTAATCTTTCTAACAATGTAGATTATATAAAAATGTACTTCATTATAAAATATCTAACTCCATGTTGTATTTTGTGTTTTTGTTTCTGTAGATCCTAGGGCTTAAACTCAGGGCCTGGATGGTGCTTATATGTTCAAGGCCAGTGCTCTACCTAAAATCTGAACTGGAACTTCATTTCTCCTGATGGTTAATTGGAAATAATAATCTAATGAACATTTCTATTCAGGCTGGCTTAGACATGTTGCATATTTTATGTAATTCCAATTCTCAGCATTGTATAGATGCTCCAATTACAATATAAAAAAACTTAAAACATACTAAGGATATTTGTAAAATATAAAATGAAGGAAGAATTTTCATCCTTTACAAATCTTTGCAAAATCTATGCTGAACTATTGATATTTTACTGTACTTCTCCTTCAACCAGTTTAATATAGTTTAATACTTGTCACACCAAATTTCTCTATATTCTACTGGAGATTTACTTTTTCAAATATGTGTGTATCTGTATAAGAGTATGTGTATCTATCTATATATGTTCCAATGTGGATTATCAGACTTGAAAATGCTTTGTTTTGCTTTTCAGCAATTGAACCTTGTCAGCTCATTCTGTGACCATATCTGTGCTCATTCTCATCATTCCTTTATTTACCAAACCATTAGCCTTCTAAAATCTGCTTCATTTCCTGGGTAAGTATACCAGTCAATCCAACCAATATCCACCCAGAGGGTTGTATTTTATTTTTATTTATTTCATATTATTTTGGGGGGATCCGGTAATGGGGCCTGAACTCTGCGCCTGGGTGCTGTCCCTCAGCTCTTCAGCTCAAGGCTACGACTCTACTAGTTGGGCCACAGCGCCACTTCTGCCTTTTTTCTTTTTGCTTAGTGGTGTTGAGGAATCGAACCCATGGCCTCAGGCATGCAAGGCAAGCGATCTACCACTGAGCCACCTTCCCAGACCCCAGAGGGTTTTAATAAATCAAGCCTTAAGGAAGAAAGATAACATGAAGTGACAACTACAGAAATTCTACAGAGACCTGACAACTTTCACATTTCTGCTTTCGTTCTCTTCTCATACTTCAGAAAGCATTGACTAATATTATAAATATACTTCAATTGTAACTTAAGGATCAGTGTTTTTTTTCCAGCTGGAAGCTTTCTTTTCCAGGATTTTTGACATAAACTTTTGGGAGATTTTTTTGTTTGTGATGGGATTCCAATCAAAACAAAGCCATTTATATCAAGAAAGCCAATGTTTTCAACTCAGAGTACTAAACAAAAGAGGGAGAAAATTAAGGTTAGCAATATATGTTAAGCACAAATATAGGCAATAGCAAAATATTTTGAATTTGTATACTTTACTGAATAAAGTGGCTTAAACATGTAATATTATCTGGTTAGAAAACAGAGTTCCAGGCAAGCCCAGACAAAAAAAAAGAAGTTCCAGAAAGTATTTGCTGGGTACAAAGTGTTTTGCTTGTGTTAGGAGGACCACAGTCCAAGCAGGCCCAGGCATAATGATACTACCTCAAAATAAGTAATCCAATTACAATCTGCAGGCATGGCAGTAGTAGAGATGCTATTTCACAAATATAGGGTTTTGGGTTCAATCCTCCAGTAACACTAGGCATTTAAGAGTGTGACAGGGTAAGAATTTGGCATGTCTAAGGTCAATACTTCATATTCATTTTACAAGCTCTAATGAAATCTTTACTTTTATTTGTTGTTAAAAAAACATATCATAACTTTCATGCCCAAACCAAATAATTTTTTCCTATCCATTAAGTACTATATTATGTGTTGGATACTGTCCTACTGAAATCATTCTAACGATCAAAAACCCAATGCCTTAAAAAGTGACTGCATTTGGAAACAGAATCTCAAAGGTAGAATTTAAGTTGAAGTCTCCTCCAAGAGAAGCAGAAGATCTTGAATATGCCAAGGAAAGAAGACTCAGAAGAAGCAACTCTGATCTTGGAGGTTTAGTTCCACCAACCCAGAGGAAATGTATTTACAGTGTTAATGCTACTCAATCTGTGGTAGTTTATTATTACAATTACTAGCAAACGTGTGTAATCTATAAGACATGAAAAGTCATTGACTGTTGGGGTCCATGACTCATATCTATAATGCTAGTGTAAGAAGGATGAGACTTGGGGGATAATGGTTTTCAGTGAGGTAAGAAAGTTCATGAGGTTCTATCTCCAATTAACTACAAAAATTTCTGGACTGGGGCATGTTCCAAACGATAGACTGACTATTGTTAGCAAACTGAGCATGAGTTATGTTCAAGCTCCAAACTGGGAGAAAGAAAAAATCCTTAGAAAACTACTATGAGAAACAGAATTATGAATAGGAAAGCAGAACCAAAAGAAATAAACGTATCAATACAGAACTGTAATACTTAGGGTTTTCCTTCCTATACAGTAGAAATAAATGCTATTTTGATTTGACAAAACTAAAGTGTAAAACTGTATGCAATAAATAATCACATTACTTTTATGTTTCCATAATTTAAATTGTTTTTCTACAAATTTATAGAATAGTGTAGCTTTGGAAAATCAATAAATGTTGCATTTTCATATAGGATTACATATCCTTGCAAATGTCATCTAAAACTGATCTACACTGAAATGATTGCCATTGATAGCTTTCTCAGGATTCCAAATGTTTATACTTTCAGCTGACCTTCCACAAAACTCATACACTAAACATAACTTTTTAGTTTGTTCATGCTATCATAGAAACATAAGCATATGACCCAAAATGTTAATTACTTTTACCTGTTGTCATTAATGTAGTATAACTAATACAATTAAGTATATACCTTGAGGAAAATAAGATTATTCCTTTGAAATACATGCTTCCAGGCACACTCACTCACACACACACACACACACACACACACACACACACACACACACACACACACACATTTACCACTCTGACTCAGGTTAGGTTCCTGACATTGGGTATCAGACAATCATCTAATAATCAAACTTTTCTGCCCAGACATAAAATACTTTCATAATTCCACACATATAAAAATACTAGATCATTCAAAATAATGAAAATATTTAACGGAATCACCCAGCTCCTATACTATCTACTCCCTGATTTAATTCATTTATGACAATGCATTTTCACATCATAATTAAAAATAATTTTGAGTCTCTCTGATTAGCAGACAAAAATAGGTTATCATATAATAGAAAATGAAGGTAAAATTACTTTTCCCTGTGTAATCTTTTATATATCCTATCAAAAACTTCTTTTTCCTTGCATAGTCTATTTCTGGCATTTTGCCCAAATGTCTAATATTAAATTACAAAGGACATGCCAAATTCCTTAGTTCATTTTTGCTAAAGGTTATAATATGGAGTTGAATCTGATTTGTTTGCTTATTCTAAATTAAATTTTCTCAACAACTCGAATTATTGTTTATGTTACTCCTAAGGCATTTAAAATATCAAAAAGAACCGGAAATTCACTTTGGCAATGATTTGTGAATGGCAGGCAGCAATACATGTGGGTGGAATGAAGGACTTGAATTATCTAGAGTGCCTTAAAAATGGCACTGTTCTTTAAAAGGCTGATCATTTAGTAAGCTTTTAAAGTGTGGTCTTCATATTTCATCTAAGAAGATAACAGTGTGCTTTTCATCACATTCTTGCCTGCAAAGCACAAAAATTATTTCCCTTGTACACTTCATGTCCAGCTGCTACTGTAGTTAAACCCACAAACAACTGCACAGCTGTGTTAGCTGCTCTAGATTTTGAAATTTTCTTCCAGTAGCCCTAGTGATTTGAGCCCAGATTCATGGGATAGGCACATAATATACAATTACAAAGCACCACAATATACTAAAACCACGTGCAAAATGAGGTTCAATATTCTTCTTTGTTGTTTCCTTTTTGTCTTATTGATTGTCTGTTAAGGAGCTAGGGGCTGTTTATTTCTCATTATTGTTGTTGTAACAAATAAATTACCAGATTTTTCAAATAAAATAAAGACATATAAAAAAGACACATTCAGTCATAAAATAAACATTTCAATGATGTTTTTTGTTCTAGTCCTGTTCTCAGTTATCTTCATATAATGTTGAGATGAGTCAAGCATGTGTGTAAATTGACAAAAATTAAGCACACAGAACTCTGGAATCTTTGGGTTTGATTTCTATATCTACCATCTAGAAAAGAAAATAAACACTTTCTTCATGTCTTAAGTAATCTACTTAAAACAAGTTGTATTAATTTTTTCTCTTAAAATATTTTTTCCAGTCCTGGGTTTTATTATATATATATGTATATATATATATATATATATATACATATATATATAATATGTATATAATAAATAATATATATACATTTATTATTTTTAATTGTGAAAATTGCTTACAGTGGGGTTACAATTACATGGGCAAGGTAATAAGTACATTTCTTATCAAACATTGTTGCCTCTTCCTATGTTTCCCCTTCCCATTCCTTCCCATCTCCCCATTGGTATAATTTTTGGAAGGGAAGGGAAAAAATAAATTGTTTAAATAGGGATACAGGCAGACCCATCGCAACAATGAGATATACAAGAAGTTATGTCTAAAAACCATCTTTACTAGTTTTATTAACTTTATCAGTAGATCTCATAATCTATGGAATTGATTCATTGCAAAAGTATTTGATTTATTATTTCCACTGGATTAATATTACATTTATTTTACTTTTTTTACACATGAAATAATGACATTCTTGTTGATAAAACATCCCTGTTTTTCATTTTGGTTGCCAAAATGGAACTATTAGACATTTTGAAAATTTAACTTTAACCTGAACCTTCAAATTTCACTAGGAATTGAATTGTGTTACTTACAAATTTAATGTTAAAATAAAAAGCACTATTAAATAGAAAGGAACATTATAAGTTATCATACCTTAGACCCTGAATTGACTTTATGATAAAAAAATAATTATATTTATATAAAATTATGTACATACTCAAACAAACTATGAAACATGGAAACAGGAGTCTCCTTTTTTGTTTTGTGTTTGATGTTCTTTATAGTTTGTGATGATTCTGTCTTTACCTTACGCCTGGTATATTCATTGTACATCTTCAGGAAGGTGAGGGGTGGACACAGAGCTTTAAGGAAAAGGGTGAAATATTGCAGCAGTGGAGTTCATTGAACATTGATGAAAGTGAACTATTTAACACATGGATGGGGACAGGCGGGAGGGACTATGAACAAGTAAGGGAACCAAAGACATTTCATAAAAGGAAATGTACTCAATACCTGACTCATGTAATTGTAATTCCTCTATAAATCACCTTAATAATTTTTTAAAGTCAAACAGAGTATTGCTTCTTAGAATTCTAGAAGTTTTTTTGTTCACTGGTTTGAGTTGGTTGAGTCTATCTCTGAAAATAGCTACATTGACATTCATTGAGTGACTTTGTGAGTTACTACTAGATATAAGTCAATTATGATTGCTGGTATGTTTTTTTGAAACTCTGAATTATTTATTGCTTTAATCTAATTTCTATTATTTCTGTCTACCGGATTTTGGTTTGGCTTGTTTCTGTATTCCAAGGACCTAGTGGTGCACCATTAGTGCTGATTCAAGATTGTTCTAATTTATTGTTGTACATACTCAAAGCTATGTATTTTCCTCTGAGTATTGCCTGTGCTGTTGTGTCCCAGAGGAGGTAGTGTTTTGAGTGTTCACTTCCACTGAATTCCATAAACGTTGGAACTTCCCTCCATATCTCTTCAGTGACTCACTGATAATTTAGCAATATGTTATTCAGTCTCTGTGAGTTTCAGAATTTTCTGTGATGCCATTTGATATCAACATCTAATTTGGTCACATCGTAGTCTGACAGGATACAAGGAGTAATTTCATTTTTATTTTTGAATTTTCACAGATTTTCCTTGTGATCTAAGATATATATTTTGAAGAACATTTGATGGGCTGCTGAGAGAGATATATATTGTGATGCTGCTAGGTGAAATATTCTGTAGATATATATTAGGAAGAGCTTGTCTTTGCAGTTACTTAGCTCTGAAGATTTTTTTTTGCCTATCCAGAGGTAAGAATGATGTGTTTAAGCAACCAGCAATGTGTTTGGTTGTGCGCATATTTTTAGGTTAAGTGGCATTTGTCTGATGAACTTGGGAGCTCTAGGATTCAGGGCATTGATATTTAGAATTGTTATATCCCCGTGATGGAGAGTTTTTTTTGTCAATATTTAATGTCGTTTTTTGTCTCCTTTTACTTTCATACCACTTTTGATTTAAAGCCCATTTCATCTAATATTTGTATACCTACTCTAGCCTGTTTATGATGTGCATTTTTAATTTGTGAACCCTAAGATATGTATTCAAATGGTTTTTTTTTCATACGATTGTTTCCAACATATTTATAAGATTATTACTTAGTTGTTTTGTATGTCCCTCCCCAACGGTATAATCCCTGCTTTCACTCTATTTGATGTTGATATAATTTGTGGAGGGGAAGGAAAAAACAAATCATTTAAATAGGGATACAGGTGGACCCATTGCAACAATGAGATGTACAAGTAGTTATGTCGAAAACGAACTTTACAACTTTGGTGAGGGGGGGAGGGAGGGAGGTGGATTCAGTGAGGGAAGAGGATGGGAAGGGATGGGAAGGGGAAAAAAAGGAGGAGGCTACAAAGCTTGATAATAAATGTACTCATATCTTGCCCATGTAATTGTAACCCCTCTGTACAGTATTTTCACAATAAAAACAGATGATTACAGAAGGGTTACAATTACATAATCAGATATTGGACACTCTTTGAACAGTCTCAACTCTTCCCTGATGTTCTCCCAGATTTACCCTTTCAACCTCCCTCTCCCATAAGTTGTATAGTTCATTTTTCAATGTAATGTTTATTGAGTAGCACTGCTACATTTGTTCACCCATTGCCCCACCATTTCTGTGTTTCCCCTTGCCCTTTCCAAACTTACATATAAGACCAAAGGAACAAAAATCAAAACAGAAACTGAAGACAGGAGGAAAAAGCAAAATAATAAAACTCTAATTATTATTTATTGGAGATAATTTTGCTGAACATTATTTTATATGATAATACTCACATAGCTATCGAGCCTTTGTGATCTTCTCCAAAAGGGGTCCTCCTTTGATCTCACTGTATAATTTTTTAGAATCTCATATAATTTATCTTGTCCAAATCTATTTTTTTTCTTTTATCATCCAAGTGTGTTTACTTGTAGACATATAGGCACATTCTAATACAACAAATGAGGGAAATCAGGCAACCTACACAAACACACACACACACACACGCACATATATATATATATATACAAACATACACACATATGTACATATATACATATATATACAAGACTTATATAATTTTATTGATCCCTATTTATAAATATGTATGTATGTATACACATATATACATATATATAATCAAATTCCATTAATCCATCAGAAAGAATAATATTTACCATTCTTAAGGAAAATGAAACACTTAGAAATAATAATATTAAGTGAAATTAACTGCACTCAGAGAAACCTAAGTTGCATGATTTTCTTCATTTGTGGTAGATAGAAGTTTTTCATAAATGTAAAATTGTTTTTTAATTATATAATTAATTAATTAATTTCATTGTGAAAATACCATACAGAGTAGTTACAATTTCTTTTTTTAAGGTCTTCAAGCATTTATTTATTTTATTTTATTTTTGAATTTTTCTTACTGTGAAAATACCATACAGAGAAGTTACAATTATATGGGAAAGATAATGAGTTCATATCTTATCAAGCATTGTTGCCTCCTCTTTATTTCCTCTTCCCATCCCTTCCCATATAATTCCCACCTCTCCCCACCTGATCTTTCCCCCCTCCAACAAAGTTGTAAAGTTCGTTTTCTGACATAACGACTTGTACATCTCATTGTTGCAATGGGTCCACCTGTATCTCTAGTTAAACGATTTGTTTTTGCCCTTCCCCTCCACAAATTATACCAACATCAAATGCATTGAAAGCGGGGGTTATACCGTGGGGGTTAAACATACTGGATGGAATACATACAGGTACAAATGAATTATCTCAAGTATCAGAGTCCATGGAGAGTGAAAATGCTATTATTATTCTCTTAAAAGATTACGTCAAAGCCCCACAAAATAAATACCAGTACATGTGTACTGCAAGAGAGGAAAATGGGGGGCAATGTGAGAGGGGTAGGAAATTGAAGGGGAAAAGGAGAGTATACAGGCATTAAACTATTGCATACTTTCCAGAATTGAAATATACAAAGCAAGGGGTAGTGTGAAATGGGAGTGAAGATGTTGAACTGGTAACACAATTCCAGGTGCATTGTACACATAAACTGATTTGTTAAATGGCAAGTAATTCCATACATAACATAATATTGAGATACGTAAAGACTGGTGTTGATTGGGAAGAGTGGATGAGAATATTGAAAGGAGTGACATTGACCAAGATGCACTGCATCCATAAACTGTTTCAGTGAATGGCAACTCCTTTGTACAATGACTTAAAGATATTAAAATACTCCAAAAATTAATTATGATAGTTGAATAGAGAGTTGCACATCAATTCAATTCCCATTTAAAAATATTTTTAACCTGGAGGTTTGGAGAATAAAATTCAAATGATAAAACATTATGAACCTTTTTTTCTGAAAATTTGAAATTTAAATCAAAACTACTTTGCTTTTTGTCAACTATTGGGCTGTTATAAGAGAATACTTCGAAGTAAGTGGCTTAAAAACATCAGGAGTATATTACTCATACTCTAGAAGCTTGAACATTGATTATAAAAATGGTTACTCAAATCAATTCCTTGTCTTATGGGGGTCTACTTTCTAGTTCATTATACTTTATTTGCTGGATGTTCACATGGCAGAGTAGTTATATTGGGCTTCTTTTAGCAGGATCATTATCTCAGGGTCATCTCTGAAAGGGTGATTCTAATCTCACCAGACAGGGCAAATCAATTTTAAAATGTATATTTTGGAGAAGTTACATCGTCCAATATATTTTGCAACTTTTGCTTTAACTCAATGTAGTTTATCATTTGGATATTATTTCATAAAAAATAATAACTTAAGGGCAAACCTATAACAAGTAAATTATGTGAATGATTCCTCTTACAATGGGAATAATTATAGTGATGGCAAAGCGAAGTATGATTGTTTTGTGGTCTTGAACTACATCAAAGGTAATCATATAAACATGGTATATCCTTTCTAAGGCTCTTCTGATGTATTTGAACAATGTCCATTGAGTTAATTGTTTTCAGAAATACCAATCTCCTTTGATTTTAATAATGTCTGCTATTAGGACTACCACAGACACCAAAATTAGAGGATGATAATGTCTCTGATAAAATACGTAATTGTTATAATTAATAAAACATGAAGGTTTTAATATTATTAACATTATAAATACTAGTGTTCACATTATATAATACATTTACATCCTTTGGTTGCATCAATTTTTAGAATATTCATAGCTAATTGTAAATTGTAAATAGTTATTTGATGATGTATAGAAAATGAGAAAAAGCTTTGTGTACATATTTACTACAGATGAAAACATATTCACAAGGTTATTTCTGATCCTTCATTTGTTGGTTTCATTCATGCATAGAGAACAGGCAGAGAAGTGACAATTACAAACTTGCATTTACTAAAGGGTTAACTTACATGAAATTTATGTTGGGCTAAATAGCAGATTTTATAAATTAAATAGGTTTTGTTCCTTCCTGCCTTCCTTCATTTTTTCTTTCCTTCCTTCCTTCCTTCCTTCTTTCCTTCTTTACTTCGTTCCTTCGTTCCTTCCTTTCTTCTTTCCTTTCTCCCTCCTTCCCTCCAGCCCTATCTCTCTCTTTCTCTCCCTTCTTTCTTTCTCTTTTTCTCTCTTTCTCCCATTCTTCCTTTCTTTCTTTTACTCAGAATACTTCTTAAGACTATAGAAAAAGTACCAAATGTTGTACCTCAAGGTGTGATGAGGAATTATAGCTATTATGTAGATTAACATTAATTTTAATAACGTATGCTGATTCTTAAAACAAATTTTACTAAAAACCACTTCACAAAAGTTGCAGTATATGTAACAAATATTACTTTTCATGATATTGTTTATTTCTTCAAACTAAAATAAGAATTTAAATATTATATTGTACGTGTCTGTCTGTGTATTTGTGTGTGTGTGTTTTGTTCTTGTAATGTGAACTCAAGGCTTATCCCTTAGTTTTATTCACTCAAGGATAGTGTCCTAACATTTGATCCACCACTCCACTTCTGGCTTTCTGTGTGTGTGTGTGTGAATGTGTTTGTGATTGAGATGTGTCTCACAAAATTTCTTGCCAAGGCTGGCTTTGAACCTCAGCTTCCAGAGTATCCAGGATTAGAAGCTTGAGACTTTCATATTGAGCACAGATATAACATATCTAAAAGTAAAATAAATTTCTTATTTGAATTCCAGAGGTCAATTTAACATATTAACATTTAGATATTTATTTAGTTATTAAATCTGAACCTGCACTGTGGAAAAATACTTTTCATTTTTATGAAAAAATATACACTCGAAGGTTTAAATGACAATCTTTGGACAAATTGAAATACTCTATTATTCAAAAGCAACAAAAGGATCATTAATCAAATGTCTCACGTAACTAAAATCAATAGGCTCTGTCAGGCTGAATGAAGCAATTTGTCATTAACATTAAATTTTATCTATTGCGGCTACATGATTTTCTATTCTTTTTACCCTAAACTTTTTTGACATAAAAATGTAGATTCATGGGGCTGGGAAGGTGGCTCAGTGGTAGAGTGCTTGCCTTGCATGACTGAGGTCCTGGGTTCGATTCCCAGGCACACATAAGAAAAAAGAAAAAAGCTGGAAGTGGCGCTATGGCTCAAGTGGTAGAGTGCTCGCCTTGAGCTGAAGAGCTGAGGGACAGCGCCCAGGCCCAAAGTTCAGGCCCCATGACTGGACCCAAAAAAATGTAGATTCATATAATTTTTGAGTATGCAGAAATCTTAGTTACTGGTCATGGATTTCTGAAGTTCAAGTACCAAGTCATTTCAGAGGTTAATTTCATGTATTTTATGTCAACACTAATTTTTAGAAATTGAATCAATCTAAATATGAGATAACTAAAGTAAGATATTCCATGACTTATCCAATTATTCCTATAGATCTGAATATAACTTATGGTTGAATAGCAGGAAAATCATATTATACCTACTCTCTATAGAATTGATAGTATTCATTTTCCTTCAACTTGAAAGAATGAAACTCACTATAGATGACAAAAAACTTGAATAAAAATGCAATAAAATGGTCTGGGAAGATGGCTCAGTGGTAGAGCGCTCGCCTTGCATGCCTGAGACCCTGGGTTAGATTCCTGAGCACCACATAAGCAAAAAAGAAAAAAACCGGAAATGGCGCTGTGGCTCAGGTGGTAGAGCGCTAGCCTTGAGCTGAAGAGCTGAGGGACAGCACCCAGGCCCAGAGTTCAGGCCCCACGACCGGACCAGAAAAATGCCATAAAATTATGAAAAATTCAAGTCATTATGAGTTAGATGAAATATTCATTTTTGAAGGTAAAAATGATATATCTTGACGCTTCCTTATCTGTTATATAAAATGTATTTGCACTCAAATTATTTCATTCATCTCTCCAGCAATTGTATAACCTAAGCAACTCCAAGCCAAATATCTCCTCTGATTAATTCAAGTAAATATTTAGGAACAGAAGTTATCACAATTGTACAGAAATATCTACCCACCAATCTAGAAACTGAATCTGAAATCATAAAGGATTGGGATTACTAATTAGTTTTCACTATGTTGCCATAAAGAGGTGGTGAACATTTTCAAGTGGGCACAGTTGTAGATATTTAGTCACTGAGAACTTGTGATCAAAGAGGACAATAAAATCAACGTCCTTTCCTCCTCTTGCTTTTTCTTCTTTGTCTCCTTCTCCCTTTCCTTCTCCTTCTCCCTCTCCCCCTCCTCCTTTTTTTCCCTCTCCCACTCCTATTCCTCCTTTTCTTTACTTCCTCGCTTCCATGAATACACATACTCCATCGCATGTTTCTGACATGGTGTACTGTGCCACCACCAACCCAAAGCAATGAGGATAAGAAACATACACTGAAATGTATAAAATCAGAAGCCAAGATTAATCTTTCTTCCTTTTAGGTTGATTTTATAAAGTATTTTGTCATATTAATAGGAGACTGACGTAGCATGCTCTCATTTATTATAAGGGATAAAATTTACTGGAAATAAATCTGACCAACATCGCCGTAATGAAATGATTGATTAAATTAATATGATCGTAGGGCAAATCTACTTTAAAATATCAGATGTACTTCAACAAGAGGCGAAAAATTCATCACTATGATTTGCTATGAAAAGACAATAGAATTCAATCTGTTCCTCAATGAAATTGACCTATAAATTGGCAGAATTGTAAATTTTATAAATTATTTATTAAGACAGGGACAAATGCTAACTCAACCTGCGTGATATAAAATTTACTTTGCCCCTGTAAACAACCTTTGAATTCTATCTATATTTGGTCCCTAAAATGACTTGTATTTTATTCTAATCATATTTTTAATTAACTTTAAGTATGGGATTGGGGGTTGCTGTTTGACCATGCAGTTTATAAATAGTGTTTAGTCAGTTATTTTGTTTTCCTTTTTTCTCTCCTGAGGTTTTAACTCTGGGTCTGGGCGCTGCCCCTGAGCTCTTTTGGATGAACACTAGAACTCTATTACTGGAGGAACAGTAGCACTTTCAGATTTTTCTGAGATTCAACTGGAGATAAGAATCTCACACACTTTCCTGCCTGGGCTGGCTTCAAATCTCAATCCTCACCCTCCTAAGTATTTAGGATTACAGTCATGAACCACTAGTGCCTGTCTTAATACAATGCTTCTTTTTTTGGACCAGTCCTGGGTCTTGAACTTATGCTCTTGACAATGGGCAATGTGCTTGAGCTTCTTTTCCTCAGACTAGCACTCTACAACTTGTATCACAATGCCAATTCCAGAAGTTTTTGTTTATGAAGTACTGAAGAATCAAACCGAGAGCTTCACACTACTACTAAGTCTACCACTAAGCCACATTTCAAGCCCAGTACAATGCATGTTGATGATCATTTTCCCTCATCCTTCTCAATCCTATCTCATCCTTCAATTTAAATAATTTTGTAGAATATTCACTGACTCACAATATCATATATAGTCACTTAGAGAATATACCACAGATCATATTTTGTTGATAGACTCATTCATCAACATACTAAACTTATGCATTACAGAATTCTGTGATTTTAATTTCTAAATTATCACTCAGAGTCACCCACTACTATTCTAAAATTTTTCCTAAGGTTAATGCAAATGCAATCTGTAATTCTTCGATAAAGTACAATGATTCATAGAAAGTTAGATTTGGACTATGAACATCACATTCAGTTCTAAAACATTTTATCATCACAACCCTCTCAAAATACTCCAGTATTTATTAGTAGTCACTTACTGTCATCATTTCAACCTACCATCCATTGACCAACCATTACTTCATAGTCTACCACTACAAATGTGTCAATTTTAAAAAGCTAATTAGAAAATGAAGTTTATTTTATCCATTTCTCCCATGTAATATTAGTATTTCCCATGCAAGTTCATATAAATTTTTCTCAAGGATAGAGCATATTGTTTTGTACGCATGTGTATAATTGTATAACGTCCTCAATGGGCATTTCAATATTTTATTATATATTATTGTAAAAGGTTTTGCTATTTATATTCTTGTACATGTGTCTCATTGGGCATGTGTTGAAATCTATTTTGTATATAAAATTATGATACAAAATGCTGGAGAATAGAGCAACTATATGTGTAATATCTTAAAGATTGTCAATATGTTTAACAAACTGACTATATCATTTTAAATGCTAACCATCAAAGTATAAGGATTCCAAATTCTACATAGTGGTTGTGCAGTGCTATCTTGTTGTTTCTATTTCCATTAATCTCTATATGTATGCAATGTCTAGATATGTTATGATCTTTCCATAAGTTATTTGGTTGTTAATATATTATTACAGAGATATGTATTTGGACTTTTTGATAACTTAGTCAGGATGGTTAAGTTTTTCATTGGCATTAATATGCTCTTAATATATTTCTGATTCAAGTCTCTTTAAATACGTGTATATGTATACATACTATGTGTACGTATGCATATATTCATACTCATATATGTATATATACAAATAACTATATATGTATACACATAAATGAATATACAGATGTATACATACATGTATATAGACATATATGTATATTATTATTTTCATTTGTCCGTAAGCTACCATTTTACTTTATTTGCCAAACATGTCCTTTATTGACTTTAGCATTAAGCTGTCTTAAATATAGGCTCAAGTCTAACATTTTAGTATTATCTTATACACCAATGGCCTTCTATTCTAATGAGCCATGAGCCCCCAGACTGTTGACCAAATTTCTTAGTTTGTTTACACAATTACTATAATTATGTATTTTCTCATCTATCATTGTCTCATTTCAACACAGAATCTGTATTTATCCTTTATGTCATACTTGAATACCAATGTCTTTGGAAGATATTTATTAATTGGTGTATGTATATTAATTCTATGAAGAAATCATATTGAAATATTTTGCACACTCACATATTGATCAAGGGCCTGATTAACCTGTTTCTGTCTTACTCCATTCCCATAGCCCTTTATTTTTCAATGGTTTTCTGTGAATGTTTTTGTGCTATCTCCACACATCGTCAAAATATATTTCATTGTTGTTCACCCACCACCATTGAAAATTATACCATGCTGAATATAAAGACAAAAATCTAAATAAATAGAGACATATAGTTTTCATGGATTGAAGGATGTATATTGTCTCCTGCTTCCTCCCCGCTCCCCTTTTTTGGTCATTCTTGGTTCTTAAAATCCGGGCCTGGGTACTGTCCCTCAGCTCTTCACCTCAAAGTGAGTGCTCTACTCCTTGAGCAACTTTGCCACTTCTAGATTTCTCGTGGTTAATTGGAGATAAGATTCTCACAGACATTCCCATTCCAGCTGGATTTGAACCACAATCCTCAGATCTCAGCCTCCTATGCAGCAAGGATTATAAGCATGAGCCATCAGCGCCCAGCTTCACAATTTTATTTATAAGTTTTTGACACTTTCTTAAAACACCTGACCAACACTTTGATTCATTGAAAAAGGAATGTGAACTGGAACATATTTCTCTGTCCAATATTAAAGCTGTTAGTGTAAAATTGTCATATTTGTAGAGGAAAGATTATATAGCTCAATGGGCCTCTAGGGCACCAGATTAGAGCCACATACATATTATCAAGGAATATTTAATAAAAGTGTAAAACGAAGCACTTGTGGAATGACATTCTCTTTAATAGTGGTGATAGCTTAGACAGTATTGGGGAGAATTAAAAAGTGAATGTTGACTTAAATATAAAAAATTATTCAAATATTACCTTAAAGCAGGTTTTGAAGGTGGCATATAAAAGAAAAAGAGTGATGTAAATATAAAACAAAGGAAGATGTCTTGACAATTTTGGAGATGAAGCATACTTAAATATGGCATTAAAATTATAGGAAAGGAAAACTTGATATAGTAGAACTCAATAAACGTGTAAAATAATTTAGTCTGTAAAAGCTCATATACAAGTAGTGAATAGAAGTTGGGAGCAGGTGGCTCATGTATCACATCCTAGCTACTTGGGAGGCTGTGATTTGAGTATTGCTGCTTGAAGGCAGCCCACAAAATAAAGTTCCTGAGAATCTTATCTCTGCTTAATCAGCAAAAAAGCCAGAACTGAGGCATGACTCAAATGGTAAATTGTTAACAAAATGCAACAAATCTCAGGAGCCCTGAGTTCAATCCCCAGGACTATACATACATGTAAAAAAGTAATAGTAGTAATACTAATAGTGTTGATGATGATGATGATGAAGATGATAATGATGATGATGAAAGGTATACATAGTCAAGGATAAAATAGTTACAAATCCTGTACCTAAAGAATGCCTCAAATCTAGAGTCTACATAGAACTGTCAAAACCTAATGTTAAAAAAAATCAATTTGAAAACATCAAAATACCTCTTGTGAAAAATAAGCACAAGAAAATCATCATCAGTCATCAACTGAATGCACATTAAAACTAACATGACATCTTAAACCTTTATGAGAATTACTTCACATAATACAATAATGTCCATACTAAATGCAACCAAGAAACAGAGAAACTGGATGCTGGCAGGAATGTGAAATGCTAAAGCCACTTTTGAAAATATTTTGACAGTTTCCTAGAATATGAAATATGCAAGCACCCACAGTATAATACAGGAATTGAGCTCTTCAGGCTTTGTCTCATGGAAATAAAATGTAACATTCACCCAAAGGCCAAAACACAGAGGTTTATAGCAGCATAATTTCCTCTAGTCAAAGAAATAGAAATCAGGTCAGGGTTTCTTCCGGTGAATGGGAAACGAATTATGCTACATTCTATAATGACAGAACCAAAGGCAACTCGTGGGAATACAATACAATATTAAGGCATACAACAACAGGGAATAATCTACCTTAGATTTGAAGAAAATCATAAAAGCATACTTATTGCATGATCTAGAAGTCGGAGAAAAAAAATGTGTTGGTTTCCAGGATGAAACAGGTTTGGGATGGGACAAAGAGAAGTAGTGGGTTTAATTATAAAAGGGAAACATGGGACAAACTCATTTTTGTTAAAGAAACGTATCTGTAAATATGATATATTAATATAGAGTTGATAAAATTATATTAGACTTAATATGTGCACAAAATAATTAAAACAACTGAAGTCTGCATAAGGTACTTGTGAAATGTTAATGTCCTACTTACCATGTCATACTTATAAATATTTGAAGACACTGGGAAAATATTCAAGGGATTTCTCTCTGTTCTTATTATAACATCATAAAGAATCATACTAACCTAAACAGAATTTATAGATATATAGAAAATATAAGTCAATATTGAATGTTTACATTGAAAAATATTCTGAGTCCAAACTTGGAATGAAATGTACCTTGCTAATTAGAAGGCAGAACTTTAGAACACTGACATCCAGGGCCAGTTCTGACAAAAAAAATCGTGAGGAACTACAAAAACAAAGAAAGGTAGATATAGTGTAATTTCCCTGTTATCTCACATTTGTGGAAGCCATAGTTAAGAGATTATTGCTCAAGAGAGGCTTCGCCAAAAAGTAAGACCTCATCTGAAAAATAATCTAAATTGGTCAGAGCCTTAGCAACTTCAAGCACCAGTAGTGCCAAAGGAAAAAAGAGAAGAAGAAAACAGAAAACTAAAGGAAAGGATAAAAAAGGAAAACTATTTCCTATTTATGCTTGTAGTTTCATGTCATTGAATACAAGAATTGAGAGTAATTTGTATACTGTTTTAGGATTCAGGTCTCTCTAACATGAAAGCATTTATTTCTAGTAATTATTTTATTATTACTATCTATTAAGTTATCATGCCTTCTTGGAGATTGAACACATGGCTTTGTATATATTAGTCCAGTCCTACAACTGAGCTCTACCCCAGCTATCTTATATAATTTTGGAAATTGTTTATGAATTCTTCAATAGATAGCTACTCTACTTTTCATCTTATCTTTTCTCCCCCACTTTTTCCTCTATGTATTTTAGTTTTTGTTTTGAAAACTTTCCTCAATTTTATCTTTTAAACTTAGAATTTTGCTTTGAGATAACAGGGAAGTCTGCTATTTTTATGACATCTATTAAATTATATACAGATGTATGTATTTCACATGCATGATTGATTCTTAGAGTTCATTGCAATATGGCCATATGCACATAGCTATTGAGTCATTGTGATCCTCTCCTCAGAATAGCATCCCTTGTTTTCACCATGTGAATGTTTAGAGTGTTGTTAATCATGTCCAAGTATAATTATTTGTCTTTTACTACCTACTGGATTAACTTGTAGATTTATGGACATATTCTAGTAATAACTATGAGTTATTACTATGAGGAAAACAATGCAACATATATTTAATTGGATCTGTCTTATTTCATTAAATATCATTTTTTCCAGTCTTTCTTGTTCCTCAGGAATGGTGTCATTCTTTTGAATAAAAGCACAGAATTCCATCAATACAACAGAATTGAAGACCCAGAAATGAATCCACTCCTATAGGAACATAATCTTTGATAAGAGAGCCAGAAACACAGGATGGAAGAAAGACAGCCTCTTCAAAAAATTGTGGTGGTAGAATTGGCTGTACACAGAAAACTGAAGTTAGATCCTTATATATTGCCCTGCACCGGAATCGATTCCAAATTGATCAAAGACCTCAATGTAAGTCTGGATACCTTTAAAATGTTACAGGAATGGTTAGGGGAAACATGAGGGCCCCTTGGCATAGGTCAAAACTTCCAAAGATCACGAAGCACAACAAATCAAAGTAAGTCTGGATAAATGGGATTACATCAAACTTGTCACACTCAAAGTCCATGGAGAAAAAAGTGATAGTGTAGCACAGATTTATTAGATAGCAAACCTACAGATGAGAGCCTCAGCCAATGGTAAACACTTAATCTCTTTTCTAACTAGGTTATTTATACTGGGTTTACATGAATATAAGAGTTTTTTGTGGGGATTAGAAAGAAAACAACTAATGCGAAGACATAGATAGCATGTGAAATGAATTGTAGCTTGAGAAAGAGGGATTAAGGCAATGGGGGTCTAGTTCAAAGACTTGGCTTGGTGCCAGCTAAGTAAGGCAAAGGAAGGTGGGTAAAGAAGGAGTGGTTATAAACAAAAGCTCTGGTCTGAAGCCTCAAAATAAGGACTCTTGTCTATGTGAACCAAACAGTCTGTAACATGAGGTTTTATTTAAATTAACAATCACGAGTTTAAATTTTTGCAGAATGGGATGGTGCATATTCACAGGCAATGTTTGCTATGTCAGTTAATCCAATCTACTCTTTCACATGTTACCCAAAACCCAGGTTTCAACACAAATGAGTACAATGAGATTGTACAAATGAGACTTTGATTTTTCCCTCTCATGAATTAACACAACATTTCTCATGATCTTTTCTACTATTTTGTCTTCATTATTGATGTTCATAGTACTTTTTATTGTTGCCTTCTGTGTATATGCCATTTTTAGGGCGTGAACGCAATGTTTAATGATCTCCATTGTATTTTTTGCTCATAGGTGATGACACTATTCCTTGAGCCACATCCTCATCTTCTCCTTCTTGCTGGATAATTGCAGATAAATTTTCACATTTTTGTCTGTTTGCACTGACATTGAACTAAAATCTTCAAGTCTTAGCCTCCTGAGTTTCTAGGATTCTACACATGAGCCACTAACACCAATCTTTGCTTTACTGTTATTTTAATTATGTGGTAGAAGAAAGTGAAAGTATTTTGTGTTAACTGTGCAATTTTCAAATACAAGTTTGAATCAACTTGATATAATGTAACTGTTATCAATTTTAACAGTTAAATCAATGAATATTACACATTCCCACAGAAATATAATTGAAAACAAAAGGTATAATTGTTTTCCTAAAACAAGAAATGGAACCATGAATTTCTTTCACTTTACAATTCATTCTTTATATAACTTTAATTAGCAGAATTCCATGACTAAAAGTTAATATATTAATTGTATACCATAAGAAGCAAAGTGATTATAGTTAAGAATAGATATTTCATCATAGCCAAAAGATAAGGGTTTGAGCAGTCTCACTAAAGAGAAATGTTACATACAGAAACTATAGGATATGATGTAGCTTGATCATTACACAAGATATAAATGAATGGGATTACCACTCCATACTTCATAAATGTGTAAAAATAATTATGAAATCAGTGCCAGTGGTTCATACTTGTAATCCTAGCTACTCAGGATTCAGAGAGCTGAGAATCATGGTTCAAAACCTGCCTAGGCAGGAAGGTCCATGAGACACTTATCTCCAATGAGCTAACAAAAAACTGGCAGTGGCTCAAGTGGTACAGCAGTAGCTTTGAGCTGAACAGTTGAGAGAAAGCATCCAGGCCCAGATTTCAAACCACAGGTAAATAAAAATAAAAATAAAATAAAAATAAACAGGTAACAAATATTTTGACATAAATTTTAAAATATATATTCTAAAACTCTTTAAATCTTCACTAGATATTGTAAGGTCCACTCTTGGATGGCTAGCAGACTCTACCCTCCTCACAGCAAAGTCTCCACCTCGCAGCAAAGTACGTGCATTACCCAGGCAACTGGGACACCTGGAAGAGGTCACATCTGAATTTGATATGGCCACACCCTTCCCCGCCCCCTACCCTATATAAGGCCTAACCTGGGGCCAGAAGCTTACTTTTGCCAGCCGTGTGGAGTGCCAATCTTGCCTGGTCCCAGCAGGTCTACTGAATAAGCCTACCCCTTACCTGAATATCACATGGGTGTTGCTGTTCTTACTAAGATATGTATTTAAATGTTTTTTTCTTTCATGCATTTGTTTCTAACGCATTTATAAGATTATTTCTTTGTTGCTTTGTATGTCCCTCCCCCACAGTATAACCCTTGTTTTCACTGATTTGATGTCGGTATAATTTGCGGAAGGGAAGGGGAAAAACAAGTCGTTTAAATAAGGATTCAAATGGACCCGTTGCAACAATGAGAAGTACAAGTTGTCAAGTCGCAAATGAACTTTACAACTTTGGTGGGGGGGGGGGAGGGTTAGGTAGGGGGTGGGGGGAGACTGGGAAGGGATGGGAAAGGTAAACAAAGGAGGAGGCTACAATGCTTGATAAGAAATGTATTCACTATCTTGCCCATGTAATTGTAACCCCTCTATACAGTATTTTCACAATAAATAAAAAACACTCAAAAAAAAAACCTAACAGATATAATAGTTTACATAAATGTAGGGAAGTGTTTTCTGGTCTTAGTTGTCATTGAATCAATTGTGTAAATCACACATTTCTCACTCAATTCATATTTATGTTTATATACTTACATGACATAAGTATAATTAACTAATAAGTGATAGCAAGTGCTGTTTATGGAATCTCTCTAGGCTTTCTAAAATTAACCGTTCTACCCTAAAATCTATATGCCCTCCAATCTTTTCAGAGGTTTCATTTACAGTAAAGTTACTCATCTCATTGAAGCAGAAAAGTATAAGCCATAATCATTGTTTGGAACAA
Source organism: Dipodomys spectabilis (assembly GCF_019054845.1). Classification (NCBI taxonomy): domain Eukaryota; kingdom Metazoa; phylum Chordata; class Mammalia; order Rodentia; family Heteromyidae; genus Dipodomys; species Dipodomys spectabilis. The sequence goes on from NW_024871011.1 coordinate 517,486, forward strand.
CTGTCACATTTACATGCATTTCACTTAGGTTAAGAACCATGCCAATAATAGCAAAATGTCTTCTGAGCTATTCAATCGGTGATGAAAATATTTAATTATACGCCTGTTTTTTTGACTAACATCCTATTCCTTAGGAAGATTTTTTGTGAAATTCTGTGTTCCTGATTAGAGGATGGAACAAAGGCAATAATGAAAATAGCCAAGGAAAATACTTGAAAACATTTTAAAAAGCAAAAACAGACACTCTTGTTTTCACTGGTTTCAATGAAAATGTACATTAAAGTATCACGTTTTTTATATCATTTAAACTTCAATTAGCAGTGTAGAAGAGAACAGAAAACTTTGTTTGAAGACAGCTTGACTTTGAACAATTCAACATAAGCATAATGGATTTATCTTGTTTTTCTGTGTAGTTGCTAAAATAATAGAGAGCAATGCCCAAAGGAAGGAAAACACCTAAGCCAAAGCAATAAACTTTTTTCTATAAAATAATTGTGAGTAAAAGTGTATTTGCTTTTGTGTGAACAATAAAAAATATAAAAATCCTTTATTAATGTTTTATATATCTTGACTAGGATTTCTCTTGTTGGAGAAGAGGAAAGGTTTGAAAAAGATAAACATTGTTTGACTATTCCCAAAGATCATTCTTATTTATTAGCTATAGCAACACAAGTAGCCTTGGTTACTCTTAGTATCATTCTTTTTAACATTTAGAAACATTACTTGTTGCTGCGTTATAAGCTGCAAACCCTTAAGTATTAATAAAGAGTCATTTCCTTTGAGAGGAAAGTTACTGTGTAAACAAAACTAAAATATCAAATACAGAATAGTGGAAATTATTTTCTAGCTATATCACAATCTGTAGGTGTAGATTTTGTTTCCCATTGTTCCAAGGGACCCATTTTTGTTATCTTCTTTGTCACCATCTAGTGATCTTATAACATCCTATACTATTCTGGGATTGTTGTCTGTTTACTGGATTCTCTAATTTCTGTTGGAAAATTAGGAAGGATAGAAAATTGAGTTTCTGTTTCTGTTTTACTTTATTTTTATTACTTTAGAATCTATTACTCAAAATGACATAAATTATCTTTATAATATTAGAAGAAAGATTTCATTTCCGTATTCTCACCTTAGCTTTCTACATAACTGTAGTACTTAGTGATCCCCAAATGTGAAAATAAAGATAGGGAGCTCCTTTTATTGATATTATTTAGAATTTCAAGACTTCATTAATGCAAGGCCTTTAGTAGTATGTACATCATACATGTATACAAAGCCAGTGGCAACTTTTTCTTATTCTCAGAAACTAGGACATGTGGTGTCCCTGTAGTTGCATCAGTAAAAGGCTGTAGTTGACTAGGTTTACTCTATCAAATCTGTCAAATTTCGACAAGTTACGTGGCTTGTATAATCCGTATTTATCATTTTAGTTCCAAAGGACAGAAAACTAAAAGAAGTCTCACTAGATTAAAATCGAGCCACCGACAGAGCTGAAATACTTTTCAGATTATTCTAGTGGAAACGGAATTTACTTCCTGTTCTGCTTTCCAGAAACTTCAGAATCTGGGTTGATGTCTTTTCCTTTATCTTCTAATGTAGCATCTTTACATCTTTCTGAGGGTTCTTACCTAATCATGTCCCTTTCCCACTAAAGCTGGGACTTTTAAGTACCCATTTGAATATACTTCCCCCATCTGATAATTATTCAAATTTGTTGTCCTTGGGTAATGAAAGGTGATTATTTTACAAACTTGTATATATCTATATATGTATAGATATATACATATGTGTAAAATGCAAATCTACATTTGAGGAATTAGATATTTAGGGATGATATTTTGGAAAGGTATTTCACTGCCTACTACAATAAGTGTGTAGCATTGTTTCTACTATAAACTGTTATCCTTTCATTAAATTTGAACAACATATTTTTCTATGAAATATAAGTAAAAAAATGTAGTCCCTGAAAGCAATTATTCTTGGTTAAAACATTCTCATGTACTAGAAGCCCTAAATCCCAGAGAGCAGCTCCTGAAGCAGTGCTGGCACTGGTACTTTTTATACATTCTGTTTAAAATCTTCTCTTTTCACGAGCATTTGACTGCTATTATTTTGGAATTATGGTTAATATTTATTTGACAGCTATTTTTAAAAACTATACCACCCAATACTGGTTCTCTTTTTCTAACTTTTTGTGTCATCTATTTCTGAAACACAGTTATTTGAATTACATGAACTGATTATTGAAGTTGAATCACTGTTGAGAGGAAAAGAAGAAAAAAGATGTCTCTGTGTGTATGTCACGTTAAAAATGTACCTCACAGCTATTTATGTTAAAATCATTTATTTTTCATTATGTTTAGATTCTGATAAAATTTAGCCTCGACTCACAAAATGTTAATGCAGTCTTATTTCATGCCTGCCAAAAGCAAACAAGTTACTATTTATTTAAAAATTATTTTAAAAAAATTTAAAAATTACTATTTATTAAAAAAACTATTTTAAAAAATTGGCCAAGGCAAATGGTTTATTAGATATTTAGAGTCATGATTTACTTTACCTATTTCTGAAAGAATGAAATTCTAGCTTTGAAGCCTTTTGCTTGATATCTACAATGTGTCATTCTTACTTTATTAATAGGAAAATTTGGAGAAAGGATAAGAATTCACAGAGAAAAATGAGAAGAGGAAATGAGAAGGAGAAATCTAGTCATTTTGTTCTTCCTCATCTCAGTGACAAGGTCTGGATAATGATTGTGGATATTAGATACAGTGGACTATAGTGATTAAAAACATGTATAGAAAAAGATAACCCCACAAGTGATCACATGGAGAATGCTTATTTCCCTATGAACAATTTCTGCAGCTAAGTCAGCATACGCAAACAGCAGAGGATGCTAATGTGAGAGTCCTATACCTCGTGAGTCATTAATATAACAACATGGAAAAGGAGGACATATCTATTGCTAACTCAATTTTTCTGAAAAGCTACAATGTGATCATTTGATTCAAATTTCCATTCTTGGTCTACATAGTGTCATTACCTTCACATAAATGCAAATATGAGCTGGGTGCTGGTGGCTCATGCCTGTAATCCTAGCTACTCAGGAGGTTGAGACCAGAGGATTGTGGTTCAAAGCCTGCCTGGTCAGGAAAGTCCAGGAGACACTTATCTTCCATTAACCTCCAGAAACCTGGAAGTGGTGCTGTACTTAAAGTGGTAGAGTGCTCAACTGGAGCAGAAAAGCTCAGGGACAGCACCCAGGATCAGAGTTCAAGCCCTATGATGAAGAAAAAAATGCAAATATGACTTTAAGTTTCCCCAAAAGGAACTATGAAGTCATTAGTTATCTTCCCAATCAGAAAAAATTTCAAAATGATTCAGTGCACCTACTTTTGCTGAGTAATTTAAGTTATGGCTTCTTTGCTGGACATATTCTCTTCTTTTAAAAATTGTCATATATTAGTTTTATAGTAAACTGCATCTAGTATTTCTTGGTTCAAAACAGAAATCTTGATACAGTTAATGTCACTTGCCATTTTTACTATCTCAGTTCAAAGCCAACTCATGCAGGACAGTCTGTCAAATTCTTATCTGTAATTAAACACCAAAAAAACCAGAAGTGGAATTTTGGCTCAAGCAGTAGAGTACTAGATTTGGGGGCAGTTGGACATGGAAGACAATTGTTCAGGGACAGGGTCCAGCCTCTGAGTTCAAGCCCCAGAACCAGCACCAACTAAATAAACAAACAAGCAAAAAAACCCCACATATTACTATGGGACCATGGTTAAAGCACTGGTTTGAGAAGAGGCTCCTTTTGCTGATCATATTCAGTGTATCCTGCTTTTTTGGAATCCTTATTGTTATGGAGAACTCAGGACCAGACAAAAGGAATTGATAACTGATTCACAATAAGAAAATCATTTCAGGAGTGAAATATCCTTCCATAATACACTATACAACCTGCACGTCTTTGTTTCTTTACAGTAGAACACTTTTCAAACAGTTATTTTTTTTCCTATGCTGGCCTTCAAATGGCATATTGTTTCCTTTTGTAATACTCTCCACTACAAGTTTACAGACAAGTTTTATATGAGTAAAGAACACACTCGAATAAACCCAGGACAGAGTTTCCTTCAAGCCTTGCATTCTTTTCTTAACTTGAACTTTGTCATTCCTTTATGTTCAATTCCTCTCTTGGGATCAGTTTCCACTTGCAGTAACACTTCCTTCCACTTACATTCAGTAACTACCTATTGTGCTGATCCAGGTAAAATGAATGTTTTCTGGCTTCGTTGAAATAGCACAAAGACATCGTTGGACATGAGGTAACATGTGTTTCAGAGGCAACATAGTAAAGACAAAATATGGAATTAAATGGCTTATAAAAACATTATCAATGTACATATGGCCATATAAGATGATGTTAAGTGAAATGGACCCCAAGATAGGGACACATCTTCTTGTTTCTTTCTTGCTATCATTTTTAATATATCTAAAATGTACTATGTGATTTTTTTTGTTTCTCTTCTATGTTCTTCCCCCACATTATAACCCGTTTTCACTTGATATGATTTTGGTGCCCTGCATCTACACTTTTCTAATGTGAGGAGGGGAAGGGAAATAACAAAATGCTGAAACAAGGATACAATATGACACATTGTAGCAATGAGTTGAACAAGACACTATGTAGAAAATGAACTTTACAACTTGTGGAGAGAAGGGGGAATTGTGGAGATGGGGAGGGAAGGGATGGCAGGGGAAAACAAAGGAGGAGGTAACAATGCTCGATTGATTGGAAATGTACTCATTACCTTACTTATGTAACTCTAACACTCTGTACATTATTTTTACAATAAGAAGCATGAAAAAACATTATCCAGGAGTACATTAAGTTCAAATTTCATAAGTTCTCTATAAATTAAGGCTAATTTTAACTGGAAAGAGATTTCACAGAAACTTTTTTGTGTGTGTGTGTGTTGTGCAGTATTTCCCAAGTGTAGATAAGTTAACAGTAGAAGAAACAATAGGAATAATAGGAGAAAAAGTTCTGTGTTTAAGTATAATTTTTCAATATACTATAGAAGACACTGCAAATAAGACAACTTTGAAACAATAAAGCCAAGGCCAGTATATAGATCTATGGGAGTGATGTAGAGAAAGCATTACTACCAAGTGGAACATGAAGGATGAGGACACTCTCTTTCTTCTAATACATCTAAATCATGGTAGCTAGTCACGCAAATTTGTCAAAAGTAGAGTGGAAGAATAATTCTGGTTCCAAAGCAAGTCAGATATAAGAGCATGGACTTAACTGGAAAAAAGGCTATGTTGAGAGAGCAGTAATTACACTAGCAATGAACTGGTGGCTCAGATCACATTTCTTTTTCTTTCTTTTTTTTAATCTTTCTTTTTTTATGGTTGTAGGGGTTGAACTCTGGGCCTTGGCAATGTCCCACCGTTCTTCAGCTCAAGGCTAGCACTCTACCACTTGATCCACAGATCCACTTCCAGTTTTCTGGTGGTTAATTGTAGATAAGTGCCTCAGAAACTTTCTTACTTGTGCTGGATTTCAACTGCAATCCTCAGATCTCAGCCTCCTGAGTAGCTAGAATTATAGGAGTGAGCCACTGGAACCTGGCTTAAGATTACATTTCTAACAGTATACACTCAGTATATGTAATGTGTATGTTCATCTATCTTTATATGAATTTTTGAGTTGAAAATTTGTGCTACAGATTAGACTTTACACTCACAAAAATGCTTGTAGTTTAACAGTTGATATTCCTGGAAAGATAAAACCTAAGAATGTAAAGGAGTCTGGGAAGTTCAATTTGCATCCATCCTGGGCAGAACAGTCTTTGCGACACTATCTATAATTAACCAGCCAAAAGCTGCATTGGAAAAATGGCTCAAGTGATGGAATATTAGTTATGAGCAAGATTGCTGAATAAGAGCTTGACGTTTTGGCATATATTCATATAAGTATGCACATACACAGAGAGGCATTTATATGTGCAAACACACATATTACACAATTCTTAGAATGTATAGAAATGTTAGGAAATATGTCCTGAGACTAGAATCAAGTGATAAATTTTAATATTAGAAAGTAGACTTTCTTCAAAAAGGTTGAGACTATTACATAGGTAGGGACAAGACATATTAAGAGTGCCAAGTAATCATTATTAAAAGGATTGGACCCATGGAGGAATGAATCAGAGATCCCAGCAGGTGCATCTGAAAATGATCATATCCTGTGTCAAATGTCAGAAGATCTTTGAAAATAGTACATAAACACTCTGAGCAGTCAGTCTAGTGGATAATATCATTGGAGAAGTTCAGAATTCCTAGTCTGTGTCTAGATTAAATAAACCAACAAACCATGGCAGGGCAATGTGATACAAGCCTGGAATTCTAGCACTCAGATTAAGACAGGAGATTAAAGAGTGTAATTACATAGTGATACCTTCCCTGGACCAGGTAGAATAATTTTTTCTAATAAAACAAACCAAACAACAAGAAAGGAATACACAGTTGCAAGTTTGGGCTAATTTTGTCATTATGTTTTAGAAGTCAAGTTTCCTATTGAAATGCAACTTACACATAATCCTCAGTTGTGTTTTAAATGCTCTCTTCATTACAGAACATTCCTAGTTGCAAAATAGCTCATGATTTCCTACCAAAAATTTGAAAAAGCAAGCATCATTCTGTTGGATTCCGAAGAAATTATGAAGGATAACATAAGCTTAAGCCTGGAGAAATTGCAAAGTTCATCTAATGTAGGACTTTGTAGACCTGGCTAAATTAGAATTAGATTTAAAATAAATATTTTTTGAAATTTCATACTATATAGGATACTACAAAATTGTATTCAAGTAGAAGGTTTAATTTAGAAATTCACATATGATTCTGGAATTCTATTGCCTAGAATATTCTTTCAAGTGAGGTATAATTAGAAATTAGTTAATAAATAATTCCAACAGTTCATGTATGACATGAATAATCTAGACAGCGTTGCCAACAAATGGATGCTATTAATTTATAAATTTAGAAAAAGAGCAATTTTTTGAGACTTTGGTGTAACATGGCATGAAGAGAGTAATTGTGTGAAATCTTTTTTTCTTCTACCTATACATAACACCGGAAGAAATTTCCTTAATTACATACCTTTATATACAATGAGAAAAAAGCTATGTTTGAGGTTTGTTTTTATTTTGTTTTTGTTGTTTAATTTCTCTTAGGGCTTGACCTCTGGGCCTGAGTACTGTCCCTGAGCCTGATTTGCTCAAGGCTACTGCTCTACCACTTGAACCTCAGTGCCACTGTGTCTGGCTTTTCCTGAACAGTTTATTGGAGATAAGAATCTAAGGAAACTTCCTGCCTGGGTGGGCTTTGAACCATAATCTTCAGATCTTAATATTCAGATATTCGGATCTCCTGAATATCTATGATAGATAAAATAATAATAATAATAATTTATAATAAAATAAATATAACAATAAATAATATTTGCAAGTGTTCTGATCTCAAGAATAACACTGGGGGAAAATGATGCAGCAAAGTTTATTGCAGTGCTCTTTGCACAGTTGGGAGGGCATCACAGCAGAAATGTAGTATTTTTTCACAATAGTGATAAGGAAGTCATAATGTGAATTTAGGAAATTTTAAGGTGCAATTTACAAGTTGGAAACTGTTGTGCTAGGATGACTTTACGGTATAAAAACTTGGGATTGATTGTCATAGAAATAATAGCTTACTCTAATGAACAAATGTATACTCTTCAGGAACTAATTATTATAGATAGTTCATAGGTTTATCTTCTACCAGAATGTGGCTATATTTGTTGACTTTTAAATATGTTACATCCCATTGGAAACTGCATCTGTTGCAGAATTAAATAAAAGGCAAACAGATACTATTTTAAATGTCTCTGGTATGGCATGTTCAGAATTTGAAAATGAGTATTTAGTAGTCATAGGAATTTTGAAGAACACATATATTCTGTCCTCTTAACAATTATTCAGTTTAAAAAGTTAATACTTTACATAGAATAGAACTGTGTTTTGTTTTAGTATGAGACATTGCTGAAATAATGTTTTCTCAAAATAATGGCAAATATATTCTGAAAATATTGTATAGTTTGATAACATTCAAGTTGATGAACCTCTGATAAAGAAAGGGTAATTGAATAATATTTACTATACCTACACAGTGAAATTATATTTTATGTAGCTTATATTTTAATTAAATTTTATTGTTAAGGGGATATATAGAAGGGGTTGCAGAAATTGTAAGGTAGTGAATACATAACATGAACTTTTTACCCACTCCCTCATTTTTCTCACTGTTTTCCTTCACCCCAATACCCCTCATAAGTTGTAATGTATATTTCCAACATTTTGTTTTGTGAGTATTGCTATTGCATTGGTTTGCCCTTTTTCCTTTGTCTTGCCATTTTGTTGTTCCTCTTCCCTTGCCAAATTAAGATAAATATATATACAATGACACATGATACTGAAAACAAATACAGCAGGGAATAAGCCATAGGAGAAAACACAAAACAAAAAGAAATCACATAGTACATTAAAAACAACAACCACAAAGAAAAACCTCTGTTTTCATATGTAGGAGTTCATTTTGCTCAGCATCATCTCACACATAGCTATTGAACCATTGTGCTCATCGGCTAGGACAATCCTAGATATTTCCTACTTATTACAAATGAGGGAAACCATGGAATCTATTTCTTTTTGTCTTGTGTATTTTACTTAGTAGGATTTTTCCAAGTGTTTCCATTTCCTTATGAATTAGAAGCATATAATTCCACCGGGTATATATATATAACACACTTTGTCAATTCATTCATCTACTGAGTAGTACATTGGTTTAAAACATGATTTCATGTAAGTATCACGTAGGGCCATTCAAAAATGACAGATGCCACTTACCCAGACATTCTAAAATCATGATTTCTATGTAAGATAGGATTTCATGGTGGTACAAGTGTTGAGATATGGGGATCAGTCTAATGTGTATCTTGCACTGAATTAAGCAGGAAGGTATCCAATATCATATAGGATAAAAATGGTAGTGACAACATATTCCCTTGAGAAAGATATAGGAGGTTGCCAGAAGTATGAAGCAGTTCAGATAATTTTGAAGGATTTACAAATGCAAGTGAAAGTATGTCCCTTTAAATAAAAATTATGTAAGTGGAAGGACAAAAGAAGGGGAGGAGAAGAAATAACTGATAGCAGATCATTGTCCCAAGTATAAAAGGACATAATCTATAACTTCCAAGTTAAAAAGAGACCAATATAATACGTCCCACTTAATTTAGGTACTTGCAAAATGTTTACTTGGCTTTTTCCTAGTTTAATGCTCTAAAATAAATGAAGACGTACTTCAACCTGAACACTAACTCTGATGAGCCCTCTTTTTCTCACTTTGCACTTGGAAAATAATCCCTAAGGTGATTATGTTGTGGCTGGTTAGAGTCAGACTAAGGGGCTTCTACTTGTACAATTATCCCAGAATAGTTTAATGCAGTTTCCCCTGAAGATATCCAATTACATTGTCTGAAGCTGTACTTTGAACACACCCTCACACTTAAGCACATAATTTCAAATTACACTTAAACATTTCCTTGGCACATTCTACTTGTGCCTCTGTCTTTTTGCACATTCCTTTTGAGTTCATAGTTGCTCTATTTCCATTTCATCTGTAAAAACTGCTAAGAACATTGCTCAACTACCACTTCTTGTTTGCATACACACAGTCTATGTATGAAGGTACTTTGTCCATGTTAAGCAATAAGGTAGTACTCACTCTCTGAGAAGAAAAGTTCCACAATATAACCCTATGCCCACATTATAGGATGTAGAATTTAAAGCATTTTGAGACAAACAGTGGTATTAGAATTGAAAGACTTCTTAGGGACATTTTCATGGAGCTCATTAGTTTACCCAGGAGAAATATAAATATCTACAAAATCTGGAACTAATTAGTAAGTATCCGAATTAACACTAACTCTTAGACGTTGTGTTAAAACAAGGCACCATTGTATTGTTGTTACATAAGAATCCTTACCTACTTGTAAATGTGTATAAGAAAATGAAAGAAAGACATTAAAGCAAAATGCCTTATCTTTTTAGGCATTTAATCCTAATGGTGAGGGTAATGTCTGAACTCTTCCATTCAATAAAAGCTTGAAGTTTATAAGTACTTCCTACATATAAGAATTTGTGGCAGGTTGATTGATTTATTTCAGCATGGAGATATCCCTAACAAGAACTAGAGTTAAATAGAGTATATGGCAGTTATGATGTGTCAATGGCAATTGAGGAATTTTCTATTCTAAAGAGGAATCAATTCCAGGAGTCTTCAGTCACATCAGTAAGGCTGTATGTTCAACCTAATACTTGGTGTTACTTTTCCTACATTTATAATGAATAGGCTGATAAAATATCCAAATATATCTAAAGATATTTCAATAAAATACCAAACTGTTGTGCATACATGGGTCACTCATTGGAACTGTAGGACAAATTAGGCTTGTCTGTGCTGTAGTAAAATCTCTAATCTGCTGGCTAAACACAGTCTTCAACAATATTCACAGAATACCTCTAAGTAAAGTTCATGAGAATTATATCTGTATAATTTTGCTAAGCTCAGCATAAAAGCATTTGTTCCCAGCATTTATAATCAACAGGATTTTTTGAATTCATGGATCCAGAATTTTATGGCTTCACATTCATACCTCAAAATTTTATCAATATGACTTTCACCAAAACACTGTTCTTATTAAACTTGTCTATGTCCTTTTACTTTTCTAAACCAAATAGCATATTTCCTTCAATATCTTCCTGAAAATTCTTTCCTTCCTTTACTTCGGAAAATCTGTGTTTATTACTTTTTTGGTTCCTTGTTTTTCTCTTTCTTCCAATCTTGTCCACACTGGTGCTCACATTGCTCACACTTGTGTGAGAACTTTTCTTTTCCTCTTCCCTTCAATAATACCCCCCAATTTTATTATCCTTTTTCATATGCATGGTCATGGATATTTTGATGATGTCTAAACAGACCTATATTTGCATCTGTTTAATATGAACTTTAGAACAATCAGAGAGTTTTATCCCCTAACTCCATCATTTCAACCTGTGGTCCTTATTACTAAGAATATCACTAACACAGTTGCCAGCCAGACCTGTGGAAGCACCTTAGATTTCTTCTTACCCTTCTACTCCCTCCCATTAGATAAGATGAATGACCAAGATTTTCTCAGGTTCTGTGAATAATATGATTCCTATGTATTCCGTTTTATGCCCCTGACACCAGCCTGTTTCATTTACTCATCAATGTCACCTAGTCCTAAAACAATCATTTCCAAAGTATGCTTTTTCCCCATAGTCTTTTCATATTGGTCCTCTCCATCACCAAATTACTTTCTTTGTAAGCACACAGAGTGAAGACCTCAGACAAAAAATCTGCTATCATTCTTTACTCACTACATTGACTGTTGGCCTTACATTCCTCAACTGTAAATGGATGTAATCTACCAGAAAAAATGAAGAATATATTTGTTGACTTCTAGAGCAAGAAAAGAGAAAAGTGAAAAGACCTTACATTTTCCAACTTACCTTACAAATAAGGAAAGAGTCAAAATCAGTTTATTGGTATAAAGTCACAAATTGTTGCATGCAGAAATAAAAATACATTTTACCTCCTTGCTCTATGGCCTAAGTCCTTTTAAGGTAACTACAGATATGTAAGTAGTATTATGTAAATTGTGTCAAATTGAAGAACATACTCTTAATATATAATTGGAAAACTTTGGTTAATGAATAGTATGTATATGAGAATGTTATTTGAACTAATCACACTAAGTTGAAAAGTACATCTTAGTCCATCAAAATGTGGAAATTAATGATTTTATTTATAAGAAAACAATACCACCAAGAATAGTGAGTATACATGAAAGAGACTGTAGGAATTACATTAGGGTTTTTACTGCCTCTACCTGTTTATGTGATTGTATTTCTTGATATTGAAACTCTCATCTTGTTATTCTTAGCGTATGTAATCCAAGTCTGTTGATTACTATGTATTCAATGTGGGAAATATACCCTGAAAATTGTGTAAAGTTTTTTTATCCTTTTCAATCACAACATGGTCATTATCAGGGTACACTGTGGTGTTCATCATCATCATCAAAATTAATATTAGCATCATCATTGCTATCTATTGAAAGTCTGATATATATCTATGATTTTGCAATTATTTGTCTGTTGATTAATAATTTTAATGTTACCACTGTACATACATACATATTAAAATTAAACAAATAAACAAAATCTAAACCATAACAGGTAACTTGACTAGGGGCTTATAACAAATTATGGAATAGATTTTTGAAGTATTGCAAATCCTTAACCAGTATGAATTCACTTCCTCTCTCCCTACCACTACACACAAATATTTAAGAGTTTGAACAGAATCATTTCAAGTAATATACTGTAAATGTTACTACAATATCATATGTATACCTAAAGTTCCCTTGAAAGTAATAAACTTTCTATTGAAGGTTAGTCATTTTATCCTAGGAAACTTTTGGCAAAATAGACTGTATATCTTTGAAATGAAAAAAGGTCAAAAAATAGTAGCATAAAGTTTTAGAAGGTGTCTGTCTTCAGAAATATATATATGTATATATATAATGTGTGTGTGTGTGTGTGTGTGTGTGTGTGTGTATAGAAAGATATACATTTTTAGAGATTATTTGTCATCAGAAATATATACATATATCTAAATTTATGTGTAGAATGATGTACAGTATAATGAACCAAACATCTTAAAATATATTTAAAATTAAAAAAATACATCAAACCAAGTGCCAGTGACTCACGCCTATAAATGTAGCTATTCTGGGTAATGAGATCTTAGATTAGTTTTTGAAACTAACCCAGACAGAAAAGTACTTGTTAGATTCTTATCTCCAATTAACCACAGGAATTAGCTCTGTGCCTCAAGTTGTAGAGTGCTGGCATTGAGAATAAAAAGGCTTAGGGACAATGCACAGGCCTTGTAAACAACAACAACAACAGCAGCAACAAAATAATTTACATTAATTTCACAAAAGTATCTTTTAACTGCTGTGAACATTTCTTAGAAACATGAATACATGCCCCTGGAAAATGTTAAGTATAAGTATAGAATATCTACATCTATGTTAAATACATGACTATTTAGATTGTTTAAGATATTTAGGTAATGATTAGGAATTAAGAATAATGATAACATAGTGAGACTGGTCTTTTATTCTATTTTTGACAGTAATAAAATAATATTTGTAATGATTGTGTAAAATTACTCTTGTTTGATATTTGACTTATAATGTGTTAAAAATTTTTAAATGATTTGCATAGGAAAGAATAATTTTTAATGGTATCAATTCTTTTGTAATTTCAAAAGAATTAAGAACTTTATTCCAAGGCTGGTTACTCTAAGACTGTATTTGTTTTCTTGTTCTAGTTTTCATATTTTGGTAGAAATTAAAATTCCAAAAATTCAGTGGATGTTGGCATTCAGGAACATCTTCATAGATACTAATATTGAGTCCCTTAAATGGAATTGCTTCATTTCATTTGTTATTTTCACAAATAAACAAGATTATTGTATATTTTTTTTCTTTTCATTGCTATTGGCTCTTATCTTGGGAATACTTTTTTTTCCTAGCAAAGTAGAGAAAAGCAATTGGATTGATCAAGTAACATATGGCTTTCGTAAAATGTACATGCATAGATTTGGATCTTCTGTCATTTGCTAAACGTTTCTTCCAGAAAAGGTTATCAATTATTTATAAGTGATGCATAATTCCTAGGTATTCCAGTTATCACATACATTTTTTTGGTTGAGTTATCTCTGTAAAACTAAAATAAACAGACAAAAAAACCTCACAATAAACAAATCAAATCTTTGTTCTAAAAGCTGTAATTTACAAATAGTTTTTAGCCAACAACGAAAACATCTTTTTAGGTATTCTGCACTTTGTGTGAAGTATTTTTACCAATAGTTTTTTTTTTTTTTTTTTTTTGCTGACATGGAATTCACATGCCATATATCATCTCCTTCTATAGCATACATTTTAGTGCTTTGGAAATGAATTGTACGATCATAAATTTTCCAAGCCTAATTTTCACTTGCATTTCTTCAAATAGAGCTGTAAATTTTAGAACAGTTGATATAAAAAAAAGTTGATATAAAAGTTATATAAAAGTTGATATAAAGTTGATATAAAATTCTCTTACAAGAATTTGTCCAGCATACATCCTCTATAGTGTGTCTCTTCAAAATTCATTTTTGGGGATTATTTCCAAGGTCTCACACAGAATATTCAAGTGCACTGTCAATGAACTACATTCTATGTCCAAACAAGTTTTTTAATCCTCTTTAATACATACATAGAAGTGTAATGGCTGAATCATATACAATTCTCTTTGACATTTTGAAGACTTGAAAACTTACTTGCTAAAATGATTGGAGTATTATGCAAATCAATCTACTATGTGGAGTATATCAATTTCTCCACAAATTCATTATTATATTTTGCATCATCTTTTTATATTATGGTCCTACTAGTGAGTTTTCATTTTATTTTTTTCTTAGAAACTAAAAAGGAGATTATTTCATATGCTCTTCCTATTGAGTATTAATTTATATATGTTCTTTAATGAAATATCCTGTTCAGGAAAATAATATATAGAATTAGAAGATATAAAAGTACTTAAGACTCAAGATCATTGTAGCATTAACATTGTACCATTAACACATATGTGCCCTCGGGCTGGGAAGGTGGCTCAGTGGTAGAGCACTTGCCTTGCATGCATAAGGCCCTGAGTTCAATTCCTCAGCAACACATAAGCAAAAAAAAAAAGAAAAAAAGCCAGAAGTGGCACTGTGGCTCAAGTGGTAGAGTGTTAGCCTTGAGCCGAAGAGCTGAGGGAAAGCGCTCATGCCCAAAAGTTCAGGCCCCATGACAGGACCCCCCCAAAAAAATATGTCCCCTCTATCTGGTGGATATGTTTTCACTTCTTTCATACAATTATAAAAGCTTATCAGTTGATATTAACCAGTATATTCTTCTTTTCTTTAGCCACTAATGCTTTCCATGTCAAAATTTTTAGAAACCTTCACTGATCCAATGTCATGAATTCTTACATTTATGTTTATAGGTTTTTACATCTCACATTTAGTTTGATAATCATATTTTATTTGAAAATTATGTATAAGGTTTGAGGAGGTATTCTAAGCTCATTCTTTAAATCTTGAGTGGCAATAGTGCCAATACACCCATTTAAGATTCTATTTTTATTTCATAAAGTCATGGCATCCTCTTCAAAATCTGTTGACCATAAAACTAAGATTTTATTTTTGATAAATCTGTTACATTCTTCTATGTGTCTGTTCTTATAGTAGAGCAATATTGTCTTCACTATTAAACATGGTAACAAGATTCAAATCTAGTATGAGGGCTCAAGCTACACCATTTTACAAAATTGTTCTGACTGACCTATATTCCTTGAATTTACGTACAAGTTTATTGAGCAGGTGGACCAATATTCTGCAGATTTATCTAGATGTTTGATAGTTACTCATATTTTGCACTTTGTGCAAACACACGATCTCAGATATTACATATAGTAAAATGTCTTAAGAGAATGCTTGAAACAACTAAAATTTATTTAGGAATGAGTTAAAATTTACATAGAACTATAGCACAATAAACCTGAATGGTAATGACTTGAGCTGTACTACAGAGGAGAGTGAGAGAGGATAGAATAGAATGATGGACCACATACGAACTGTATGTCATTGGTTTTGTGTATGTCATTGGTTTTGTGTTTCAAAAAACAGAAAGTGTTCAGAGAAGAAAAGGAGGAAAATAATTAAAGTGTCCTGAATCAAGTTTCTTTTTAATGCACCTAATAGTGTGGACTGAGAGTCAGAGAAGATGGGAAAAAATAAAATAGAAAATAAAGCATTGTATAGACCTGTTACAATGTAAAGAAATTGTAATAAGAATATGATAATTAATTACCAAAGAAATAAGAGAAAGAATAGGTAAACTCTAAAGGCAAAAAGAATGAAGAGAGAAAAGAAGCAACGTAAAAACTTTATCAACAAACGCAAGAGTTTGGAAGTGGAAATATTCGAAATAACAATAAAATTTGCTAACATGGATAGAATATGGATCACATTGTAGCATATAGAATTTTGAAAAAACATACTAGGAATGAAACTTAAAAGTCATAATTTAAAGCACTATTTACATTATAATTGCACAGTATAGTTCAATGGTAAAAGCATGGTCTAGCATATGTGAAACAATGCTGTGATATCCCAAGCATTACAAAGTACACACAAAGCATACACAAACAAAAACCACATAAAGACACACACATAACACATACACATATTTGGATTATTATTATCATATTAAACAAAAGAAATTATCACAAATATTAAAAGTAATTTAATATAGGAAATCAATATTGCTTGTACTATTTAAACGTTTAGTAGAAATAAAATAGTCACAATATACTTGGATTCTTATAGATTAAGTTAATTGAAAAATAAGAAATTGAAGACATGACAATCTTTGCAAACAAGTTTTAAATAATAAACATTTTGAAACATTTATCCTTTTATTTTGACAAAAGATTGATGTTACTGGTGATAACCAGCTGCTCTATACCTCACTAGGGATGGCTATATCTCTAATCATTTCAATCTGGATATTTTTATAATGAGATCTCAGTTTCTCAGACTATCCTGAATTACGAACCCTATTCACCTTTACTACCATAGGTAGAAAATGGAAGCCACAAATCACCATGCCCAGCTCAAACGTTTTTTTATTTTTTCAATTCAAGTACAAATATTTACAAAAAAAGTGACAAAGTTATGAAGCCTTTCTTAATGAAATATGTGCTTCTTGGAAATATAGTAAGTATTTGTTACCTGGAAAATATGTTTAGAATTATAAGAAAATAAATTTATTTAAATTCACCTTTCATATATAAATAAGGAAATAATTTTAGATATTCACATGTTAAATATTTTAAAAGCAAAATATATGTGTCTGAATAATTTACATGTGTTAAAACCATGCAAAATTAAATTAACTACTCCTACAACTATGAAAAAAGAATTACCCTAAAGAAACAAAAGAGGTTCAAAATTTGGAATTTAGAAAATAAAATAAATTGTACTGTTTAGTTGACCTAAATAACTGCAGACCATCTGTATATCAATTTTATAATGAAAATAGATGAACAAAGAAAGCAAAAGTACAGTAGTTGTTTGAGTGTACAAATAAAATCCATGGAGGGTATAACAATGTTCCTTCCATAAGAAATGTACTCATTACCTTACTTATGTAACTGTAATCCCTCTGTACATTACCTTCACAATAAAATTAAATTGAAATTAAAAATGAAACAAATAATATACCAATAAAGAATTCTTAAAAACCATTGGTTAAAACTTTGTAAAATCTGTCCCAAGTACCCAAAGGATATATTTTGATGATAATATTTAAATGCATAAATTTCAGCAGAGAAGCAAAAAGTTTAATAACTGTTATAAAGTAAAGTAATAAATCAGAATATAATCCTATAATAATAATTAGATGATTTTTTTAATTTTAAATTTAATTTTTACTGTGAAAATACTGTACAGAGGGATTACAATTATACAGGAAAGATAATGAGTACACTTCCTATCAAGCATTGTAGCCTCTTCCTTTGTTTCCCCTTCCCATCCTCTCCCTATCCCCCTACCAAATCTTTCTCACCCCCCACCAAAGTTGTAAGTTCGTTTTTCCATATGACGACTTGTACATCTCACTGTTGAAATGGATCAACTTGTACACCCATTTAAATGATTTGTTTTTTCCCTTCCCCTCCACAAATTATACCAACCTCAAATACAGTGAAAGCAGGGGTTATACTATGGAGTAGGGACATACAAAGAAATAATCTTATAAATGTGTTAGAAACAATCACCTGAAAGAAAAAGAAAACATTGAAATACATATCTTGGAGTTCATTTCCCTAACAACAACTTATCTGACCTTTTCTGCTTGACTCAGACATATACTAGTTATGGCAAATAAGGGAAACCATGGGGCCTAAATTCTTTGGGCATGGCTTACTTCACTTAATATAATTTTTTCCAAGTCTTTCCATTTCCTAACAAATGGTGCAATGTCATTCTTTCTGATGGAGGCATAGAATTCCATTGTGTATATATACCACATTTTCTTGATGCATTCATCTACACAGGGGCATCTGGGTTGGTTCTATATCTTAGCTATGGGAAATAAGGCTGCAATAACATAGTCATGCTGGTAGCTTCAGTGTGGTCTTGTTGGTGAACATTGGGTAAATGCCCAAAAGTGGGATTGCTGGGTCATAGGGGAGCTCTATGTGGAGTCTGTTGAGGAACCTCCATACTACTTTCCAAAGTGGTTGAACAAGTTTACACTCCCACCAACAATGCAGTAAAATGCCCTTCTGTCCACATCCACTCCTGCATCTGCTGTTATTAGAATTCTTGATTATAGCCATTCTAACTGGGGTGAGGCGGTATCTCAATGTTGTTTTGATTTGCATTACTTTTATGGCTAGAGAGGTTGAGCATTTCTTCATGTGTCTATTGGCAATCCTTTCCTCTTTAGAGAACTTTTTCTGTAAGTGTTTAACCCACTTATTTATTGGCCAGTTGTTTCTTTGAAAATTTGTTGTTGGGGAATTTAATTTTTTGAGTTCCAGTTATATTTTAGATATGAGACCCTTGTTTATTGTATGGCACTGAAGATCTTCTCCCAATCTGTGGACTTTCTATTGTTCTTGCTAGCTATGTCCTTTGCCATGCAGAAGCTCTGCAATTTCATGCAATCCCATTCGTCCAAACATTCTTTGATGTGTTGTGTTTCTGGTTCTCTATTAATAAAATTTCTGTCTGTGCCATGGTGACCTGGGGTTTCTCCTATTCCATCCTGTAATGTTTTCAGAGTGGATGGCTTGACTCCATGGTCTTTGGTCCATTTGGAGTTAATTATGGTGTAGGGTGATATATAAGGATCTACCTTTAGTATTCCAGAAGTGATGAACCTATTTTGCCAGCATCATTTACTGAAGAGGCTGTCTTTCTTCCATTCTATTTTTTTAGCTCCCTTATCGAAGATTAGATGGGTATAGGTCTGTAGGTTCATTTCTGGGTTTTCAATTCTATTCCATTGGTCCTGAGGTCTGTTCTTGTGCCAGTACCAAGATGTTTTTATTACTATGGCTTTGTAGTAGAGTTTGAAATTTGGTATTGATATTCCTCCAGCACTGTTCTTTCTGTTGAGAATCGTTCTAAATATATGGGCTCTTTTATTGTTTCATATAGATTTTTGGATTGCTTCTCCTATTTCCTTGAAGAATGAGGATGGAATATTGATTGGTATCACATTGGGTTTGAAGATAGCCTTGGGAAGTATTGCCATTTTCATGATGTTGATCTTTCCAATCCAGGAGCATGGGAGTTTTTGCCAATTTCTAAGTTCTATTTTGAATTCCTTTTTAAAGTTTTCATCATAGAGGTCCTTCACGTCTAAGGTTAAGTTAATTCCTAGATATTTCATTTTTTGTGGGGCTATTACGAATGAAATTTCTTTCCTAATTACAGCCACACTTTTGTCATTGTTGGCATAGAGAAAAGCCATTGATTTTTGAGGGTTAATTTTATACTCTGGTACTTTGTCAAAGTTTTGAATCAGCTTGAGTAATTTAGGAGTGGAGTCTGTGTGATTCTTTAAATACAAGATCATGTCATTAGCAAAGAAGGAGAGTTTTATTTCTTCTTTCCCCATTTGGATCCCCATTATGTTTGCATTTTGTCTTAATGATGTAGCTAGGAATTCTAATACTAGATTGAATAGCAGTGGAGAGACAGGATATTCTTGTCTCATTCTTGAGTTAAGAGGAAATGGCTTTAGTTTTTCACCATTAAGTACAATGCTGGCTGTAGGTTTGTCATATAAACTCTTTATTGATGAATGTTTCATGGATTCCTAATTTTTCCAGAACCTTCATCATAAAGGGGAGTTGGATCTTGTTAAATACTTTTTCTGCATCTATTGAAATAACCATGTGGTTCTTATCCTTGCTCTTGTTGATGTGATGAATTATATAATTGACTTGCGTATATTGAACCAGCTTTGCTTCCCTGAAATGAATCCTGTTTGATCATGGTATATGATATTTGGATGAATTTTTGAAGTCGATTGGCCAAAATTTTGTTGAGAAGTTTTGCATCAATGTTCATTAAAGAAATGGGTCTATAGTTCTATTTCTTTGATGAGTCCCTCCCTGGTTTTGGGATGAGGGTTATGATGGCTTCGTAGAATGAATTCGCTAGTGAACTTTATCTTTTCATTTCATTGAAGAGTTGGAGGAGTATTGGTGTGAACTCTGATGTGAATGTCTTGTAGAATTCTGCTGTAAAACCATCTGGTCCTTGGCTTTTCTTAGATGGAGGTCTCTTATTGATATTTCTATTTCAATACTTGATATGGGCCTGTTAAGATGATTTAACTCATCTTGTATTAGTTTCAGCATGTCAATATTTGTTAGGAAAAGGTCCACTTCTGCCACATTCTCAAACTTATTAGCATAAAGTTTTGAGAAGTATTCCCTTATAATGTTCTGAATCTTGGTTGTTTCTGTAGTAATTTTTCCATTCTCATCTCTAAGTTTATTTATTTGGGTGTGTTCTCTTCTTTTTCTGATAATATTTGCTAAGGGTTTGTCAATGTTGTTTTTGTCAAAGAACCAACTCTTTGTTTGATTGATTTTTTCTATGTTTTTTTGGATTCTAATTCATTTAATTCTGATTTAATTTTAATTATTTCTTTCCATCTAATGGTTTGGGATTTATATTGCTGCTCTTTTTTCAAGGAGGCTGAGATGTCTCATTAAATTGTTGGTTTCAGATCTCTCCAATTTGTTGACGTAGGAACTCAGAGCTATAAACTTGTTCCTGAGTACTGCTGTGCTGTGTCCCAGAGGAACTGGTGATTTGTGTGCTCATTTTTGTTGAATATCATCAACATTTGAATTTCCTTTCTAATCTCTTCCATGACCCACTCGTGATTCAGAAGTGTGTTATTCAGCCTCAGTATGTTACAGGACTTTTTTGCTGGCTTTTGATGTTGAATTCTAATTTAATTCCCTTGTGGTCTGAGAGAATGCAAGGTATAATTTCAATTTTTCAGAAATTGGACAAGTTTGCTTTGTGGCCTAAAATGTGGTCTATTTTGGAAAATGTTCCATGTGCTGCTGAGAAAAACGTGTATTCTGAAGCTGTTGGGTGAAATATTCGGTAGATGTCTGTTAAATCTTGTTGATCTATGTAGTTGTTTATATCTGCTGTTTCTCTGTTGAGTTTTTGCCGAGCTGATCTATCTAGTGGGGAAAGGGATGTGTTAAAGTCTCCAAGAATTAATGTGTTTGGATCTATGTGGGATTTGAGGGAATGTAATGATTCTTGGATAAATTTGAGTGCTCCATTTTTTGGCGAATAGATACTTATATTTTAATATCTTCCTGAAGGAGAGATCCATTAATTAATATGTAGCAACCTTCTTTATCTCTTCTTACTAATTTTAATTTGAAATCTTTTTTATCTGATATTAGGATTACAACTCTCGCCTGTTTATTGAGGCCATTTGCTTGGTAGATTTTTTTCTAACCTTTCACATTGAAAACATGTTTGTTTTTATGGGCAAGATGTGACTTCTGAAGGCAGCAGATAGAAGGATAGTGCTTTTTAATCCAGCTAGACAGTCTATGTCGCTTTATTGGAGAGTTAAGTCTGTTAATGTTAAGAGATAGGACAGAGAGGCATTTGGGAGTTCCTGCCATTTTATCCACTTTCTTGGGGGATGTGGCAACTGAGTTCTTCCAATGGTTCTTGGATTCTCAGTTTGGGTGCAGTTTCTTGGCCTCTATTGTGGTCTTATTGGTTTTCTATGTGTAGGACATCTTTAAGAAACTTTTGTACGGCTGGTAAGGTAGAGATATATTGTTTCAATTTTTCTTTGCTATGGAAGGAATTTAGTTGACCTTCGTTTATGAAGGAGAATGGAGTTGGGTACAGTATTCTTGGTTGATAGTTGTTCGTCGGTAGGGCATGTCATACATCATTCCAGGCTCTTCTTGCTTTGATTGTCTCTGCTGAGAAATCTGAGGTGATTCTAATTGGTTTCTCTTTATAATTGATTGATCTTTTCTCTTTGACAGATTTAAGGATGTTTTCTTTGGTCTGAATTGATCCTGTTTGGATTATAATGTGACAATAGGATGTCCTGTTCTGGTCTGGTCCATTTGGGGTTCTAAAAGCTTCTTGTATTTGAATAGGCCTATCTTTTTGCATGTTTGGGAAGTTCTCTGCTAGGATCCTGTTGAACAAATTTCCTAGACCATTAACTTCTGTCTCTAGGTGCTCCTCTACACCCATTATCCTCAGATTAGGCCTTCTGATGGTGTCTTCCAAGTGTTGAATAGATCTATCATATTTCTTGGATTTGTCTTGAATGGTTATATGTTCTTTCTCTATAATATCTTGGCTGTCCTCAATACCGAGATTCGATCTTGTGCATGGTCTAACCTACTGTCAAGATTTTTACTTTGTTTTTTATTTCTTTTCCTTCGAGTTGGTTGGCTTTGATGGCATCAAATTCTTTGTTTTAGATCTTGTATGAACTTCTTTACTTCCTTAATTAGGTGTTCAGTGTTTACTCTCAAATTACCTAGTTGTTTGGTTATGGTTTCCTTGGACTCCCAATCCTTCTGTTCTTTTGCATTCAGCATTCCCTTTGTGGACTCCCTGAGTTCTTTCACCTCTCTGTTTATAGATTCCATGATTGCCTTTTGATCTTTGTGTATTTTCATCATGCTCTCTCAGTTTCTGTATTACTCTTTGATTAGCTTCCTCACGTTCATGCGATTCGTGTTGCTCTCTTTGGGTATTTTTAGCCTGCTCACGCCATTCCTGACTTTCTCTTTGTCTGTTCTCAGCTAGCTCCCCCAATTCCTGTCTATTTCTTTGACTGGTCTCAGCCTGCTCATGCCATTCCTTTATTTCTCTTTGAGTGTTCTCAAGCTGCTCATGCAATTCTTGTATCAATTTTGAGTAGCTTCCTCAAACTCATGATATTCCTGTATTGACCTTTGGTTTGCCTCCTCTCTCTCCCTATCACGCTCATACAGATTCCTTTGCAGGTTTTCAATCTTTTCATTTACCATGTTTACCAGTATTGTTTGCAGAGCTTTTTGGGAACTCTCTAATGGATTATTCATTATCTGTTCTGTTCCCTGAGTATCATGAGTGGGAGTAGGATACCCGGACTTGAACTTTTTCTTGTGTTTTTCCGGATTGTCCTGCACATTTGGGATGAAAGTAACACCAGATTTGTGCTAGACCACTATCATAAGGTAAGCATCAAACAAAGTCTGTAGTTGCACCATCAAAAGTCTGAAGATACACTCTAGTTCAACAGATATATCTATTCAACATCAAACAACTATGTATTAATGGGCTACGAACCGCAAAGAAGAATTTGGCAAACCAGAAATTATCCAGTTTAGGGAGAGATGTGGGTAAAAATAGGAATACAGGGATGTGGAAAGGCAGAGGGTGAGTTAACAACTAAGTCCTAATCTCAAAGCGGGAAATAGGTTGAATAGAATGATAGTAGAGAGAGAGAGAGAAAAGAAGGAGAGAAAGAGAAAAAAGAGACAAGAAAAAATAGAAGAACAAATATTAAAAATTAAAAAGTGGAACACTTAAAATCTTAAAAATTATGCAAAATACAATGTTATATTCAGAGAAGAATTTGTATAGGATAAGATAAGGGTAGGGATAGAAAGGAGACATGAAAAACTTAAAAATAGGAATGCTTAAAATATTATATAGATATAAAGAAATAGTACTGGTATTAAGGAATTTAAGTCTAACAGGTTTTGAATTGAGTAATAAATTTCTGGATTAAGTGTGTACACAATATGTGATAAGGTCTAATATTCGACTATGGGTATATCTGAGGATGAGCAGAATAGCAATTAAGTTATGTAAAAAGAACAAAAGAGAAAAGGTGAAAAAAATGAGAAGGAAAGAAAAAAAGGATCAAAAGGTCAGTAGAAATAAAAAAAATTATAAAAATAGAAAAGAAAAAAAGAAAAATACACACACACACTTATACCCCGAAAATACAAATTATAATAGGAAGAAAAAATAGTTTATAGAAAACAATTTTTTAAAAAAATGTTAAAAATTAAAATTAAAAAAATTTTAGGTAAAAATTTTTTATAAAAAGAGTTCTTTGACTTTTTGGGGGAGATGGGAAGATCCTGTATCTCCCTTGTGTCATTAACCAATCTCTAGTTGGAGTCTCTGGTCTGTTTGTGGTGTGTGATTTTGCTGTGGCTTGGTTGGTTTCTTAAGTCGTTTAGTTTGAGCAGGCAGAAAAATGCTCTCCTTTACCCAGGATTTTGTGATCCTCCTCCCAGGCTGGTTCAATGGGAGAGAGATCTGCTGTGAGTATCACAAAAGTGAAACATGGTTGTTTCCTCTAGTTTGGAGATGCTGTGATGAGGTTAGATTCTGGATAGTGTTCAGGCCTTTCAGCAAACAGTAGTTTTTTCCTGAGGGGCTAGCTTTTGAGACACTCACAGAGCCCAGCCTGGAGCCTTTCTCAGGGTTTAAGTTTACTGAATTTCAATTGATTGTCAAGGCTGCTGTAGGGAGGGGCAGCCACTGTTTCTGTTTATCCAATGAAGAAATAAACTCCTGGGGCTGGCAGAGCTTGCTCAGCCCAGGTTGGGTGACGTTTCCCTGGGTGGAGCTGAGCCTAGCAGGTCAGGTTAGGTTCCTGTGACCTGCTAAATGACTCTTGTTTTCTTCCAAGGCCTGAGTTGGAGCTAGCAACTCAGCAAGACCTGTGTCAGTATCAAAGATGGAGATCTCTGGTAGTGGGGGGAGGGGTGGCCTTCCCTCCTCTGCTCCCTTAGAAAGAATGAGGATGTCAGGTTCTACTCACACCGAGTCTTGGTTCCTGGTTTGTTTCTTGTCTCCAAACTGCATGATGAAGATATCTGCTACTTGTCAGTTCTTGCTGGGGTTGAGTAGAATCTGCTCACCCACTGCATCTGGTGCCTTTGTCCCGGACTCTCTCTGTTGCAGGTACGCCAGCTAAGGATGGCCGCAGCAGCAGCCGCCGCTGCCAGTTGCTCAGATTTGTCTCCTTGCCTGTATTTTCCCTCTCTGGACTAACTCTCTGTCCTGTGATAGCACACTTTGTGTGATTCTCTGGCTTAAGACTGTTCACTGGAACAATAAAACTGCTTTCTATGGGAGAGCTTGTTTAGCCTCCAGCTTTTCCTCCCCCATCTTCCCGGAACTTTCTCTAGAAGAATTTTTAGTGATACTCAAATATGTAAGAAATGAGGCAATTTGACATTCGTTTGCACTTGATAAGTGAGAAAGAATTTTCTAGGTATTTTAAAATATATAATAATATAATGAAGAACTATTCTGTCACATCGTATGATAATCAGATTAAGATATTCGAATAAAGGACACATTGTACTATGTTTTGGGATGTTAATGTATATAATTATTTCGACTGAGGGAAATTGTGGGGATTTCAACTTTGGATATTCTTGCTAGGCTGGCATAATAGCAGTGGTTAATTTTAGGATAAGGATTCCCTTTCTACAAGAACATACATCTTATCTGTCCTTTTAGCATCAGAGTTGCACATCAACTTGTCTAGCTTCCTACCTTAGCTGGCCTGGGTCCTGCAGTCCTTCCAGTCTTAGCTCCTAGTGCAGGATGGTGGAAATGATCCATTGCGCCCAGCTATAGATTGAGAAGAAAGTCCACTAAAATTTGGCCTGGGATCTGTTCTCAAGCCTCTTAAGTAGTTGAGAGTAGAGATGGGAGCCCCTGGTGCCAAGCAGTAACATTATTTTTAAAGCAATTAGACATATATGAGTTAGGCTTGTGAATAAAAGAGC
The DNA here is from genome assembly GCF_019054845.1 of Dipodomys spectabilis. NCBI lineage: Eukaryota > Metazoa > Chordata > Mammalia > Rodentia > Heteromyidae > Dipodomys > Dipodomys spectabilis. The sequence continues at coordinate 543,618 of NW_024871011.1, forward strand.
AGTGAATCATAAAGGACAGTCAGAATTTTAACTAGCGGGCTGGGAAGATGGCTCAGTGGTAGAGCGCTTGCCTTGCATGCCTGAGGCCCTGGGTTCGATTCCTCAGCACCACATAAGCAAAAAGAAAAAAGCCAGAAGTGGTGCTGTGGCTCAAGTGGTAGAGTGCTAGCCTTGAGCTGAAGAGCTGAGCGACAGCGCCCGGGCCCAGAGTTCAGGCCCCACGACCAGACCCCCCCCCCAAAAAAAAAAAGAATTTTAACTAGCTACTCAGAGGCTGAATCAGTTTAGTCGGCTACTCAGGAGACTGAGATCTGAATACCACTGTTCAAAGCCAGTCCAATCATGAAAATATATGTGATTATCGCCAAAAGACCAGAATGGAGCAGTAGCTCGAGTGGTAGACAACTGTCCTTGGCCACAGAAGCTTAGGGAAAGTGCCCAGGCACTATCAAACTTCAGGAATGATGAATATACATGCATGAGCACCTGCATATGTGCGTGTGCGTACACATGTGTGCGTGTACACACAAACACATTAATGAGTATTTCAATGCGACCTTCTTCATTTTTTTACCTTTTTGTACTCTGTTTCCCTGAATTAGTTCACAAATTAACAAAATCAGCTAAGTTGCTATTTACATCAACTCATCATGTTTCTCTAAAGTCTATTCTCTTTTTTCAAGCCTGCTTTTATTTGACCCAGAAGTAAATTATTCAGGAGGGCAATTCATCTCCCTCAACTCTGTAGTATTAGATGATTGTTTAGGTTCTTCCTAGTTATATGATTTGGTGAAATCCTGCATCAAACAGCGTATTTATTTCACAAGAAGGGAAGTCTTTGTCAAACAATTAATAATAGGTTTTTCTCCTCCTGGCAAGCATGTGTAGTTTTATTATCTTCATCTATTTCATGATCTGTCTGTGTATGCCAAAGATTACTGCGAATATAAAAAGACCCTTCTCAGCACTTAGCATTTGTATACCACTCATAGTTATGAAGGTGTTTAAATATTACTAAAATTGCTTTGGAATAAATAATGTTCACCTTCACTATATTGCGAAAGAAGAATTGGTTTATCAGCAATTTAGGTAAGAACGTGAGTGAAAGAAACAAAAGGAAAGTTTGGAACAACTCAACACATCCATTCAAATGAAACAAAACAACCCAAGGAAACACAAATTACTTCGGTACTCAAGAGCCTGCAGGAAATGCAAAGATTTTTTTTAAAAATCAGCTATGGTAAGCTTTTGAAAATCCTGACTACATGGGAGTCTACTGTTGTGAAGATAATGGTTAAAGCCCAGATTGGACAGAAAGATCTGTACACAATGCCATGCCATGCACCTGATATTCTAAATTCTAGGAAGAATAACATAAAGTGGACTGAGCCCAACAGTATACACAAGGAGGAAGCCTGATTCTATCTGAAAAATAATCAGGATAATTTAGGCTGGGGGCAAGACAAAGTGGTAATAACACCCAGTTAGGAGACACAAGACACTCAATGCAAACTCTTTTATGGCTATTGAAGAAAAAATCTATGACTTTAAGTAATTGGAATGATTTTAAGATTTGAGTATTTGAGTGGAGAAGAAAAACCATGAGAGAGATAGAGTGAACCCATGTTGCGATCCTATCTACTTAAGCTATAATGCTGTGTGGTACTCCAGACATAACAGTTATCTTGCAAATGAGCATGGATATGCATTTGGGTGATGGAAATACTCTGCTTACACAGGTGTAAATTAGATTTTTGGCTAGATTGTAGTTCTTGAACTAAGAGCCTGTGTGTCCCTGAGCTTTATCTCTCAAGGCTACCACTCTACTACATTGAGCCACAGTTCCAATTCTGATTTTCTGTTCGTTGTTTGGAGATAAAAGGCTCATGGACTTTCTTGCTCAAGATGGCTTCAAACAATGATTGTCAGATCTCATCCTCCTGAGTAACCAGGATTCCAGGCATAAGCTGTCTATTTTTAAAAAATTTAGTAAATCATAGAATTACAGAAATTATAAATTATCATTACAACCGGTGTAATAGATATGCGTATGTATATATCAATGCATACAGACAGAAATATTTTAATGTATCTTTGTATCTACAGTAGATTTATGAAACATCAACCTTCGTTGTAAAATAAAATGGAAACAAAAGTTATTAAGGAGCAAAACAAAGGGAATTGTCACATGTTATTTTTTGTTGAATGGAATACGAATTGCAAGAATCAGTTTGGGAAAACCATTTTAATTTAACAAAATGGATAATGGGTATTAATTCCAATCTATCTATTTGCCAATATTGTTCATCCTCACACATGAGTGTCAAAATCAAACCATGATTTTTGCTTTTGTATTTAATACAACAGTAATAATTTGGGGATTGATGTAATCAAATAAAGATTAAAATAATATTAAGTGAGGCTATGAGTTAGAGCTGAAAATATTTTTAAATATTATAATAGCTAATTGAATTGAATTTTTCTTACATTTACGCTATTGTCCTGTCCCTCATTTCCACATTAGAAAAGTACATAGAAGGTTCTCACTAAATTATATGTATAACCATGAAAAAAAATATTGAAAGAATATGGGCACAGTGTGGTTTTAGCTTATTGAGACCTGTAGGGGGGTAGTGTGTTTTTTAGGACTTCAAAACGTTGTGATGGAGATGAAGGGAGGGATGTGCTTATTCTGGAAAATTGTCTAGAGGATTGCTCCCAGAAAGATAGTGATGAATTCTTCCAAAAGGATACAGTAAAGTCTCTTTCACAACCATGTTTACTGCTGCACTACTTACCATAGCCAAGTAATGAAAACAGCCCAGATGCCTTATGGTGGAGGGATGGTTGGAGAAAGTGGCTCATATATACAAAATTGAATTGCACCCAACCATTATAAAGATTGTTACATAATTTGCAAAGAAATAGATAGATCTAAGAATATGTTAAGTAAACTAAGTCAGAGCCAGACACATAAAGGACACATGTTCTGTCGCGTATTTGGAATGTAGGACTTTATGCAAGTTTACACAACAGTATTAACAAAAGCATGATGTTTGCAGAGGTGTACTTAAAAGGTGTAAATTCTTATAAAATTGAACTTTTATTCCAACAAATTGAATACCAGGAAACTATCATTTGGAAGATATGAGCGGAAGTCAAAGGGAAGGAATAAAAAGAGTTATGGACGAAGAGAGGGAAGGCATAATATTCAATGTAGAAACTAGAAAAAATGAAAGTGGGGTGAGGTTTGAAAGGGCATGGGAAAGCTATGTAACGATCCATTGTACTTATGAACTGATTTGTTAAATGGAAATTACTTCGTACAACTATTTAAAAAATATAATTTAAAAAAGGAGTCGTCTAGATCTTAAATTATATTTTCTAAAATCATGAGTCAAAATAATAGCATCCTATACAGAAATTTTCTTTGCAGGTATTTTCCTCATAATGACAGAAAAGTGACCAACATAATGAATATCAGTACATCACATTGCATATCCTAAAGAGACACATTAAAAAAATCACAGTAAAAATTTTAGAATTCATCATATGATAAAATATCAGGTAGAAAGGATCAAATGCTGATTGTTTTTCCAAGTACGTTACTTTTTATGGTATCTAATTTAATCCTCACAATAATCCCATAAAGTAGAACTACTTCCATTTCTAATTCTCAGATGATGATATTGAAGTCTTTAGAGTTGGAATTACTAGTGAAGTCTTTAGAGTTGGAATTACTAGTACTACATTGCATAAATGGTAAATCTTAGCCGCTGGCCCATTCACACCGTATCAAATAACTTCATTCTAATTTATGACTAAAATACCAGCACTTAGTCTACTAATTCTAGGAAAATTTCCCAGAATTATTGTCCACACTCTAATAATATTTCACTTTATCTTTGTTAGAAAATAGGAAAATAAGCCGGGTGCCCGTGGCTCCATCTGTAACCTTATCTACTCAGGAGGCTGAGATCTGAGGAACGAGGTTCAAAGCCAGCCCAGGCAGGAAAGTCCAAGAGATTCTTATCTATAATAAACCACTAGTAAACCAGAAGTTTCATTGTAACTCAAGGGGTATAGTGCTCGACTTGAGTGGAAGAGTGCAGGGACAGTACCCAAGCCCAGAGTTCAAGCCCCACAACCAATGTAAAAAACAAAAAGGAAAAAAGGAAATAGGTAACTGTAAAATGAAAACTCCAATTTCATAATCAATTTATACCTCCCTGGTGAAAGGAACTACTAAACTATAACATTCTTGATTTCTAGCTCAAATTTGTAGAAATCATATTCTTTCCCATTACAACACTGCAGTACCTGGGGACCCCCATCTCTGTTTAACACAGTCATCCTGAAAGAATGACCTCCCCAATTCCTGATGGAAACACTTATGGACCAATCATTTCCACATGGTAGCTCACCTAAGTTGTTTACCATTAAGGATATTTTGATTGCTTTTTATACCCAACATTTTGAGAGAAATGTACTACTTTAAAATGCTATTGAAGCAAGACTGAAGTAAAAATCACCTTTGACCTCAGATAAATACATTACCTTTCCTATACCCAAAAATGCAGTCTGACCGATCACTAATGGTAGGAATGAGAGGTTAAAAGTCATAGACACCAAGATCTAAGCATGAATTAAAGGCTCTCCAACTTGTGAATACAATTGGTTTAAAAAGACATCAATACTACTGCATGTTTTTCACCAAAATTTCTTGTGATACTGAAGATTCAATCATAAAATATTAACACTTGAAAATAACTCATTTTCTTGGAAGTAAGACACAAAACACAAGATTAATCCTAATCATTTTCAAATACCTTTATTTTTTCTATAAATTCACTCTTATAATTATAAAGATTCTAAAACTAAGTGAAGTACAGAGATGCAAAGAAAATGATTTAACTGCATCATCTACATTCAAAAACTGTTATTAGAAAAGAAAGTTATACTAATAATTATCTTACCAAATTCACTTATATCCTTTTATTCTATTTCATTTACTTTCATAAAAACTGGGTTTTCACAAAATGATGCATAAAAACAGCCTATATACCCACATACATCTTCAGATCTTAACAATATTTATTTCAGAAATGTCTTTAGCTATATAGTTAATGATCTGAAATAATACTAAAATATTCAATGCCTTTTCAGAAATTGCAAGACTCGCTCTGGGTTGTTATTTATATTGGAAAGATTCGAAAAGCCTTATTTGTTAAAGTTGTGATAGTTACTCCAACAAAAGAGCCATTAGTGAAGATCCCATTGCATGTACAAAACAAGTTCAAATGCATCCACAATCTGGAGGTGACATATACTTTTTGTTTGTTTTTGAAAGGTATATCCACAATACTGATTTTCAGTCAATATCATGGGATATTCAAACCTAATAAATACAGGGTTGATTATCTTAGTGAGAATAGATATGATGTTACAAAGAAAGTTATTTTCAACAGAAATCCGTAAAGATTTTATCCACCTTGTGTTTCACAGGAATAACTAGAGAGTAATACCTGTTTGGTCAAGTCGGTCAAACTCACTCCATGAGTATATCTTAAAAATATAACCAATTTAAGAGATCAAATACATATTTTGTACTGACAGTCATCTTACAGCAATAATTTACTACCTAATTATCTGTATCTTCTTACCTAACATATAATATGTGCTGAAAGTGGTCTCTTTTATCTAACTTAATGTTATATATGCTTTGATTATGATGATGTTATTATTTGGAAAATAAAGTGTACAGAAGGGTGGCTCCACAGAAATGATGACAGAACACAGATAAATGAAAACATTGCAACACAGTTAGCTGTTTTCATCCTCACCCTGTCCACATTGGCAAGAATCATTTCAACAGCATACGCACACATATACACATACACACGTGTGCACATGGACACACATATACTTGCATGCTAAATTCAGGGTTTAGTCCAAAAAAGTACAAATAAAATATTAGTGATTAGGACAAACGTTAATTTGCCTTATTACAAAATAATACAGAATCCAGTCACCATGGGTGTTACATTTTACTTGCCTCGCCACATGTGACCACTTAATTTATTTTAATTAATTAATTCATTCATTTGTTTGGTGCTAACACTAGGCTTGAACTCAGGGCCTGGCTCTGTCCCAGAATTTGTTGGTTTATTTTTTTGTTTCAGTTTTCTCAGGCCTAGAATTTTACTGCTTGTCCCACAGCTCCATTTCTAGCTTTTGCTGGTTACTTTCAAATCAGAATCTAATGGACCTTTTTTTGCTTTGTCTGATTTCAAACCACAATCCTCAGATTTCATCTTTCTGATTAGCTAGGATAAACACATGAGCCACCAGTGTGGCTTCTAGTTTTTCCTCTATAGCTATCTAATAAGCTATCTAAGCAAATACTTAGATAGTAATTTAAAACTTAGAGTATAGAAGCAAGTTGCACAGTTATGATATCGTCCTGTCAGAAATTTAAGCTAGTAAATTTCTTCTTAAAACCATAACCAAAAATACCATGATATAATATAAGAGAACTCACTATTGAACATATGAGCTTTAAGAGTTTTCTAATAGATCCATTATTTGTTACCCAACATTAGAAAAAAACTGTATAATGCGGTAGTAAAATAGAAGTCCTTTGTAGGCATACTTAATTACCTTGCTTTTAAAGACACTTGTTTTCATATAAAAAGCAGGCCTGTCTATTGTCTTCATGTGATTTTGATGATTGAAGATGCTTAATGAGAAGTCAAAGTGTATTACTAATCCTTTGGTATCAATTAAATCTCACCTTTTCTTCTGTGAACATATAATGATTAAAGCAATAGTTCAGAATCAGCAAGCAATAGTTCAGATTCACACTTCCAGTGCAAGTGGATCACCAGTAATTAATCCTTGATACCATTTTCCACAAAGTTTTGTCCCATATACAATCGACCTGACTTCTCTAGCAGCTTTCCTAGCCTAGACCTATTCCTTCACTCTACAGGAAAAGTGTGATTCAACTGATTTCAGTCAGATCTGTTACTAGAATTATCAGGGATTTAGATTCTTGTCTGCAATTTGGTCAAAGCTATGTCTCTCTATGCACGCTATTAAAAAATGTATTTACTAACTTCAAGTAAATACATAAATTCTATTTTCCTTTCTTCTTTTTTTTCTCTCCCTCTACTTTCATCCTACCAAATCTATTTCAGGCTTTGAGATTAGGACTTAGTTAACTCTCCCTGTGCCTCCCCACATTAATCTATTCCTAATTTTTACCCACATCTCTCCCTAACCCTAATAATTTCTGGTTTTCCAAATTCTTCTTTGAGGTTTGTAGCCCATTAACATATAGTTGTTTGATGTTGAATAGATGTAACTGATGAGCTAGATTGTATCTGTAGACTATTGAATGTGCAAATTCAGACTTTGGTTGATGCAGGCCTTAAGATAGTGTTCTAGCACAAAACTGGTGCTATTTTCATCTCAAATGGGCAGAGTAAGCCGGAAAAACACAAGAAAAATGGCAAATCTGAGTATCTCAATTCCCAATCTTGATAATCAGGGGACAGAACAGATAATGAATAATCCAGAGGAGAGTTCCCAAATAGCTCTACAAACACTGCTGCCAAACATGATAAATGAAAATATTGAAAACGTACAAAGGACTCTGTATGAACGTGATAGGGAGAGAGAGGAGGCAATCCAAAAGTTTATACAGGAATATCATAAGCATGAGGAAGTTACTCAAAAACTGATACAGGATTTGCGTGAGCAGCTTCAGAATATTCAAAGAGAAAGGCAGGAATGGCATGAGCAGGCTGAGGACACTCAAAGAGAACTACAGGAATCCCACGAATGGGAAGAAGCTAATCAAAGAGTAATACAGGAATTGAGAGAGCAGGAAGAGAATACACAAAGATCACTAAAGGCATTCATGGAATCCATTAACAAATAGCTGAAGGAAGTCTGGGAGACCACAAAGGGAATGCTGAATGGAACCCAACAGAAGGAATGGGAGTCCAAGGAAACCATAAACAATCAACTAAGTGATTTGAGAATAAACACTGAAGACAAAATTAAGGAAGTAAAGAAGCTCATACAAGATCTAAAACAAAGCTTCAACAAAGAATTTGAAGCCATCAAAGCTGAACAATTAGAAGGAAAAGAGATAAAAAATGAATTAGAAAGTCTTGACAGCAGGTTAGACCATGAAGAAGATCGAATCTCGGGGATTGAAGACAGCCTAGATATTATAAAGAAAGAACATACAACCATCCAAGACAAGTCCAAGAAATATGATAGATCTATCCAACACTTGGAAGACAACATTAGACACCAATCTAAGGATAATGGGTGTAGAGGAGCACCTAGAAACAGAAGTTAATGGTCTGGGAAATTTGTTTAACAGGATCCTAGCAGAGAACTTCCCAAACATGCAAAAAGATAGGCCTATTCAGATACAAGAAGCTTTTAGAACCCCAAATGGACCAGACCAGAATAGGACATCCCACTGTCACATTATAATCCACCCAGGATCAACTCAGACCAAAGAAAAGATCCTTAAAGCTGTAAAGGAAAAAAGATTAATCACCTATAAAGGGAAACCAATTAGAATTACCTCAGATTTCTCACCAGAGACAATCAAAGCAAGAAGAGCCTGGAATGATGTATGCCATGCCCTAAAAACAAACAACTATCAACCAAGAATACTGTACCCAGCTAAACTCTCCTTCATAACTGAAGGCCAAATAAAAACCTTCCATAGCAAAGAAAAACTGAAACAATACATCACCAAACCAGCCCTACAAATATTCTTAAAGATGTCCTACACATAGAAAACCAACAAGACCGCAATAAAGGCCAAGAAACTGCATCCAAACTGAGAATCCAAGAACCATATGAAGAACCCAGTTTTCGCAGCCCACAAGAAGGTGGATAACATGGCAGGAACTCCCAAATACCTCTCAGTTCTATCTTTTAACGTTAACGGACTTAATTCTCCAATTAAGCGACATAGACTAGTTGGATTAAAAAACAAGACCCTTCTATCTGCTGCCTGCAGGAGTCACATCTTGCCAGTAAAAACAAACACATTTTCAATGTTAAAGGCTGGAACAATATCTACCAAGCAAACGGCCCCCATAAACAGGCCGGAGTTGCAATCCTAATATCACATAAAATAGACTTCAAATTAAAATTCGTGAGAAGAGATAAAGAAGTTCGCTACATACTAATTAAGGGATCTGTCCTTCAGGTGGATATTACAATTCTAAATATCTATTCGCCAAACAATGGAGCACCCAAATTTATCCAAGAAACACTACTTTCCTTCAAATCCCATATAGATCCAAAGACATTAATTGTTGGGGATTTTAACACACCAGTCTCCCCACTAGATACATCAACTCGGCAAAGACTCAACAGAGAAACCCCAGATTTAAACAGCTGCATAGATCAACAAGATTTAACAGACATTTACCGAACATTTCACCCAGCAGCATCAGAATACACGTTTTTCTCAGCAGCACATGGAACATTTTCTAAAATAGACCACATTTTAGGCCACAAAACAAACTTGTCTAAATTCAGAAACATTGAAGTTATACCTTGCATTCTCTCTGACCACAAGGGAATAAAATTTGAACTCAACACCAAAAGACACCAAAGAAAGTCCGGTTTCACATGGAGGCTAAATAACACATTGCTGAATCACAAGTGGGTCATGGAAGAGTTTACAAAGGAAATTCAAATGTTCATGCTATTCAACAAAAATGAACACACAAATTACTAACTCCTCTGGGACACAGCAAAGGCAGTACTCAGAGGCAAGTTTTTAGCTCTGAGCTCCTACATCCACAAATTGGAGAGATCGGAAACCAACAATATAATGACACAGCTAAACCTCTTTGAAAAAGAGCAGCAAGATAAACCCAATCAAGTAGAAGGAAAGAAATAATTAAAATTAAATCAGAATTAAATGAATTAGAATCCAAAAAAACTATAAAAAGAATCAACAAAACAAAGAGTTGGTTCTTCGAAAAAATTAACAAAATTGACAGATCCTTACAAATCGTATCAGAAAAAGAAGTGAACACACCCAAATTAATAAACTCAGAGATGAGAATGGAAACATCACCACAGAAACAACCAAGATTCAGAACATAACAAGGGAATATTTCTCAAAACTTTATGCTAATAAGTTTGAGAACTTGACAGAAACGGACCTTTTCATAGCAAATATTGACATGCCAAAACTAAACCAAGATGAGTTAAAACATTTTAACAGGCCCATATCAAGCATTGAAATAGAAACAGCAATAAGAGACCTCCCAGCTAAGAAAAGTCCAGGACCAGATGGTTTTATAGCGGAATTTTACAAGGCCTTCAAAGCAGAGCTCACACCAATACTCCTCCAACTCTTGAATGAAATTTAAAGAAAAAGTTCACTACAGAACACATTCTATGAAGCCAGCATAACTCTCATCCCAAAACCAGGCAGGGACTCATAACAAAAGAGAACTATAGACCCATTTCTTTGATGAACATTGATGCAAAACTTCTCAACAAAATTTTGGCCAATCGACTTCAACAATTCATCCAAAAAATCGTACACCACGATCAAACAGGATTCATTTCAGGGATGCAAACTTGGTTCAATATACGCAAATCAATTAATATTATTCATCACATCAACAGGAGCAAGGATAAGAACCACATGGTTATCTCAATAGATGCAGAAAAAGGATTCGACAAGATCCAACACTCCTTTATGATGAAGGTTTTGGAACAATTAGGATTGCATGGAACATTCCTCAATACAATAAAGGCTGTATATGACAAACCTACAGCCAGCATTATACTTAATGGTGAAAAACTAAAGCCATTTCTTCTTAACTCAGGAACAAGACAAGGATGTCCACCTCTCCACTTCTCTTCAGTCTAGTAGTAGAATGCCTAGCTACAGCAATAACACAAGTTGCAGACATAAAGGGAATCCAAATAGGGAAAGAAGAAATAAAACTCTCCCTCTTTGCAGATGACATGATCTTGTACTTAAATAAAACTCTCCCTCTTTGCAGATGACATGATCTTGTACTTAAAGAATCCCACAGCCTCCACTCCCAAATTACTCAAACTGATTCAAAACTTTGACAAAGTAGCAGGGTATAAAATTAACCCCCCAAAATCAATGGTCTTTCTGTATGGCAACAATGAGAAAAGTGTGGCTGAATTTAGGAATGCAACTCCATTTGTAATAGCCCCACAAAAAATAAAATACCTAGGAATTAACTTAACCAAAGATGTGAAGGACCTCTATGATGAAAACTTTAAAATCTTGAAAAAGGATATCAAAACAGAACTTAGAAAATGGCAAGACCTTCCATGCTCCTGGATTGAAAAGATTAACATCATGAAAATGGCAATACTTCCCAATGCTATCTACAAATTCAACGCGATACCAATCAAAATTCCAAACTCATTCTTCAAGGAAATAGAAGAGGCAATCCAAAAATTCATATGGAACAATAAAAGATCCCGAAGAGCCAAAACGCTCCTCAATGAAAAGAACACTGCTGGTGGAATATCAATACCAAATTTCAAACTTTACTATAAAACCATAGTAATCAAAACAATATGGTATTGGCATAAGAACAGACCTCAGGACCAATGAAATAGAATTGAAAATCCAGAAATGAACCCTCAGACCTATAGTCATCTAATCTTCGATAAGGGAGCTAAAACAATAGAATGGAAGAAAGACAGGCTCTTCAGTAAATGTTGCTGGCAAAATTGGTTAATTACTTGTAGAAAACTAAAGCTAGACCCGTATATATCACCCTGCACCAGAATCAACTCCAAATGGATCAAAGACTCGAAGTCAAAGCAGACACTCTGAAAACATTACAGGATGGAATATGAGAAACCCTAGGTCTCCTTGGCTCAGGCTGAAATTTTCTGAATAGAGATCCGGAAACACAACAAATCAAAGAAAGGTTGGACAAATGGGATTGTATGAAGTTGCAGAGCTTCTGTATGGCAAAGGACATAGCTAGCAAGATCAATAGAAAGCCCACGGATTGGGAGAAGTTCTTCACTAGCCATACAACAGACAAGGATCTCATATCTAAAACATACTTGGAACACAAAAAGTTAAATCCCCCAACAACACATCCTCAAAGATACAACTGCCCAATAAATAAGTGGGCTAAAGACTTAAAGAGAAACTTCTTTGAAGAAGAAAGAAGGATAGCCAATAGACACATGAAGAAATGCTCAACCTCCTTAGCCATAAAAAAATGCAAATCAAAACAACATTGAGATACCACCTCACTCCAGTTAGAATGGCAAAAAACAAGAAGTCTAACTACAGCAGATCCTGGAGGGGATGTGGACAGAAGGGAACCTTACTTTATTGTTGGTGGGAATGTAAACTTGTTCAACCACTTTGGAAACAGTATGGAGGTTCCTGAAAAGACTGCACATAGAGCTCCCCTATGACCCAGTAATCCCACTTTTGGGCATTTACCCAAATGTTTACAAACAAGACCACACTAAAGCTACCAGCACAACTATGTTTATTGCAGCATTATTTAACATATCTAAGATATGGAACCAACCCAGATGCCCCTCAGTAGATGAATGGATCAAGAAAATGTGGTATACATACACAATGGAATTCTATGCCTCCATCAGAAAGAATGACATTGCCCCATTTGTTAGGAAATGGAAAGACTTGGAAAAAATTATATTAAGTGAAGTAAGCTAGGCCCAAAGAAACATAGGTCCCCTGGTTTCCCTTATTTGCAATATCTAGTATATGTATGAGTCAAGCGGAAAAGATCAGATAATGTGATGTTAGGAAAATGAACCCTTAGATATGAATTTTAATGCTTTTTTCTTTCCTGCATTTTTTCTAAGGCATTTATAAGATTATCTCTTTGTTGCTTTGTATGTCCCTCCCCACAGTATAACCCCTGCTTTCACTATATTTGATGTTAGCATGAATTGTGGTGGAGATGGGGAAATACAAGTTGTTTTAGGATACAGGTGGACCTGTTGCAACAATGAGAAGTACAAGTTGTCATGTCAAAAACGAGCTTTACAATGTTGGTGCGGGGGGGGGGGGAGGAGGGGGGAGGATTGGATGGGGGGGTGGGGGAGAGGCTGGGAAAGGATGTGAAGGGTCAACAAAGGAGGAGGCTGCAATTCTTGGTAAGAAATGTACGTATTATCCTGCCCATGTAATTGTAACCCCTCTATACAGTATGTTCACAAAAAATAAAATAAAATAAAAAGACAAAAAAAGAAAACACAGAACAAGAAAAAGGGAGGGATCCCCAAGAAAAACACAACTGGGTTGGGTGATTCAACGGAGGGTCCAGCCAAAGGTGATGCTGCCTGGGGTCTCCCCTGCCTTTGGACACAATCACAGCCAACAATGTCAAGAATATCAAGGGTCGCTGTACCACCAATGATCTGCAGAGGTGCTAGCGACAAATGTTGCCCACCCTGGACTGCAGCAAAAGAGGAAAAACAGTTACTGGGTGCCAAGATCCAACCACTGAAGCAAGAAAAGATAGACCTTCAGGGACGACTGGAGAAAGAGAGGGACAAGATAGCTGAGGTGCACGAAGAACCAAAAACAGAGCTAGAGATCCACAAGCCACCCATACAGAGGTTGGTTTCTGCAGAAAGTGATTTACAATCTGCAATGGCCTAAGTGAAGCAGGTGGCCAATGACAGAGAAATGGAGCAAGAAGCTCTCACCTGCCACCTGCAGGCCACAGAGTGGCGCATGGCAGAGGTGGAGATGGCCGCTTCTGCCTTCACTGCTGCACAAAAGGAGATCGAAATGTTCTTCGAACAGCTGAATGATATGACACTTCAGCTAGTGGAAAAGACCAGAAGCTTCAGTGACCTGAAGGAAGTGAACACAGTGTTGCAGGAGAAGATGGAAGCACTCTGGACACAGAAGAGTAACAGGAAGACCAGAATCTGCAAGTTCCAACAAGTGCTGGTGGAGCGGGAGGTAATGAAGAGACTACTGGACAACCTGAGCTGTATGGTAACCTCAGAAAATCTGGAGAGAGACACCTTCACACAGGACCTGTGCATTGAGCGGTCCTCATGGAAGGAGGAGGCTCAGTGGCTGACTGACCAGGTGAACCAACTGACAGAGGAGAAGGAGCAAAGGGAGAGGCAGGTGCTAGACCTAGAGAATGAGCTGGGGGAACTGAGAAGGAAGCTGACAGAGCCATCTCAGGCTGAACAGCAGTTGCAGGCCCAGGCCTCCACACACAGATGGAGTTGAAAAACCTGGAGGAACAAGGTCACATCCAGGTTAAGGAAAACCAGAGGCTCTGTCTCTAGAACGCGGAGCAGTGGGAGCAACAACGGAGACTCGAGGAGAAGGCCAAGATTCTGCAGGAGATCCCTGAGACCCCCATGATGCGCATGTGTGTGTGACCCATAGCCAGAGGAATAGCTGGCCCTGCTGTGGGATGCTATCCACAGGGTGAGCGGTGAGAAGGAAGAGCTCACCATCATCCTGGACTCAGAGCAGCAGGTGAAGAAACATCTATGGGAACAGCTAGATCACTTAGAGGAGAAGATAGATGAATGGAAAGAGTTGTCCGAGAGACAGAGCCATGTGGCTTGGGAGCTGCAGGAGCAGCAGGAGCAGTCCCTGGCCCAGCTGCAGGAGCTCAGAGCCACCTGTCAGCAGGACATTGCCTCCAATGAGCGGCTGAACTCTGAGAAGGAGGCCCTGCAGCAGCACCTGCAGAAGCAGACCCAGCTGCTCGAACAGCTGAAGCAAGTGCAAGGCCCAACCAACTGGGGGGACCAGGTGGTGCCCCCAAAGTGGCAGGACATGCACAAGTGCCTAGAAGCCACCAGAGCACAGGAGGAGTGCCTGCAGGCCCAGCTGAGCTTCCTGTGAAAGGGAAAGTCATGAGCCCTGGAGAATCAAAAGGTGAGGAGGTAACTCCCCCAGACGTGACCAAGCAGAGGCTGGAGACGCCCCCTCGCCCGAGAGGGACGTGTGTCTGTGAGTGCTCTTAGAGGCTGAGATCCACAGGAGGAAACTCCTGCTGCAGGAGCAGTGGCCCTGCTGCAGGTGCCCGGCCCACACGGCAGCACAGTGCCAGACAGAGCTGGAGCCACAGGCCCCCCGCTCCGTGAGCTGCCACCACAGCAGGCGTAGGGATAGGAAGTGGGACACGTGGGCATCCAAGAAGAAAATCTGCTTTGTCCATAACCTGCATGATGAAGTGGACTTCCATAGTCCAGCAGATAAGCTCCACCATCGATGCAGTGAGCTGTTGGCATACATACGCACTGTCTAGGAGTCCCTCATGGGGTGTAAAGAGCAGATATTCGTCCAGGATGAGCTGTGTTGGGAGAAAGCCAAGCGCATGTGCTGACTCTCCCAGGAGAAGATGGAGAAGAGAGAGCTTCAGGAGCTGCTGTTGCTCCTCACAGGAGAAGGCACAGACAGCAGGCTCCAGCTCCTTGCGACCACCACTGCTTCAAATGCCTCAGGCTCTGGGGTGGGCGAAATGAGGAGCAGAAAGGTTTTAAACAATTGCAACTTCAAGACACCTAGGAAACTGGCAAAGAACAGGTCAGAGTTCCCGAACCTGTAGATAACTCCCCCATGGAGCACGTCCTGCAGCAGATGCCCCACATCCAGAGTGGCCTGCAGCTTGCGGGGATCATGCAAGGAGTGCTCCCCCCTTTTCTTCTGTACACTGATCTGGATGATGACTCTCTATATGACATACTGACTTTCAAAAGCCTTAGCAGTGGTCAGGTGGCCTTCTCTCAGGACTCCATCTGCCACGAGATGGGATGGATAAACTGTGGGTCAGGTAGGGCAGAGGCTGCTGGGATGCAGCCCAAATTCAAGGGACATATAATAGCCCATTGGTGGCCAGAGAAGAGACCCATGTTATGCTTATCACAAACAATAAATTGTTTTCAAAGGGAAGAAAAGCCTCCAACAAAGATTGGTTCTTCCAGTCCTGGGCGTTGAACTCAGGGCCTGGCCACTTTCCCTGAGCTCTTTTGGTCAAGGCTGGCACTCTACCAGTTGAGCCCCACCTCCCCTTCCAGCTTTTTCTGTATGGAATTGAACCCAGGGTGTCAGTCATGCTAGGTGACCATCTACCATGAGCCACATTCTCAGCTAAGATGATTCCTCTCCCCCACCCCAAACACATATGGCCATTCCTCAGATAAATAAGAAGTAGGGGCTAGGATGGATATGAAGCACAAGTCTGGTTCACACAGAAATACTCCTCTGCCCCCTCTTTGATCCACTTAGTTGAACTTTCTATTCTAACATTTAGGGATGAGAGAGGGAGAGATGAGTCCCGAGAGAGGAGTACCACAAACAGTGGCCCCGTGAGACACACAGCCTACTTCACACAAGTGGTCCTCTAGATTCTGATCTTACCTGACTCAATGTGGAGTCTACATTATCTCTCCACAACTTCAAGGCTCAGGATGAAATAAAGGTCAGCCCTGACTTCAGCCCACACACAGGGTAGAAGCTCCTAATCTCAGACTGACTTCCACCTCTGACTGCCCCGAGTTAGGCTGGACCCACCATTCACCACAATGTTGGCAGTGATGACCTCATGGATGGAATCCAGTAAGAAGGTCTACGGTAAAGAGCAGAAGCAGCTGGGTGAGAAGAGTGGTAGGAGGCCGGGTGATTGCTTTGGGATCTTCCTCCTTGGAGCCCTCCCATCAAGCCAGAGCCATGCTAACCCAAAGCATGGCCAAGGCCAGGGTGTGAGACAAGATGGAGGAGCACAGGACTAAAGGAGGTACTGCTTTGTTTTGGAGCACTTGAAAATTCCAATTATATTTGGCCCAAACCAATCCCAAAGTCAACATGCAATGCCTCTCCTTGTTGTTGTCCATGAGCACTGTCCCTGAGCTCTTTTTCTCAAGGCTGGTACTCTACCACTTGATCCACAGGGACACTTGTTTTATGATGATTCATCGAGGATAAGAGTCTCACACACTTTCATGCTCAAGCTGGCTTGGCACCATGATCCTCCAGATCTTAGCTTCCTGAGTATGGAGGATGGTAGGTATGAGCCACCAGTGCCCAGCATGAGAAGCCTTTTGAAGGCATCTTGGAGAGTCTGTAAAAGGAGCCCCAAAGGGTCTGGATAGACCACGACCCAATCAAGGAGATGGGATTGGGGAAGGGAGACCTTCTAGCCATTCTGTTCCCCAAAATTAAAGATGCCAGGTGGTGGTGTATGCATCGAACACCTAGGTCAACAGCCATCAGGCTTAGTGGGGAAAAGGTAGAGAATACCCAAAGAATGCAGTGTAGAAATCTCTGATTTTGCATGCATGTGGTGTGTGTGCGTGTGTGTGTGTGTGTGTGTGTGTGTGTGTGTGTGTGTGTGTGTGTGTGTGTGAACTCAGGGCCTAGGCTCTATCCCTGAGTTTTCTTGCTCAAGGCTCATGTCTGCAACCTGAGCCACAGCCCCACTTGCCTTTTGATGGTTAATTGTAAGTAAGTCTCAAGGACTTTGATTGGGGCCCTAGGGAAGGAAGAGGAAACACAACTCACAGGTACAATCCCTATGGTGGGTGACCCCTGCCCCCTGGTGGTCAGATGCGTGATATGCAGCCCCATGCCATTGTTCTCTAGATTTCAATTTTGGGAAGTGACCAGGGCCAAGCTGACTTTTGTTCACCCTGATTGCTGATGCCAGAGCAGGTCTGTTCCCCCTAGGCCAAGAGAGCTCCAGGAGGCCCAGCACCCAGGGACACAAGGAAAGGAGAGGTCAGTTCCAGGCCGAGCTAAGAGCCTTTGCACACAGACACCCCAACTTGGCCTTCCCTTCCTGATCACCATAAGACCTGTCAAAGACCAACACAAGAAAACAAAATTGGAGCTATGGCTCCAAGTGGTAGAGCTCTAGCATTGAACCAAAGAGCTCAGGGAAAGGGACTCCAAGATTTGAGTTCAAGACACCCAGTTGAATCTCCCCCATAAAACACAGGTTGGCTAAAGTAAACTAGTAGGATTTGTGAAGTGTTTCTGAAGAATGGTGATACTGAAGAAAGCACCCTAATTCTAATGACAGCTGAACTTGTGACATATAGCTATGTGCTGAGTCGTTCACAGGGTGCTTTTTGCTGGGGCTTTTCCACATTGGGGTTTTGTGCTGAGTCCTCAAAAAGGTGCTGTTTGCTGAGTCATCCCAAAGGGTGGTATGTGCTGAGTCCATTACATAATGTACTGTATGCTGAGTCCTTCAAAAGGTGCGGTGTGCTAATTCATCCCAAAGGCTGCTGCTATGTGCTGAGCCCTTGAGAAGAGAGGGATGAGGTGAATTTTTCAAGTGCTGTGTGCCGAGTCCTTTACACAGGGTGCTTTGTACTGTCCTTCAAATGGTGCTGTGTAGTGAATCCTTTGACAATGTGGTATGTGCTGAGTCTTTCCACAGGGTGGTATGTGCTGAGTCCTTCAAAATTGTGCTATGTGCTGAGTCTTTTGAAGGGTGCTGTGCACTGTTTTACACAGGGTGCTACATACTCAGCTTATCAAAGGAGGCTGTGGGTGCTCTTAACACAGGGTGCTCTGTACTGAGTCCCTGGGAAAGAGTCCTACATGCTGAGTTTTTTAAAGCATGCTATGTGCTGAGTCCTTTACACTGCGGGCTATGGACTCCCTCCTTCAAAGGGTGCTGTGTGCTGAGTACTCTACACAAGGTGTTATATGCTGAGTCCTTCAAAGGGAGCTGTGTGCTGAATCCTTTACTCAGGGTGCTTTATGCTGTTTTTTGAAGTGTGTGCTGTGTGCGGATTCATCTCAAAGGGTGCTATGTTCTGAGTCCTTGAGAGGTTGGTATCCCCAACAATCACACACACACACACACACACACACACACACACACACACACACACACACACACACACATACACACACACGAGGGTCACTGTGTACCTGCTTGGTGTTTGGAGTGGAGAGAGTCTCCTCCAACAGTGGGGCTAGGGGAGAATCAATCCCCTGGGAAGGGACTGGGGTTGGGAGGGAGTGCTGAGCTGAGGTGAGGCTGCAATTGTCATGGCCTGGAAGCCTTAGGGCCCAATCATGTCTGGGCTTGCAGCCAATGGTGGGGGGAGGGGCCTAGCAGAAGAGGGGACATGGCCAAGGGAAGGAGCCGGCAAGGCCCAGGGCTCACTGAGATGGCAACAGTGGCCAGGGGCATGGGGGCAGGCACTGGGTGAGGGGGCAGGCACAAGGTGGCCCAGGACAGGAGTGGGGGCAGAGAGAGAGAGTGAGAGCAGAGAAAAGAGAAAGCACACTCACAAGGCAAGGTGTTTCATCATCTTGTGGCCTCTCCGAAATTGCACAGGTCCTGGTGGGGAGCACAGAGCACATGGAGCTGGCGCAGCAGGCACACTGCCACGAGCAGCCACGAGGAGGCACAGTGGCCATGGCAGCACTGAGGTTGAGAGCATGGAGGCGATGGTGGCAACTGAGGCAGGGGCAGCATTGGAAGAGGAAGAGGAGCAGAGGCCTCATGCAGCCGCTCTATGTTTCCACAAATACACCTGCCCCCTCCAAGCAGCATGGCATTTCAAACATATCTTGGACCGGCGTTGTCTCTCACAGTCGCCCAACAGAGATGGCGCACCCCTGGCCGGTTTTTGGCCCGACCCGGTCTGAGCCTTCAGTCTTTGGACTCCAGGCCTGCATGTACACAGAGCCACTGCCTAGAGCTTCTCCCAGCAGCACAGATGAGTGGCTGCCAAGGGCCCACAACCTGTGAACCCTCCCATGCCCCTTCTTCCCCTGCTGACGTGGGCCCATGCCTCCTGCCTCCCCTCTCACGTCCTTCCCTTGCCTGCACCGCGCCCCACAGTCCGCCATGGCCCTGCCACAAATGTGCCCCAGGGGTGGAGGGTGGAGGTGGGTGTTGACCCAGGGATCCCACCCCCATCCCTAGTAGACAGTGTCCCAGGAAACGGGAAGATGCAGGAAAGAGTGAGAAAGGGGAGCCACAGAGCCCCTGGCCTAGAGCAGTGGGAGCCACACAGTTGCGGATCTGCACCCTTCTTCTCCTTGGTGGGAACCTGGTGGCTTTAGTGAGAGGTGGGGAGCAGCACCTCACCTGCCTTCTTGGGTCTTTTCCTTTTTGCTGGGGATGGTGGGTGTTGGATACAGAAGGTAGGTCCTCCTTGCTGTGTGAGCCCTTGTCTTTTGTGCTTGATCACCTTTTTACCTGAGGAGGGTCCCACAAGAGCCCACCAGGGAGGTGAGGGCACTGGAGGTCAGATAGAAGGTGAATGTCTGGGAGGAACACACCCCTTCTGACACACATACTGTCCCCTCAGCCTGTCCCCCCATCCCAGCTGTCAACAGTCCTCACAGGGTGATCACATTTCTGATTACTGCCAGCATCTGCAGTTGCTCCAGGTCCATCTGGTCTCCTAGTCCTCCCCAAGAATCCACCAAGTCACCCGGACTCATCTAGGCTGGAAGTAGGGAGGCCATCCATGTATGTAGCCTTTAGGATCCCATCCAATTCCCCAACATTGCCCCCACCACAGGTCAGACACACCTCTGGGGCACTCTGACCTCCTGCTTGTTTTCAGTCCTGGCTCTGAGGAGCCACCTATCTCGGGACAACTTCACCAAGCATCCTGACCTGGGGATTTGGTGAATGGGGAGTCAAGGCTGGTTGTTCCCAAGGGAAAGGGTCTGGACCTGGAGAAAGGGAGAGGCAGGGTGGTTCAGCATTATAAGAGCAGTGCTTCCTTGGGTCGAGCCTTTGGTTCTGACAAGGCAACCCCCATGCTCCAGCTTGCACCTTGTCCCAGAGGAGGAACCAACAATCTCAGGAGAGGCACTGCTCTGAGTCTGTTTGTGTGTGTATTTGTGTGTGTGTGTGTGTGCATGAGAGAGAGAGTGAGAGAGACAGAGAGAGAGAGAGAGAGAGAGAGAGAGAGAGAGAGAGAGAGAGAGCATCTTTCCCTTATACAAGTTGACTGTACTCAGGTGAGTGATCAGTTGGAAAATTGCAGGTACTGCATGGATTAGTTTTCTGTCACAGTCTGGATGTGTGTGTGTGTTGGGAGAGCAGGGAGATGAGAAAAATGAAAATATATTTAAGTCACCATGTCTAAAAAGAGCAAAAGCATTTTATTTGTGTATGTGTGTGTGTGTGTGTGTGTTTGTTGTTCTTTTTTCATCAGTGCCAAGTATGAGTCTAGCCATAATTTTTGTTTTCTCCTTCACCGTTTCATGGCTCCTTTGGGGGAAGGTTTCAGTAGATGTTCCTTTCCACCTATCTCTTCCCTCTGTCCTGTATCCCACAGTATTTGCTGGGCCTGCATGGGTCTCCCCAGGAAGCCTATGTGAACCGAAGACCAGAGTGGACACCTGTGCTTCTGTCTTCAGCCTGAAGGCTTGTGAGATAAGTGTGACCACAGCTGCACTCTTCCAGCCAGACAGTCTGATCTTGTTTGTATAGTTGGAGCTAATTCAAGGATTGGGAATGTGTCTACAAAACATAATTAGGGAATGAGATGTGGGAGAGTAGGGCAGGGGCTGTGAAGCTAGGAGGTTCTGGGGAGTGGTGAATGTTGTTACATAGTAGATGGTTAACCACGACCAAGGATGAGGGGGCAACCTTACCCAGGGCATTGACAGTGTCAATGGGCATCTGGGCAAGGTGCTCCAGGCCCCCACTGGTGGTGTGTTCCCTCCCGGGGGAGTTCACCCGTGGGCAGTCCTCCCTAGAGTCCTGCAGACTCCAATCTGCGTCCCTCCAAAGCCATTTCCAGCTGGGCAGTGGAAGGCAAGTGTGTTTCTTCTCCTGGAGCCTGCTCGGTATCAGCCCATGGCAGTTAGCTAAGGCTCTCTGAATGACAGTTTCTGTAACCTGCTGTAGGCTGTCTGGAAGGAAAAGGGGACCGCTGACATTGGAACCCTTTAAGTTTGATTGGGACAACTGAAATGCCACGTTTTCCAGGGTTTTTTTCTTTTTGGGGGGAGGGGTCCAGTCGTGGGGCCTGAACTCTGGGCAAGGGCACTGTCCCTCAGCTCTTTCAGCTGAAGGCTAGCTCTCTACCACTTGTGCCAAAGTGCTACTTCGAGTTTTTTCTTTTTTGCTTATGTGGTGCTGAGGAATCAAACCCAGAGCCTCAGGCATGCAAGGCAAGCACTCTACCACTGAGCCACCTTCCCCAAGGCAAGCACTCTACCACTGAGCCACCTTCCCAGTCCCCAGGGTTTTTTCTTGAAGCTGGCAATTTCCACTAACACCTGGGATTATGGGTCAAATTAAATAGACCACTTCACCCACCAAACAATGACGTTCAAAGCAGCACAGGCAGAGTTCCCCAGCCAGATTGTCTCCTGCTATGAACGTCGTGTCTTGACTGCCTTTATGCAGCAGCTGTTGATTCATTCTCCTCTGGCTCTCTCTAGGGTGACCACCACAGTCGAGGATGTCATGGGGAGCAGAGATTATGACCTCACCATCCCTAGCCTGCCAGTTGTGAACAGAGATGATTCCCAGCACCTGCACTGGACTCTGGGAGATTCAGAAACCCAGAAGCCTCGACGATCCTTTCTCTGCAACATGAAACTTGGGGTCTGGATGTGGTAGAACATCCTGGCTGGCCCCGGGGTGGGTGGAAGATGATGAGGCACCTTGAGCCAGGCCTTCAGTTCATGGCAACCTTGTTCACACATGAGTGCCACAGAGCTGGTCAGCCGTTGGCCAGAGATCTTTGAGAAGATAGACATCCCAGACGCCCCAGAATCCAGCGAGTACATCGTGGCTCATATCCTTGGAGCCAAAACAGTTAATTGCGGTGACACCAGGAGGGTGGGAAAAGGGAAGAAGGAGAACTGGGAAAGCTACATCGGGTTTTGCCCCGCCCAGGATGCTTACCTGTATGGGATGGGACTTTTCTCTAGTATTGTCATAGGCAGATGCTCATTTATTTACCCAACAATGAGTTACAGTGTGCCAGGGTCCAGTGTGTGGGGAGGTCATAGATGATAAAAGGTTCGACTGCTGGTTCCACATTACATGAAGAAACCTTGGTTTGAGCTGGGTGCTGGAACATCATGCTTGTCATCCTAGTTATTTAGGAGGCTGAGTTAGAAGGTTAGAGGCTTAAGGCCAGGGCAGGAAAGACTTTACGTCTCTTATCTCCAACTAACTACCAAAAACATCAAATGGTCTGGTTCAATAGTGGGGCTACTGTGTGGTCCAAGGACCACCTTTAAGTCACTGAGCAGGATTCACTCCCTTTTCTACCAGGTGAAACACACCTGTAAAATTTTCTGACACTCATCCCAGATGTGCTTGTGTGTGAAAATTACTGTCTCTAATGAGGTAATGAGTCCCTAGTTTTATTTTTTCTGAAAAGGATGGATTTTGCTGTTTCCAGTTATACAGGTCACTAGTTGTAAAGGGAAAATATATTAGAAAGGGGGCCTGCCCACCATCTCCTCTATGTTCCTGTCTCAAGGGTAATAAGGGTAACCTACCACACTGTACCACCTCAGGCTGATACAAGTAACCACTTTTGGTATGGGAGGACTTTAGATTAGAGGTGCTAACGGCAAAAAATAGGAGAGAGAGTACATCAGTGCATCTTCCTCTGAAGGATTCTGTAACCCTGGGGGAGAATATTTTTTGGATATGACAACTTTAGGCTTGTTCTCCCATCCTGAGAAAAGGAGTAAACAGAGGTGCATAGAGGACACAAATCGAACTATCAGAATACACACACACAAAGACCAATAGCCACAGACACTTAACCCACATGTCCCACACCACTCAATTTTGACCTCTACAGAGATCCCAGATGACAGAGAGAACATCCCACATTGCCTCTTTAGGATGCTGCAGATGACCTCTGGAGGATGTCACATATATCCTCCCTAGGAGGCCCTAGATGACCTCTCATGGAGGTTCCAACTGGCTTCCCAAGGAAGTGTCTGATGACCTCCAAAGGAGGCCCCAGATGTCCTCTCAATCTCTCAATAAGGCTGAGATTACCTCTTGAGTAGCTCCCAGATGGCCACTCAAGGAGGCCACATATGAATTCCAGCAGAGGTTCCAGATAACCCTCTTGAGAAAGCGACAGATGACCTCCAGAGAAGGTCCTATATAGCTTCTCAAGGAAGTCCCAGATTATGTCTGAAGACCGTCAGATTTTTCATCAAGGTAACCCAAGATGACCTCCCAAAGAAGCTCCACGTGACCACAGGAGGTCGTCCTAAATTGCCTCTTAAGGAATCTCCAATAACTACTTTTGAATAGGTCTCAGGTGGCCTCCTGAGGAAGCCTCAGTTGACCTCTGCATAAATTCCAAGATGGCCACTGCAGAAGGCCCAAGAAGACCTCCAGGGTAGGTCTCAGATTGCTTCTCAAGGAAGTTGCAGATGCACTCTTGATGAAGTTCCACATAGCTTCCCAAGGAAGCCCCACATGACCTCTCAAGGAGTTCCCAGATGGCTTCCCAAGGAAGCCACAAATAACCTCTAGATAGGGTCCCAAAAACAGGCTTGCAAGCTTGCCCAGATGCACCCCTAGAGGTACCTATATGACTTTTGTCCATTTTGGTCCTCTGGAGACAAACACTCGAGGCCTTGAAGGCTGACACTCTCACCTATGGAGATTTTACACTGGGGCCAAGACCTGATGCCATCCAAACGGATTAATCTCCATGGGGTCTCCAAAAATTCAGACCTCTATTGTTCAAGAGAATCCATCGAGACACATTTAATATAATAAATGTTCTCCAAACCACCAACCCCCAAAATTATGATATCCAAAGTTCCAAACATCAAAGGACAAGCCTTTTTTTCCCCTTCCCTTTGTCTCTCCTTCACTACAGACCTATACTTCCTTTGAAGTCTTTCCCTTTATCCCTTCTACCAGTTCCTTCTCTTCAGGCCTCTCTACTTTCCACAGGCCTGAACTGCTTTGCCTGGGTCGTCAGTTGCCATCTTTAACCTCCTGCTCTCCCTCAACTTCCTCTCCTACCAGGTCTTTCCCCGTCTGCTATCACACCATTTCTTCCTTCCAGGACTTTTCAATTTTTATCTCCCCTTCCATTGCTCTGAACAAGCAGCATATATAAAGTCTGTACACTCCAACTGCTAACAGTTTTCAACTGTCACATCCCAAACTCCCCACAGCCCAATCATTTTTTAACAGTTCAACACTTGGTGATTAATGTACCAGCCCCACCCACAGAATCCCCTGTCCTCTCCAGCTGGCCTGGAGATGGGGCCACGCTGATTATCAGACCCTATAGATTATCGGGGCCCTGCTGATTATTACAGTATCCTCCTTGTGAACTAGTAGCCATTGAAATTGGAAATTTGATTGTGATATTGCCAACTCGTTGTGACATCACAAACCCATTTTGACATCATCATCAGCACGACATCACAAACCCATTGTGACAATATTGTCATTGTGAAATCATGATTCCATTGTGACATCTCAAATCTATTATGACCTCTTAGCTCCTTTGAAAAATCACATGCCCTTTTCAACACTACAGTCCCTTTGTTTACCCATATCCTTGTTGTTAACTAATGACAATTGAGATCAGACATGCCATTATAACATCAAAAAGTGTTTGTGACATCCTCAACAGTGTGACATCACATTTTCATTATGACAGCATCAGCTCATTGTGACATCACCAAACTCAATGACATAATCGCATTATGACAATTGTCATTGTGACATCATAGACACATTGTGAATGCCTATTCTGTGATTTCATTGTGTTTCAAATGTGGCATGAGAGTTGATATCAGAAACACATTTTTGTGCCCACATAACCATTTTGACATCATAATCACGTTGTGACATCACAGAGCCATTGTGATATAACTAATACCATGTGACATCACAAACCTCTCCTACCCTCAAAACTTCCGTGACATGCTGACATTGTGATATCTTAGAACTTTTTGCCCTCATAATTTGTTTCCAACCTCATATTTCATGTATGACATGAGATACCAGAAATTCACTGTGACATCATGACCATTGTGACATCACACTGACAGATGTCATGAACATCGTGTCACATTGTGACATCACAAAAAGTTTTGATGTCAAAATTAGTTGGTTATGCAATACAGATAAGGGGTCACAGTAGGTCTATGATGTCACAATTGGTTGGTGATATCCAAATGGCATAAAGGTTCTCAGTTATTATGGAATCACAGAGAATATGAGTTCACAAATGGACTGTGGTATCTCCAAAGGGATGTGTTGTCACAAATGTGATGAAGCCCTAGGAGGATTGTGATGTCATAGTGTGACACAATGGTCATGATGACTGTCAATATGATGTCACAATGGTCATGATGTCACAGTGGATTTCTAATATAACATATCATAACTGAAATATTATGTTTGAAAACAGATTACCAGCTCATAAAGGGCCTAAGACATCACAATTGCAACACGTCACAAAACATGTGGACAGGACATATTTGTGATGTCACAGTGTTGTTAGTGATATCACCATGGCACTGTGATGTCACAAAGTGATTGTGATGCCATATATTCATTAATCACAATGACTTTCTGATATCAACCCACCTGCCACATTTAAAACAGAATGAAATAAGAGAATAAGCATTTACAATATGACTATTACCTCACAATGACAATATAATGTCATAATGCTATGAAGTCATTGTAAATTGGTGATGTTGCAAGGAGGTGATGGTGTCATAATGAATATGTGTTGTCACACTGGTGATGGGGTCACAAAGTGTTTGCGATATTACAATGGCATATATGAATTCAATTGTCATGTGTTCAAATTGAGGATATGGTTACACAAAGGGACTGTGATGTCACAAATGCCATATGTGTTTTCAAAGGTACTTAGGGGTCATGATAGCTTTATGATTCACAGTTGTGATGAGGTCACAATGGGTTTTTGATGCTATAATGATTTTACAATATCTCAAACACATGTCCAGTTTGAATCACTACTATTTCACAATGTGCATACAAGTTCACAGAAGGAGCTTGAAGTCCTAAGGGACATGAATTTTTTTAAATGTTATGAGGTCATATTAGGTTTTTGAAAACACAGTGGGACAATGATATAACCATGGCAATGTCAACTCATTACATCATGTCAGAATATTGTTTTGAAGTCACAAATAGTTGATGATGCCACGTTGGTGATGAAGTCACAAAAGATTGGTGATGTCACAATGTGCTGGCCATGTCACAATGAAATGATGGTTCTCAATTGTCTTTAACTTACAATGAGTACATGAGTTCACAAAGGGAATGTGGTTTCTCCAAAAGTATGTGTTGTCACACATTGAAATCCTAAAAGGTTTGTGATGTCAGAATTAGACACAATGGTTATGACATCTGACAGTGTGATGACACCATGGTCATGATGTCACTGGGAATTTGTGATATCAAATGTCATATGTGAAATCTAATGAGGTCGCCAACAGATTATGAGGAAAAAAAGGCATGTCACAAAAGTTATGATGACAGGACAGGTTTGTGATGTCATGGTGTGTTAGTGATATCACAATGACAATGTGATGTGCAAAGGTATTGTGATGTCACAATGGTTATGAGTTCATGATTTGTTATGATATCCACCTATATGCCACATTTGAAGTAGAATGAAATCACAGAAAAGGCATTCATAAGGTATTGTGATGTCACAATGGTTATGAGTTCATGATTTGTTATGATATCCACCTATATGCCACATTTGAAGTAGAATGAAATCACAGAAAAGGCATTCATAATGTGTCGATGATATCACAATGACAATGTGAAATTATAATTTTATCATATTTTAGTTTTGTGATTTCACAATGAGCAGATGGTATCAAAATGACAATGTGATGTCACAGTTGTGATGACCTCACAAACAGTTTTTGATGTTAAAATGTCATGTCTGATTCTCAATTGTCAACACTTCACAGTGGGGTTTGGGTACACAAAGGCACTGTTATGTGACAAAGCTATGTATTTTTTCAAAGTTATAAGAGGTCATAATAGATTTGGGATGTCACAATGTGATCCTGGTGTCTAAAGAGCAATGTGATGTCACAATGGGTTCATGATGTCACAGTGGTTTTGAGGTCACAATGGGTTAATTAGGTCATGAGTTTGTAATATCACAATTATTTGTCCAATTTCAATTGCTACTAGTTCACCATGAGGACACTGTAATAACTAGCAGTACCCCTATAATCCACGGGAACAGATAGTCATCATGACCTCCTGGTCTGGACCACCAGAGAGGGGGGTGCATGCTGCTGGAGTGGGCAGGACATGCTGCTGAAAAGATAGGATGTTAAGCCTCACATGCTGAGCTGCAAAGAAGTTATTGGGCATGGACAATTGGGAAGTGATGATTGAAAACTGTTATGCAGGAAACATATTTTAGTGGGGGCAGGATACAGCCTATATATAGATTGCATGTTCAGAGCAAAAGAAGGGGGAAGGAAAAGGGGAAAGGCCTGGAAGGTAAGAAGTGATGAGACTGCAGGAGGATAAAGACTTGGAAGGAGAGGAAATTGAGGGAGAGCAGTAGGTGAAGGACGGCAACTGGCCACCTGGACAGGGCAGGGAAGGCCTGTCAAGAGTACAGCAACCTGAAGAGAAGGGAATGGTGGAAGGAAAAAAGGAAAAGACCTGAAAGGTAGGACAGGTCTATAGAGAAGGAGGATGAAGAGAAAGGAAAAAGCCTTGACCTTTGAAGTGTGGAGCATTGGAGATGATTATTTTGGGGGTTAGTTGTTTGAAGACCAGTTAAGAAATGGCTGGGCTGCTCTTTGGAGGTCTGAGGGTTCATGATTGAGGCTGCAATTAGCTCTGGGCATCCAGCCCAGGTCAAGGTAGTCGCTTGTTACAAAATTTATGAAGACAAGACAGGTTTGTGATGTTACATTGCATTAATGATATCACAATATCAATATGAGGTCACAAAGGGATTGCAATGTCGCAATGGTGATGTGGTCACAACGGGTTTCTGAAATCAACCTATATGCCACATTTGAGATAGAATGAAATCACAGAATAGGCAATCACATTGTCTTTATGACCTCACAATGAAAATGAGATGTCATAATGCTATGATGTCATTGTCATTATGGGATGTCACAATGGGCTGATGGTATCCTAACAACAATGTGATCTCACTCTGGAGATGATGTCACAAAGCGTTTGTACAATGGCATGTCTGATGTCAGTTGTCCTTTGTTCACAATGAGGATATGGTTACCCAATGGGACTGTGGTGTTACAAACAGCATGTGCTTTTTCAAACGTGCTAAGAGGTCACAACAGGTTTGGGATATCACAAGGTGATCGTGATATCACTGTGGCAATGTGATGTCACAACAGGTTTGTGATGTCATAGTGGTGATAAGGTTACACTTGGATAGTGATGTCACAATGAATTTGTAATATCACCATTACATGTCCAATTTCATTCTACTAGATAACAATGAAGATACAAGTTCACATAAGGTGCTAGAAGTCAGAAAGGCCATAAATTTTGTAAAATATTATGATGACATAATGGGTTGGTAAAAATGCAATGGGACAGAGATATCCCATTGGCAATGTGATGTTACCATTACATGAGATAGTATTGTTTTGAAGTCAACAAATAGATGGTGATCTATACAGGTGATGAGGTCACATAGGTTTGTGATTCACAATGGGATGGTGATGTCACAATCTCATGCTAGATCTCTAATTGACAAAGAATATATAAGTTCATAAGGGATGATGATGTATCCAAAGGCATATGTTCGCACAAGTGTAATGGGTCTTAACAGGTTTGTGATGTCACAATGTGACTCTGGTCATGACATCTGGCAATGTGATGTCACAGTGGTCATGATGTCACAGTGGATTTCTGATATCACATATCATACCTGAAGTAGGAGTTAAACAATTTATGAACTGAGAGATTCCAAAGAGATCACACTGGCAGCATGTCAAAAAATTTATGAAGACAGTTTTGTGATGTCACAGTGGGTTAGTGATATCATAATTGCAATGTGGTGTCATCAATGTATTGCGATGCTATAATGATTATGTGGTCACAATATATTTCTGATATCAACCCAGCTGCCACATTTGAAATAGAATGGAATCACAGAATAGGCATTCCAATGTATCTGTGATATCACAATGACCATGTGATGTCATAATGCTATGATGTCACAATTGGCTGATGTTGTCATAATGACAATGTGACGTTACACTGGTAATGATGTCACAAAGTGTTTGCGATGTTAAAATGGCATGTATGATCTCAATTGTTCATTAGCTCAAAATGAGGATATGGGTACACAAATGGCCAGTGATGTCACAAAGGCCATGCTTTCTTTCAAAGCTTCTGAGGTCATAATAGGTTTGGGATATCACAATATGATCATGGTGACACAATGGCAATGTGATATCACAATGTTTGTGATGTCACAACAGTGATGAGGTCACAATGGGTTAGTCATGTCTCATCAAGTTTGTAATATAACAATGACATATACAATTTCATTTTCTTCTAATTCACTATGAGGATACTGTAATAATCAGTGGAGCCAGAATTATCTGTGGGAGCCGTTAATCATTGTAAATTCTTTGCCTGGCCCACCGGAGAGTGTGGGGAATGCCAACAAAGGTGGAGGTGTCAAGCCTCACATGGTGAGCTGTCAAGAAGTGATTGAACATTGGGCAGTTTGGGAAGTGAAGGTGGAAAACTGTTAGGCAGAAGACCCGTTGGAGTGAGGAGGTGTACAAACTATATATAAGTTGCATTTTGAGAGCATTGGAAGGGGAGATAAAAATGAGAGCTTCCCGGATGGAAGAAAGGGGTAAGACAGCAAGAAGGGAAAAACCTGAGAAGAGAGGAAGCAGAAAAGCGGTCATTAGGGCAGAGTAGTGCAGGCCTGTGGAGACTGGAGAGGCCTGAAGAGAAGAAGGAAGTGGTGGAAGGGAAAAAGAGAATGACCAGAAAGGAAGGACAGGTCTGTAGTGAAGGAGGGAGTAATGGAATATTAAACGCCTTGCCCATTGAGGTTTGGAGCTTTGGAGATCATAATTTCTTGGCTGGTGGTTTGTAGACCAATTAAGATAGGGTGGGGCTGCCCATTGGAGGTCTGAGGTTTGGTGATCAAGGCTGATCTTGGACCTGGTTATCCAGTCCAGAATAAGGTAATCACAGTCTCCTTTCTAGTGTAAATTGGTTTAATATATTAAATGTGACACAATGGTTTGTCTCCTTGCCTTATAGGTAATAAGTACGTGAGTTCACAGAAAGAGCTTGAAGTCTCAAAGGCTGTGAAGTTTCTAAGGTTTGATGTGGCCACAATAGGTTTGTAAAAACACAATGGGACAGTGAAATAACAATGCCAATATCACAATATCATGTCAAAATAATGCTTTGATACCACAATTAGTTGCTGATACCATTTTCGTGATGAGGTCACAATAAGTTTGTGATGTCACAATAAGTTCATGATGTCAGAGTGGCATGGGATATCTCAATTGTCATTAATTGACAATGAATATATGAGTTCAAAAAGGGACTGTAATGTCTCCAAAGGCATGTGTTGTCACAAATGTGATGCCATTCTAATAGCTTTGTGATGTCACAATGTGACACAATGGTCATGACATCTGGCAGTATGATTTCATAAGGGATTTCTGATATCACATGTCATACCAGAAATATGAGATTGAAAACAGATTATGAGCTCACAAAGGCCCTACTATATGATGATGACATCATGTTACACAACTTAAAAGAACAGGACTGGTTGTGACGGCATAGGAGGTTAATGATATCACAATGGCAATGTGATGTCACGAAAGATTGTGATTTCACAATGGTTTTATGGTCAAAATGGGTTTCTGAAACAGAGTGAATTCACAGAATAGGCCTTCACACTGTTAAGTCATAACAATGTCACTGTGATTTATAATGCTATGATGCCATTGTTGTTTGGTGATGTCACAATGAGCTGATGGTGTCATAATAACAATTTGATGTCACTGCTGATTTATGATGTTACAATGGTTTTGAGGTCACATTATGTTTCTGATATCAACACACATGTCAAATTTGAAATAGAATGAAAAAGCCTGGTGCCGGTGGCTCACACCTGTAAACCTAGCTACTCCGGAGGCTGAGATCTGAGGATCGCAGTTCAAAGACAGCTCAGGCAGGAAAGTCTATGAGACTCTTATCTCCAATGAAAACCACTAGAAAACCAGAAGTGGCTCTGTGGCTCAAGCGATAGAGTATTCACCTTGAGCTGAAGAACAGGGACAGCACCCAAGCCCAGAGTTCAAGCCCCGGACCGATAAAAAAAGATTAAAAACAGGCATTCATAATCTTGTTATAACATCACAATGGCGGTGTGATCTCATAATGCTACTTTGTCATTGTAGATTTGTGATGTCATAAGTAGTTGATGACAATATTATGTCACACTGGGTTATGTCACAAAGGGTTCGTGATGTTACAATGGCATGTTTGATATCAATTGTCAGTTCATAATGAGGGTATAGTTACACAAAGGGACTGTGATGTCACAAAGGCCATGTGTTTTTTCAAAGGTGCTAAGAGGTCCTAATAGGTTTGGGATGTCACAATGTGATAGTGATGTCAAATGGCAATGAAAGCTCACAATGGGTTTGTGATGTCACATTGGTGATGAAATCAAATAGTTTTGTGAAGTCACATCTCATAATCACATGTCCAATTTCAGTTGCTACTATTTCACAATGAGGATATGAGTTCACAGAAGAAGACTGAAGTATAAAAGGCTATGAATTTTCTAAAATGCTATGAAGACACAGTAGGTTTTTGAAAACACAGTGGAACAGTGACATCACAATGGCAATGTGATGTTGCAATGATGACTTAATGCAGGGAGCCGGGACAAACGCCATTACAAGATGGCGCCCACTTCCTTTCAGCTTAGAGGTAAACGACTCCATATTAGGCAAGTGCTTGGCGGGGCTGCAGGTCCCTAGCTTTGCGCATGCGCCATCATTGTAAATCCTGAGCCAATCCCGTGGCACCTGGTGACGGTAGAAGGCGGACAGCCAATCCTGAAGCGACCCGTGTTCCAAACCCTATATAAGCGGCTGCATTTCCTTGCTTGCTCTCTTGCGCTCAAGCTCTCCCTTCAACTAAAAGGCTCTCCAATAAAGTGTGATCTGAGAAGACTCCTGGTGTGGTGGTCGTTCTTCCTCGCTGGCCGAGAAGGCGTTCGCCGCAAGTGGTGCCGAAACCCGGGACCTGCGCAAGAGGTCGAACAGGAGCCAGAACTCAACACACGGAGAGGAGACGTCGGTAAGTATCCCTAGGTATGCTGTTTTTTACTATGGACTATTGGTTGTTTGCTTTGCTGCTTCCTTTGTGGTTTGTCTTTCTGGTGGTTCTCTGTGCCTGTCTGCGTTGTGGGGATGACCACAAAGAGGGGGTCTCAAGGAGACCCCTGTACCCTTCATTGAAGGAATTTTCAAACCGGTTCTCAGCCCTACATGTGGAAGGGCAGGACCAAGAACGCAGTGATCCTGTGAGTGACTCAGAGCAAGAAATGTTAGAGGAGGAGGGAGAGCAGCTCGATCCAGCTGATAATGAAGACTTAGAAGAGGCTGCGGCTGAGTATGAGGCAGACAGATATGGGGGGTGGCGTCCCCAAATGATAAGAGTACCGCAGCAGCCAGAAAGGAGGAAAGGAGCTGGCCCTCACCCGTAGGACCCCCCCCTCCCCCGCCGTACTCGCCGGCGGGGCGGAGTCACTTTATAAAAGGGAGCACCTGGTCGCGGCTGGCGGCCGCCTTTCCAGTTTTTGAAAATCCAATTACTAATGAAAGAAATTTTGAGCCGGTTTCCTACTCCCAGCTTAAGGATTTAGTTGAGGCAGTCCGGACTTATGGAGTGACGGCTAATTATACCATAGCCTTACTAAACAATTGTCAAGTTATCTTTTAGGTAATTGGACTGGCGAGTTTGATGAGATGCTGGAGCAGCTGCGGATTGCCATTGTGATTGTCAATTCAACGCGAATGAATCCCGGATTTGTGGAGGGGCTCCAGTCCTGGATTTCCTCCGCTGTTTCCTGGTTCAAGGAATGGGTGGGGGTGGGGTTTATTTTTAGCTTGCTGCTTGGGCTGATGCGTGGTCTGCCTATGGTTGGTCTGTCGCCTTCGAGCCCAAACCAGTAGGGACAAAGTTGTTATTTCGCAAGCATTAGCCGCCTTGGAGAGTGGATCCTCACCCCAAATTTGGCTGTCGGCCCTGAGAGGTCATTAAGCCTTATCATTTCGCATAGCCCTAGCACCCCGAGGGATCTGGGGATCCCATTGCACCGGGACGGGTATGTGACTGATAACTTGGAACAGGGTGCAAGGCAAGTGCACTGCACTTGAGAAGAATTTTCCTCTCAAGAAGAGCACGTTGGGCTGCAAGTGGGTTGATGCCCAAGATCCCACCTCTGCAAAAAAGGCATCTGACGGGCCTGGTCGTCACTGGGGAAGGCGCCCCCCAGGCGAAGGCCAGTGCAAGGTCCTCTCTTTGAGACAGAGGCCCGACCTCTACTCTTACCTGTTACCAAAACAAAAAGGGGGAACTGCAGGGAGCCGGGACAAACGCCATTACAAGATGGTGCCCACTTCCTTTCAGCTTAGAGGTAAACGACTCCATATTAGGCAAGTGCTTGGCGGGGCTGCAGGTCCCTAGCTTTGCGCATGCGCCATCATTGTAAATCCTGAGCCAATCCCGTGGCACCTGGTGACGGTAGAAGGCGGACAGCCAATCCTGAAGCGACCCGTGTTCCAAACCCTATATAAGCGGCTGCATTTCCTTGCTCGCTCTCTTGCGCTCAAGCTCTCCCTTCAACTAAAAGGCTCTCCAATAAAGTGTGATCTGAGAAGACTCCTGGTGTGGTGGTCGTTCTTCCTCGCTGGCCGAGAAGGCGTTCGCCGCAACTTAATAATGTTTTGATATCACAATGGTGATGCCACACTTGTGATGAGTTTACAAGAGGTGTGTGATGTCACAGTTGGTTGGTGATATCAAAATGACACATGTGATCTCAATTGTCATAAACCCACAATCAGTATATGTGCTCACAGAGGGATTGTGATATCTCCAAAAGCATGCATTGTCACAAAAGTGATGAAGTCCTAACAAGTGTCAGAATGTGACAAAATGCTCATAACATCTATCAGTGTGATATCACCATGATCAAGATGTCACACTGGATTCGGGTATCACATTTCATACCTGGATTAGGTATGAGAGGATTGGAATTTTACATTGGGTTAGTGATATCACTACAGAAATGTGGGGTCATGAAGGGATTGTGCTACCACAATGGCTATTAGATCACAATGTGTTTCTACTATAATAGGTTTGTGCTGTCACAATTGGTTGGAAATGTCACAATGGCATGCCAGATCTCAAATGTCATTAATTCGCTATGAAGATATGAGTTCACAAAGGGACTGTGTTGTCTTCAAAGTCATGTGTTGGCACAAATGTGATGAAGTCCTAACAAATTTGTGAGTTCACAATGTGACACCATGCTCTTGATATCTATCAATGTGATGTCACAATGTTCATGTCAGAGTCAATTTCTGATATCATATATCATATCTGAATTATTATGAGTTTGAAAACAGATTATAAGCTTACTAAAGTCCTAAAATATCCTAATGGCAGCATATCACACAAGTTATGACTAAAAACTCATGGCCTTTGGAGCTTAAGATTCTTTCTTTGAAATTGTATCCTCATTGTGAACTAGTAGAAATTGAAATTGGACATGTCATTGTGATATTACAAACTCATAGTGACATCACAAACTCATTGTGACCTTATCACCACTGTGACATCACAAAACCATTGTGACATCACATTGCTGTTGTGCCTTCACAATCACATTGTGATATCACAAACTATTATGAACTCTATTACAAGTCGTTATGTCGAAAATGAACTTTACAACTTTCGTGCGGATGGGGGGAGGGGGAGCGGGGAGGATTGGATGTGGGGGCAGGGGGAGGATGGTTAGGGATGGGAAGGGGAAACAAAGGAGGAGGCTACAATGCTTGATAAGAAATGTATTCATTATCTTGCCCATGTAACTGTAACCCCTCTATACAGTATTTTCACAGAAAAAACATGAAAACAAGAAGAAAAAAAACAACACATGACCTCTGTGGCATCACAGACCCTTCATGTATTCATATCTTCATAGTGAAGAATGAAAATTGTTATCACACATAGCATTGTATCATCATAAATACTTTGTGTAATAATTATGTCTGTGAAATCACATTGTCATCATGACACCACCATTCATTGTGCATCACCAAACCCCAATGACACCATAGATATTTTTCTTTTTTTTCTTCTGTGAGTTTTTTTTATAGTAAATACAGTGTACACAAGGATTACAGTTACATGAGTACGGTAATGAGTACATATACTATCAAATATTGATGCCTTGACATCACATTGTCATTTTCATGTCATAGACCCATTTCGAATGCCTACTCTTTGATTTCATTCTATCTCAAATGTGCCATCTGCGTTGATATCAGGAAACCATTATGAACTCATAACCTTTGTGAGATCTAAATCTCTTTGTCACAGCACATTGCCTTTGTTATATCACTAACCCACTGTGACATCAAATGCCTCTCCTGTTCTCATAATTTTGTGATATGCCATTGTGATATTTTAGGTCCTTTGTGAGTTGAAAATCTGTGTTCGATCTCGTATTTCAGATATGACATGAGATATCTAAAATCCAGTGTAACATCATGATTTCACCCTGCTGGACATCATAACCATTGTGTCACTTTGTGACATCTCAGACCTGTTAGTTCTTCAGCTTTTTCACTACATATGCTTTGCTGACATCAGAATCCCTTCCCAAACTCATATACTCATGGTGTGTTAATGATAATTGAGATCCCACATGTCATTGTGCCATCACCAACCCCTTGGGACATCTCAAATCCATTGCGACCTCCTCATCAGTATTGCATCACCAATTGTGACGTCAAAACATTCTTATAACATGATGGTAAGATATCACATTGTCATTGTGAAATCACTGTCCCATTGGGTTTTCACATAGTATGACCTCATACTATGGAGCTACTTCTATCACCTGGTATCCTCATATTGAATTATGAGTCATTGAAATTTGATATATCATTCTGATATTACAAACAAACTGTGACATCACAAAACTATTGTGACCTCATCACCACTGTGACATCAAAAACCCAATGAGATATCTCATTTCCATTGTGACATTATGGATCACATTGTGCCATCCCATACCTATTATGACCTCTTACCACCTTTCAAAACACACATGGCCTCTGTGACATCACAGAACATTTTTGTATCCATATCCTCATGGGGAACAAATGAAAACTGACATCAGATATACCATTGAAGCATAACAAATCCTTTCTGACATAATAATAATTGTGACATCATGTTGCCATTATGACACGATCAGCTCATTTTGACATGTAAAACTAAAATGACATCATAGCATTGTAACATCACATTGTCATTCTGATGTCATAGACACGTTGTGCTTTCCTATTATGTTATTTGATTCTATTTCTAATGTGGCATGTCAGTAGATACCAGAAATCCATTGTGAGTTCATGACCATTGTGATATCACGATGCCTTACTAGCATCACATTGCCAGTGTGATGTCACATTGCCAAATTGATGTCAAAAAGGGATTTTGATGTGACAATGGTTATGACATCACAATGAGTTTCTGATATCAACCCACGTGCCACATTTCAAATACAATGAAATCACAGATTTGGCATTCATAATATGACAATGATGTCACAATGACAATGCCAAATGCTATGCTGTCATTATCATTTTGTGATGTCACCATAAGCTAAAGATATCATAACAACAATATAATGTCACACTGGTTATGATGTCACACAGGGTCAATATAATGTCACACTGGTTATGATGTCACACAGGGTTTACTATCTTACAATGGTTATGAGGTCACAATGTGTTTCTGATATCAACTGATATGCCACATTTGAAATAGAATGAAATCACAAGATATACATTCACAATGTGTCTATGACAGCAAAATGGCAATGCGATGTCATAATGCTATGATGTCACTGTAGCTTGGTGATGTCACAATGAGCTGATTGTGTCATCACGACAGTCTGATGTCACATTAGTGATGATGTCACAAAGGGTTTATGATGTCATAATGGCATGTCAAATCTTAATTGCCATTAGAGGATATGAGAATGAAGTCACAATGACATATACAAATGAACTGTGATGAAACAAAGGCCATGTTTTTGTCAAAAGTGCTAAGGTTCCTAACAGGTTCTGGTTGTCAAAGTGTTAATGATGTAAAAATGGGTTAGTGATGTCAAAACTAGTTTGCAATATCACATCTTATTTCAATTTTCAGTTGCTACAAGTGCACAATGATACAAATTCACGGAAGGAACTTTATGTCTCAAAATCCATAATTGTTTAAGATGTGATGAGATCATAATAGATTTGTGAAAGCATGATGGTTCAGGAATATCACAATTGCAATATGATGTCAAATTATAATGTCATAAGAGTCTTGTTATGTCACAATTAATTGGTAATGCCATAAGAGTGATGAGTTCAAATTAGTTTTGTGATGTCACAATAGAATGGCATTCCAGACCTCAATTGTCATTAACTCATAATGAGTATATGAGTTTAGAATGGGATTGTGAGGATTCCAAAGTCATTTGTTGGCACAAATGTGATGAAGTCAGAACAGATTTGTGATGTGGCAATGTGACACAATGGTCATTACATCTAGCAGTGTGATGTCACAATATTCATAATATCACAGTATATTTCTAATATTTAATGTCATACCTGAAATAATATGAGGTCAAAAATAGATTGAGTTCTCAATGGGCCTAACACAGTGGCAACATGTCACAAAACTTATGAGGACAGGACATGTTTGAGTTGTCACAGTTGTTTAGAGATATCACAATGGCAATGTTACATCACAAAAGGATTGTCATGTCACAATGGTTATGAAGTCAAAATATGTTTTTGATATGAATCCACATTTGAAATACGAAATCACATAATAAGCCTTCATAATATGTTGTCACAGTGACAATGTGGTGTCTTAGTGGTATGATGTCATTACCTATTTGTGATGTCATAATGACCTTATGTTGTCATAATGACAATGTGATGTCACACCAATGATTATATTGTAAATGCTTTGTGATATTATAATGGCATATCCGATCTCAATTGAAATTTCACAATGAGGATATGGGTACACAAAGGGACTGTGATGTCACAAAGGCCATGTGTTTTTTCAAAGGTTCTAACGATGTCATAATGGGTTTGGGTGGTAATCAAGGTGATTGTAATGTCACAATAGCAATGTGATATCACAATGGCTTTGTGATGTCACATTGGTGGTGAGGTCACAATGGACAGGACAGGTTTGTGATGTCAGAACAGGTTAATGATATTACAATGGCACTGTGATGTCACAAAGGGATTTTCATGTCACAATGGCTTTGAGGTCACAATGGATTTCTGATATTCACCAATATTGATAGCTTGTAATAGGATGAAATCACAAAATAGGAGTTCACAATATGAC
Organism: Dipodomys spectabilis; assembly: GCF_019054845.1. Taxonomy (NCBI): domain Eukaryota; kingdom Metazoa; phylum Chordata; class Mammalia; order Rodentia; family Heteromyidae; genus Dipodomys; species Dipodomys spectabilis. Next base: position 583,367 of record NW_024871011.1, read on the forward strand.
TTTAAGGTCACTATGACATATAATGTCATAATATTATGATATTTAAGTTTAGTGATGTCAAAATGTCATGTCTAAATTTATTGGTAATTAAATTACCATGAAGATCCCAAAAGTTGCTATGTGTTGAGTCCTTCAAAAGGCACATTCTGCTGAATTCATTACACAGGGTTCTTTGTACTTTTTTTTAAGGGTGCTGTGTGCTGTCATCCCAAAAGATTCAATGTTCTGAGTCCTTGAGAGGACAATCACAGACACACACACACACACACTCACACACACACACACACACACACACACACACACACAAACATAGAGCGTTATCTTGCACCTAATTTGTGTGTGGGGTGGATGGAGTAGAGTCTCCCCCAGAGGTTGGGCTGAGGGGATCTTCAATTCCCCCAGGCAGCTGCTGGGGTTGGAGGGAAGCCCTGTGCTGAGGTGAGGCTGCTTCTGCCATAGCCTAATAGCCTTAATGCAGAGTCAGGGCAGCACAAAGCCAGGAGCGGGGGCATGCCTGAGGTAGGGAGTGTGACTGAGGGGAGGACAGGGCGTGGCTGAAGGGGCACATAGTTGCTGCAGCTAGGGGTACATGGGAGCTGGCATATTTGCGCAGCAGGAGCTGGGCAGCCTGGGTGAGAAGTTGGGGCAGAGAGAGGGCAGAGAAGAGCAGGCACATGCACCAGGGGTGGCAGCATCAATGGCTGGCCTCCGCTGCTGTAGGAGCACAGATCTGGGCCAGGAGCACAGAGGACACAAAGCCAGCAAAGCAGGCACATCCCTCTCACAGCCCCAGGGAGTCTCAGAGGCCAAGGAGGCCCTGAATCCAGTGCCCCTGCACCAGGAGCTCATCTGTGGAGGAGGCGAGCTCAGCCCTACCACCTGCCAGCCCCTGCCCCTGCCCCTTCTCCTGCCCTCCCCGTGACACCGCGTTTGAAACAGGTTGCTGCCAGCTTGGACCCATAGCACCTCTTGGAGTCATCCAGCGGTGGTGCACCCCTGGCCTCCTTGCGCCCCTGACCCGATCCAGATCCCCAGTGGTAGCCCTGCGGTTGTGCACCTCACGACCTCCCCTTACCCTCCACCCCCCCCCAGACCCAGACCCGCGACTCCTGCCTCCCCTCTTGTGTTCCAAAGCACCTCCCAAGCACCAGGCAGGCCAGCCCTGACTCTGTCACAAATGTGCACCAGGAGTGGAGGGTGGGGGAGTGGATGTTGATCCTGGGATCCCACCCCCATCCCTAGTGGACAGTGTCCCAGGAAAAGGGCAGATGCAGGGATGGGTGAAGAGGGGGCACCACTTAGCCCCTGGCCTAGAGCAGTAGGAGCCACAGAGCCATGCATCTGTACCCTTCCACTCACTGGGGGGAACCTGGTGGCTTTAGTCAGAGGTGGGAAGCAGCATTTCCACACCTGCCTTCTTGGGATTTTTCCTTTTCTCTGGGGGTGGGTGGTGTTGGATTCAGAAGATAGGTCCTCCTTGTTGTGTGAGCCCTTGTCTTTTGTGTCGGTCATCTTTTTACCTGAGGAGGGTCCCACAAGAGCCCACTAGGGAGCTGAGGGCACTGGGGGTCAGATAGAAGGTGAATGTCTGCTAAGAACACGCCCCTCTAACACACTTACACCCTGCCTGTCCTCCCCCACTAAAGCTGTCAACAGCACTCATAGGGTGAACACATTTCCCAGCTCTGCCACCAACTGCTGGTGCTCCAGGTCCATCTGGTTTCCTCATCTTCCCCAAGTCACCCAGAAGCATCTAGGCTGGAAGTAGGAAGTGCACCATGTATATAGCCTTTAGGACCCCATCCATTTACCCAACACTGCCCCCACCCCGGGTCAGAAACTTCTCTGGGGGCACAATGACCTCCTGCTTGTTTTCAGTCCAGTCTGAAGAGCCAACTGTCTCAGGACTCCTTCACCCAGAGTCCTGGTCTAGGGTTTTGGTGAATGGGGAGTCAAAGCTGGTTATTCCCAAGGGAAAGTGTCTGGCCCTGGAGAAAGGGAGAGGCAGGGTGGTTCAGCATTATTGGAGCTGTGCTTCCTTGGGTTGAGTCCCTGGTTCTGAGAAGGGAACTCCCGTGCTCCAGCTTGTACATTGTCCCAGATGAGGAACCAACAAACTCAGGAGGGGCACTACTCTGAGTCTATGTGTGTGTGTGTGTGTGTGTGCATGAAAGAGAGAAGAGAGAGAGAGAGAGAGAGAGAGAGAGAGAGAGAGAGAGAGAGAGAGAGAGAGAGAGACTGTGCTCAGGTGAGTGATCAGTTGACAAATTGCAGGTGTTGCATGGATAAGACTACAGTAACTGTTATGGATTGGTGTGTGTGTGTGTGTGTGTGTTTGTGTGTGTGTGTGAGAGAGAGTGTGTTTGCATAAAAGAGAGAGAGAGAGAGAGAGAGAGAGAGAGAGAGAGAGAACCTGACTGATCTCAGGTGAGTGATCAGTTGGCAAATTGCAGGTGCTGCATGGATGAGTCTACAGTCACTGTTCTGGATTTGTGTGTGTGTGTGTGTGTGTGTGTGTGTGTGTGTGTGTATTTGTTGTTCTTTTTTCATCAATGCCAAGTATGAGACCAGCCATAATTTTTGTTTTCACCTTCACTGTTTCATAGCTCCTTTGGGGAAGATTTCAGTAGATGTTCTTTCCACCTCTCACTTCTCCCTTTCCTATAACCCACAGTAACTGCTGGGCCTGCGTGGGTCTCCCCTAGGAGGCCTGTGTGAGCCACAGACCAAAGTGGACACCTTCTGTCTTAAGCCTGAAGGCTTGTGAGACGAGTGTGACCACAGCGGTACTCTTCCAGCCAGACAGTCTGCTCTCTTTTGTATAGGTGGAGCTAATTCAAGGGTTGGGTGGAGCTAATTCAAGGGGGGGTGTAGGGCAGGGGCTGTAAATCTAGGAGGGTCTGGGAAGTGGTGAACGGTGTGACATTGCAGATGGTTCACCACTACCGAAGATGAGAGGGTAACCTTACCCAGGGCATTGACGGTGTCCATGGGAATCTGGGCAGGGGGCTCTGGGACCCCACTGGTGGTGTGGATTCCCTCCCGGGAGATTGCACTGGTTTGAAGTCCTCACTGGCGTCCTGCAGACTCTAATCTGTGTCCTGCCTGTGCTGATTCCAGGTGGGCAGTGGTAGGCAAGTGCATTCCCCATGCTGGAGCCTGCCCGGTATCAGGCCGTGGCAGTTAGCTAGGGCTTGCTGAATGCCAGTTTCTGTAACCTGCTGTGGGCTGTCTGGAAAGAAAAGAGGACCACTAACTTTAGAAACCTTTAAGTTTGATTGGGACAACTGAAATGCCACCTTTTTCTGGTTTTTTTTTTTTTTTTGAAGCTGGCAATTTCCACTAACGCCTGGGATTATAGGTCAAATTAGATGGAACATTTCAGCCAACAATCAATGACGTTCAAAGTATAACAAGCAGAGTTCACATGCCAGATGGTCTCCTGCTATGAACGTCATGCCTTGATTGCTTTTATGCAGCAGCTGTTGATTCTTCTCTGACTCTCCCTAGTGTGACCACCACAGTTGAGTGAAGGGTTAAAGTACTTGAAGCAGTGACCATTTGTTGCTTGTTTCAGAGCAGAGCAACACGTGGTGCTAAACCACCTGCTTGTGTGCCTTTATAAGACCTGTAAATCCTTATCTCAGAGCTCTCCTCCTGGGCTCCGCTGTGTTAGAGTGTAGGACGAGGCTCGGGCTGCAGCCCATTTAACTAAAACAGCTGTAGAGTCTGACTCTCGGTGGTCTTCTTGGTGAGGGCCCTGCGACCTAGGCATAACATTGAGGATGTCATGGGGAGAAGAGATTGTGACCTCACCATCCCTAACCTGTCACCTGGGAGTAGAGAGGATTCTCAGCACCTGCACTGGACTCTGGGAGATTCAGAAACCCAAGATGCCTCGAGGATCCCTTCTCTGCAACATGAAACTTGGGGGCCAGATATGGTGGGCCATCCTGGCTGGCTCCAGGGGTAGGAGAGTAGGCCCCTTGAGCCCAGCTGATGGCAACCTCATTCACTCCTGAGTGTGGAATTGAGTGCCACAGAGCTGGTCAGCCACTGGACAGAGATCTTTGAGAAGATAGGCATCCCAGAGGTCCCGGGATCCAGCGAGTACACCATGGATCATGTCTTCAGAGCCAAAACAGTTAAGTTCAGTGGCACCAGGAGGCTGGGAAGAGGGAGGAGGGAGAATTGTGAGAGAGCTACATCAGGCTTTTCCCCGCCCACCATGATGCTTACCTGAATGGGATGGGACTTTTCTGTAGTATTTTTGTAAACAGATGCTCATTTATTTATGCAAGAAAGAGTCACAGTGTGTGCCAGGCTCTGGAGGGGTCATAGACAATGAGAGTTTCCATTGCTGGTTCCACAACACATGAAGAAATCTTGGTTTGAGCTGGATGCCGGTGCTTCATGCCTGTCATCCTAGCTACATAAGAGGCTGTGATGGGAGGATCGATGCTTGAGACCCAGGCAGGAAAGCCTGTAAGACTCTTATCTCCAACTAACTACCAAAAAGAAAACACCAGAAGTGGATGTGTGGCTCAAGTCGTAGTCTGTTGGCCTTGAGTAAAAAGGCTCAGGGACAGCACCTAGGCTCAGAGTTCAAGGCCCAGGAGTGAGAGAAAGGAAGGAAAGAGAGAAAGAGGAGGGAAGGCCGGATGGAGAAAAAGAGGAAAGGAAGGAAGAAGGGAGAACATGTGAGCCTTGGTTTGGAGTCCCTGGATCAAGGGAGCCAACCATTCACAATCTATGTGGGGACAATTTCAGAGCATAAAGCCAGTATGTAGGACCAAGCTACTGACACCTCAGGAACTTTCTGATATCCAGGAGCTGTGTGGTAGCCGGCTGCTGACGGAAGGAGCCTCAGGTAGACACTAGGACTCAGGGTGGGTCACCAGGCTTCAATCATCCCTGGAGCCAATGAGTTTATTTTCTGGTCAGATAAGAATAAGCTGTCCATGCCCTAGGGAGGTAGTGGTGTGAGGGAGTGTTGGGGAGGGGTCAGCAAGGGATAAGAAGGAAGATGAAGAGGGAGGACGATCACAGATAAGGAGTGTCATGACATTGGAGCCATGACTTCGCCTGACAACCTAGACCAAAAGTGATAGACCCTTGGACCCAGCCAAACTGCTATTAAGAGTTCTGGCACATTGGGTTCACCATTGACCACCTGGCTATCGTCCACTGCAGGATGCCTGTGCAGTACCTCCTTGGGGACTGGAACTTTCCAGGGCTCAATCTGAAGTTGACACCCCCCCCCCAACCTGTTCTTTCCTCCACCAGAGACAGAAGTAAGCTGGCCACTAGCACAGGACAGCCAAGGAATGAGGGTGGGAATAAGGACCCTTGTTGCCCCAAACTTCCGCTAGGGGGCGCGAGGACCCCGTGATTGCCATTCTCAGAGGCAGAGATGGGTCTCTTTGCAGGCTCAGCCTTTAGTCTACATGGCAGATATGGGATTCAGAGAGGGCAGACTGAAGGTGGGGCAGGTTTGGATAGAGGCTGGTGGGAAAACCAGAGGCACTAGTCTCTGAGCAGGGTTGTTTCTTTGAGGATACTCACAACCCAGGAACATTCCTGGGATAGATCAGCCCTTTTCTCCTTCCTGAGAGAGAGGAACCTGAAGCCCTTGAGTCTGCATCCCTTGGCCAAGAAATCCTTGCATTCCCACATCCTGTGCTTGGACAACTAGACCTCACCTCCCTACCCAGTGTAGAGGCAGGACAGTGAGAGATCTTGAGTCCTTGATAAGGTCAGGGGATCCTGAATATGCAATTGTACTTGTTCATCCTAACTTGGTGCATGGCAAGTTCCATCTAAGATTACCATGATATAGGACATAGACTCTAAAGAATCAGAGCAGGATGGGGTCTGTTCTGGGAGTCTTGAGTATTATGTCTGAGCTTTCAGCTCCCATATGCCCACATGCTTCCCTTTCTTGGGTGGGGCTTTACTAGCAAAAGCTTGAAACTAGGGACTTGGTCCTATCCCTTGTCATTTATACTCAAAGCTAGCACTCTACCATTTGAGCCACAGCTCCACTTCCAACTTGTTTGGGTGTTTATAATTGGAGATAAAGAGTTCTCATTGACTTTGTTGCCAAGGGTGGCATCCAAGTGCAGTCCACAGATTTCAGCCTCCTGAAGGCATAGGATGACAGGCATGGGAAAGTATCTTTGGCCGGGTGACACTAACTCATGACTGTCTTCCTAGGTACTCAGGAGGTGAGATCTGAGGATCAGGGGTCAAAGACAGCCGGGGCAGAAAAACCCTGAAGCTCTTATCTCCAACGAACCAACAGAAAAGCAGAAGTGGTGTTGTGTTGTGGCTTAAGTAGTAGAGTGCTCACCTAGGGCTGAAATGCTCAGGGACACCACCCAGGCCTAGGGTTCAAGCCCCACAATTGAAAAAAGAAAGAAAGTAAAACATATTTGCCTTCAATGGATGGTCCAGGTGTGAGAGGGACGAAAAGGTGGGGTGCTGTGGTTGGGAGATCAGGTGCTCTTCCCACTGTACAGACATTTCTAAGAACTCCCCAAGTTTACCCCAGCTTGAAGCCACAGCTTCAAGAAGACGGAGCTTGTGGCAGGCAGGGAGTGAGCGAATGGGTGCAGAGGTGGGATTGCTGTGTGTGTATTCTCTCCAATAAAGGATGGATTTGGATGCTTGGTGACAAAGTCTGAAGTGAAGGGTTGCAAGAAGTTTGTGGCCTTATGAGATGGTTTTCCTCTGGGTATGTGAAGGTGGTTGAAACCAGAAGTCTCCAGTGGCTCATAACTGTCATCTTAGTTACTCAGAAAGCTGAGATGTGAAGACCATGTTCAGAGCCAGCTTGGGCAGGAAAGTCTGTGAGACTTGATGTCCAATGGACCACCAGAAAACAGGAAGTGGTGCTGTGGCTTAAGTGGGAAAATGCTCACCTTCAGCTGAAAAGCTGAGGGACAGTGACCTGGCCCAGAGTTCAAACCCCATGAGCAACAACAAAAAAAGAGGTGGCTAAGTTTTCTGCATAGCAGTGTGTACGGTGTGAAATGTCATGCTGGTCTATGAGACATTCCAGATATGTGAGAGGCTCAATGGTTTGTCTACAGTGGGTCTGAGGTCGGTAGTGCCACCTTCTTGGGGATGGTATATGATCCTAATGGAATGAGTTCATGGTTCTGTTCTCAGGGACTACTGAAACCTTGGGCTGTCACTGTGTGTGTGTGTGTGTGTGTGTGTGTGTGTGTGTGTGTGTGTAGTGTGTCTGTGTCTGTGTGTCTGTGTTTGTGTCCATGTCTTTCTGTGTCTGTGTGTGTTTGTAGGTAGAAGAACTGGGCCTTTAACTCAGGGCATACGTGCTGTTCCTGACCTTCTGAGCTCAAAGCTAGTGCTCTGACACTTGAGCCACAGGTCCATCTCTATCTATTTGGTGGTACACTGTAGATAATAGCCTCAGAGCCTTTCCTGCATGGGCTGGCTTTGAACTGTATTCCTCAGACCACAGCCTCCTGAGTAGCTAGGATGACAGACATGAACCACCTGTGCCAGATTTGTGTGTGTGTGTGTGTGTGTGTGTGTGTGTGTGTGTGTGTGTGTGAGTGTGTGTGTGTGTGTAGAAGTGGGTTGTAACAAGGAGCGCTGGACCTTTTGGTAACTTCTAACTGCTATCTTTGGGGGGAGGTGCATGGGTGTTGTGTCTTAGGTTTTGGGGCCTGGATGGGTGAAACGCTTAAATTATAATACCAAGTGATCTGTGTTCCCTGGAGCTGTGTACTCCCTTGTTCCTGGTTGGTGGCAGAGGGAGCTTGGGAGGACCTGGGGGTGGGGCCCGCAGGGGGTGGCTCCCCAGGGGGACGGAGAGCATGGCCAGCACTTAGTAAGGATGCCAGCTCTGTTAGTAATGAGCACATTGGATGGGTTAGACCCTGGGTCTTTTCATCATGAGGTCTGATGGGTGAGGCCAAACCTATTTTAAATCTTGACTTATGATCTTCAGATCTCAGCCTCCTGAATAGCTAGGATTATAGGCATGAGCCTCTGGCACTGGGCCTCTGATTCATTTTGGTATATTAGGGTTTGAACTCAAGGCCTTAGGCTTGCCAGTCAGGAATTCTACCATGAAAGCCAAGCCTTTCTGTCTTGGGCATTTCCGAGATAGAGAGTCAATATATGCTCAGGCTGGGCTGGATCACGATCCTCCTGTGACAGGTGTTGGCCACCATGACTGGTTCTCTGTATCGAGACGCTAGACAGGTAGTGCCTCGTTTAGTCATAGGTTTAGATGGATTGTCCCAAACTCATAGTACACAGCAGCTGATTCTTGACCACAGGTGAAGCTCTGGGTCTTGACCATCAGACCTCAGTATCCTCCTGGGACAGTTGTGAGGAAACAAGGGATCAATATAGGGGGATCACTGGGGCAGGGCCAGGCATAGAACGAGCGGTCGCCAGATATGGTTCTTGGAAATTCTGTGAGCATATGAAAGGAAGATAACTGGAAAGGGCTCAGATGGGGCCTGTTATTTATCGTGCAACAGGTATGGGATTATGAAACAAAACATGGCTCTCTTTCATCCTTACCCTATCCCCATGTGGAAGGGGATCCTTCACTGTTCAGTTTTGCAGCTGGGGAAAATGAGGCACGAAGAAGCTGGATGACCTATTCATGACCGCCAGTTTACAGGAAGCTCAGCCTGACTTCTCTGCCATGCTCCCTATGACAATGGCTGCTATTCAGTCCACTTGTTGTAGTGGAAAGTCCACTTCTTGTCAGTCCTGGGGCTTGAACTCTGGGCCCATGCGCTGTCCCCAAGCTCCTCAGTTCAAGGCAGGCACTCTACCACTTGAGCCTTCAGCACCACTTCTGGATTTCTGGTGGTTCTTTGGAGATAAGAGTCTCACAGACCGTTCCTGCCTGCCCTGTCTAAAAACCATGATCCTCATATCTCAGCTTCCTGTATAGCATGATGCCGGTGCCACTGGCATCAAGCATAAGTCCAATTCTGACTTTCTTTGTTTCTTTCTTTCTTTCTTTCTTTCATTTTCTCTCTCTCTCTCACTCTATCTCTGTCTTTCTCCCTCTCTCTCTCTTTCAGGAACTGGTTGAATGGGTCCTGGAGGAGGTGGATCAGCATCTCCATGTGGCTGGGAACCACGGTGACCCTCTCATTCTGGAGTGCGCGGTGGGTCAGGAGTTGTCTTGCTCAGCTTGTTGAAATAGCTCCCTGAGGTAAGCCCCTCTGTGCCTGGGCTAGAACATGATGGTTATCCATTATCCATCCATCCTCTGAGTACTTCCACACTACCCTCTGCTAAACAGTTAAAGGAAAGTGGATGAGGAGGCATTGTGTTGTCCAACCGCCCAGCAAAATCCTGGGACTCTAATCCTCACTGCCATCTACCTGGCCAGACCCCAGTTATAAGAAAATGAATTCACTGTATGTCTACTTTGCTTTGCTGGGGTGTGTCATTTCAGGGAGGGGGGCAGTGTGCAGAGGAAAGACTCCAGACCTGACAGCTCTTGGGGTACATTTGTTCTTGTGACAGAGCCAAGTCATTGCTGTGGATACGGAAGTAGGCGCCATCAAACTAATCAGGAACAATGCTCAAAGGTAAGTAGGCAGGCTGTTGAACTATCAAACCCACCCATGATTACTTCCCCCTCACAATAAGGGGGGAGGTGCAGCGCAGGTGGCCGGCACTGGCCCTAGGGGAATATAAATGGATGGTGGCATTCAGGTACTGGGGGCTCCCACCCATCATCCTGGCTATTCGGGAGGCTGAGGTCTGATGGTCATGACTAAGGGCCAGCGCAGGCAGGAGAGTCTGTGATATTCTTATTTCCCAAAAACCACCTCCCCCAACCAGAAAAAGCCAGATGTGGTGCTGTGGCTCAAGTGGTAGTGCCTCAGCCTTGAATGAAAGAAGCTCAGGGATGACACCGAGGCCCTAAATCCAAGCCCTAGGACTCACAAAAAAAATAATAAAATAAATGAATAGTGGGCACTTGTTATCTTACTACCAAAGAGAATGGATTTAGTTTTCTCTCTGGTACTTGTAGCCAAAAGTAAGGGGCTTCCTTTGATGCTCCTCTAAACCTCCCCTTCTCTCCATTAGCTCTACAGGCTTCATTTTCAGGATAGAATTCAGATCATCCCACTCATTGTGACCTTATGTACCCTCCCCTCCCCACCTTCCTTGGGGTGGGGATCCTGGATATACTCACCACTGGGAGGATGAGGCACTGCAGAGATGGGGGTAGGTATCCTCGAAACACACACACACACACACACACACACACACAAACACACAAACACACACACACACACACACAAACACTTACCTAGGCCAACTCAGACTAACCTTTTCCAAAGGCACTTTATCTCCTTGGATTAACTGACCTAGCAGAGGAACTTGATCCCTTGTAAATGACTATTTTAACTAGTGCTTGCTTGTTGGCATGAGATAAACAAAGAAAGAGTCCGGCGCCCATCACCTCTGGCTCAGGTTCACGTCTGACACCCTGGCTACTTAGGAGGCAACGATCTGAGGATCAAAGATTGAAGCCAGCCATAAGCTGGAAAGCTGGTGAGAATCCACTGTCCATGGAACCACCAAAAAGTTAGAAGTGGAGCTGTGGCTCAAGTTGTGGAGCGCCAGCCTTGAGTATGAAAACTCAGAGAGATTGCTCCCAGAACATGAGTTCAAGCCCACACACAAAAATGGCCCCATCTTGTTGCCCCCAGACTGCCTGGGCCTTGAGTGTACTCTCACAGAGTGTGATGCAGCACAGGTCCTGGGTAGTGTATCAGAGCCTTCAGAAACTGGAAGCCAGGCCTACTCCTTCGTGTGCTCTTAACCCACAGAAGCTGGAAGGCAGAGCGTGACAAGGCAGGCAGCCTGCAGAGCGGAGAATATCTTGCTCTGCCAGGGCGATTGGAGCGGGCTTTTTAGAGGCAGAACTTGAAAGGTGGTCTTGCTTAACAAGGAGGATCTGACAGGAAGCACAGAGAGCAAAGATGCTGTAGATAAATTACAACATAGTTGGGCATGTTTAGTTCCAGCCAGGGCTGCTGGTAAGAAACTCAACACTGATGGGCAAGACTATCCTGAGACAGGCCTGAGGGTTCATAGAAGAACAGCTATCCAGGGTTGGGAATGTGTCTTAGCAGTAGTGGGCTTGCCTAGCACACAGGAAACCCTGGGTTCGATTCTTAGTTACCACATACACAAAAAAAGCCGGCAGCAGCACCATAGCTCAGGTGGAAGAGTGCTTGCCTCGGGCAGAAGAAGCTCCTAGACAGCACCCAGGCCCTGAGGTCAAGCCCCAGGACTGTGAAAATAAAATAGCACTCCAATGGACCTTGGTGACAGGTAGTTGGCTATGCCCTGTAGCTCTTAGTAGATCCATCCATGCTTAGTGTCTCCTTCTTTGACAGAGGGGAGCTGGACATTCCTTCTGCCCTGGACACCCCTGGAGGTGGTTATCAGTAACCCTCACAACATCTTCCACCAGGACATGGAATAGCTGGCCCCAGAAATCCTCACATACATGTTGGTTGGGGCAGGGGGATACAGGGGCAGCCCACAGAAGTCCTAGTGGGTCTGACCTACCCCAGAGGACCAGTCCATCCAGAGGAGGCGGATGGGAGCTTAGAGAGGGGTAGAGATGTGGAGGGGGCTCTTTAATGCCCATGGCCCAACCAGATTCCAAGCCTCCCTTTGCTTTCTGTGAGGGAAATAGAGGAGTATCTAGGTGGTAGTGAACAGAGGAGGACTAGATGGAAATTCTAAAGAATGAGACACCATAAGCCATGTGCTGTTGGCTCACGCCTGTCATCCTGGCTACTCAGGAGGCTGAGATCCAGAGGATCTCCTTTCCCAGCCCAAGCAGAAAATTCTCATGAGAGTGTCATCTATAATCTCCAAACAGAAATGGCGCTATGGCTCAAAAGGTACAGAACTGGCCTTGAGCATAAATCATCATGAGGGACAGTTCCCAAGCCCTGAGTTCAAGCCCCTCAACAACAACAACAACAACAAACCCAGAAAGACACCCCTTGCCTGCAAGTGATGGTGAAGCAATGGAGGTACTCTGGTTGGGAGACCAGATGCTAGCATAAGTGTACAGAAATTTCTAAGAACTCTCCAGGTTTGCCCCAGTGTGAAGTCACAGCAGGGTCGGCGTTGCCTTACAAACAATTCCAGAGGTCGTGGCCTGTCTTAGGCAGGGAGTGGGCTAATGGGAGCAGGGATGGGAGGGTATTGTCAATTATATTCTCTCCATCCATGGAAATATAGTTTTGGATGCTGGTGTCAAAGCCTGAAGTGAAGGGTTGCATGTGGTTTGTAGCCTGACAAGTTGGGTTTCACCTGGTTATAAGAAGGTAATTGAAGCCGGGTGCTGCCCGTGGCTCACAACTATCATCCTAGCTACTCAAGAGGCTGAGATCTGAGACTTGCAGTTCAAAGCCAGCTTGGGCAGGAAAGTTTATGACATTTTATCTCCAATTAACCACCAGAAAACCGGAGGTGGTGCTGTGGCTCCAGTGGTAAAGCACACACTTTCAGCTGAAGAACTGAGGGACTGTGTGCAGGCCCATAGTTCAAACCCCATGACCGAAAACCAAAAATAAGGTGGATGAGTTTTCTACATAGAATTGTGTACAGTAGGAAATGCCATGCTGTGTTATGAGCCATTCCAGACGTGTGAGAGGCTGAGATTTGTCTACAGTTGGTTTGAAGACGGTAGTGTCATCTTCTTGGGGTTTGGGATGTTCCGGTGCTCAGGGACTGATAAGGTCTTGGGCTACCCCTGTGTGTGTGTGTGTGTGTGTGTGTGTGTGTGTGTGTTTCCCTCATTTTCTCTGTCTCCATCCTGGGTGCCTGTCTTCCTCTTCCTGACCTCGGATGTTGCCCCTATTCCATTACAGCCTTCCCTTTAGCCCTCTGTCAGGGTCTACAATGAGTCCTAAATTGTCAGATACCTGCATATTCCAGCTTTTCATTGGGGCCCACGTCCGGTTGTCCATATATTTGGCCACCTCCAGGGGATTCTGGGTCAGCAGGGCCGGCTGGCATAGGTTCTCCCTTACCTCTGGAAGGGTGGGGTTCAGTCATGTTATGTCTTGTCCTTTTTCTCAGCTGGGCCTCTGGCTGCATGTCCCTCCCATCAGGCTGGCAGTGGAGTGGGAGAAGGGTGGTTGCCAGTGACTCTGACCAACTTGAACTTGGTAGCTGACTGAAGGCTGTCCAAGCAAGAAGGATCTTGGGCTGAATGGGAGGTGAGACCCAGGTGGCTTGGAAGTATCTGTTGTTGTCTAGGAAATGTCAACGAACATTATCACAGCCAAGTCTATCTTCCAGCCCCAGCTGGACCTCTCAGGTCCTTCTAGACAATTCCGCATACCCAGAATACAGAGGCACAGACTTAAGATTCCAGGGCCCGGGAACTGGGGGTTGAGAGACTGGTATGGCCAATACCTCAATGTTCTGGGGCATTAGCCTTGACCTGGTTATGCCCTCCTTGCGTAAGTCCACTTCTTAAGTCATGGCTGGCCACACACTGACCGTTTGTGGCAGTGCTATGGAAGTGGCAGGAGCAAAAGTGAGATCTAGGATGTCCAGAATCTGGATTTATGGTCTGTAGGGGTGGGGATGACAAAGGGTGCCTATTAAAAAAAAAAAAAAAAAAACATCTCAGAGCTGGAACTTAGAGCCTAGGCACTGTCCCTGAGCTAACACTCTACCACTTGAATCACAGATCACTTTTCACCTTTTTTAGTAGTTAGTGGAGAGAAGAGTCTCACGTACTTTCTTGCTTAGGCTGGCTTTAAGCTGCCATTCTAAGAGCTCAGCCTCTTGAGTAGCTGGGATTGCTGGTATGAGCAATTGGCTAGTGTTAAGGATGATAGTGGATGCATGTGCTTGCATGCGTGTTTGCGTGCATGCGTGTGTGCATATGTGTGTGTGTCTACCAGGACTTGAACTCAGAGCCTAGGTGGTAGCCTTTAGCTTGTTTGCACAAGGTTGTTGCTGTACCACTTGAACTTGAAGCTCTGCTTCCCAGCTTTTGGTGATACATTGGAGATAAGAGTCTGCCCAGGGTAGCTTTGAATCTTGATTGATCCTCAGGTGTCAGCCCTAAGTAGCTAGGATTTTAGGCATGAGCCACTGGCACCCATTTGCAAGGATGTCTTTTCATATGCTCTTCTGTTCTAACAGAGTCTACTTGCCATGGCCTAGATCTCTGACCTCTACATCAGCTCCTAGCAGCCCTTGACTGTGTGGAGAACATAAAGCTCAAACCTGATTCCATTTTTTTGTCCTCATGGGAGGGTATGTTTCTTCTGTAGCCTGGGGTAGGAGGGTAGCTGTAGGTGCTCGGCTGGGGGAGAGGTGGTCTTTTTAAGCCAAGAAGGAAAGTGTGTCCAGGTGCTAATAGCTCATGCCTTCCTATTCCAAGCATCCTCAGCAGTCTGAGGTCTGAGGATTGCCATTCAGAGGCAGCCCAGCTAGAAAAGTCTGTGAGACTCTCTTCTACAGCTAGCCACCAAAAAAGCTGGAAGAAAAGCTGTGACTCAAGTGGTAGAGTGCTAGCACTGAATGAAAAAGGTGAGGGACAGAGTCCAGGTCCTGAGTTCAAGCCCTAGTACCAGGATGTGTGCACATGTGTGCATGCATACATACACACACAGACACACAGACACAGACAAAGACACAGACACAGACACACACACACACACACACACACACACACACACACACACACACACACACACACAGAAGAAGATGTTAATGTTGAGCTCAGCTAGAAAACTGGGGGCATTCCTGAGGCATAGTCATAGTAAACTCTCAAGGCAGATCAAGTAGTTTTTCCCTAAGTCATTCTTGGGCTGAGGGGTGTGGGTCATGGCAGTAAGTTCCATGGAACCTGCCCCTCCATCTATGCACGGGGCCACAGGACCAAGGGAAGGACACTATGGATGCTCGTTTGTAGTCGGCCCACGATTGCATACCTTCATCTCCCCCGAGCACTGGTGAGGAAAGTAAGGCTCCGAGCCCTGTGACTCCTGGGATAGCGACTGCTACCAGCAGCAGCCTGCTGGCTGTGGATACCTGAGACTACAAGTCTTTCATGAGCCCAACTCAACACCAGGCCAAATGTGCCTGACAGATTCACACTCTTGTGATACTCAAGTGAGTGTGCATTACCTGCTGTGCCGTCTTGCAGCTACTGCCCCTCCTGGCCCAGAACCGTGGTCTGAGACTTCGATTTACTGCTCAGATCCACAGTGCATCCATGACAGATGCCATTCTAATGAACAGATTAATGACCTCCGTGCTCCAAGGCTCGAACCTTCTCTGATACTGTGGCCTGCTCTGTAGGCAAAGGCCTCCAAAGAGGCTGCTCTCAAGACTTGTAGGAAACCTAGACATTGGGAGACCCTCAGTGGCCCACTGGAAAGTACTCTGCCTAGAACCACAGAGTGAGGTCCAAGCAGGCCAGGTGTTGGTCATGGGACTTGAACTCTGGATCTGTGGGCTGTCCCCCAGCTGTTCGGCTTACCACTTGAGCCACAGCACCACTTCTGGTTTTCTGGAGGTTCCTTGGAGATCAGAGTCTCCTGGACTTTCCTGCCTGGTCTGGCTTTGAACCGTGATCCTCACATCTCAGCCTCCTGAGGAGCTAGGAGGACAGGTGTGAGCCACCAGTGCCTGGCTGATCTGGCTTTTCACCACAGTATAATAGGAGCTTCTGAAAGCTTTTCTTTATTTTTTTAGGTGCCAGTACTGGGGCTTGAACTCAGGGGTTAGGCTCTTGTCTCTTAATTTTTTTCCCTCAAGGTTAGCACTCTACCACTTGAGCCACAGCTCCATTTTGGGCTTTTGGTAGTTCATCGGCAAGAAGAGTCTCACTAACTTTCCTCCCCTGAGCTGGCTTGACCCACAATCTCTATCTCAGTCTCCTGAGTAGCTAGGATTTACAGGGTTTGAGCCACTGGTGGCATTGGGCTAGAAGCATTCCTTTTTTTTTGGGGGGGGGGTCCAGTCGTGGGGCCTGAACTCTGGGCCTGGGTGCTGTCCCTCAGCTCTTCAGCTCAAGGCTAGCACTCTACCACTTGAGCGACAGCACCACTTCCGGCTTTTTTCTTTTTGCTTATGTGGTGCTGAGGAATCGAACTCAGGGCCTCAGGCATGCAAGGCAAGCGCTCTACCACTAAGCCACCTTCCCAGCCCCTAGAAGCATTTCTTAAGCAAGTGTCCTTCCCTGCATTTGTCTTGACTCCTCCATGCAAAGGAGGTCTGAGGGTGAGGAGCTGTGAAAAATAAGCTTCCAGGCACCGGAAATGGCCGGGATCTCTGGTAAAAAGCCAACTAATCTTCCCCCTGGGCCCCATTCTGGGACCCCACCCTCTGCCCTACCTGTGACTCAAATAAAAACTTGACCCAGCCTTGAATGTCCTACCAGACTTGTCTGAAGCCACATCACCATCATTCCACCACACCATCTGCTCTACACCACACCTCAGGAGCTTTGCCCATGCTGTACCTTCTGCTTGAGGCTCTCTGTCCTAAATCCACATCTTAGAACACCTGTGGAATTTTGGCATTGGTTATAACACCTCGTGGAGCAAGTCTTTCCTTCCCTTCTCCCTCTTTTTTTTTTTTTAAATATTGAGTTTCTAGAGATGAAAATTGTGCAGGTCGACTGGCAAATACTCTATCTTGGTGTGTGTGTGTGTGTGTGTGTGTGTGTGTGCATGTGTGTGCCAGTCCTGGGTTTGAATTCATAGCCTGGAAGCTATCCAATCCCTGAGCTTTTGTACTCAAGGCTAGTGTTCTACTACTTGAACCACAGCTCTACTTCTGGCTTTTTGGGTGTTTAATTGGAGAAAAGTGTCTCATATAGACTTTCTTGCTTGCAATTGGGATCCTCAGATCTCAGCCTCCTGAGTAGCTAAGATTACAGGGGTGAGCCACCAGCACCCGTCCTCTACTCTACCTCTTATCTATAACCTCAGCCCTCCTCTGAGTCCCAGAACAAAATATCACACCAGGATGGCTTTTCTTCTTTTTGACAGTCTTGGGGATTCATCTCAGGGTCTCAGCATATACCTGAACTTCATTTGCTCAAAGCTATCACTCTATCACTTAAGCCACAATACCAATTTTGGCTTTTTCTGTTTCTGTGGTATTGAACAATCGCACCCAGGGTTTGTGCATGCGGGCTAAGTAAGCACTCTACAGCTAAACCACAATCTCAGCCCAAGGCTCCCTTCTAATGGGAGTTATGAGGGTGGGGTTTATTGGCTTACCCACTTTGGTGTAGAAATGTCTATTTCATATCTCTGCTACGATTTGGGACCAGCCTGTGACTCATCAATGAGGAATGATAAATGAGTGATAGCCACAGACCACAGAAGTCTAGGCTCACATCCTACAGAAAGATAGAGAATATGGCGCAAGAAGCTTTGACAACTCCTACAGCCTAGGAACTGTGCTTTCCCTGGAGGCAGTGGCTGGCTTCATGGTGTCCCAATGGGACACCTCAGCCAGAATATAAGGCTTCAGTTCTTAAATGGCAGAGAAGGAGGCTTTGTTCCTGTTGCCCTGAGCAACAGTACTCTCTGAGGACTTGTCCCAGCTTGCCCAGGTTGGGGGGCTGGGCATGGGCAACCTGCTGAATGCCCATTGTCCATAAACAGATACAAGGTGTTAATGGCTCCTTTTTTAATTTTGGCAGGCCCCGGGTTGTACTATGAGCCTAGGCTCTGTTCCTGAGCACCTTTTGCTCTAGAGTAGTGCTCTGCCCTTGAGCCACAACCCCATGCATGGGTTTTGTTTTCCTGTGATCTCTTGGAAAGAAGAGTGTCGTAGACTTTCCCACCCTGGCTGAATTCAAATTGGCATTCTCTACATCTTGGAGCTAGGATTACAAGCAGAAGCCACGAGCACCTTGCTTACTTTTCTTCTTCTTTTTCCTTTTTTAAATCATAACAATCTGAAATCTTCACGGTGTCATTCCAATGGTTTGCATTCGAATTAAACGACCCAGGCCTGCAGTTTGAATGCTAGTACTGCCACCCACAAATGGAGGGAGAGCCTGACAAACTCATTCCTGTTCATGGGAATGCTTATGAAGTGTTCTTAAAGTAACAATTAAAATGTGCAGTGGATTCATGACCCTATTTTAGAATGACACACAAAAATTATTGGGTTTATGTCTTCCATTCTAGCACCATGGTATAATTAAGGATATTGATTAATTCTTAATTAATGCTTTTATAAGTATTCAACACGGATACTTCATTAAATGGAGGCAAAATTTAATAACTAATAATTGGTAATAATGTATATAATTTAATATCCTCACAGTCCCTCTCTCTGTATATGTATATATATGTATATATGTTTATATCTATCTCTCTATCTACTTCAATCTACACATTTATCAATATATATATATATATATCAATATATATATATGGGGCACTACTAGTGGCTTGATCACAGGTACTTAGAATTTCCTGGCAGCTCAGTTTGCAGGAGGCTGGTCTGCTAAGACTGTGACCCTATTTATGGATTGTACATTGTAGGCTGTGAGATGAAATCCCAGCATGGCCAAAAATTTATTCGTGGAATAAGAAGCCAATTTTTGACACATTATTTTCCTTCTCTGTGAAAGTTCTTGGTCTCAGTATATGATATATAATCCATATGCAACTATATCCTATGTGATATGATGTAATAAAAGAAATGTTACATGTGTATATACTAAATACTAAATAAATAAGGGTAATAAATGTCATATGCAATAACCCACGTATGTAAATAGATCTCATATATTAATATTACTTTTTCCAATGCTGGGACTTCAATTCAGGCAATGGGAACTGGTCTGAATTTCTTGTCTTCAAGGACGGTGAGCCTTTCCTCTTCACCCGGACCTTGAGTTCAAATTCCAGGCCTACTAGAAAAATGGTGCAAATTCCAAACCAGGGCCTTATTATAATTATAATTATAATTATTGTTGTTGTTGTTATTATTATTATTATTTTGGCCGAGCACGGGGCTTGAACCCAGGTCTTAGCATGTCTGCCACAGCTGGTGGTGGCATCCCAGGACCCGAGTTCAAATCTCGGAGTGGCAAAAAAAAATTTAAAAACTGTAAAGGAGAAGCATAAAACTGAGAAGTTCAAGGAGGTAGTTTTACTTTTTTTCCTTCGTATTGTGACCTCCCTAGGTCTAAATGACAAGGCCCAGAAAGCGTAGATTATCTTGCATTGCTGATGTTTGGCAGGGTATTAGGGAAGCCATAGCCAAAACCAGCAACTTAGCCCTGGAGGTCAAAACCCAGGACTGCCACTAATGAATGGAGATACTCAGAAACCTATTCCCATATATATCCATACGAATGGAATGTTATAAATGTAACAATTAAATTAGTAGTTAGTGTACGAAATTATAAAATTATACACAATTATAGTATATTGACTAATTTTCAATTAATACTTTATTATGTGTTCAATCATGATACTTAACAAGGAATAATTTAATTGCCAATAATCGGTAGTAATATTGTATATGCAATTTCATAATATATAGACATCTCTCTCTTGTTTTAGACATATGCAAATATTCATCTATCTACCAATCTATACATTTATCTGTTCATATAATTGTTACTCCTGGGGCTTAATGATAGAATGTTTGCCTAGTAAGTACAAAGCCCTGCGACTTTTGTGTACACAAAAAAATCCAGAATTCGTGCTGTCAACCAAGCAGTCGAGCACTAGCTTTGAGCATAAAAACTTAGGGACTGTGTCTAGACCCTTACTCAAGAGCCAGGACTGGCACCAAAAAAAATAGATAGAATGTTCTGACTGCAATGATGTAAGTATAGGATTACAAATACCTCATCACAAGTATAGGACTACAAATACCTCATGACAGAGCAAGCTGGGAGTCTGGTGCTGACAGCTGCCATCTAACCTGACAACATGTCCCATGATACTACTATCTTATATTCACCACTTAGAAACTTGAAGTGGAAGCTGGGCATCAGTAACTCATGCCTGTCATCCTAGCTAATTAGGAGGCTGAGAGATGAGGATCATGGTGCAAAGCCAGCCTGGGCAGGAGATTCCTTGAGATGCTTATCTCCAATGAACCACCAGAAAGTCTGAAGGGGCGCTGTAGTTCAAGTGGTAGAGAGCTAGACTTGAGCTGAAGAGCTCAGAGACAGCACCGAAGCCCAGACTTGAACACCTCTAACTTACAAGAAAGAAGGAAACCTGAAGTGGAGAGCTGGGAACTTGAGTTAGGGGTAGAGTGCTTTGCATGTATGAAACCCTGGGTTTGAATCCTTAGTACTATATCCCTAGAAAAAAAGTCTGAAGTGGCTCTCTGGCTCAAGTGGTAGAGTGCTATCCTTGAACAGGTGAAACAGGTACAATGCTCATGTCCTGAGTTCAAGCTCCAGGACTAGTGTATGGGGACACACACACACACACACACACACACACACACACACACACACACATACACATAGAGCAGAAGTGAAGTTGTGACACAAAATGGTAAAGCACCTGGATTCTGCTCTGAGCTCATGGTCATCACCCTGGCCCTGTGTTCAACCCCAAAACCTAGCCACCCAGGGCCTGACTAGGAGAGGACAAAGGTTTCAAAACCGGATAAGGTTCACAAGACCTAGATGACAGGAAGGATTGTGATTTTGCACAAGTGCTTAGATTTAACAAACTTCCAGAATCTTAGGGAGGCACCACCATTGCCAACTAGGAATCTTTTTATTAGGTTCAGCTCCCTAGTTGTCTGCCAGAAGGACTCTTGAATTAATTGTAGCAGTTTGTTTCAACATTGGAACATAGTCTCACAAAGACAGGACAAGAGCAGGGAACTTGGCCTGCCACAAGAGGTGGCACAAATGAAGGCTTCCTACCAAAACAGAGCACATTGGAAAGAGTTAGCTTGGGGTACAAAGAGGCCTTTTTCTCCTGGCCTTCAGAGCCCATCCACACTCATCCTCACTAATTGCCCCGGATAAATTGTGTGTTACACAGCTGTACAGGAGTGAAGCTTTTTGTCTGCCTGTTCCAACAGTGAGTCAGATTTCCTCCAGCAGCCTGTGGTGCACAGAAACCCTCAGGATACCCTGGGAACAGTGAGGGGAGCCACAGAACATGCACTGTCTTGAAAACACTGTGAAATCATTCTATCCAAAGCAAATTTCCTAGCTTGGTGCCTTTCTTCACAGCGACTTTGGATGTTCACCGATAGAAATACATGCATACATACACAGACACATGGAGTTAATGGCTCTTTTTTGTGGCTTTTTCATGGCTTTTTTTAATGGATTTTTTTGAGGCTTGAACTGTGAGTCTAGACATTGTCCCTGAGCTCCTTTTGCTGAAGGAAGCACTTTATTGTCTTAAACCATGATTACCATACGCTGGGGTACAGCATTTACACTCACAAATGATCCGGGGATCCTAGGACCCAAGTTCAACTCCCAGCACTGGCAAAAGTACATCAAGCCAAAGGAAAAAAAATGGAGAAAGAAAAAAACAGAATTTTTACACAACCATTTTACCTCTTTTTCCTTGGCACTGTGACCATCCTGGGTCTCAATGACTCGGCTGGAAAATTGTATGTGACCTTGCATGGCCTAAGGCTCCTGGGCTGTCAGTGAAGCCTGAGCCCAACAGAGACACCTAGGCCCTAAGTTCCATGATCCTGGGACTGCCACCTACACATGGCTGAAGATCCTAGGACACTCGTTCCTATCTATAGGAACACTAATAGAATGTTTGACATTTACTAATTTAATTACTAATTAGCTAGTCTTTCTAGTATAAGATTGTATACAATAAATATAAGTCATTGATTAATTTAATTAGTACCTTATTAAGTCTTCTACCATGAGCAATTCATGGGGGCATAATTTTAGAACAAATAATTGGTAGTAATAGAATATATAAAAATAATATATAGACAGACAGCACTTTATATAGAGTTATACACTAGAATCTACATAAATGTCTGTCTCTCTATATATACATTTATTTATAGATGAATATACATATGTAAATACACACACACACAGCAAGCTACACATCTATCTGTTTATATATTGGTCACTCCTAGGCCTTGATCTCAGGTCCTCAAATTTGCTCAGCAACTTCACTTGCATCAGACTGTTGTGCTAACATTAACCCATTCATGAAGTGGGCCTTCTAGGCCTGGAGTTCAAATCACAGAACTGCCCAAAACTTAATCCTGGTGGAAGAAGCCAATTGTCTCACTTGTTTTCCTTATTGGTGAAAGTCCTGGGTTTCAGGAATGATGTATAATACATAGGCAAATCCATGTCCTATGTAATATGATGTAAAAAATGTTATATATGCAATCATACTCATTAAATAGATAAAAATAAAACACTAAATAAAATGAATAACCACAATATGCATTAAAAGTGCATGTAAATATAAATCATGTATTTAAAATGTATATGAATATTATTTTTTTTCGAGTGCTAGGACTTGAATTCAGGCCCTGAGAACAGGCTTGACTTTCTTGTCCTCCAGCACGGTGAGCTTCCCGTTCCCCCACAATGCTGCAGATTTACCCAGACCCTGAGTTCAAATCCCAGGCCTGGAGAAAAAACGGCGTGAATTCCAAGCCAAGGAGCCTCACAATTTTTAAAATATTTCAATTAATTAATTAATTAATTTTTGTTTTTTCAAGTACAGGGCTTGAACTCAGGTAGTGGCAACTCTGCTTCAGCCTTGATCACTCTAGGCTGGGGTGCAGCCACTGTACCCATAGCTGAACCTGAGTTCCTGGGCCCCAAAGACTGACAGGAAAAACAAAAATAAAAGACCGGTAAAAATCCGGCAACTTACATATGGTTCCAGTTTTACACTTGCCTTCTTTGCAAGGTAACCATCCTGGATTTGAATGACATTGCTGAAAATTATTTGTAAACTGGCATTTCTGAAGGCTGGCGGACTATCAGGGAAGCCATAGACCATCTCGGCAACATAAGACCTGTGTTAGAAGCCCGTTCCTGTCCCCTACCAATGGAGGGAAATCCTAAGAGTCTCATTCCTATTCATAAGAATACTGATGGAATTTTATGAATGTCAAGGTTGAATTAGTTGTTCCTGAAAGATAATATAAAATTAAACAGAGTGATTTTAGGAGGCCGATGGATTTTAATGAATATTTTTGACACATTAAAAGAATACTTTTAATTCCATGGATGGAATAGTTTCAGAACAGTGGTTGATTCAATTAAAAATTCATTAAGGTTGGAAACAGTCATATTAATTGCATGGAGGCATAATAAATACCCAAGAGTTGGTAAGAATGTAGTCTATATAACTGAAGAATGTATAGAAACCTTTAGCACTCTATAAAGATCTATATTTATTTGTTATTTTTTTTCAGGGCTTTTTTTTGTGAGAATACCTTACTGAGGAGTTAAAATTACATGGTCAAGATAAAGAGTACATTTCGTATCAAGCATTGTTGCCTCCTTTTTATTTCTCCTTCCCATCCCTTCCCATACTACCCATCACCCCCATCAGGTCCTCCCCCGCCCTCCGCGGTGACTTTTGTTGTTGAATTCTAATTTTATTCCCTTGTGGTCTGAGAGAATGCAATGTATAAGTTCAATGTTTTTGAATTTGGACAAGTTTGCTTTGTGGCCTAAAATGTGGACTACTTTGGAAAATGTTCCATGTGTTGCTGAGAAAAACGTGTATTCTTATGCTGCTGGATGAAATATTCCGTAGATGTCTCTTAAATCTAGTTGATCTATACAGTTGTTTAGATATGCGATTTCTCCAGTTGATCTATCTAGTGGGGAAAGTGGTGTGTTAAAGTCCCCAACAATGAATGTCTTTGGATCTATGTGGGATTTGAGGAAAAGTAGTGTTTCTTGGATAAATTTGGGTGCTCTGTTGTTTGTTTAATAGGTATTTACAATTGTAATATTCTCATGGAGGAGAGATCCCTTAATTATTATTATGTAGCGACCTTCTTTATTACTTCTTACTAATTTTAATTTGAAGTCTATTTTATCTGATATTAGGATTGCAACTCCTTCCTGTTTATAGGGGCCGTTTGGTTGGTGGATTTGGTTCCAGCCTTTCATGTTGAAAGTGTGATTGTTTTTATGGGCAAGATGTGACTCCTGAAGGGAACAGATAGAAAAATCTTGCTTTTTAATCCAACTGAGTAGTCTATATTGCTTAATTGGAGAGTTAAGTCCGTTAATGTTGACAGATAGGACTGAGAGTTATTTGGGAGTTTCTGCCATTTTATGCACCTTCTTGGGGGCTGCAGCAACTGGGTTCTTCCTATGGTTCTTGAATTCTCAGTTTGGGTGTGGTTTCTTGGCGTTTTTGTGGTCTTGTTGGTTTTCTCTGTGTAGGAAATCATTAAGAATCTTTTGTAGGGCTGGTTTGGTGGAGATATATTGTTTCAGTTGT
Source organism: Dipodomys spectabilis (assembly GCF_019054845.1). Taxonomy (NCBI): domain Eukaryota; kingdom Metazoa; phylum Chordata; class Mammalia; order Rodentia; family Heteromyidae; genus Dipodomys; species Dipodomys spectabilis. Next base: position 607,870 of record NW_024871011.1, read on the forward strand.
TCTTCGATATGGAAGGTTTTTAGTTTACCTTCGGTTATGTAGGAGAGCAAAGCTGGGTACTGTATTCTTGGTTGATAGTTGTTTGTAGTGCATGGCATACATTATTCCAGGTTCTTCTTGTCTTGATTGCCTTTGCTGAGAAATCTGAGGTGATTCTCATTGGTTTCCCGTTATAGGTGATTGATCTTTTCCCCTTGACAGCTTTAAGGATCTTTTCCGTGGTCTGAATTTATCCAGTGTGGATTATAATGTGACAGTGGTCTATTTGGAGTCCTAAAACTTCTTGTATCTGAATAGGCCTATCTTTTTTCAAGTTTGGGAAGTTCTCTGCTAGCATCCTGTTAAACAAATTTCCTAGACCATTAACTTCTCTTTTTAAGTGCTCCTCTACACCCATTATCCTCAGAATAGGCCTTCTGATGGTGTCTTCCAAATGTTGAATAGATCTATCATATTTCTTGGATTTGTCTTGGATGATTATGCTTTTTCTCTATAATATCCATGCTGTCTTCAATCCCGAGATTCAATCTTCTGCAAGTTCTAACCTACTATCAAGACTTCTACTTTGTTTTTTTTTTCTTTTCTTTCTAGTTGGTTGGCTTTGATGGCTTCAAAGTCTTTGTTGGAGCTTTGCTTTAGATCTTGTATAGACTTCTTTACTTCCTTAATTTGCTGTTCAGTGTTTATTCTCAAATCACTTAGTTGATACGTTATGGTTTCCTTGGACTACCATTCCTTCTGCTGGGTTACACTCAGCATTCCCTTTTTGGACTCCTTGCGTTCTTTCAGTTCTCCATTTATGGATTCCATGAATGCCTTTAATCATCTTTGTGTATTCTCATCCTACTCTCTAAATTCCTGTATTACTACTTGATAAGCTTCCTCTGGAACATGGGATTCCTGTAGCTCTCTTTGACTGATTTCAGCCTGTTATTTATTCATTTCTGTTTGAGTGCTCTTGAGCTGCTCAAGCAATTCCTGTATCAATCTTTGAGTACCTTCCTCATGCTCACGATATTCCTGTATTGGCCTTTCTTTTGCCTCCTCTCTCTCCCTATCACGCTCATACAGAGTCCTTTGCAAGTTTTCAATTTTTTCATTTACCATGTTTACCAGTAATGTTTGTAGAGCTTTTAGGGAGCTCTCCTCTGGATTATTATCTGTTCTGTCCACTGATTGTCATGATTTGGAGTTGAGATACCCGGACTTGCCATTTGTCTTGTGTTTTTCCTGCTTGCCCTGCCCATTTGGAATGAAAGTGACATCACTTTTGTGCTAGATCACTATCTTAGGGTAAGCATCAACCAACGTCTGTAGTTGCTAAGTCAAAGTCTGCAGATACACTCTAGTTCAACAAATATATATATTCAACATCAAACAACTATGTATTAACAGATTACGAACCCCAAAGAAGAATTTAGCAAACCAGAAATGATTAGGTCTAGGGAGAGATGTGGGTAAAAATAGGGATAGAAGGATATGGAAAGGAAGAGGGTGAGTTAACTTAAATAAGTTCTAATCTCAAAGTGAGAAATAGGTTGGATAGAATGATAGTAGAGAGAAAGAAAAGAAAAGAAGAGAATGATATGAAAAGAGATGAGAAAAAAATAGAAAAACAAATATTAAAAATTAAAAAGTGAAACACTTAAAAACTTAAAAATTATGCAAATTAAAAAGCGTAATCTTCAGAGAAGTACGTGTATAGGATAAGAAAAGGGTAGGGATAAAAAGGAGATGTGGGAAACTTTAAAAAATTCTTAAAATATTATATAGATATAAAGAGGTAGTACTACTATTAAGGAATTTAAGTCTAAAAGGTTTTGAATTGAGTAATACATTTCGGGATTAAGTGTGTACACAACGGGGAATAAGATCTAATAATCACCTACGGGTTGAGAGAAGAAAAGGTGAAAAGAATGAGAAGGAAACAAAAAAATGATCAAAAGGTCAGTAGCGCTAAACAAAAAAAAATAAAGAAAAGAAAGAAAAAAAGAAAAAAGAGAAAAAAAGCACATACTTATATCCTTAAAATAAAAAGTATAAGAGGAAGAAAAGAAGTTAATAGAAAATAAATTTTTTTCAAAAAAATTCAATATTAAAAATTTAAAAAAAGAGCCAGGCGCTGGTGGCTCACGCCTGTAATCCTAGCTACTCAGAAGGCTGAGATCTGAGGATCGCGGTTCAAAGCCAGCCTGGGCAGGAGAAACCGTGAGACTCCTATCTCCAATAAAACCACCAAAAAACCGGAAGTGGCGCTGTAGCTCAAGTGGTAGAGCGCTCGCCTTGAGCTGAAGAGCTGAGGGACAGCGCCCAGGCCCAGAGTTCAAGCCCCACAACCGACAAAAAAAAAAAAAAAAAAAAGTTTTAGAAAAAATTTTTTAATAAAAGGTAGAAAAAAGTTCTTTGATTTTTTCTGGGGGGGAATGGGAAGATCCTGTATCTCCCTTGTGTCCTTAACCTGTCTCTAGTTGGAGTCTCTGGTCTGTTTGTGGTGTTTGATTTTGCTGTGGCTTGGTTGGTTTCTTAAGTCGGTTAATATGAGCAGGCAGAAAAATGTTCTGCTTACCCAGGATTTTTTGATCCTCCTCCCAGGCTAGTTCAATGGGAGGGAGATCTGCTTTGAGTATCACAAAAGAGAGAGATGGCTGTTTCCTCTTGTTTAGAGATGCTGTGATGAGGCTAGGTTCTGGGTAGAGTTGAGGCCTTTCAGCAAACAGTAGTTTTTCCCTGAGGGGCTAGCTTCTGAGTCACTCACAGAGCCCAGCCTGGAGGCTTTTTCAGGGTTTATGTTTACTGTATTTCAATTGATTTTAAAGGCTGCTGTAGGGAGGGGCAGCCTCTGTCTCTGTGTACCCAGTGAAGAAATCCACTCCTGGGGCTTGAGGCCTGTGCTGGGTGACTTTTCCCTGCATGGAGCTGAGCCTAGCAGGTCAGTTTAGGCTCCTGTGACCTGCTAAATTACTCTTGTTTTCTTCCAATGCCTGAGTTAGAACTAGCTGCTCAGGCAGGCCTTTGTCAGTATCAAAGATGGAGATCTCTGGTAGTGGAGAGGGGAGGGGTGGCCTTCCCTCCTCTGATCCCTGAGAAGGAGTGAGGATGTCAGGCTTCTACTCATGCCGGAATCTTGCTTCCTGTGTCGTCTCTGGTCTGCGAACTTCAGGATGAAGATATCTGCTCCTTGTCAGTTCTTGCTGGTGTTGAGTAGAATCTGCTCACCTACTGCCTCTACCTCTGGTGCCTTCGTCCCGGACTCTCTGTGTTGCAGGTATGGTGGCGATGGCTGCCACAGCCACCACAGCTGTCACCGCAGCTGTGGCAGCTGGCAAGTGCTCAGATCTGTCTCCTTGCCTGGATTTTCCTTCTCTGGCCTAACTCTCTGTCCTGTGACGGCAAACTTGGTATGATTCAATGGAACAAAAAAACTGCTTTCTATTTGGGAGCTTGTTTAGCCTCCAACTTCTCTTCCACCATCATCCCGGAACACCCTCTGAAACTTTTATTCAACTATTTTTCATTTCAAAGATAGGCAGTCTATTTTTAAAAAAGTTTCCTAGTGTAAATTAACTAATATTGCAATAGAAATTAGAGTTTATTAATTTCAAGGGAATTTTAGATACACACTTGGTATTGTAGTAATGTTTATAATATATTACTTGAAAAAATTCTGTTCAAACTCTTAAATATTTGTGTCTAATGACAGGGAGAGAGGAAGATAATTCATACGGGTTAGGAATTTGCAATGCCTCAAAAATCTATTCAATAATTTGTTATAAGCACATAGACAAGCTACCTGATATGGCTTAGGTTTTTTAATTGTTTCTTAATTTATTCAAAATTTTAACATGGATGCATGCACAGTGGTAACATTAAAATTATTAATCAAAATACAAATATTGCAAAATCATAGACAGGTATCATAAGTTCAACAGTTAGCACTTATGATTCTAATAATAATTTTGATGAAGATGAAGTGTAGCCTGATAATGACAAGGTTGTGATTGAAAAGGAAAAATTTTTAGACATCTTTTAAGCCAGATTTCCTACATTGAATACATAGTACTAAAAAGCATTGGATTAATACAATAAGAATAACAAGAGGAGAGTTTCAATATCAAGAAATACAATCACATAAACAGGTGAGAGATTAAAAACCCTAATGTTATACTTTCAGTCTCTCTAAATATACTTACTTTTCTTGGTACTATTGTTTCCTTATAAATAAAATCGTTTATTTGCACATGTTGATTATCCCACATAGATAAAATATAATAAGCTGTGTGTTTTCTGTTACAAATCTTGTTTGTTCTAGCCTTGGGAGTTTAGGAGAAAGCCCTTCACTACCCACATAGCCATTGGCTTAGTTATATATCTCTAGAAGTTAACAACACATAACTCAAGCATGCTTCACTCATTAGGTAGAAATCCATGATCAGTTTTAGTTTCCATGCAGTTAATTGGAGAAAATCTATGTATAAATGTATTAAGAACACTTGGCAACAAATAAAGCAATAAGAAAAATTTTGATGGACTAAGATGTAGTTTTCAACTTAGTGTGGTTAGTTCCAATACCATTCTCATAAAGACACCATTCAATAACCAATATTTTTCAATGACATATTCTTCAATATAGCTGTAAACACATGACATAATTTACATAATACCACTTACATATCTGGAGTTACCTTAAAAGAACACGGTCCTTAGAGCCAAGAGGAAAATTTATTTTTATTTCTGCATGAAACAATTTGTGATATTTATACCAACAAACTGAATTTGACTCTTTCCTTATTTGTAAGCTAAGGGGGAAAACGTAAGGACTCTTCACTTTTCTTTTTTTTGCTCTAGAAGTCAAAAAATACATTCTTCAATATTTCTGGTAGATTACATCCATTTACAGATGAGAAATGTAAGGCCAGTAGTCAATGTAATGAGTAAATAATGATACTAGAATTTGTGTCTGAGCTCTTCACTCTGTGTGCTTACAAGCAGAAGTAATTTGATGATGGAAAGGACCAATAGGAAAAGACGATGGGGAAAAACATACTTTGTAAAAGGTTGTTTATGTCTAGGTGACCAGTGATGATTATACGAAACAGGCTGGTGGCAGGGGCATAAAAAGGACTACATAGAAATCATAAAAGTGACAGAAACTCACAAAATCTTGATCATTCATCTTTTCTAATGGGTGGGAGTAGAAGGGTAAGAAGAAATCTAAAGTGTTCTACATCTCTGGCCAGGCAACTGTGTTAGTGATATTCTTGGTGGTAGGGATTGTAGGTGGAAATGATGGATTTAGGGGGAAAAATTCTGATAGTTCTAAAGTTTATATTAAACAGATGTAAATATAGGATTGTTTAGACATTATCAAAATATCCATGACCATGAATATGAAAAAGAATAATAAAATCAGGGGCATTATTAAAGGGAAGAGGAAAAGGAAAGTTCTGAAACAATTCTGAACAATATGTGTACCAGTGTGGACAAGATTGGAAGAATGAGATAAATAAGGAAACAAGAAAGTAATAAACGCAGATTTACAGAAGTAAAGAAAGGAAAGAATTTGCAGGAAGAAAAGGCCAAAACTGTTGCAGAGATATTGAAGGAAATATGCAATTTGGATTTGAAAACTAAAAAGATATAGACAATTTCAATAAGAACAGTGTTTTGGTGATATCTCCATGATGAAATAACCCTGTCAATCAACCTGCCACAAATTCTTATATGTAAGAAGTGCTCTTATAAACTTCAAGCTTTTATTGAATGGAAGAGTTCAGACATTATCCTCACCACTAGGATTAAATTCCTAAAAAGATAAAGCATTTTGCTTTAATGCCTTTCTTTCATTTTCTCTTACATATTGGCAAGTAGGGAAGGATTCTGATGTAACAATAATACAATGTTGACTTGTAATAATGCAACATCTAGGATCTAGTGTTAATTCGGATATTTACTAATTAGCTCCAAAATTTATGGATATTTATATTTCTCCTGGGTAAACTAATGACCTCCAAGAAAATGTCCCTAAGGAGCATTTCAATTCTAGTATTACTGTTTGTCTCAAAATACTTTAAATTATACACCCTCTAATGTGGGCATAGGGTTAAACTGTGGAACTTTCCCCTTCAGATTGTGAGTACTACCCTATTGCTTAACATGGAGAAAGTACCCTCACACATAGACTGGGTGTGTGAAAACAAGAAGTGATACTTGAACAAGGGAAACATGGAACCTATGTTTCTTTGGGGCTGGATTACTTCACTTAATATAATTTTTTCTAAGTCTTCCCATTTCCTAACAAATGAGCATTGTTATTCTTTCTGATGGAGGCAAAGAATTCCTTTGTTTATATTTACCACATTTTCTTGATCCATTCATCTACTCTAGGGCATCTGGGTTGGTTCCATATCGTAGCTATGGTAAATAATGCTGCAATAAACATAGTTGTGCTGGAAAATTTAGTATGGTCTTGTTTGTGATCATTTGTGTAAATGCCCAATAGTGGGATTGCTGGGTCATAGGAGAGCTCTAGGAGTTTTTTGAGGAACCTCCATACAACTTTCCAAAGTGGTTGAACAAGTTTACACTCCCAATAACAATGAAGTAAGGTTCCCTTTCTGGCCACATCCACTCCAGCATCTGTTATTATTGTTCTTGTCTATGGCCATTCTAACTGGGGTGATGTGGTATCTCCATGTTGTTTTGATTTGCATTTCTCTTATAGCTGGGGAGGTCGGGCATTTCTTCATGTGTCTATTGGCAATTCTTCTTTCCTCTTCACAGATTTTTCTTTGTAAGTCTTTAGCCCACTTATTTATTTATTTATTTATTTTTATTTTGAAAATAAAGTACAGAGGAGTTACAATTACATGGGCAAGATAATGAGTACATTTCTTATCAAGCATTTTAGTCTCCTCCTTTGGTTCCCCTTCCCATCCTTTCCCATCCTTCTCGCGACCCCCAATCTTCCCTGCCCCCCCCCCACGAAAGTTGTAAAGTTCGTTTTCGACATAACGACTTGTACATCTCATTGTTGCAATGTAGCCCACTTATTTATTGGGCAGTAATTTCTTTGAGGATTTGTTGTTGGGGGATTTAATGTTTTGTGTTCCAGGTATAGTTTACATATGAGAACCTTGTCCATTGTATGGTAGTGAATATCTTCTCCCAATAAGTAGGCTTTCTATTGATCTTGCTAGCTATATCCTTTGCCATGCAGAAACTGTGCCATTTCATGCAATCCCATTTTTCCAAATTTTCTTTTTGATTTGTTGTATTTCTGCATCTCTTTTAAGAAAGTTTTGGCCTATGCCAAGGAGACCTAGTAATGATTCCAGACCTGTAATGATTTCAGAGTGTCTGTTTTGACCTCGAGGTCCTTGATCCATTTGGATTTGATTCTGGTGCAGGATGAAATGTATGGATCTATTTTTGATTTTCGACAAGTGATTAACCAATTTTGCCAGCACCATTTACTGAAAAGGCTGTCTTACTTCCATTCTATTTTTTTAGCTCCCTTATCAAATATTAGATGACTATAGGTCTGTGGGTTTATTTCTGGGTTTTCAATTCTATTCCATTGGTCCTGAGGTCTGTTCTTCTGCCAGTAGCAAGCTGTTTTGATTTTAATGGTTTTGTAGTAGTGTTTTAAATTTGGTATTGATATTCCTCCAGCACTGTTCTTTCTGTTAAGGATCGTTTTTGCTATTCAGGGTCTTTTATTGTTCCATATGAATTTTTGGATTGCCTTTTCTATTTCCTTGAAGAATTAGGTTGGAATATTGATAGGTATCACACTGAATTTGTAGCTAGCCTTGGGAAGTGTTGCCATTTTCACGATGTTGATCCTTCCAATATAGGAGCATGGGAGTTTTTTTTCACTTTCTAAGTTCTGTTTTGATTTCCTTTTTCAAGTTTTTAAAGTTTTCATCATTGAGATCCTCCACTTCTTTGGGTATGTTAATTTCTAGGTATTTTATTTTTGTGGGACTATTACAAATAGAATTGTTTTCCGGGTTTCAGCACGCTTTTCTCATTGTTGGCATACAGAAAAGCCATTGATTTTTGAAGGTTAATTTTATACCCTGCTACTTTACCAATATTTTGAATCAACTTGAGTAATTTGAGAGTGGAGTCCGTGGGATTCTTTAAATAAAAGATCATGTCATCTGCAAAGAGGGATAGTTTTCCTTCTTCTTTCCCTATTTGGATCCCTCTAATGTTTGCATCTTGTTTTATGGTTAAACTAGGCATTTTAATTCTAAATTGAAGAGAAGTGTAGAGAGTGGACATCCTTGTCTCGTTCCTGAGTTAAGAGGAAATGGCTTTAACTTTTCACCATTAAGTATAATGCTGGCTGTAGGTTTGTCATATAGAGCCTTTGCTGTACTGAGGAATATTTCCTGGATTCCTAATTTTTGCAGAATCTGCAATGTAAAGGGATGTTGGATCTTGTCAAATCCTTTGTCTGCATCTATTGAGATAAACATGTGTTTGTAGTCCTTCTCTTGTTGATGTGATGAAATATATTAATTGATTTTCATATATTGAACCAACTTTGCATGAAATGAAACCTGAAATGAATCCTGTTTGATCGTGGTATATGATTTTTTTGGATGAATTGTTGAAGTCGATTGGCTAAAATTGTGTTGAGAATTCTTGCATTAATGATCATCCAAGAAATGGGTCTATAGTTCTCTTTCCTTGATGACTCCCTGCCTGGTTTTGGGATGAGGGTTATGATGGCTTCATAGAATGAGTTTGGTAGTGAACTTTCTCTTTCAATTTCATTGAAAATTTGGAGGAATGTTGGTGTGAGCTCTTCTTTGAAGGCCTTGTAGAATTCCACTATAAATCCATTGGGATCGGGCTTTTGTTAGATGGGAGGACTCTTACTGCTGTTTCTATTTCAATGTTGGATATGGGCCTGTTAAGATGGTTTACCTCATCTTGGTTTAGTTTCACATGTCAATATTTGCTAGGAAAAGGTCCATTTCTGCCAAGTTCTCAAACTTATTAGCATAAAGTTTGAGAAGTATTCCCTTATAATGTTCTGAATCTTGGTTGTTTCTCTGGTGATGATTCCATTCTCATCTCTGAGTTTATTTATTTGGATGTGTTCTCTTCTTTTTCTAAGATTTGCTAAAGTTCTGTCAATTTTGTTAATTTTATCGAGTAATCCACTCTTTCTTTTGTTGATTCTTTCTGTGTTTTTTCTTGGATTCTAATTCATTTAATTTTGATTTAATATTAATTATTTCTTTCCATCTACTGGATTGGGGATTATCTTGTTGCTCTTATTCAAGGTGGCTCAGATGTCTCATTAAATTGTTGGTTTCAGATCTCTACAATTTGTTTGTGTTGGAGCTCAGGGCTATAAACTTGTCTCTGAGTACTGCTTTTGCTGTGTCCCAGAGTATGTAGTAATTTGTGTGTTCATCTTTGCTGAATATCATGAATATTTGAATTTCCTTTCTAATGTATTTTATGATGCACTGGTCATTCCACAGTGTGTTTATCAGCCTTCATGTGGTACAGGACGTTCTTCAGTGGCTTTTGGTGGTGAGTTCTAATTTTATTCCCTTGTTGTGTGAGAGAATGCAAGGTAAAACTTCAATGTTTCTGAATTTGGAAAAGTTTGTTTTGTCACTTAAAATGTGCTCTATTTTGGAAAATGTTCCATGTGCTTCTGAGAAAAACGTGTGTTCTGATGATGCTGGGTGATATATACGGTAGAAGTCTGTTAAATCTAGTTGATCCATGCAGTTGTTTAGATCTGCGGTTTCTTTGTTGAGTTTTTGCCGCGTTGATCTATCTAGTGGGGAAAGTGATGTGTTCAAGTCCCAAACATATCAGATTTGAAGGAAAGTAGTGTTTCTTGAATAAATTTGGGTGCTTGGTTGTTTGGCGAATAAATATATCGAATTGTAATATTCTCGTGAAGGAGAGATCCCTTAATTAGTATGTAGCAACCTTCCTTATCTCTTCTCACTAATTTTAATTGAAAGTGTATTTTATCTGTTAGGATTGCAACTTCTGCCTGTATATGGGGGCCGTTTGCTTGTTAGATTTTGTTCCAGCCTTTCACATTTAAAATGTGTTTGTTTTTATGGGCAATATGAGACTCCTGAAGGCAGCAGATAGAAGGATCTTGCTTCTTAATCCAACTTGACAGTCTATGTCGCTTAATTGGAGAGTCAATCCGTTAATGTTGAAAGTTAGGATTGAGAGCTGTTTGGGAGTTCCTGCCATTTTATGCCCCTTCTTGGGGGCTGCAGCAACTGGGTTTTTTTAATGGTTCTTGGATTCTCAGTTTGGGTGCAGTTTCTTGACCTTTATTGTGGCCTTCTTGGTTTTCTATGTGTAGGATATCGATAAGTGTCATTTATAGGGCTGATTTGGTGGATATATATTTTTTCAGTTGTTCTTTGGTATGGAAGGTTTTTGTTTGGCCTTCAGTTATGAAGCAGAGTATAGCTGGGTACAGTATTCTTGGTTGATAGTTGTTTGTCTTTAAGGCATGGCATATATCATTCCAGGCTCTTCTTGCTGTAATTGTCTCCACTGAGATATCTGAGGTTATTCTAATTGGTTTCCCTTTATAGGTGATTCATCTTTTCTCCTTGACAGCTTTAAGGATTTTTTCCTTGGAATTGATCCTGTGGGGATTATAATGTCACGGTGAGATATCCTGTCCTAGTCTTGTCTATTTGGGGTTCTAAAAGCTTCTTGAATCTGAATAGGTTTATCTTTTTGCATGTTTGAGAAGTTCTCTACTTGGAACATGTTAACCAAATTTCCTAGTCCATTAACTTCTGCCTCTAGGTGCTCCTCTACTCCCATTATCCTCAGATTAGGCCTTCTGAGGGTGTCTTCCAAATGTTGAATAGATCTATCCTATTTTTTGGATTTGTTTTGGATAGTTGTATGTTCTTTCTCTAAAATAATCTGGCTGTCTTCAATCCCTGAGATTCGATCTTCTGCATGGTCTACCCTGCTCTCAAGACTTTCCACTTTGTTTTTAATTTCTTTTCCTTATATTTGGTCAGCTTTGATGACTTCAAATTCTTTGTTGGAGTTTTGTTTGAGATCTTATATGAACTTCATTACTTTCTTAATTTGGTGTTGTGTTTATTCTCAAATCACTTAGTTGGTCGGTTATGGTTTCCCTGGACTCCTATTCCTTCTGTTGGGCTCCATTCAACATTCCCTTTCCGGTCTCCCTGACTTCTTTCAGCTGTCTTTTATTGGATTCCATGAATGCCTCTATTTGTTAGGAAAGTAACACCGCTTTTGTGCTAGAACACTATTTTAAGGCAAGCATCAACCAAAGTCCTGTAGTTGCACAGTCAAAAGTCTGGGCCTTTTGTCAGTATCAATTTCTGGGCCTTTGTCAGTATCAAAGATGGAGCTCTCTGGTGGTGGGAGAGGGGCCGCCTTCCCTCCTCTGCTTTCTGAGAAGGAGTGAGGATGTCAGGGTTCTACTCATGCCAGAATCTTGGTTACTGGGCTCTCTCTGGTCTGCTATCTGCAGCATGAATATATCTGTTCCTTGACAGTTCTTCCTGTTGTTGAGTAGAATACGCACACTGTGTCTGGCATCTTTTTGATGGGACTCTCTCTGTAGGCATGGTGGCTCTGGCCGCTGATGCTCAGATCTGTTTCCTTGCCTGGATATTCCATCTCTGGCCAAACTCTCTGTATTGTGATGGCACACTGGGTGTGATTGTCTAGCCTAGGACTCTTGACTGGAACACTAAAACTGTTGTCTACGTGAAAGCTTGTTTAGCCTAGACCTTCTGCCATCTTCCTCCGTACTCTAGATTTTGACTTTATACTCTAACTTGGGACAATGATCTGCTGTCAGTTATTTTCTACTCTTCTCCTTCTTTTGCCCTTCCACTTACATAATTTTTATTTACAGAAATATATTTGAGCTTGTATTTCTAAATTCTTCAAAATTATCTGAATTTCTTCATACTTCTGGCAGCCTCCTATATATTTCTCAATGGAATATTTTGTCACTACCACTTTTATCCCATATGATATTTGATATCTTCCTGCCTAATTCAGTGCAAGATATAAATTACACTCATCCAGATATTACAACATTTGTACCACCATAAATTACTTTCTTACGTAGAAATCATTATTTTAGTATTTCTGGGGAGGTATCATCTGTCATTTTTCAAAGACCCTACGTGATACTTATATGCAAACCTGTTTTAATCCAATATGCTATTCAGTAGATGAACGAATCAACAAAATGTCAGATATATATATATATATATATATATATATATATATATATATACATACACACACACACACACACACACACACACACACGCACACACACACATATACATATATGGCTGAATTCTATGCTTCCAATTCAAAAGGAAATGGAAAGATTTTTCAAAATCCTGCTGAATAAAATAAGGAAGACTCAAAGAAACAGATTGCATAGTTTCCCTCATTTGTAATAATAGGAAATGTATAGAATAACACTAGCAGATGAGCAGAATGGCTCTAAACTTTGTATATAGGACCATACAACATCATGTTGAGCAAAATGAACACCTAGATATGGAAATAGAGGTTTTTCTTTGTGGTTGTTTTTTAATGTACTATGTGATTTCTTTTTCTTTTGTGTTTTCCCCTATAGTTTATCCCCTGCTGTGTTTGATTTCAGTACTGTGTGTATTGCACATGCATTTATCATAATTTAACAAGGCAAGATGAACAACAAATTGGGGAGACAAAGGACAAAGGGCAAACCAATGCAATAGCAATACTCACAAGACAACATGTTGGAAATTTACATTACAACTTGTGAGAGATTTGGGGGGAAAGGAAAAGTGTGAGAAAAATGAGGTAGTGGTTAAAATTTCGACCTATTATGTATTCACTACCTTACAATTAATGCAACCTCTGTATATATCACCTTAAAAATAAAATTAAACTAAAAATAAGTTACATAAAGTATAATTTCACTGTATTGCTATAGTAAATATTATTCTATGTGCATTAACTTTTTTAAAATGAACACTATTTGGCATCTAATTTGAATTAATTACACCTTCTTTATCAGAGGTTCATCAACTTGAATGTTATCACAATACACAATATTTTCACAATATACCTGCCATAGTTTTCCAAAAAATTATAATTTCAGTATTGTCTCATAGTAAAACAAAAAGCAGTTTAATTCTCTGGAAACTCCTAACTTTTAAAACTGAATAATTCTTCAAAGGACAGTATATATGTGTTTTCAAAGTTCTTACAAATACTAACTACTCATTTTCAAATTCTGAGCATTTCATATCAGAGATATTCAAAACAGTATCTGTTTGCATGTTATTTAATTCTGCAATAGCTGCAGTTTCTAATGGGGTGTTACATATTGAGAAATCAACAGAAAAAAATAGCCACATTCTGCTGAAGGACATAACTATGAAGTATGTGTAATAATTAATTCCTCAAGAGTAAACATTTGTTCATCAGAGTAAGCTATTATTTCTGTGACCATCAATCCCAAGCTTTTATGCCATAAAGTCTTCCTAGCCCAACAGTTTCCAATTTGTAAGTTGCACCTTAAAATTCCCTTAATTCACATCATGAATAGCTTATCACTATTGTGAATAAATACTACACTTGTGCTAATATAATGCCTTTCCTATTATGGAAAGTACACTACATTAAACTTTGCTGCAACATTTTTCTGATTTCTAGAAATCCGAACCCTTGCAAATATTATTTATATTTTTTATCTATCATAGATATTCAGGAGACTGAGATCAAAAGATTATGGTTCAAAGCCCACCCAGTCAGGAAGATTCCTTAGATTCTTATCTCCAATAAATTTCTCAGGAAAAGCCAGACTCAAGTGGCACTGAAGTTGAAGTGGTAGAGCATGAGCCTTGAGCACAAAACACCTCAAAGAGAGTGGCCACGCCCGGTGTTCAAACCTGAGGACAAACCAAAATATAAAAACCAACTCCAACCCTAGCATTTTTCTCATTGTATACAGAGTCATGTAATTAAGGAAATTTCTTCCTGTATTATGAATAGATAGAAGACCCAAGACCTCACATAATTACTCTCTTCATACCATGTTATACCAAAGCCTCAAAAAATTGCTTGTTCTAAATTTATAAATTAATACCATCCATTTGTTGGCAACTCTGTCTAGATTATTCACACTATCAATTTATACATGAATTGTTGGAATTATGAATTAACTAATTTCTAATTAAACCTCGCTTCAAAGAATATTTTAGGCAAATAAAATGCCAGATTCATTTGTGAATTTGTCAATTGAAACCTCTACTTAAAAAGAATTTTGTAGTATCCTATAGAATATGAAATTACAAACAAAACCAAAATATTTATTTTAAATCTAAATTCTAATTTAGCAAGATCTATAAAGTCCTATATTAGATGAACTTTGAATTTTTCCAGGCTTAAAATTTTGTAATCTTTCATTATTTCTTTGAAATCCAACAGAATGATACTTACTTTTTCAAATTTTTGATTGGGAATCATGGGCCATTTTGCATCTAAGAATCTTGTGTAATGAAGAGAGCATTTAAAACACAACTGATGATTATATATGAGTTGCATTTCAATAAGAAACTTGCTTTCTCAAAACATAATGACAAAATTAGCCCAAACTTCCAACTGTGTATTCCTTTCTTGTTGTTTGGCTTGTTTCATTGAGACAAATTTATACTACCTGGACCAGGGAAGGTATCACTATGTAATCCCACTCTCTAATCTCCTGTCTTAGTCTGAGTGCTAGAATTCCAGGCTTGTATCAAATTTCCCTGCCATAGTTTGGTGGTTTATTTAATATAGATAAAGACTAGCAATTCTGAACTTCTCCTATGATCTTATCCATTAGATTGACTGCTCAAACTGTTTATGTACTATTTTCTTTTCTGCAAAGCAGTTTTTTATTTTTTCAAATTTTGTGCCATTAGACATCAATTTGCATGAAATAGCATATTAAAGGCTTATTCCTTAAAAAATGCATAGTAACTACATATAAATGCAAAATAAAAAATACAAAAGTTTTAGAGGAAAATGTAGAAGAGATTCCTCATGATTTAAAGTTGAAAATATTCCTAGAGAGGGCATTAAGAGTACAAAATATATATTAAATATAAATTTAAAATTAATATTTAATGAAATATATAAATGAAATTTACCTTCAACAAAAATACAGCTTACTCAAAGGATACTACTAAGAAAATGAAAAAGGTAAGCTATAGACTAGAAGAATATTTGAAAGCAACATATCAGATTAAAGTATTATATGCATTATGTAGGAGGGGGAAGGATTGGGTGGAGGGAGTGGGGAGGCTGGGAATGGATGTGAAGGGTAAACAAAGGAGGAGGCTGCAATGATTTGTAAGAAATGTATGCATAGTATGTACTATTTTGAAAGATGTTCTATCATTTGACACAGGATATGAACATTTTCAGATGCACCTGCAGGGGTCTCTGATTCATTCTTCCATGGATCCAATACCTTTAATAATGATTAATTGACTTTCTTATTATCTCTGGTCCCTAGGTATGTAATATTCTCAAACTTCTTTGAAGAAATTTCATTTGAGGACTTTCTAATATGAAAAATTATCACTTGATCTAGTCTTACTCAGGATATATTTTCAATTGTTTTCTACCATTTCTCCACATTTTGAGAGTTGTTTCATTTGTGCAGGTGGGTTTGTACATATATATGCCTCTGTGTGTATGTGTATGTTTGTATGTTTTTATGCAAAAGCCTCAGCAACCTTGTTCAGCAATCTTGCTCATGACTAGTATTCCATCACTTGAGCTCATGCCTATAATTCTAGCTACTCAGGAAGCTGAGATCTGAGGGTTGCAGTTCAAATCCAGTACAAGTAGGAAAGAAAAGTTCTGAGGCACTTATCTCCAATTAACCACCAGAAAACTGGAAGTGGCGCTGTGGCTCAAGAGGTAGAACACTAGCCTTGAGCTGAAGAGTGGAGAGATATTGCCCAGGCCGAGTTCAAACCCTGCCACAACCATCAAAAAAAAAGATAAAAGATAAAAGAAAGAAAAAGAAATGAAATCTTGTCCACCAGTTCTTTGCTAGTATAATTCCCACTTTCTCACCATGAACTTTTTTTCCAGTTAAGTAGTCCATGCTCTTATATCTAACTTGCTTTGGAACCAGTATTATTCTTCCATTGTACATTTTACAAATTTGCGTGATTAGCAACCATGATTTAGAGATAGAAGTTGAAAGACAGTGGCCTCATCGTTCATGTTCCTCTTAGTATTAATTATTTCTCTATGTCATTCCCATAGATCTACATAATGGTCTTATTGGTTCAATGTTGTCTTATTTGCAGAATCTTCCATAGTATATTGAACCATTATACTTAAACACAGAACTTTTCTTTCTCTTATTATTCCTATTGATTCTTCTACTGTTAACTTGTGTACACTTGGGAAATAATGCAAAACACACACACACACAAATAAACTTTTCTGAGAATCTTCTCCCAGTTTAATTTAAGAGCACTTATGAAATTTGAACTTAATGTACTCCTGGATAATAGTTTCTTCTTTTATAGCAAAAATAGTGCACAGAGGGCTTAGAGTTACATAAGTAAAGTAATGAGTACATTTCCTATTGTTATATCCTCTTTTGTTTTTCCTGTGGTATCCATTCCCACCCCATCTACTCAATTCTCCCTCCACTCCCCAAGTTTTAAAGTTCATTTTCTACATAGTGTCTTGTTCATATAATTGTTACAAAAGGTCATCCTGAATCTTTGTTTCAGAATTTTGTTGTTTCCCTTCCCCTCCCCACACTAGAAAAATGTACATGCAAGATGCAGGGCACCAACATCATATCCAGTTCAAACAGGAGTTATATCATGGGGGAAGAACATGGAGGAGAAACGAAAAAGTCACATAATACATTTTTGATACATTAAAAACAATTGCAATAAAGATGAAAACAAGTTGTGTCCCTATCTTGGGGTTCATTTGACTTAACATTATCTTATATGGCCATATGTACATGAATAATGTTTTTATAAGCCATTTAAATTTTATATTTTTTATTTACTAAGTTGTTTCTGAAAGGCGTGTTACCTCATGTCCAAAGATGTCTTTGTGCTAGTTCAATGAAGCCTGAAAACATTCATTTTACCTCGAACAGTGCCATAGGTTGTTACTGGAAGTAAGTAGAAGGAAATGTTACTGCAGGTGGAAACTGATCCCAAAGGAGAAATTGAACATAGAGAAATGACAAAGTGCAAGTTACTTTGTGTGTTCCTTTTTGCTATACAAGAAAATAATCCATTGTCCAAATTCAGAAACCTTGAAGTTATACCTTGCATTCTCTCAGACCACAAGGGAATAAAATTAGAATTCAACAACAAAAGTCAGCAAAGAAATTCCTGTATCACCTGGAGGTTGAAGAATACACTGCTGAATCATGAGTGGGTCATGGAAGAGATTAGAAATGAAATTCAAATATTCATGATATTCAACAAAAATGAACACACAAATTATCAGCTCCCCTGGGACACAGCAAAGTCAGTACTCAGAGGCAAGTTTATAGCTCTGATTTCCTACAGCAACAAATTGGAGAGATCTGAAACCACCAATTTAATTAGACATCTGAGTCTCCTTGAAAATGAGCAGCAAGATAAACCTCAGTAGAGTAGATGGAAAGAAATAATTGAAATTAAATCAGAACTAAATGAATTAGAATCCAAGAAATCCATAGAAAGAATCACAAAACAAAAAGTTGGTTCTTTGAAAAAATTAACAAAATTGACAGAACCTTAGCAAACCTTAACAGAAAAAGAAAAGAACACACCCAAATAAATAAACACAGAGATGAGAATGGAAACATCACCACAGAAACAACCAAAATTCAGAACATTATAAGGGAATACTTCTCACAACTTTATGCTAATAAGTTTGAGAACTGGGCAGAAATGGAACTTTTCCTAGCAAATACTGAGATGCAGAAACTAAACCAATATGTTAAAGCTTCTTAAGGGGCCCATATCAAGCATTGAATAGAAACAGCAATAAGAGCCCTCCCATCTAAGAAAAGCCCAGGACCAGATGGTTTACAGCGCCTTCAAAGCAGAGCTCACAACAATACTCCTCCAAATCTTCAATGAAATAACAGAAAGTTCACAACCCAACTCATTCTTTGAAGCCATCATAAATCTCATCCCAAAACCAGGCAGGGACTCTTCAAAGAAAGAGAACTATAGACCCATTTCTTTGATGAACATTGATGCAAAACTTCTCAACAAAATTTGGGCCAATCAACTTCAAAAATTCATCCAAAAAATCATACACCACGATCAAACAGGATTCATTTCAGAGATGCAAAACTGGTTCAATATACGCAAATCAATTAATATAATTCATCACATCAACAGGAGCAAGGATAAGAATTACAAGGTTATCTCAATAGATACAGAAAAAGCATTTGACAAGATCCAACACCCCTTGATGTGAAGGTTCTGGAAAAAACTAGGAATCCATGGAGCATTCCTCAATACAGTAAAGGCCATATAGGACAAACCTACAGCCAGTATTATACTTGATGGTGAAAAACTAAAGCCATTTCCTCTTAAATCAAGAATGAGACAAGGGTGTCCGCATTCTACACTTCTCTTCAATCTAGTATTGGAATGCCTAGCTACAGCAATAAGACAAGATGCAAGCATTCGAGGGATCCAAATAGGGAAAGAAGAAGGAAAACTCTCCCTCTTTGCAGATGACATGATCTTGTATTTAAAGAATCCCACAGAACCCACGTCAAAATTACGCAAGCAGATTCAAAATTTTGGCAAAGTAGCAGGGTATAAAATTTACCCTCAAAAATCGATGGCTTAGCCGGGCGTTGGTGGCTCACGCCTGTAATCCTAGCTACTCAGGAGGCTGAGATCTGAGGATCGCGGTTCAGAGCCAGCCCGGGCAGGAGAGACTGTGAGACTCCTATCTCCAATAAACCACCAGAAAACCGGAAGTGGCGCTGTAGCTCATATGGTAGAGCGCTCGCCTTGAGCTGAAGAGCTGAGGGATAGCGCCCAGGCCCAGAGTTCAAGCCCCACGGCCGACCAAAAAAAAAAAAAATCAATGGCTTTTCTGTATGCCAACAATGAGAAAGGTTTGGTTGAAATTAGGAGAGCAACTACACTCAGTATAGCCTCACAAAAAATAAAATACCTAGGAATTAACTTAACCAAAGAAGTGAAGGACCTCTATGATGAAGACTTAAAAATCTGAAAAAGGAAATCAAACAGAATTTAGAAAGGGGAAAAACTTCCTATTCTCCAAGATTGGAAGGATCAATATCGTAAAAATGGCAATACTTCCCAAGGCTATCTACAAATTCAATGTGATACCTATCAATATTCCAACCTCTTTCTTCAAGGATATAGAAAAGGCAATCCAAAAATTCAGGTGGAACAATAAAAGACCCTGAATAGCTGAAACGATCCTTATCAGAAAGAACAGTGCTGGAGGAAGATGAAATCCGAATTTGAATTCAACTACAAAGCCTTAGTAATCAAAACAGCTTGGTACTGGCATGAGAACAGACCTCAGGACGAATGGAATAGAATTGAAATCCCAGAAATGAACCTACAGACCTATAGTCATCTAGTCTTCAATAAGGGAGCTAAAAATGTAGGATAGAAGAAAGACACCCTCTTCAGTAAATGGTGCTGTCAAAATTGGTTAAATACTTGTAGAAAACTTAAGCTAGATCCTCATATATCACCCTGTACTAGATTCAACTGCAAATGGGTCAAAGACCTCGGAATCAAAGCAGACACCCTGAAAACTTTACGTGATGGAATAGGAGAAACACTAGGTCTCCTTGGCACAGGCTGAAATTTTCTTAATAGACACCCAGAAACACAACAAATCAAAGAAAGGTTAGACAAATGGGATTGCATGAAATTGCAGAGCTTCTGGATGGCAAAGGACATAGCTAGCAAGATCAATTTAAAGCCCACAGATTGGGAGAAGATCTTCATTAGCCATACAATGGACAAGGGTCTCATATCTAAAATATACCTGGAACTCAAAAAATTAAATCCCCCAAAAACAAATCTTCAAAGAAACAAATGCTCAATAAGTAAGTGTGCTAAACACTTAAAGAGAAACTTCTCTAAAGAAGAAAGAAGGATTGCCAAAAGACATATGAAGAAATGCTGAACCTCCCTAGACATAAAAGAAATGCAAATCAAAACAATATTGAGATATCACCTCACCCCAGTTAGAATGGCTATTATCAAGAACTCTAATAACAACAGAGGCTGGAGGGGATGTGGACAGAGGAAACCTTACTGAATTTTTGGTGGGAGTGTAAATTTGTTCAACCACTTTGGAAAGCAGTATTGAAGACTCCACATAGAGCTCCCCTAAGATTCAGCAATCCCAATTTTGGGCATTTACCCAAATGTTCACAAACAAGGCCACACTAGATGTACCAGCACGACTATGTTTGATGCAGCCTTATTTACCATAGCTAAGGTATGGAACGAACCCAGATGCCCCTCAGTAGATGAATGGATCAAGAAAATGTGGTATATATACACAATGGAATCGTATGCCTCCATCAGAAATAATGACATTGCCCCATTTGTTAGGAAATGGAAAGACTTGGAAAAAATTATATTAAATGAAGTAAGCCAAGCCCAAAGAAACCTAGGTCCCATGGTTTTCCTTGTTTGCAATAATAAGTATATGTCTGAGTCAAACAGAAAAGGTCAGATAAGTTGATGTTAGGGAAATGAACACTAAGTTATGTATTCAAAAGTTTTTTTTTCTTTCATGTGATTGTTTCTTACACATTTATAAAATGATTTCCTTATTGCTTTGTATGACCCTTCCCACGGCATAACAATAACCCCTGCTTTCACTGTATTTGATATCGCCATAATTTGTGGAGAGGAAGGGGAAAAAATCATTTAAATAGGGATATAATTGGACCCATTGCAACAATGAGATATACATGTCATTATGTCGAAAACAAACTTTACAACTTTGTTGGTGGGGGGAGGAGGATTGGATGGGGGGGAGAGGTGAAGATGGGAAGGGATGGGAAGGGGAAACCAAGGCGTAGGCTACATTGCTAGATAAAAAATGTACTCATTATCTTGCCCATGTAATTGTAACCCCTCTGTACAGTATTTTCACTATAATATATATATATATATATATATATATATATATTCATTGTTAGAAAAAAAAAGAATCCAAGACTTGAAGGAAACTCTGTCCCTGCCTTTTTTCGAGTGTGTTCTTTATTCATATAAAAATTGTCTGTAAACGTCTTCTTGAAAGTATTACAAAGGGAAACAATGTGCCATTTGAAGGCCAGCATAGAATAAAAGGAAATAACGTTCTTTTAAAAGTGTTCTATTACAAGGAAACAAAGACTTGGAGGTTTTAAATTGTCTTATGCGTGGATATTTCACTACTGAGATGATTCTTTTGTTGCAGAAGTCATTTATTAATTCCTTTAGTCTTGCCCTAAATTCTCCAGCGCAATTTGTATTCCAAAAAAGCAGGATCCACTGAGTATGATCAGCAAATGGAGCCTGTTATCAAACCAATGCTTTAAGGATGGTCCCTAAGAAATATGTGTGTTTCTTTTGCTTGTTGTTTTGTGTAGTTTGTCCTTGTTCTGGAGCTTGAACTCAGAGACTGGGCCATGTCCCTGAACAAATGTCTTCCCTGGCCTACTTCCCCCAAAGCTAGTACTCTACTGCTTTAGCCAAAACTCCACTTCTGGCGTTTTTGGTGTTTAGTAACAGATAAGAATGTGACAGACTTTCCTGTCTGGGTTGGCTTTGAACTGAGAAAGTAAGAAAGCCATGTGACATCAACTGTATCAAGATTTCTGTTTTGAACCAAGGAATACTAGACGAAGTTTATTATAAAGCTAATATTTGAAAATTTTTAAAAGAATATGTCTAACAAAGAATCCATAACTTAAATAATGTAGGTGCACTGAATCATTTTGGAAGCATTTTTTCAACTGCTTGGGAATATAACCATTGACTTCATAGATCCTTTTGGGGAAACTTTGTCATATTTGCCTGTTGTCACTGGCTTTGTACACAGGGATGCTGTACATACTTCAAAGGGCCTTACATAAAGGAAGTCTTGAAATTCTCAACAATATTTAAATAAGATGCTCCCTATATTTCTTTTCACATTTGGGGATCACTAAGTACCAAAGTTATGTAGAAGGCTAGGGTTAGAATATGGACATGAAATCTGTCTCCAAATATTATAAAGATTATTGATGTCATTTTGAGTTACAGTTTCTAATGTAATAAAAAAAAATAAGGTAAAACAGTAACAGAAACACAATTTTCTATCTTTCCTAACTCTCCAACAGAAATTAGAGAATCCAGTAAAGTTACAGCAATCTCAAGATGGTATAGGATTTTATAGGATCAGTAGATGGTGAAAAAGAAAATAAAAAATGGTTCCCCTGGAACAAAGGGAAACAAAATCTATACCTACAGATTGTGATATAGCTGGAAAATAGTTTCCACTATGCTATGTGTTTGATATTTTAGGTTTGTTTACACAGCAACTTTCCTCTCTCAGGAAATGACTCTATTCCTACTTAAGGTTTTGCAGCTTATAACCCAGCAACAAATAATGCTTCTAAATATAAACAAGCATGATACTAAGAATAACCAAGGCTACTTCCGTTGCCATAGGTGATAAATAACAATTCTCTTGGGGAATAGTCAAACAATTTTGAACTTTTTCATACCTTTCCTCTTCTCCAAAATGAGAAGTCCTAGTCATTATATGTAAAACATTAATAAAGGATTTTTATATTTTTTATTTTTCACACTAAAGCAAATACACTTTTCCTCCTTGCAAGCCTGATTTTGAAAGAGTCAGACACTCACAATTATTTT
Organism: Dipodomys spectabilis; assembly: GCF_019054845.1. Classification (NCBI taxonomy): domain Eukaryota; kingdom Metazoa; phylum Chordata; class Mammalia; order Rodentia; family Heteromyidae; genus Dipodomys; species Dipodomys spectabilis. The sequence goes on from NW_024871011.1 coordinate 630,840, forward strand.
ATAGACAAAAGTTTACTGCTTTGGCTTAGGTGTTTTCCTACCTTTGGGTATTGCTCTCTATTATTTTGGCAACTATATAGAAAAACAAGAAAAATCCATTATGCTTTGGTTGAATTTTTCAATGTCAAGCTGTCTTCAAACACAGTTTTCTATTCCCTTCTTCACTGCTAATTAAAGTTTAATTATTGCACTTTAAATAACAAAAAACATACTTTAATGTATATTCTCATTGAAACCAATGAAAACAGACGTGTCTGCCATTGCTTTTTAAATTGTTTCCAAGTATTTTCCTTGGCTATTTTCATTATTGCCTTTTTTCTAGTCTTCTAATCAGGAATACAGTGTTACACAAAAAGATCTTCCTAAGATATAGGATGTTAGGCAGAAAAAAATAGATGTATAATTAAAGATTTTCATCTCTTAAGAGACTGAAAATCTCAGAAGACAATTTGCTATTACTGGCATGGTTCTTAAGCTAAGTGAAATGCATTTACATGTGACAGTTATTCCAAAAAAATTATGGCTTATACTTTTCTGCTCCAATGAGATGAGTAACTTTACTGTCAATGAAATCTCTGACATGGCTGGAGGGCATATTGATTTTAGGGTAGAAAGGTTAATGTTAGAAAGCCAAGGGAGATTCCTAAAACAGCACTGCCTATCACTTATCAGTTAATTATACTTATGGCACATAAGTATATAAATACATAAATATGAATTGATTGAGAAATGTGTGACTTACACGATTGATTCAATGGTTACCAAAACCAGAAAACACTTCTCATTTATATAAACTATTATATCTAGTGAGGATTCAAAAATTTTAGAATTATATTTTAACATTTATGCCAAAATATTGGTTTATTTTTAACACTTTATTTTTAAATTTTGTCGGTTGTGGGGCTTGAAATCTGTGCCTGGATGTTGTCCCTCAGCTCTTGACCTCAAAGCTAGTGCTCTACCACTTGAGCCACTGCCAGTTTTCTGGTGGCTTATTGAAAATAATGTCAAGGAGCCGGCGCCGGTGGCTCACCGCTGTAATCCTAGCTACTCTGGAGGCTGAGATCTGAGGATTGCGGTTCAACGCCAGCTGGGGCAGGAAATTCTGTGAGACTCTTGTCTCCAATAAAACCACCAGAAAACTGGAAGTGGTGCTGTGTCTCAAGTGGTAGAATGCTCACCTTGAGCTGTCAAGCGTAGGGACAGTGCCCAAGCCCAGAGTTCAAGCCCAATGATAAACTGAAATTAAAAAAAAAAACAAAAAACAAAAAGTCTCACGGACTTTACTGCCTAGGCTGTCTTTGAACCATGATTCTCAGCCATCAAACTCCTTAGTAACTAGGATTACAAGCATGAACCATTGGCACCTAGCTACATAATTATTTTTTACACATTTATGAAGTATGGAGTGGTAATCCCATTCATTTATAGGTTGTGTAATGATCAAGATATATCATATCTATTAGTTTCTGTATGTAACATTTCTTTTTAGTGAGACTGCTCGAAAAGTTATCTTTTGGCTGTGATGAAATAGCTATTCTTAACTATAATCACTTTGGTTCTTATGGTATACAATTAATATATTTACTTTTAGTATTGGAAGTCTGCTAAATAAACTCATAGAAAACATAAATTGTATGGTGAGAGAAGTTCATGGTTCCATTACTTGTCTTAGGAAAACAATTATGCCTTTTGTTTTCAATTATATTTCTGTGGGAATGTGAACTATTCATTGATTTAACTGTTAAAGTTGATAACTGTTACATTATATCAAGTTCATTCCAACTTGTATTTGAAGATTGCACATTTAACACAAATATGCTTCCACTTTCTTCTACCACATAACTAAAATAACAGTAAAGCAAAGCTTGGTGTTAGTGGCTCATATGTAGAATCCTAAAAACTCAGGAAGCTAAAACCTGAAGATTTTGGTTCAATGTCAGTCTAAACAGACAAAAATGTGAAAACTTATCTCCAATTGTCCAGCAAGAAGAAGAACAGGATGTGGCTCAAAGGATAGAGTGTGATCAGCCATGAGCAAAATGTACAAGGAAGACAATTAAACACTGAGTTCAAGCCCTAAAAATGGCATAGACACAGAAGACAACAATAAAAAGTACTATGAACATCAATTATGAAGACAAAATAGTAGAAAAGATCATTAGAAATATTGCATAAAGAGCTGGAAGACAGAAATCATTTGACAGAATGTTGATTCAAGAGAGGGAAAAATCACAGTCTCATTGGTACAATCACATTGTACGCATTTGTGTTGAAACCTGGCTACTGGGTAACAAGTGAATGAGTAGATTGGATTACCTGACATAGCAGACATTGTTTGTGACTGACTATGCACCATCTCACTCTGCAAAAATCTAAAATTGTGCTTGCTAATTTAAATAAAACCTCATATTAGATACTGTTTGGTCCACACAGACTGGGGTCCTTATTTTGACGCTTCAGATTTATGTGAGGCTTTTGTTAATAACCAGTCCTGTTGTACCCACTTTCCTTTGTGCACCTATACCTTACAAAGCTGACACCAAGCCAAGGCTTTGAACTAGACACCACGGCATTAATCTCTCCCTTTCTCCAGCTACAACTCTTTTCACATGCTATCTCTGTCTTAGTATTAGTTGTTTTCTTACTAATCCCTACCAGAAAACTCTTATATTCATCTAAACTCACTATAAGTATCCTAGTTCAAAAAGGGATTAAAGGTTTACCATTGGCTGAGGCTCTCATCTGTAGGTTTGCTCCCTAATAAATCTGTGCTACAATATCTCTCTTTTCTTGGTGTCTTTTGAGTCTGACAAATGATTGATTCGGTTTGATGTAATCCCATATATCCAACCTTACTTTGGAAGTTTTGACCTGTCCCAAGGAGCCCTCGTGTTTCCTCTAACTCTTCCTGTAAAATTATAAGGTATCTGGACTTACATTAGGGTCTTCAATCCATTTGGAATCGATTATGGTGCAGGAGGATATATAAGGATCTAACTTCAGGTTTCTATGTACACACAATTCCATCAGCGCAAGTTTTTGAAGAATTTGTCTTTCATCCATCCTGTGTTTCTGGCTCCCTTATCAAAGATTATGTGCCTATAAGAGTGGATTCATTTCTGGGTCTTCAATTCTGTTCTATTGATGGAAATCTGTGCTTCTATTGGAAAGAATGGCATTACCACATTCCTGAGGAAATTGACTACTCTGTAAACTGAAAAGCAAAATTCTATGTTTACAAGATAAAATTGAGGAAAATTTTGAACACATAAACTATAATATATAGAGGAAAATGTGGGAGAGAAAAGATAAGATGAAAAGTAGAGTAGCTATCAATTGAAGAACTCATAAACAATTATCAAAATTATACAAGAGAGCTGGGTTAAGCTGTAGGACTAGACTAATATATACAAAGCCATAGGTTCAATCTCCAAGAAGACCTAATAATAAGTTAATAAATAGTAATAATAAAATAATTACTTGAAATAAATGCTTTCATATGAGAGAGGCCTGAATCCTAAAACAGTAAAGAAAATACCCTAAATTCTTGTATCCAATGACATGAAACTACAAGAATGAAGAGGACATAGTTTTCCTTTTCTCTCCTTTCTTTTCCTTTCCTGTTTTCATCTTTTCTTCTTTCCTTTGGCACTACTGATGCTTGAAGTTGCTAAGGCTCTGACCACTTTAGATTATTTTTCAGATGAGGTATTCCTTTTTGGCCAAGCCTCCCTTGAGCAATAATCTCTTACCTATGGCTTCCACAAACAAGAGATAACAGGGAAATTACCCTATATCTTGCTTTCTTTTTTGTACTTTCTCACGACTTTTTTGGGTCAGAATTGGCCCAGGATATCAGCCTTCTAAATCTCTGCCTTCTAATTAGCATGGCATAGTTCAATTAAAACTTGGACCCATACTATTTCTCATTGCAAACATTCAATATTGACTTCTGTTTTCTAGATATCATTAAATTCAATTGAGATTAGTATGTATATTTATGATGTTATAAGAAGAACATAGAGAAATCCCTTGAATAGGTTTTTTCAGTTTCTTTAAATATTTATAGTATGAGATTAAAAGTAGGACATTAATATTTCACAAGTATTATGCAGACTTCATTCGTTTTAATGATTTTGTGCACCCATTAAGTTCAATATAATTTTATCAATTCTATATGAATAATTACAGACACGTTTCTTTACCAAAAATAAGTCTGTCTCATGCTTCCCTTTTATAATTAAACCCACTATTTCTCTTGGTCCCATCCCAAACCTGTTTCATCCTGGAAACCAAAACATTTTTTTTCTCCGACTTCTAGATTATGCAATAAATAAGCTTTTAGGATTGCCCTCAAATCTATGGTAGATTATTCCCTGTTTTTGTATGCCTTAATATTGTATTGTATTCACTCGATTAGCCTTTTGGTTCTGTTATTAGAGAAAGTAGCACAATTCGTTTCCCATTCACCTGAAGAAACCTTGAATTGATTTCCATTTCTTTAACTAGAGGAAATATTGCTGCTATAATCCTCTGTGTTTTGGCCTTTGGGTGAATGTTAAAGTTTATTTTTATGAGACAAAGCCTGACGAGATCAATTCCTCTGCTATACTCTAGGTGGTTGCATATTTCATATTCTAGGAACCTGCCAAAATATTTTCAGAAGTAGCTTTCCCATTTGAGATTCCTGCCAGCATCCAGTTTCTCTGTTTCTTGATAGCATTTAGCATGGGCAATATTGTATTATGTGCAGTAATTCTCATACATGTTTTATGATGCCATTTTTGTTTTAATGTGCATTTATTTGATGACTAATGATACCTTTCTTGGGCTTATTTTTCACAAGATGTATTTTGCTAGTTTCTAATTGATGTTCTTTTTAACTTTAGTTTTTGAGAGTTCTATGTAGAGTATAATTTGAGGCATTGTTCAGGTATAGAATTTGCAAATATTTTATTCTTATGGGTACATTTCATCAACATTATCTTCATCATCATTATCATAATCATTATCATCATCTGTTGGGTCTTCATCCATCCCACAAAAGATGGCAGGGGTCTGAGGAAATGTATGTGCGGCAGCTCACCTGTTACCCAGCCTCCCTCAGCCCGGGAAACAATCAGACCCAGCAGGGAGTCAAGTCAAGCAGGAAGAAACTCATTTATTAACACAGAACAGCCTTTTTAAAGCAAAAAAGAGCAGGTGGCATGGCAAGGGAGGAAGAGGAACCAATCACTGTCAAAGTCACACCCTATCATGAACCTAAGCTTCCACAGGCTGGTTATGCTCTGAACGAAAGCAAATTGTGCTCTGCCCACTCAACTCCCTCTCAGCACCATCTTTGCCGCCCATTTGCCCTACAATCATCATCATCATCATCATCATCATCATCATCATCATAGCATCATCATCATTAGTAGTAGTAGTATTATTAGTTTTGTACGTGTATGTATGGTCCTGCGATATGAACACAGGGTCCCTGTGATTAGTTGGAATTTGTTAACAATGTACCATTTCAGTCATGCCTCACTTGTGGCTTTTTTGCTGATTAAACAGAGATAAGATTTTCAGGGACTTTATTTTGTGGGTTGCCGTCAAACAGCAATACACACATCACAGCCTACCAAGTAGTTAGGTTCAAATACATGAGTCCCCTGCTCCCAACTTCTATTCACTACTTGCATATGAGCTTTCACAGACTAAATTATTTTATACATTTTTGAGTTTAACTATATCGAGTTTTCCTTTCCTACAATTTTAATGCCAAATTTATGTATGTTTCATCTCCAAAATTGTCAAGGCATCTTCCTTTGTTATACATTTACATCACTCTTTTTGTGTTATATGCCACCTTCAAATCCTGCTTGAAGTTAATATTTGAATAAATTGTTATTTTAAGTCAATGTTCACTTTTTAATTCTCCCCAATATTGTCTAACATATCACCACTTATTAAAGAGAATGTCACTCCACAATTGTTTGGTTTTACACTCTTATTAAATATTCCTTGATAATAATTAAGTGGCTCTATTCTGGTGTCCTACAGACACATTGAGCTGTATAATCTTTTCTCTACAAATATAACAATTTTACACTAACATAGCTTTAATATTAAACAGAGAAATATATTCCAGTTTATTTTCCTTTGTCAATGAGTCAAAGAGTGATAGTCAGGTCTTTTTAGAAATTTTCATAAACTTATAAATAAAACTGTGAAGCTGGTCACTGTTAGCTCACGCTTATTATACTAGCTGGATAGGAGGCTGAGATCTGAGGATTGCGGTTCAAGGCAGCTGGAACATGAATGTCTGTGAGCCTCTTATCCCCAATTAACCACCAGAAAACCAGAAGTGGCACAGTTTCTCAAAGGGTAGAGCACTCACTTTGAGCTGAAGAGCTGAGGAACAGTGCCCAGGCCCAGATTTCAAGCCCCATGTATAACCCCAAAAAGGGGGGTTGAGGACAATTAATATCTTTGCTCAATTGTATCCTCCAATCCATAAAAAGTATAAGTCTCCATTTACTTAGATTTTTGTTTTTACATTCAGAATTGCATAATTTTCAATGAGGGCGAGTCAACAACCCTTTAATACATTTTGACATATGTGGAGATGGAACGAAAAAATTCACAGAAAACAGATGAAAAATAAGGGGCAATGGGAATGGAGAAAGACAGAAATGGGTTAATCAAGCCCTTCATCAATATGTGAGTGTGTAAAATATTTCAATAAGATTTCTTTGTACAATTAATATACACCAATTAATAAATATCTTCCAAAGGCATTGGTATTCAAGTATGTCATAAAGGATAAATACAGATTTTGTGGTGAAATGAAAGATAGAAAATACATACTTATATTAATACTTATAGTAATAATAAACTAAGAAATTTGGTCAACATTCTGAGGGCTCATGGCTCATTGGAATAGAAGGCCCTTGGTATCTAACATAAGACTAAAATGTTAGACTTCAGCCTATCTTTAAGTCTGCTTAACGCTCTTGCCTTTTGAGTAAGTATTCTCTTTATTGTTGTTGTTGTTGCTGGTGGTAGTCATGGGCCTTGAACTCTGGGCCTGGGCGCTGTCCCTCATCTATTCAGCTCAAGGCTAGATCTCTACCACTTGAGCCATAGCTCCACTTCTGGTTTTCTGGAGGTTTATTGGAGATAAGAGTCTCATGGACTTTTTCTGCCCAGGCTGGCTTTGAACCACGATCCTCATTTCAGCTTCCTGAGTACCTACCATTATAAAATGAGCCACCAGCACTGGGCTGGAATCAGTATTCTTAGTACAAAGAAAAAATACAAGTGATTTGGAACCAAGCTGTAGAAAGCTGCTTTTTCGGCTTCCGAAGAGAGCTGACTGGTATCTTATGAGTAGATAGATTTAGGAAAAATTGAACATATAAGTCCACATGGAAGGCTACAAAACATTTTAGTGAAGTTCCAAAAATAATAAGGACATGAATTGCAATAACTAATAATAAGGGACATGTTTGGAAGTTCGGTCTCTATAGTTACTTTTGTAAATGTACAATGTCATTTTATTCATTTTTGTTGTTGTTGTTTCCTTAGTATGTTCTTTCCCCTATGGAATATCTCCTGTTGTCACTGTACTCGATTTTGATACCCTGCATCTTGTATATACATGTCTAATCTGGGGAGGGTAAAGGGAATTACAAAACGCTGAAACAAGGACACAGGATGACCCATTGCAACACAGATACCAATAAGACTATATTGGAAATCAACCTTATCATTTCATGCTGCGAAGAATGGGGAGAAAGGAATGTGAGAGCTGGGGGAGGGAACGGATAGTGGGACAACAACAAGGAAGGAAAGGGGTAATAATGATCAACAAGTAATGTACTCATTGCCTTACTCATGTAACTGTAAACCCTCCATACAACATTTTAACAATAAAAATACAATAAAGTAAAAACAATAAAGGACACATTTGGCAAATAAAGTAAAATGATAACTTACAGACAAATGAAAATAATAATAAACACATATGTCTATATACATGTATGTACACATCTGTATATTCATATAAATATATACATATATAGGTATTTGTGTATGTACACATATAAGTATGAATATATGCATATGCACATAGTATGTATACATATACATTTATTTAAAGAGACTTGAATAAGAAATATATTAATGCCTATGAAAAACTTTAACCATCCTGCCTATGAAAAGTTTTAACTATCCTGAATATGTTCTCAAAAAATGAAAAGTATTTTTACATATCTTTATAATAATATACCAAAATCCAAAAATATTTTTCCACAGTGCAGGTTCAGATTTAACAACTAAATAAATATCTAAATGTTAATTTATTAAAATGAGCCTCTAGAATTCAAATAATAAATTTGTTTTATTCTTAGATGTATTATATCTATGCTGAATTTTTGTGTCTCAAGCTTGTAATCCTTGCTACTCAGGAAGCTTGCTACTCAGGAAGTTTGTGAGACACATCTCAATTAATCACACACACACACACACACACACACACACACACACACACACACACACAGAGAAAGCCAGAAGTGGAGTTGTGGATCAAAAGTAAGGACACTATCCTTGAGTGAAAAAAACGAAGGTATAGGCCTTGTGTTCAAATCACAAGAATAACACACACCCACATGCACACACATGCACATTATGTCTAAATTCTTATTTTAGTTTGAAGAAATAAGCAATATCATGAATAGTAATATTTGTTTCATATCCTGCAACTTTTATGAAGTAGTTTTTAGTACAATTTGCTTTAAGATATAACATAGGTCATTAAAATTAATATTAATCTAGTTAATATTTATAATTACTCATAACACATTGGTATTTTATGTATACATTTAAGACATATTATGAGTAAAAGAAAGAAAGGAAGAATAGAAGAAAAGAAAGAAAGAGGGAGAAAGAAAGAAAGGAAAGAAGGAAAGAACAAAGAAGAGAGCAAAAGAGAGAGGTAGGGATGGAGGGAAGAAGGGAGGAAGGAAAGACAGAGGAAGGAAGGAAGAAAGGAAGAAAGGAAGGAAGAAAGGAAGAAAGGAAGGAAGGAAGGAAGGAAGGAAGGAAACAAGGAAGGAAGGAAGGGACAAAAAGTATAATTTATAAAATCTGTTATTTAGCTCAACATAAACTTCATGTAAGTTAACCCTTTTGTAAACGCAAGGTTACAATTGTCACCTCTCTGCATGTTCTCCATGCATGAATGAAACCAACAAAGGAAGGATCAGAAATAACCAGATGAATCTGTTTGCATCTCTAGTAAATATGTACACAAATCTTTTTCTCATTTTCTATACATCATCAAATAACTATTTGCATTGTTATAAATATTCTAAAAATTGATGTAACCAAAGTATGTCAATATATAATATAATGTGAACGCTAGTATTTATAATGCTATTAATATTACAGTCTTCATATTATATTAATTATAACAATTATATATTTTATCAGAGAAATTAGCATACTCTGATTTGGTGTCTGTGGGAGACTTAATAGCAGAAAGCAATTAAAATCTAAGGAGATTTGTATTTCTGAAAGCAGTTAACTCATTGGAGATTGTTCAAATACATCAGAAGGGCCTTAGAAAGGCTGAACATGTTTACATGATTGCCTATGATGTGATTCAAGAGCCACAAAACAATCATACTTCACTTTGTCATCACTACAATTATCCCCATTGTAAGAATCATTCACATAAATTACACGATATGGGTTTGTCCTAAAGTTATTATTTTCTATGAAATAATATAGAAATGATAAACTACACTGAGTTAAAGAATAAGTTGCATAATGTATTGGACACTGCAACTCTTTCCAATTACACGCAATGAAATTCTATTCCCCTGTCTGGTGACATTAGAATCAGACTTTCAGAGATGACCCTGCAATAATGATCCTGATGAAAGAAGCCCAATATAACTAGTCAGCAAACAGGTTATAATGAACCAGAAAGTAGACCCCCATAAGACAAAGATTTGCTTTGAATAACCATTTTTATAATTAATGTTCAAGCTTCTAGAGTATGGGTAAAATAGTCCTGATGTTTTTAATCCACTTACTTTGAAGTATTTTCTTTTTTTTTTTTTTTTTTTTTGGGTCCGGTCGTGGGGCCTGAATTCTGGGCCTGGGCGCTGTCCCTCAGCTCTTCAGCTCAAGGATAGTGCTCTACCACTTGAGCCACAGCACCACTTCCGGCTTTTTTCTGTTTGCTTATGTGGTGCTGAGGAATCGAACCCAGGGCCTCATGCATGCAAGGCAAGCACTCTACCACTGAGCCACCTTCCCAGCCCCTGAAGTATTTTCTTATAACATCCCAATAGAGAACAAAAAGCAAAGTAGTATTTATTTAAATTTCAAATTTTTGAAAAAACTACTCATAATGTTTTATTATTTGAACTTTATTCTCCAAACCTCCAGGTTACAAATATTATTAAATGGGAATTGAATTGAGGTTCAACACTCTATTCAACTATCATAATTAACATTTGGAATATTTTTATTATCTTTAAGTATTTGTACAAAGGAGTTGCCATTCACTGAAACAGTTTATGAATACAATGTCAACCCTTTCAACATTCTCATCCACCCCTCCCAATAAACCCAGTCCTTACTTATCTCAATATTATGTTATGTATGGAATTGCTTGCTATTTAACAAAACATTTTATGTATACAGTACACTTGGAATTGTGTTACCACTTCAACATCTTCACCCCCATTTCAGACTACCCATTGTTTTGTATATTTCAATTCTGGGAAGTATGCAATGGATTCTTGCCTGTATTCTATCCTTTTCAATTTCCTACCCCTCTCACCTTGCCCCGCACTGTCCTCTCTTGTAGTACACATTTACTGGTATTTATTTTGTTGGGTTTTGACTTAATCTTTTAAGAGAACTATACTATTTTCTCTTTCCATGGACTCTGAAACTTCAGATAATACATTTACCTCCTTGCATATCAGCCAGTGTGTTTACTTTTACATTTATTCACACCTTCTGACTACCAAACATAAGGAAAGTCATACAATCTAATTTTCTCTGGGTCCAGTTAATTTCACTTAATATGATTATTTCTAAGTCTGTCATTTTCCTTAAGAATGGTGCAATAGGGGCTGGGAAGGTGGCTCAGTTACAGAGCGCTTCCCTTGCATGCATGAGGCCCTGGGTTCGATTCCTCAGAACCACATCATCAAACAGAAAAAAGCCGGAACTGGTGCTGTGGCTCAAGTTGTAGAGCACTAGCTTTGAGCTGAAGAGCTGAGGGACAGCACCAGGGCCCCAGACCTCAGGCCCCACGACTGGACTGCCCCCCCCAAAAATAATGGTGCAATATTATTTTTTCTGATTGATGAATAAAATTTGATTATGTATGTAAATATACACACATACTTGTAAATAGGGATCAATTCTTGATCCCTTTTTGCAGTTAGAGGCATCTGGGCTGATTCCATATGTTGGCTACAGAAAATAATGCAACAACGAACACGATTATGCTGGCACCTTCAGTGTGGTCTTCTGCTCTATTGGATAAATGCTAATAAGTGGAATTGCTGGATCATAGGGAGCTCTCTATTCAGTTTTGTGAGCAACCTCCATAGTGTTTTCCAAAGTCGTTGAACAAGATTACATTTCCACCGACAATGTAATAGAGTTTCCTTTGGACAACTTCCCTATCAGTATCTGTAATTGTTTGTTTTTTCATAATGACATTGTAACAGGGGTAAGAAGAATCTCAGTGTGGTTTGGATTTGCATTTCTTTCATGGAGAAAGATATGTCTATTTGTCATTGTTACTTTTCTTCTAAGAAGTTCTCTTTAAGTCATTATCCCATATATTAATTGGGCTCTTGTTTATTTGAGGGTTTATTTGATCTGTAAATATGGGTTAGTTATGTAAACCCTTGTCTAATTCTTAGTTAGTAAAAATCTTCTTCCATTCTGTTCTCTTTCTATATACCCTGCTAACTTTTTCCTTTGCCATGAAGAAACTCTTCAGTATGATGCAACTCTACTCACCCAAAAAAATATTACACCATTCATAAGGAAATGGAAAGACTTGGAACACACCTATATTAAGTGAAGAAAGTCAGACTCAAAGAAATATAGGTTGTCCAATTTCCCTCATTTGTTGTATTAGAATGTGCCTCTAATTCTACAACTTAAAACACCTGGATGGTAAAAGAGAAAACATTACATTTGGACATGATAAATTACATGGGATTCTAAACATTTATACAGTGAGATCAAAGGAGGATGCCCTTTGGAGAGGATCAAAAAGGCTCAATAGCTATATAAATATTATCATATAAAATAATGTTCATCAAATTGATCTCCAAGAAATGATAATGATATTTTTTTTTATTATTTTGCTTTTTCCATCTGAATTCGGATGATGTTTGTTTTGTTTTAATTTTTGCACCTTTGGTCTTATATGTAAGTTTGGAAAGGGCAAGGGGAAACACAGAAATGGTGGGACAAAGGGTGAACAAATGTAATAATGCCACTCAATAGACACTACCTTGTAAATGAACTATACAACTTATGGGGGAGGGAGGTTGAAAGGGAAAAACTGGAGAACATGAGGGAAGAGGTGACACTGTTGAAAAAGAAATGTGCTCATTATCTGACTTATGTAATTGGATCCCTTCTGTACATCATCTTTACAAATTAAAAATGGACCTCATAAACAGGCCAGAGTAGTTATATTAATATTAGATAAGATTGGCTTTAATGTATTCCTTCCCTTACACATGTAACTAATCTCTCTTTAAATCATCCTAACAACAAAATAACTTTTTTAAAATAATGAAATATAAAACCTGACAGTAAATAGAAAAACACTTAAAAAATTTGGGTTCAAAATGCAAGTAAAATTTAGACCTACACTCTGAGCAAGAGTTAGGCTAAATGTGAAAAAGAGGCTTGCTAACATGATGATTCGGTTATATGTAGGCTTAGGCAAAGTGATCTAGTTAGAGCTGGGGTTGGGATGGGGAAAAGATGCAAGATATTGTTTAAAATTGCCACATATTTTAAGAAGAATGAATCAAAGTTAGAATGAATGAAAACGAATGTCTGTGTTACCTTAAAGATTCAGATATAATTTGGTTTAAAGAATGAGATACTCTTTTGTTCTGGTAAGGGTTAGGGAAGGATAAGCTTTAGGGTAAATTTTAGTTTTCCACTAAGAAATAGAAGCAAAAAAATATGCGGTTGAATAAAATATAAATAATTTTCCTTACATTAACCAGTTGGTGTTAAATCAGTCTGTGCTTAGGATTAGGTTTCTGGTTAACCGGGGTTGAGGATAGAGTAAAGAAATGGGTTAAACTTGTGGTTCATGCCTATTTTCCTAGCTACTTAGGAAGCTGATTTCTGAGGATCACAGTTCAAAGCTAGCCCAGGCAGGAAAGTGTGTGAGACTTTTATCTCCAGTTAACCACCAGAAAACCCAAAAGTGGTGCTCTGGCTCAAGCGGTTCAATTCACACCTTGAGCTAAAGAACTCAGGGATCGTCCCCAGGCCCAGAGATCAAGCCCCACGCCAGACAAAAGAAAAAAAAAATGAAATGTGTTAAATGTTAAGTAAAGCTGAATGTTATTTATGTTCTAGGAATTCAGGAAAAGAAGGGATAATGGAAGTACAATGTATTTCATAATATCAGGATTTGAGATCAATGGGTATAATGATTCCTGTTATGGAACAAGATATATTCAGAGATAAGAGTGAGAAAATCTATAGGGTTTAGGAATACCTGCAATTTATTTCAAGAATTGCAAGTGGAATTTCAGTTAGGATTGCACAAAATGAGCATTTTCATAAATTTTTGAATTGGGATACTATTAGTGTCAAGGTTATGGTTAGGATTCCAGCCATGGTTAGGGTTAGAGTGAAGGAGAAAAAATGAGGCTCAAATTCAAAATAAATTTTAATATAATCCTGGTACGAATTACAATGAATGTGAACTAGAGTATTACTATTAATATTAGATTCTATTTAAAATTAGGCTTATGGTTATTCTCAATGTTCCAGTTAAGATTATATTTAGGTTAGAAAATGACTCAGATATTGGAAAAAATTGAAACCTATGTTTGGAAGGTTTATTTGAATCAAGTTAGGATGAGTGAAAACTAATGAACTTGTGTTAGTGTCATATAATTTGGATTAAGACCAGAGTCAGTATTTTGTTCTGATTATGATTACTGTTATGAATAAGAAAGTTTTTATTATAAAATTGAGTTTTCACTAACAAGTAGAATAAAAAAATATGACACTGAACAGTAACTAGAGCATTATCATATTTATTTCTCAGTGATCCTTCTTGAAATGATTAATGAGAGTTTTCCAGCCAGGTTTAGGTTGACAGCGTTAAGTAATGGACTAGGTGGTAAGTAAATCTGAAACTGTTTTATGGTACAGGGGTTCAGAAAAAGGTAGGATCAATGGAAACTACAGTATTTTTCCTGATAAGATAATTTGAGGACAAGTAATAAAATGGTTTATGTTAGGGAACAAGATCTTCAGAGGTAGAGTCAGGAAATTTGGGGGAATTATGGCAAACTGTACTCATTTCCAGAGTCCAAACTGGAGTATTCATTAGAATTATTAAAAACTAGATTCTTTTTCTTAAACATTAGAATTGGACTGTAATTAGGGTGAAAGTTAGGTCTCAGTTCCAGCTGGGATTCGTGTTAGCATTAAGGAAAACTTCATTTTCAACATATTGTCTTGTGAGTATCATTGTTGAAATGGTTCATCCTATGTTGAACCTAAATTTTCTATTTCTCTAATCCTAATTCTAATTCTTTCTGGGATCCTAACCCTAACCATAAAACCATAATAATAATGATAGCTCAATTCAAAAGTTAAAAAAGTATTCAATTTTTATTCATCCTATTAATCCACTGTACATCCTGAGTTAAGCTGCAATTTAGCTTAACTTTTACAAGTTAGTTTATATGCGCATATGTAAAGATGTAATTTAATGTGAAAAACAGAAGATCTTTGGAGGTAGGAGTAATGAAAAGGAAATAGAGGAGTATAATCAAATACTTTAATTATATTATGAAATTGCCACTTCTGACAATTAATATCCATTAACAAAATAACTAAAAATTAATAAAAAGTACACTGCCTTCTAGTGTTCTTTAAGAGAGCCATGACATATCTTGTGAAATACTTACGTTAGATAAACTTTGTTCATGCATAATTTATATTGTTATTGGCCAATTATTTAACTTAATGAATAAAAATAAATCAAATAAGATTCCATGACAAAAAATATAAAACAGTTACTTAGTAATTGTTTGAGAAGTAGTTATAGTCATGCATTTTAGGAAACTGAATTTCTATTTCCCTACAAAGGAATGAATTAGGTTTACTAATCTAGTACTTGTAGTAAGTTTAGAGAAAATAATTGGCATGAAAAACATCTAACAGTACATCTCTTGAATGAGTGATATTTTAAACATTGTCTTTTATTCAAATGAATACTTAGGTTTACATTTCAGAATAAATGCGATTTTAACTCCTTTCAGAACAAGTACTTGCCCTGCAAGTAAATGTACTAGCATATTCAGATATTTAAAAGCTAAATTTTCTGTTATATATGTAGCTTTATGTATTCAGAATGACATGATTTTTTTATTCATAAATGTCTAACCTCAGATTTTTGCTTCACCAATATAAATGGTCTCATGAGGTTGTAGTGAAGGCTCCAGTAACCAGAGTGGTCAAAATCATTTCCTGAATTCTAAATTTTAAATCTAATAATTTTTAGGCTTTGATAATATCATTTATTGTCTCTTCAGAGCAATTAACCTAAAATAAATACTATTTTTAAGCATTTCACAAACATTGTAAATAGTATTAACATAGGTCAAAAAGAGACTAATTATTTAAGATTCAACATATTCGGTGATCTTAGTGTGAAGAATGTAGAGAGTAGAGATTTTTATATTCAATAAATATTTTTGGTTAAATTAAATCATATATCTGGATTTCTAATATGGAGGTTAATCACATGGAAACAGGAAAACAATAAAGGAGTAATTACTGTGGGATCATTTTTCTTCTTAAAATTATGAAGCAAAAATATCTCTAAGAATATATTTTTTAATAAAATGTTTCAACTCTTAGTACAGTGCATTATACTTTAATATAAAGTTTTTCTCAAAATAGAAATTCTGCAACTAATCTAATGTATGTTTTCATGCACAAAATTCTGTGACTTCTAGTCTTGTTATGTGATTTTATTTATATTTTTTAGTTGTGACATGATCCCTATTTATATTTATTACAAACATCTGTAATTATAAAAATCATCTCTGTACACACTAATTTATGTAAGATAATATTCAAACAAAATTATCTTTTTTCCTGTCTCCAATCGGGAAGGATGATGTGCTGAAGTATATTAAATGAAAGTACTCTAACGAAGAGTCTTTATGGAATGAAAATTTACAACATGTGGATGTTCTACTTGGCTGAACAGGAATTCTTGTTTCTACAGTGCTTTCTTACCTTTTAATCCCACAAGGAAAGCCACAAAATTTGAAGTTCATATGAAGGAATTGCATTCCTAAATGATGTGGCAACCCTGCTCAAAAGTTTTATGTTCCATATTTTTAAGCATATTAGTAATTCAGCTGTGAGTACATTGCATGAGACTCCTGAATTCACAGCTATTGCTGTGTAATAATCAGAAGAGAGGAAAAAGATTATATTAATCTCCAATTCCTCCCTTTGACCTTCAATATACCAATTAATTGTCAAAACAATCATGTAAGATGTTAGTTCATTTTTCCCTTTCTAATTAGAGATTAAGCAAGTGCTTTTAGCAGTTAAAAGTGGATTGTGTTACAGCTACAAAATCTTCTTCTATGGGCTCATAAATTGAAAACTTGTCTTCCTATATTGAAAAGCACAATTAACATTTACATTTTTCCAGTCATTTTGCTTACCTATGAGTTCTGATCATAAATCCTCTTATGAATTTTTATAGTATCTTTGAATAAATCACACGATTTGCATGTACTTATCATCTTAAGGAAAGGCAGTCTACCTTTATATTTTTCATTCTATGTTACAAACCCTTATTTTTTTTTCCCTATATGCTGAAAAAAATGTATCCATGGAAACAAGATATTGACAGCAAATCTGAGTGTAATTTTCATTTTTCAAATTTCAAATATAATATATACTTTGTTTTGACTAGTCATTTTTTAACAATAAGTGATATTCTTGAACACTAACATTTTGGTGCTTTTAAGTAAATTGCGACTTGATGTGGTATGGTAGTTCTAGTGTCTAGTTGATTTAATCATTAGATTATTCATGTATAAACATGTGCATTGCACTTTTTTACTTTTTTAATCTTTTTTTGGAGGGTTCCGGTCATGGGGCCTGAAATCTGGGCCTGGGCGCTGTCCCTCAGCTCCTCAGTTCAAGGCTAGCGCTCTACCACCTGAGCCACAGCGCCACTTCTGGCTTTTTTTTCTGCTTATGTGGTCCTGAGGAATCGATCCCAGGGCCTCATGCATGCAAGGCAAGCGCTCTACCACTGAGCCACCTTCCCAGCCTCGACTTTTGTATTTTTATATATAAAATAGTCCCCAAGGTTTTACTTTAAAGTATAATGGGGGAGGGTTGTCTTCATGTTAAAAACTTTATATATATTTCAATTAAAGTATTAGAATGGATTTATTGATTAAAACATAGAAAAGTGTAAATAGTCATGTTTCTTGCTTGAGACTGCATAACTTTCATATGAATGCAGCTCAATATGAGACTGAGAGATAAATTCATATTCATATCACTGAGATTTACATCACAATATAGGAAATATAGGTATTTTAAAGAATTGGTCATTCAAAGCCCTTGATATATAATGGAGGAAGAATTGAATTGAAAATAGCAGAGGATAACAAATCAATATGCAGGGATTATGATTTTATAATACTAATATGAAAGAACTGAAGCCTTAGTCTTCTGAAGAAGAAAGTTTAGCTTGTAAATTCAATATAAGGTATCAGTTGTGATGAGTCTAATATCTTTCCTCCAAGATATCCAAGAGTACTATACTCATCCTCTGAAAAGTAAATAAGTAACTATTTTAATAAGCTTTGCTTAATATTAATTTACTTGAAGCAAAAAGGTTAAAATGTCTTCTCTTTCTTTCAGTGTAATAATAAACATTTCATATTATTACTGTCTCTTCATACAAGCCTGAAATCACTATTTCAAAATAACATAAACAGAAAAACAAAAATAACCGGAAGTGAACAGACAAATATTACCTCCTCTGGGACACAAGAACAAAGGCAATACTCAGGAAAATTTATAGCTTTGAGTATATACATTAACAAATTAGAACAATCTTAAATCAGCACTAATAATGCACCACTAGGTCCTTGAAAAACAGGAACAAGCCAATTCAAAAACTGGTAGATAGAAATCATGCAAATTAGATTAAAGAAATAAATGAATTAGAGTCTCAGAAAAACATACAATCATAATTGACTTCTAACTACTAGTAGCTCAAAAATTCGCCCAATGAATGTAAATGTAGCTATTTTCAGAGATAGACTCAACCTGCTCAAACCAGTGAACAAAACATACTTGTACGATTCTAAGAAACAATTTTTTGTTAGACTTTTTAAAATAAATTTACTCTGTTGTTAAGTTGATTTATAGATGAATTACAATTACAGGAGTAAGGTAATGAGTACATTTCCTTTTATGAAATGTCTTCAGTTCCCTCATATTTTCCCATCCCCTTCCTTCTTTCCCCACCCATGTGTTAAATAGTTCACTTTCATCAATGTTCAAGGAACTCCATTGCTTCATTTTTTCAACCTTTCCCTAAAGCTCTGTGCCCACCCCCACCTTCCTGAAGATGTAGAATGAATATACCATGCATAAGGTAAAGAAGACAGAATCATCACAAACTATAAATAACAACAACATGCGCTAAACAAAAAACAAAGTCTTCTGTTTCCATACCTCATAGCTTGTTTCAGGATGTTTATCATGTTATATAAATGTAATTGTTTTTATAATAAAGTCAATTCAGGGATTAAGGTGTGATAAACTTATAATTTTCTTTCTATTTAGTAATGCTTTTATTTTACATTAATGTTGTAAGTAACACAATTCAAATTCTAGTGAAATTTGAAGGTTCAGATTTAAAGTTAAATATTCAAAAGGTCTAATAGTTCCATTTTGGCAACCAAACTGAAAAACAGGCATGTTTTATCCTCAGGAATGTCATTATTTCATATGCAATTTTCATATGCAATTTTACCTACATTTTCTCTTATATGATAACATATTATCTGCTAATCAGAGAGATACAAAAAGATTTTTAATTATGATAGGAAAAATGCATCGACATGAATGAATGAAATCAGGGAGTAGATGGCCCAGAGCGGGGTGGTTCTGTTAAATATTCTCACGATTTTGAATGATCTGGTGTTTTTGTATGTGTGGAATTATGAATGTATTTTATGTCTAGACAAGAAAGCTTGATTAATAGATAATTGTCTGATACCCAATATCTGGAATCTAACCTGAGTCAGTGGTAAGTATGTGTGTGTGTGTGTGTGTGTGTGTGTGTGTGTGTGTGTGTATGTGAGTGTGTGTGTATGTGTGTGGGTGTGGGTGTCTCTCTGCCTGCCGGTAAGTCTGGATTTAGAAGGAAGTATCTTATTTCTCTGAGGGTATATACTTAATTCTATTAGGTATACTCCATTAATGACAGCAGATAAAGTTAATTAACATTTTGTGTCATATATTTATGTTCCTATGATTGCATGAACAAGCTAAAAATTATGTTTGGGGTATGAGTTTGTAAAAGGTCAGGTGAAAGTATAAACATTTGTAATCTTGAGAAAGATATCAATGGCAATCATTTCAGTGTAGATAAATTTTGACAACACTTTCAGTGATAGGTAATCCTATATCAAAATTCAATATTTATTGATTTTCCATAACTACACTATTCTATAAATTTGTAGGAAAACAAGTTAAATTATAGAATCATAAAAGTAATATGATTATTTATTGCAAATAGTTTTACAGTTAGGTCCTGATTGTAAGCACTAGGATCAACAGAAATAAAAACACAATATACAACATGGAGTTAGATATTTTATAATGAAGCATATTTTAATATACTCTACATTGTTAGAAAGACTAGAACGTTGGGTTAGCTTTATAACCTACCATAACAAGTGATATTGTCCATTTATTAAGCAGAAAGGCTTACTCAGATTTACAAGATTGAAGGTTTCAGTGTATGTTCAGCTGGTTTTATTGCTTTGGGGGCCAGTGCCAAGACTGTCAAGGAAGGGAGTATGTCAAAGAGAAATGTTTTTTGACTAGAATGATTAAAAGATAAAAGAAGAAAGAAGATGAGAGTCTTTCTCATGAGTTTCACTCTGAAGAACTTAATCTCCAGAAGAACTATTCAGGTATGCTCCACAGTCTGGGAGGAATTGGAATGTCATTTTTCTTTAACACATATGTCTTTCTGGGGCATTCTAAAATCAAATGGCAACATCTTCACCAATGATTACTTGTCTAGGGGTGGAAGCCACTAGATACATCTATAAATTCTAATCAGATTTCAGCAGACTAAATATTTTATGGAATTCCCATTAAAATAGTTTCTTGCAGACTGACTGGGTCTTCATAATGTGTATCTGTGTGTTTATATGTGTGTGTTTGAATAAACTAATAAAACAATGTGGCAGATAAAAGTATTAGTATGGTCTTTTGTTTTTCTTCTCATACTCTGAAAGCCTATCACATTTCCCAATCAAATCCCATCCAAGATTCAAACATTAATGCTGTCCCAAAATTTCTTTATGTTAACCTAAGTACATCCATCTCATTTCAGATGGCCATGGTATAGGAAAATTTTAAGTCTTCCAATTACGTTGTCACCAAGGAAACAACATAAAATATTTCTTCTAAAAAACCTAGAATGTAGAATATTTTAGCAATAAAATTGAAGGAGTATACATTATAGGATTTAATTTACATATTTAGTCACATAAATGGATATTCTTTATCCCCAACTCAGAGCCCTTTTAAACTACATCTTCCATGAAGACAGTCCTTGCTGTATACAAACCAGATGTGGTGAACAAATTAACATGTACACCATTGTTACATGCTCTGTTCTAAAGCATGGAAGTGAAAGAGCATTTAATGCATGTGAAGATCTGGGTCTAAGGATTATGGAAAGTGATTACTTTGCACCATAAATAGAAAAATCCACAGATGTTTTAAGTTGTTTTTTGTTGTTGGCATTTGTGAGATATATTTTGGAAAGCACAATGAATGAAAGAATGCTATTTTGTAAAACTTTGCTGGCTGACACATTTACTGAAATGTTTCATATGAGAAGACAGACAATAGGGTAGGTAGGATGTGGTATGCAGCTTTAAATACAGACAAGCAAAACAAAGAATGGGAATTTTTTTCCTTAACAAATGCTTTCTGGTTATATTGTGCTATACACTATAATGATGAAATAATCCTTTCTTTGGAAAAGTAAGGAGAAAACACTGTCACCTGTTGAATTTCTTTTTAAAGTGAACCTTAAATGTCAAGTTCAAAGTAATTTAAAAGCCTTAATAAAATATTATCGAGTATTACTTTGATTTTTGATGAAAAGTTAAAACAAACTGACAGACTGTTAGTCCATTAAGATTTATAAGTTTCCTGCTATACATTTCCTATTGTTCCTCTTTTTGGGGGTGATATATTTTTTTTTTTTAGAATGGCAACCTGGTCTTAACCATTACCAACAAAATGTATGCTGTCATAGAATCAGAGAGTTTTTGGGTTTTTTTGTTGTTTTGTATGGTTTATTTGGTCAGTCTTGGGGCTTGAACTCTGGGCCTAGGTGCTGGTCCTACAATTCAGCTCAAAGTGAGCACTCTACCGCTTTAGCCACAGCGCCACTTCTGTTTTCTAGTGGCTTATTGGAGATAAAAGTCTCACAGACTTTCCTGCCCGGGCTGTCTTTGAACTGAGATCCTCATATCTCAGCCTCCTGAGTAGCTAGGATTACAAGCATGAGCCACCAGTGCCCAGCCAGGGAGTTTTATTTTATTAAATTAAGACAATAGTAGGCTCATTTTATGCCAACACAAAATATAAACACCAATGACATTTTTCCCTAAAAAAAAAAAAACACTCATAAAAAAATCATGAGATTCTGAGGAAGATGGCAGAGGAGAAGCTGAAGGCTAAACAAATTCTCCTATAGAAAGCATTTTAATATTCCAGTGAACAGTCTTAGGCTACAGAGTCACACCAAGTGTGTCATCTCAATGCAGAGAGTTTGGACAGAGAGGGAAAATCCAAGCAAGAAAACAGATCTGAACACATGCAGCTAGCCATGGCTGAAGTGGCAGAGTTGGTAGCAGAGACACTCTTAGCAGCCATAACTACGGAGAGAATCTGGGACAAAGGCTCCAGATGTGGTGGACAAGTGGATTCTACCCAACACAATCAAGAACTGACAAGGAGCAGATATATTCATCCTGCAGATCACAGACCAGAAACTGTCCAGGAACAAGACTCTAGCATGAGTAGAACCCTCATCTCCTCATTTCTTCTCAGGGAGCAGAGGAGGGAAGGCTGCGTGTCACCTACCACTGGAGATCTCCAACTTTGATACTAACAAACGCCCAGTTGAGCAACTAGCTCCAACTCAGGCCTTGGAAGCAAACAAAAGAGTCATTTAGCAGGTCACAGGAATCTGCCCTGACCTGCCAGGCTCAGCTCTACCCAGGGGAAAGTCAACCAGCCCAGACAGAGAAAAATCTGCCCCCTGAGGAGTGACTTTCACCACTGGATAAACAGAGCCAGAGGCTGCCCCTCCCTACAGCAGCCTAGACAAACAATTGAAACTCAGTAAACATAAACCCTGAGAATGGCTCCAAGCTGGGCTCTCTGAGAGTCTCAGGAACTAGCCCAGCAAGGAAAAGCTACTGATTGCTGAAAGGCCTCAACTCTACCCATAACATAATCTCATCACAGCATCTTCAAACTAGAGGAAACTCCCATCTCCCTCTTTTGGGATACTGAAAGCAAATCTACCTCCCACTGAACTAGCCTGGGAGAAGGATCACAAAACAATGGGTTAGGCAAAGCATTTTTCTGCCTGCTCAAACACTGACTTAAGAAAACAATCAAGCCACAGGAAAACCAAACACCACAAGCAGCCCAGAGACTCCACCAAGAGACTGGTTATGGACACGGGAGATACACAATCATCCCATTGCCCCCATTACCACCCCAAAAAAAATCAAAGAACTCTTTTTTTAAATTTAATTTTATTTTTTATTGTGAGAATACAGTACAGAGGAGTTACAATTACATGGGCAAGATAATGAGTATATTTCTTATCAAGCATTGTTGCTTCCTTGTTGTTTCCCCTTCCCATCCCATCCCATACTTCCCCCTTCCCCCAACTGATCGTCCCCCATCCCCCACCAAAGTTTTTAAGTTCGTTTTTCGACGTAATGAATTGTACATCTCATTGTTGCAATCAAAGAACTATTTGAACCTTTTAAAAAATTAATTTTTAAAATTGTTTTCTATTAATCTTATTTTCCTCCAATAATTTTTATTTTAGGTGTATAGGTGTGTGTGTGTGTGTGCTTTTTTTAATCTCTTCTGAACTTTTGGTCCTTTTTAAGTATTCTTTTCATTTTTTTCTGTGTTTTTCTTTTTTTGCGTGACTAAATTGCTGTTCGGCTCATTCCCAGATATATACCTGTCGTCGATTATTAGACCTTAAACCCCATTGTGTACACATTTAATCCAGAAAATTATTACTCAATTCACAACCTCTTAGGATTAAATTCTTTAATAGCAGTATTACCTATTTATATGTATATAATTTTCAAGTAACTAATTTTAAGAATTTTTATTTTTTACTTTTCATTTCTCCTTTCAATCCATCCCTTCTTCTCATCTTATCCTTTTCTTCTCTCAATATCATTTGTTTAAACTTACATAATTTTTAAGTGTTTCACTACTTAAATTTAAATTTTGGTTTTTCCATTTTTTCTTGTTCGTTTTTTTGTAATCTCTCTCCGATCATTCTATCCAAAGCATTTCCCTCTCTCAGATTAGGACTTGGTTAAATACCACATTTTCTTCATCCATCCATCTACTGAGGGGCATCTGGGTTGATTCCTATCTTAGCTATGTTAAATAATGCTGCAATAAATATAGTTGTGCTGGTAGGGTTAGTATGGTCTTGTTTGTGATCATTTGGGTAAATGCCCAAAAGGTAGATTGCTGGGTCAGAGGGAAGTTCTAGGTGGAATCTTTTGAGGAACTTCCATACTACTCCAAAGTAGTTGAATAAGTTACACTCCCACCAACAATGCAGTAAGGTTCCCTTCTGGCCACATCCCCTGAAGGATCTGTTGTTATTAGAGTTCTTGATTATAGCCATTCTAAATGGGGTGAGGTGGTATCTCAATGTTGTTTTGATTTGCTTTTCTATTATGGCTTGGGAGGTTGAGCATTTCTTCATGTGTCTATTGGCCTTCCTTCTTTTCTTTTCAAAGAAGTTTGTCTTGAAGTCTTTAGTCCACTTATTTATTGGGCAGTTGTTTCTCTTAGGATTTGTTGTTGGGGGATTTAATGTTTTGAGTTCCACATATATTTTAGATATGAGAACCTTCTCTATTGTATGGCTAGCAAAGATCTTCTACCATCAATGGGCTTTCTATTGATCTGGCTAGCTATGTCCTTTGCAATGCAGAAGCTCTGCAATTTCATACAATCCCATTTGTCCAAACTTTCTTTGATTTCTTGTGCTTCTGGGTCTCTATGAAGAAAATTTCAGCCTCTGCACAGGAGACCTTGGATATGTCCTACTCCAATCTGTAATGTTTTCAGGGTGTCTGCTTTGACTCTGAGGTCTTTGATACAGGATGATATATAAGGATATAGTTTTAGTTTTCCATGAGTGATTAACCAATTTTGCCAGCACTTTTACTGAAGAAGCTCAGTACTGTACAGGGAGGTTACAGTTACATAAGTAAGGTAATGAGTATATTTCTTATTGAGCATTGTTGCCACCTCCTTTGTTTTTCCCCTACTATTCCTTACCTTCAAAAATCCCCAACAACTCCCTCAAATAGTATCTTGCAAATCTCATTGTTACAATGGGTCAACCTGTATCCTTTCCTTGCATCTTAAATGAAGAAATGCTGGCTTGTTTCATGCTGATTCTACTTGTGTAGACACACTTAAAAACACTTTCCAAGTCCAAAGGCATATAAGTGAAATGCACTCCATCTTTTGTCAGTTGGTATAATTTTGTTCTACACATTTATTGACAGGTTACAAATTATTCTCAAATTTTAATACATTAAAAACTTTCTTTTTTTCTCATTTTCGTTGCCAGGACATTGGCACGACCTCAGTCAGAATTGCTCATGTTAGGCTTTTCATATGGGTTGGTTAAATTTTGACCTGCACTCCAGTCTTCTGGGGAGTCACTCATCTGCTTAGGAATTGATGCTCGCTGTTGGAAAAGAGCCCAAGGAAGGATGCCATTTAAAGCCTTATAACTTTATTCTTAACAAGGATATTGTCCTGCTACTTTGGCTGTTGAGAGTGTCTACAAGAGCAAGCATTCCATGGGAAGCAGGGAGACACAATATGACCTATACATATTGAGATTTCCGAGTTACTTGCTATCACTTGTCCTGCATTTTTCAAGTCAAATCTCTCTAAACGTACCAGTTGGAAGAGATAAGAGGAGTGGTAAAAGAACGCTTAGAGACGAATACATCTTCAACACATTTGTTTCCAAGTATTCTGTCTAAGGCATATTCAACAACTAGTGAAACTTGCGTTGGCTATATCTATGTGTCTTTTTCCATTTGTGCATGTGTACATGTGTGTATTTGTGTGTATAGTAACATTCATGTGTACATATATGGGCCGATATTCATATATATGCATATAAAAATAAATATTGTTCACAATATCCAGGATATGAAAACAACCCATATGTCCCACCAGAGATGAATGGATCCAAAAACTGTGGTAACTATTCACAACGGAATATTTTCCAGCCATTAGAAAGACAAAATGATGGCATTAGCAGGGAAATCAATCAAGCTACAGGAAATCATGTTGAGCGAGGTAAGACAAAAGCAAAGAGACAAACAGCACATGGTCTCCATGATAAGTGGATGTTAAATCCAAAATGTAAGGTGATACAACAAAATTAACAACACTTAAGAAACCAAGGACTTCCACTCATCTGGTCGAATCACTACTAAATATCTCCGTTCTGCTGATTATATTTGCACACTGAGGGGAAACCAGGAAGACGACACTGAACTAGAGGGAATCAGGGAAAAACATACAACAGTGGGATCCATCAGCTGCACTGGACATTGACTAAAATGAACTAAGCAACTCAATGTCACTGAAGGGAAGGAGGGAATAAGTGGGAAAGAGGGAACAGCAGACGCTATGCAAAACAAAAGAAATATACATATTTCAAAACAAAAAACTATACATATGGAAGAAATAACTCTATTGCAAAGCTCATAAAACTCCTAAGTGTTGTAGACAATGATAGACAATTTGCTCCATCAAAGTTAGAATGTGTTTGTGACTTTAACTAAGCATCACTATCCCACAATATTGTGAAATATGGGAAATTATGCAATCATTTAATCACAATAAAAACATTTGAAAAAATGTTGAAGGTGGAAAACTAAGTTGCTCTAAAAAACAAAAAAGGAAAATGTTCTGTGTGTATATGTGTGTACACACACACATATACTATATATATACATATATATGTGTATATATATTAATTCTATGCCTCCATCAGGAAGAATGACATTGCCCAATTTTTAGGAAATGGAAATACTTGGAAAAAAATTATATTAACTGATGTAAGCCAAGTCCAAAGAAACATAGGTCCCTTGGTATCCCTTATTTGCAATGACTAGTATATGTCTGGGATAAGCAGAAAAGTTGAAAAGCTATGTGTGTATGACTACATAAGTAGATGTTAAGCTAAATGACCCCCAAGATAGAGACACAAGTGGTTTTTTCTTTCTTGCTGTTGTTTCTCACATATTTATAATGTACAAAGTGATTTCTTTTTTGTTCTTTATGCGTTCCTCCCCAACAATATAACCCCTGTTTTCACTTTACTTGATGTTGGTGCACCTGCATCTTGTATATACACTTCTCTAATTTGGGGAAAGAAAGGGAAAAAACAACATGCTTAAATAGGAATACAGTTTGACTCATTGTATAACAATAGATGCACAAGACAATATTTTGAAGAACGAACTTTACAATTTAGGCTGGGGACATTGGGTGGGGCTTGGGGGTGTGAGGACTGTACTTGTGGAGATGGAAGGGAAGGAATGGTGGGGGAAAAACAAAGGAGGAGGTAACAATGCTTGATAGGAAATGTACTTATTACTTTGCTCATGTAACTATAACCACTCTGTACAGTATTTTTATAACAAAAAATGTATAAAAATGTTTTGAGATGGAAGAGTTTATTTTGCCTATTTTACCCAAATAATATCGTTAACAAATAAATTAATGCATAACACTGATATGAAGATATTTTGAAAAAGTGAGTGTGTGTGCATTCCTGCGTGTTGGCATGCTCAGAGTTTGAAATCAGATATTTAAGGTCTCGCTATGTCTTTCTCTCTAGATTAGTGAGCTACTATATGAGCTACATCTCCATTCCTGGTCCTTTGTTAGTTCATTAAAATTTTTGAAAAATAATCTCATGAATTTATTTAGCCCTGATTGGCTTCCAAATGTTATCCATAGATCTCAGGCCCCTGAGTAGGTATCCTGAGTAGTTAGGATTACAGGTGTGACAAACCAGCACAAGGCTTTCAGAATAATTTTAAAAGTAGAAGAAAATTTACTTTACAGTGGCCTGTTTTATCATTTCCTAGTTTTAAAGCATTTTGGAGTGATTATGTGATTTTTTTCATTCTTGAATTCTTAAAATACAGTAAGTGATGATATTTAAAAGATTTAGTACTTTTTAAAAACGATACTGGAACTTTAAATAAAAAATAAAATAAAATATATGAGAGGAGCAATACAGGAGATGCTACTGGGGGAAATACTGTAGTATCATAGAGTAGAAGAGCTGTGGAACGCAGTAATTTTACATTAACATAGCAAGTAATAAACTAGCATACAGCTTTTCAGCCTCATGTCAGTCATTAAAAAGTTTAAACAAATTGCATAATCAGCAAACCAATAGAGATAAAATAGAAAACTAAACAATTAAGATGAAGAGATGACTTGGACCAAGAATAACAAATGACACAATTAGGAAACAAATAACAAGCTGCTGGGCTGGGAAGGTGACTCAGTGGTAGAGTGCTTACCGTGCATGCCTGCGGCCCTGGGTTTGATTCCTCAGCACCACATAAGCAAAAAGAAAGAGCCGAAGTGGTGCTGTGTCTCAAGTTGTACAGCGCTAGCCTTGAGCTGAAATGCTGAGGCAGAGCGCCCAGGCCCAGAGTTCAGGCCCCACGATCAGACCCAAAAAATAAAATAAAAAAAAACAAGCTAATAAGTTTAAAAATGATCACCCTTAATTCTATTGAGTTGTTTAAATCACAATTTGTTAGAAATATAATTCAAATCACAGTTTAATAGTATATCATTTTAATAATAGTTTACTTATTATTGATTTCTTAATATTGAATGTTTAATATATAATTTTAATTTCAGCAGCTATAGAAAAGAAGAAAGTGAAAACAATTTTAATAATATATTTATGAATTGTAAAATTGAGAAACATTAGAGTTTAAACAAATAACATATCTTTATTGCTTCATTTCTGTAATTTAATGTAATAATTCAAAGTGTATTATACGCTTAGCACTCATCTTAACATCAAATAATAAATTATTGCACATGACTCTTGGTATTAGTTGGAAGGGTTCAGCACTGTGGTAAAATTCATACCGCATAGTACACGGGGGTATGGCCCCTCTCATATAGCTTAAATTGTGGAAATTTGATTTCTACATGCGTGTTAAATTCTTGTCTAGGTGACATCTATAAAATTATTTACAATTATATACACGAGGACTATTTCAGATGATTCTTAAAAGTCATATTCATTAATTAAATTTTTATTATTTCATACCAAATTAATATTTACAGAGAGACTGAATATTTGTGTAGATGATGGTGTATGTGTGCCAGATTATATGTATTAAGGCTTATTTTATATTCCTGACATTGTTTCTAGAGTTGGATTTATTTGTCCATTATGGGTTAAGTGTATTATATTGGATATATGAAAGTAAACTGAATGTTTATTCCATAAATCCTTTGTCTAATCCCAATATAAATTATCCATGTGTTTAAAGTAATGAAAATAACAATACATAAAAGCAAGATAAATCAGTCTGTAGTAGACAAGTATTTACACCATTATTTTGAGAGTTGGTCCTCTTTAACACTACAGAATATTCTTGGGAATATGTGCTCCATGCTGGCCACAACTGAAGATTATTACGGTTTGATCTATCATAAGAGAAGGAAGGGTAACCTTCCTTCCAAATGTCTGATCCCAGGAATGTGCTCTGCTTTGTGGTGCCTACTTGGAAATGAACATTTTTCACAGTCAACCTTGAAAAGCCATCTTGATAGATGACTTCTGTAAGTGGTTATAAAGCATTATTGATGGCTTTGCAGGGATGCCTGATTGCCTCATTTTGAGACAATTAACAGGAATTTAGCCAATTGTTCTTTGTATCTTTAGGAGAAAAACCCATTGACTCTAGGCCAGGGGATCACAGGGGCCCAGAGAAACTACTATCTTGAATAGTAATCCTAGACATCTAAAACAAAATACACACACACACACACACACACACACACACACACACACACACACACACACACACAAACACTCCAGTAAGCACAGCCAGGCAGGGTTGCTATCATAGCCTACATGAAGTCAGGCAAAAAACAGAAGCTGAGAGTCATTTAGCTGATAACTAATATATTTTTTATGAGGCAGACTCAAATGAGACTCCAGAGAAAGGACAGAAAGACTGATCAGGGAGACTAAAATTGGTCACACAAAGATTGGAATGTAGAATTCCTTGTAGAACAAATAAATCATAGAACGCTTGTGCATGTAAGAACAAGACAGAAGACCAAATTCCAGAAATGCACATTTTCTTAGAAGTCAGCTTAATCAATTATAGTGCAAATCTTTGAACTCTTAAATATTTGACCACATGTGGGAGAAGGTTGAAAAGAAAGAAAATTTCATCATTCTATTAGGAAGTCCAATATCACATTAGGAATTAATCAAGCACAGATTTGTAATAAAAAGCGAAAACAATTATTCCAAATGAGGGTTTCATTTCTTTTGATGTAAAAGTTCTTAAATTAGGTGCTGGCAAATATCATACAATTGATCCAGTCCCCCAGCTGAGTTAATATTGATTGCAGTATTACCACATGAAGGAAAAGAGAAAATTTACAAATGTCTGATGAAATGAGGTGAAGGTGATGTGTTCTAATAGTACTATCTGAGGTTTAGACACAGGTGAAGAGGTGGATTTTCTTTTCTAAAAATCGTGCCAGTGGCTCACAGCTGTAATCCTAGCTACTCAGGAAGCTGAGATCTGAGGACTACGGTTCAAAGCCAGCCTAGGCAAGAAAGACTATTATTTCCATTTAACCATCAGAAAACCAGAAGTGGCACTGTTGCTCAAGTGGTAGAGCACCCACCTTGAGTTGAAGAGTTCAGGGACAGTGCCCAAGTCCAGACTTCAAGCCCCTCGAACAGCAACAAGAAAAAATCTCCTTTTCATGGACTACGTACATCTCTTCCTAACATTCAACAAAGGAGCCTTTTTATCACCCACTACATTTAAGTCCTAATCTAGCTACTGCAAATATATTGATTTAGTTTCTTATATAAAATGGTTCATATTTGCGGAAACAAATACCAGCAGTGATAACTTTTTTCCAGTCCTTGAACTCTGGGCCTGAGCCCTGATCATGTTTATATTGGTAGCTTTCATGTGAGCTTGTTTGTTATTTATTGTATTACTGCCCATAAGGGGAATTACTGGGTCTTAAGGGAGATCTATATTTACTCTTTTCAGGAAACTCAGTACTGCATTCCACAGTGGTTGAACATGTTTAACTTCCCATCAACAGTGTAATCGAGTTCCCAATTGGCTACATCCATGCCAGCGTTTGCTATTGTTAGTTTTCTTATTAATGGCCATTCTAATGGACGAGGTAGAATCTGTCTTGTTTACTTATAGATTTGTATGCATCTTCTAGCTACAATAAATGAATGAATCCATGAAAACTATATTGCTCTGAGTCTGCATTCCTTTCTCTTTTCTCTTAATATAATTTTTCCAAACCTTTCATTTTCCTTACCACTGGTGAACAGTCCTCTTTCTGATGGGTGAATATAATTCCATTGTGTGTGTGTGTGTGTGTGTGTGTGTGTGTGTGTGTGTGTGTGTGTGTGTTTGTGTGTGTAAGATGACTATAGGCCCATGAATTCATTTCTAAGCTTTCTGTTTCATCTGTAATTTTGTAATTCCATATTATAGTTGCATTGCTTTCTCTTCTACATTGAAGAATATTGTTGGGATTTTGATGAGTATTGCATTGCCAATTGTTTAGGGGAAGTATTGCAGTTTTCAAAATGTTAATTCTTCCAACTAGGAACATTGAAAGACTTTCTATTTCCTTGAATCTCATTCAATTTCCCTTTTTATACTTTTAAAGTTTTCACATATAGGTCCTTCACGATTTTAGTTAATTAATTCCTAGTTTTGTTGTTGTTGTTTTGTTTTGTTCAGATTTGATTTGATTTTGAGGCTAATATATGAGGTCGTTTTTTGGATTTCAGTGTGGATTTTCCCATTGTTGGTAACAGAAAAACTACTGATTCTTGTGGTTTTTATATCCTGCTACATTGATGAAGGTTAGCATCACATTTATTAACTTGAGGGAGGAATCCATAGGGTCCTTTAAATACAGGGTCACTTCATCTGTAAAAAGGGATAGTTTTACTTCTTCCCTATTTGGATCTGCTTTATTTTTTCTTTTGTGTATTGCTCTTGCAAGAAAGTCCACTACCATATTGAAGAGTAGTAGAGAGTGAACATCCTTTTCTCATTCTTCATGTTAATGTCTTCATGCTTCCACACTTATCTAAATGCTGATTATCTCTATCATATACATACTCAGTTTAATATTGAGGAATGTTCCATGCATTCCTAGGTTCTCAGACCTTTTAATCATAAAGGGGTATTGGAGCTTGTTAAAAGCTATTTCTACACCCTACTAACAATCATGTGTTTTTTGTCCCTGCTTCTGCTGATGGTTTGTATTATGTTTATTGACAAGAATATTGAATCAAATCGTATCAAAGATGAATCCTATTTGATCATACCATTTGATTTTTTTTGTTATTTGGTGAAACTGGTTAGTGAGAATTTTATTAAGAAGTTCTGCATTAATGCTTATCAAAGAGTTTGGTTCATCGTTCTCTTTCTTTGGTGAATCCTTATGTGATTTGGGGAGGAGTCTAATTCTAGTTTCATAGAATGTGTTTGATAATGTGTCTTTCATAGATACTAGATTGATGCATCTTGGTTTTTGATACTACTATCTAATCTATGTCTTCTATTTGGAAATTTAAGTCTATTGATATTGAAGTCTATTGATATTGAGCTTTAAGACAGAAATATCTGAAATAAGTCCTGCTATGTTATACACCTGTTATTAGGAGCTGTGCCTCATCTACTCTTAATATATTTACCTTGTTCTCTGGTAGGGAGCATTTTATATAAATAGTTCCTCTTCTTCTTGATCTTCTCTATGTAGTATATATTTTATTATATTCTATCCTAATAATTTGGCGGACATACGTTGTTTCAAGTTTTCTTTGTCATGAAATATGTTTATATATCCTTTAAATGTAAAGGAGAGTTGGCTTGGGACTTTATTCATGGTTGGTAGTTGTTTACCTTTAATGTTTGTCATATATAATGCCAGGCTTTCCTTTTTACCATATCAGCTAAGAAACCTGTTTCTTATTCTTACTGTATATCCTTTATAAATAATCAATCTTTTCTCTATGGCATCTTTAAGAATCCTTTTCTTGATCTTTAATAATCCTCTAATGGATTATGATATCATGGTGGATTGTTCAGTTCTAAAATTCTGATTTGTTTCTAAAGGCTTCTCTTCTCTGAATGAGCCTTTCTTTTTGGATGTTTGGCATGTTCTCTGCTAGAATTCTGTAATATGCTTCCCATCCATTTAGTTTCTTGGTCTTCTCCTTCCTGATACCTATCTCCCCGAAATTTGTTCTTCTAACTGAGTCTTGAATTTCTGGCAAGATCATTTCTTATTTCTTGTATTTGTTCTAAATGATTATTTCCTCTTTCCTATTAGATCTATTCTGTCTTTGACCCTGAGATTATCTTCTATCTCATCTATTTGCTGTGGAGACTTTCTACTTTGTTTTGATTTCCCTGTCTTCTAATTGGTCATTTTTAGGGGTTCTGTCTCCTTATTAAAGCTTTATTATAGGTCTTGTATGGACTTTCTGTACATTTTTTCTTTGGTTGGGGGAGATGTAAGGGTTGTTTTATTAGCTGTGTCTTCTCTCATATCTTTTAACTAGGCATCCATTTTTTCTTGGACTCCCTTGCCTTCTCAGAATTTATTTATCTTTCTGTTTGAAGTCTCCATGAATTATTTTGCTAATGACTGGTTGGTCTCATCTTGTTCACAAATTTCCTTGTAGAGGTTTTCTATCTTTCCATTAATCACATTTTTCAGCAGCATCTGTAATACCTTTGATAACTATCTTCTACATCCTTGATTGTCTGTTCTAATGCCTGGTTAATTACTGTGTGAATTATACTACTTTGTCATCACTTTTCTTGTATTTTTCTTATTTGTTCTGTCCATTTGGAGGCTTTCTTTGGGGGAGCTATGATATTAATATGTGACTCTCTATGTTCTTGGTTGATTTGCAGGGTCTTGGTTTGGTTTCCTGTTGTGATTTGTTTTTCTGGAATTGCATTTTTGTCGAGTCCATTAAATGTAGGAATAGAAATCAGTTGTGGTGAGATGTTGTGATGTTAATATTTGTGGTTCCAGTGACCTTTTGGACTGTCCAGTGGTATGGTGAATTGTCTATGTGTATGGATGTGGCTTTCTCTGATGTACACTTCTGTTCCTGCTTTTTTCCATGTTGCCCTTTTATTTCCACATTGCACATGTGCTTTTGAATGTGTTGCCCAATGTATTCATGGCTGGCACCTTTTCATAGATTTCTGTTTTCTTGTGAAGACGGTATAAAATCTTCTTAGGAATTGTATGTCTATAATTATGTCTATATTTATAGCTGCATATCTATAATTATAGCTGATTTGATGTGACCCTCTAGATGTAGAGTACCTGCTAGGGCTCTAAATCTCTGTTTCATTAGTGATTACTATGATAATTTTCTGTGGTTATTCTGTCACTGTTTTTCTCTTCCTCAGATTTATTTTTTATATTGTGGATTTTTTTCACATAATTTAGGATTTTTGATTGTTGTATCAGGTTATTTTGTTTTCCTGCTTATACTACTTTGAAATAGTGATTTCAGGCTTGTAAGAGGAAACAGAAAGAGACAGAAATGTATGTCATTAAATTGAGAGAAAGAGAAGGCATTTAAAACTATTTACTACAAGTAAGTTAATATTAAGCAAAGCTAATGAAAATAATTACTTATTTACTCTTCAGAGGATGAGTATAGTACTCTTGGATATCTCAGAGGAAAAGAATTTAGACTCATTACAATTAATGACTTACACTGAAATTACTGGCTAAACGTTCTTCTTCAGAAAGGGAAAAGCTCCATTACTTCCATATTAGTATTACAAAATCATAATAGCTGCATGTTGAATTGTTTTCCCTTTGCTTTTTTCAATTCCATTCTTCATCCATTATGTATCTCTGGCTTTGAATGACCAATTCCTTAAAATACCTATATTGCTTATATTGTGATGTAAATCTCAGTAATATAAATATTAATTTATCTCTGAGTTTCATCTTGAGCTACATTCATATGAAATTTATGCAGTCTCAAACAAGAAACCTGACTTTTTTTTTACTCTATCCTATGTTTTAACCAATAAATTCTTTCTCTTTACAAATGCGTTCTCAGCTTTTAAATTGCTTCAGTAAACATCATGTGTTTCTAGTACTTTTAATGAAGTAAATATAAAGTTTGGAACATGAAGACAACTCCCCTATTATTCCTTTAAAGCAAACCTTTGGAGATTATTTTATATATAAAAATAAATAGGGCAATGCAATGTTTATACATGAATAATATAATGGTTAAGTCAATTAGACACATGAACTACCATAGCAATTCTCAATTAACATAAAGGCATCAAAATATTGTGTTCATGAATATCACTCATTTTTTAAAAATGACTAGTCAATACAAAATTTATATTATATTTGAAATTTACAAAATGAAAATTACACTGAGATTTGCTGTCAATATCCTGTTTCAAGGAATACATTCATTCAGCAAACAGAGAAACAAAAAATAAGGGTTTGTCACATAAAATGAAAAATGTAGACGCAGACTGTGTTTCCTTAAGATGTTAAGTATCTGCAAATCGTGTGATTTATTCAAAGATACTATACACTTGAGAGAATTTGTGATCAGAAGTGATAGGTAAGCAAAGTAACTGGAAAACTGTATGCTTAAATTGACCTTTCAATATAGGATGACAAGTTTTCAATAAATGAGCCTATTAATCTGTATCTCTAACACACATACAGCATTCTACATTTTCCCACATACTCCCGTTCTCTTAGCTCAGTTCCTGATCGATATTCTTCTATTTCATGATTTCAATTCCGTCTAAAATAACAAGGTGGGCGTTTTTTTTGTCTCTAGATCCAATACATTCTAGTATCTTGGAACAGTAGTATGAATTCATGGAGTTTGACTTGAATGTCAAGTATGAAGATATTGTATTCAGGGTACTCTTAATTGGCTTGAAACCTAGAAAGATACACAGTATACTAAGAACAAGGGACTTGATCTCAGGGAAACATACAGGTCCAGGCAAGAACCTGAAGCAAAGAAAAACAAGGGAGAGCAAACCTCAATCAACTATAATTACAAAGGAATGGAACTGATCTCTGATGTGTCTGGGTGGCAGCTCTATGTGTTTGTGTGTGGGTGTGTGTATGTGTGTGTGTGTGTGTGGGTGTGTGTCAGTAGAGAGAGAGAAAGAGAGACAGACAGAGAGAGAATTTAGTGTGGCTTCCATATTTACAGTCCATAGAGCATTACTTGTTAGGGAGGAGGTGCTCATATCAGAGCTGTGATACTACTGTCATCACTTTACTACAAAAAAACACTTGCTTAATCTCTAATTAAATAGGGAAAATAAACTAACATCTTACACGATTGTTTTGACAATTGATTAGTATATTGAAGGCCAAAGGGAGGAATTGGAGATCAATATAATCTTTTACAACTCTTCTAAATATTACACTGCAATAGATGTGATTTCAGGAGTCTCCTGCCATGTACTTCCAGTTGAATTACTAATATGCTTAATAATATGAAACATGTGATAGAGAAATACATCAGCCAACAAGCACAAAGAATTTGTGATAAGATTGAGCTTTTGAGCAGGGTTGCCACAACTTTTAGGAATGTAATTCATTCATATGAACTTCAAATTTTGTGGCTTTCCTTGTGTGATTAAATGGGAAGAAAGTACTGTAGAAACAAGAATTCTTGTTCAGCCAAGTAGAAAGTGTTCATGTTCCCATCCTCACGTTGCAAATTTCCATTCCATATAGACTCTCTTTTAGAGTGCTTTCATTTAATATACTTCAGCACCTCATGCTTCCGTGTGGGAGACAAGAAAAAAGATAATTTTGTATGTGTATTAAATTATGTAAATTACCATGTACAGGCATGATTTGTATAGTTACCGAAGTTTGTAATAAATATAAGTAGGGCTCATTTCACAATAAAAATATAATTAAAATCACATAATAAGACTAGAAGTCACAGAATTTTGTGCATGAAAACATACATTAGATTAGTTGCAGAATTTCTATTTTGAAATAAACTTTATATTGAAGTATAATGCACTTTACCTAAGGATTGAAACATTTTATTGAAAAATATATTCCCTGGAGATATTTTTGCTTCATTATTTTAGGGATACCGTTGGACCCATTGTAATAATGAGATGTACAAGACGTTATCTCGAAAGACGAACTTTACAACTTTGGCCTGGCAAGCATGTGGAAATGGGTAAGGATGGGAAGGGGAATCAAAGGAAGAGGAAACAATGCTTGATAAGAAATGTACTCATTACTTTGCCCATATAATTGTAACCCTTTTGTACGATATTTTCACAATAAAAAAAGTTAAGAAGAAAATGATCCCAAAGTAATCATTTTTTATTATTTTCCTATTTCCATGTGATTTACCTGCAATTTAGAAATCTAGATATATAATTTAATTTAAGTTAACCAAAAATATTAATGAGTATAAGGTTCTTATACTCTCTACATTCTTCACACTGAGATCATCAAATATGTTGAGTTTGAAATGATTAGTCTCTGTTTAACCCATGTTAATATTATTTAAAATGTGGGTGAAATGTTTAAAAAGTAGTATTTATTTTAGTTGCTCTGAAGAGACAATAACTGATATAATCAAAGGCTACAAATCATGAGATTTAAAATTTAGAATTCATGAAATGTTTTTGACCACACTGGTTACTGGAGCCTTCACAAAAGCTTCATGAGATAATTTATATTGATGAAGCAAAAATCCCACACTGGTTACTGGAGCTTTCAGAAAAACCTCATGAGACAATTTATATTGATGAAGCAAAAATCCCAGAGTTTAGACATTTACGAATAGAAAAATCATGTCATTCTGAATATGTAGAGCTACATAACAAACAGAAAATTTAGCTTTTAAATATCTGAATATACTAATACATTTAATTGCAGGGTAAGTACTTGTTCTGAAAGGAGATAAAATTGCATTTATTTTGAAAAGTAAACCTAAGTATTAATTTGAATATAAGACAATGTTTAAAATATCACTCATCCAAGAAACAAGATGTACAGTTCATTGTTTTTCATGCTTATAATGTTCTCTAAACTTACTACAAATACTAGATTAATAAACCTAAACCATTACTTTGTAGGGAAATAGATTCTTAAAACTCATGACTATAACTTTTCTCAAACAATTACTAGATAACTGTTTTATATTTTTTGTCATGGAATCCTATTTGATGAAATTTTATTTATTAATTTAAATAATTGGCCAATAACAATATAAATTATGCATGAACAAAGATTAGAACAAGTATTTCTTTCACAAGACATATCATGGCTCTCTTCAAGAACACTGGAAGGCTGTATGTTATTTATTTTTAATTATTTTATTAATGGTTATTAATTTTCAGAAGTGGCAGTTTCGTTACTCTCTTTCCATAATATATTTCAAACATTTGATTATACTGCCTCTATTTCCTTTTTGTTACTCCTTCCTCCAAAGATCATGTTTTTTACATAAAATTATATTTTTATGTATGCACATATAAACTCACTTGGAAGATTTAAGCTAAACTGCAACTTAACTCAAGATGTACAGAGGATTAACAGGATGAACAAAAATGAATATTTTTTGTTAACTTCTGAATTGAACTATCATTATTATTACGGTTATGGTTAGGATACCAGACAGAATTAGAATTAGGTTTAGAGAAGTAGCAAATTCAGGTTCTACAGAGGATGACCTATTGCAACAATAATACTCACAGCACACTGTACTGAAAATGAACTTTACACTTTGGGGAGAGAAGAGTGATGGAGATGGGAGAGGGAAGGGATAGTTGGACAACATCAAAGAAGGGAGTAACAATGGTCAACAAGAAATGTACTCATTACCTTACACATTTAACTCTAATCCCTCTGTCAGCCTCATTACCTACTCAGGAAGCTGATTTCTGAGGACCGCAGTTCAAAGCCAGCCCCGGTAGGAAAGTCTGTGAGAATTTTATCTCCAATTAACTACCTGGAAACCAAAAAGTGGTGTTGTGGCTCAAGTGGTACAAGTGCACACCTTGAGCTAAAGAACTCCGGGATTGTGCCCAGGCCCAGAGTTCAAGCCCCACGACCAACAAAAGGAATAAAAAAAGAAATGTGTTAAATGTTAAGTAAAGCTGAACTTTTTTAGGTTCTAGGAATTCAGAAAAATCTGGGATAATGGAAGTACAATGTATTTCATAATATCAGGATTTGAGTTCAATGATTATAATGATTCCTCTTATTGAACAAGATAGGTTCAGAGGTAAGAGTGAGAAAATCTGTAGGGTTTAGGAAAACCTGCAATTTATTTTGAGCATTACAGTGGAATTTCAGTTAGGATTGCACAAAACGAGCACTTTTCATAAATTTTAGAATTGGGATACCTTTAGTATTTAGGTTATGGTTAGGATTCCAGCCATGGTTAGGGTTAGAGTGAAGGAGAAAAAAAATGAGGGTCAAATTGAAGGTAAATTGTACTACAAGCCTGGTAAGAATTAGAATGAATGTGAACTAGCGTATTGCTATTAATATTAGAATCTGCTTGCAATTAGGCTTATATTTATTCTCAATATTCCAGTTAAGATTAAGTTTAGAGTTAGAAAATGACTAAGATATTGGAAAAAAAATTGAAACCTATGTTTGGAAGGCTTATTTGAATCAAGTTAGGATGAATGAAAACTAGTGTAACACTAACTACTTAGTATAGACATTATTTGGATTAAAATCAGGGACAGTATTTTGTTCTGATTATGATTAGTGTTCTGAATAGGAAAGTTTTACTATAAAATTGAGTTTTCACTAACAAGTAGAAGCAAAAATGTGAGCCTGAATAGTAACTAGAGCATTATCATTATATTTATTTCTCACTGATAATTCTTGTAATGATAAATGAGAGTTTTCGAGACAGGTTTATGTTGAGAGTTAGCGTTAAGTAAAAGACTAGATGATATGTAAATCTGAAATTGTTTTAGGATACAGTGGTTCAGGAAAATGTAGGATTAATGGAAACTACAGTGTTTTTCCTGGTAAGAGAATTTGAGGACAAGTAATATAATGGTTCATGTTAGGGAAGAAGATAACTTCACAGGTAGAGTCAGGAAATTTGTTGGAAAATAGGGCAAATTGAAACTCATTTCCAGAGTGCAAACTGGAATATTCATTACAATGAATAAAAACTAGAGTATATTTAATATTAATTTTGAACTATTATTAGGTCGAAAATTAGGTTTCAGTTCCAGCTGGGCTTAGTGTTAGCATCAGGGAAATGGAAAATTTAGGGTCAAACTGGAAGTAAATCTTTGAATAACAAGTCAAGATCGAATTAGGATGAATATGAAATAGGAAACTGCTAATAATATTAGGATTAGGGTATGATTAGTGTGAGGGCTAGCCTGAATGTTG
Organism: Dipodomys spectabilis; assembly: GCF_019054845.1. Classification (NCBI taxonomy): domain Eukaryota; kingdom Metazoa; phylum Chordata; class Mammalia; order Rodentia; family Heteromyidae; genus Dipodomys; species Dipodomys spectabilis. Next base: position 671,484 of record NW_024871011.1, read on the forward strand.
TGTTAGAAAAATGGCAAGATATTGAGTAAAACTAGAAAATATTTTAAGAAAGATAAGTTGAAGCCAAAACAGGATGTATAAATTTAATGTACTTTTGTGGCTTTTAAAATCCAAAGGCAATTGGTTCTAGGGCTGGGGTTACTTCTCTAATTTATGAACTAATGAATTAAAAGCACAATTCTTTCATTCTTACAAACCAAGACAGTCACAAGTTGGGGAAAAAACAATTTTCTACATGAAAATGTGTCTTAAAATATTTTCCAACCAGGATTAAATAATAGTGAACAGGGTGTCATTTATTAAAATTAGTAAGTTGATGATAAAACTTTCAAAATATCCAAACACATAAGATTTGAACTCAGATATGTTATTGGGAAAACAGATACTTGCTCTAGCTGGGAAATTGTGTGTGTGTGTGTGTGTGTGTGTGTGTGTGTGTGTGTGTATGCACCCACCACTGGTCTTCTAATGAGGCCTGGGTCCTGTCATCAGCTTATTCTGTGGAAGTATGGCACTAAACCACGTAGCCAAAGGCTTTCTTCTGGCTTTTTAATAGTTATTTTAAGATAAATACCTCATGGATTTTACTTTATTGACTTAATCTTCCGATCCCCAGTAATCCTTGGGTTAGTGTTACTGTGGGTGCTACCACAAAGTGACAGTTCATTAAACTGTGGGCAATATGGAAGTACTCATGCAAGATATGAAGTAACCAGTTCATTAATGTGGGAGTAACAGGATCACATTTGATTGCCTTCAAACACATTATTTCAGATGAGTTTAACTGAAGCCCAAAGCATAATCCAAACCTATTAGCCACACTGTATGAAGTATCACATATTCATGGTGTAGAATATGTACAATGAATTGAATCCTGAATCAAAAGACTTTGTTGGGTTTGCATCAAAGAAATAGAGTGTCATTGAAATGAAGTCCAGACTGGAGGCCTGTAGCAAGCAGGAGAGCATCTGCTTAGTGTGTGTCCCACCCCCAGGAAGATAAAGAAGTAGAAAAGAAAGTGTAAGAGAAAGGTGAAAGGAAAGGAGGAGAAGGGGTAAGAGAGGAGGAAGGGCATAGCAGGAAGGAGAAGAGGAGGAGACAGGGAGAAAGTAGAGGTAGGAGAGAAGGAAGAGGGAAACCGGACCCTGGGGAAGAGGAGCAGGAGAGGAGACAGGAGGAGGAAGATAAATGCAATATAACAGCAAGAATTGTGGGAAAACATTTTGCATAAGTGATTTGCATGTGCATGGCAGGATTATTTTCTAATCTGAAAGACGGCTAGCACAGTGACAATATGGGTGATACCTGTTGCTCAGTCATTTTATTCTTTCTTCAGTGAGGAGTTCAGAAGAAAAGCTGAGTTCAGTGTTTTACAGATATATTTCAGGATTTCTTTTTCATGAATCAAACAATGGAAAGAAATAAATGCAACTTCCCTTAATTAAAAAAAGAATAGAAGCTATATTTATTTGTATTACTATGCATGAAGAAATCCTGGAGATTTCTGGTTAATTCAGAGGTATCCATGCAAAAATATAATACAAGAGGAAAGTAAAACTGTTTTTAATGTATAATAGGTTATCATTGATGAAAAGTTTTACTGGACTTTTTTCGTTTTTCTTATTTTATTTTTGTTTTGTTTTTGTTTTTGTTTTGTTTTTGCCAGTTGTTCATGTGGGGACCCTAAGGGGTTCCAGGACACCGCATTGCTGCTGCAGCAGGTGCAGGACATTTGCGGTGGGCTGTAGCCAACAAGGTTCCATTAGTGACCAAACCACCGCAAATGTCCTGCACCTGCTGCAGCAGCAATGCGGTGTCCTGGAACCCCTTAGGGTCCCCACATGGACCTCTGATGGATCTACTTGGGCTGGGTGTGGGTTTCATCTCAGGACTCCCATTAGGAAGTGCCACACCCCTTCCTGGTACTGCAAGCAAGAAGTGCCACATATATCTACTTTCTAACATTTTCCTTTACTGAGATAAACAGAACTTAGAAATGTAAATAAGTTTTGTAAAACAAAATATATAACCTATATCACTTCAACCTTCTAAATCATTTTAATATTTTTATATCCAGTAGGAATTCTATCTGTAATTAATTATTTTAGATTTGAATGTAATGTATTTTGTGTTTATTTAACTATTCTAGTATAATTTTATTTGCACTACTTACAATTTTTTTCAAATTCTGAGATTCAATCACGTGTTTATGGATAAGTGTTTTGTTGTACTTTTATTTCAGTTTTCCATTATGGCCTTATGATTACAAACATTAAGATCCATTCTTGCTAGTATAAAGTTCAATGATTTTGGACTAGAGACTCAAGGATATAGTATAACATATCATACAGTAATGTGTATCACTTTGTTTAATACTGCTCCATAAAATAATTAATAATTCAGGTGACAGCCACTTCATCTGGCATGCTGGTCGGTCTGGTGAAGTAGGATCCTAGTGGCAGCCTGCCCATATCGGGCCATTGCGGGCACCTCGCCTGGGGCTGTGGGAGAAGATCAGGGTGCACCTGCTGTTCAGCGAGGGCAGCAACCCGGCATCTGCTGTGTAAATGTCACAGTGTCACTGACTCACTTCTAAAACATGCCTGCCCCGTGGGCTTGGACCCTGAGGATCAGCCCCTGGGAGTACACACACACCGTGGGGCAGGGGGCGCCTAACTAGGAAGGTGTTTAGACCAAACAGAAGCCACTCTGCAGATTAGCTGGTACAGTATATATTCTCCGTTGAGTAGGGGACAATTCTGCTCTGCTGTGGGGAGGAAACAAGAAAGACAGATCCAGGCAGGTGAAACCAACTTTTTGTACTCAGGCTGGCAAGGAAACTTTCCTCCATGCACTTTCCAGCAGGCTCAGGAAGCCCTCCATGTTCCTTGTCCATGGAGTAGCAGCCAGGGACACTCACGTCTGGTACTCCTGGCTGCTCTTTTGGGTTTGTTTGTTAATTTATACAGACAGCCCCTCCCTGAAACAGCAGAGGTGTTCTGGGTACTGTAAAACGTTCTGCATCTGAGCATTCCCAATGTTTGGTTTTTGTATTGTTTCTTGTAAATGCTTTGTGAAATTTGTGTTTTAGGTGTTGAGGTGCGAGCGAAGGAGCCAGATTATGAAAATAGTTTCCTACCAGTCTTTCATTTATAAATGAAAACAGATTCTCTATAAAAATGCATACCAGGAAATAACTTGAGAGGGGAAAAAAAGGCTGCTTTCTCATAAGATCAAAATGTGCTAGTTTTATATGCATGTTTTATGTGCTCAAAATACAATTAAGTAACTCACTCTCTAGGAACAATTGTCCAGAGCTAAGAATTAAGTGTCTGGGAGCTAGAGGCAGTGTGTTTGTGAGCTTTATCCAAACGGAGGGAAGAAAATAAAAATTCAATAATAACTTTGTAGAATCAAGGTGGCAATACAATATGAGAATCACAATAAACTTCTTTGCTATTTGGGCTCTTTTATTGTTCCATATGAATTTTTGGATTGCGTCTTTTATTTCATTGAAGAGTGATTTTGGGATATTGGTAGGTATCACATTGAATTTGGATATAGCCTTTGGCACTATTGCCATTTTCATGATGTTAATCCTCCCAATCCAGGAGCATGGGAAGTTTCCCAGTTCCATAGCTTTGCTTTAATTTTCTTTTTCAGGTTTTTAAAGTTCCCATCATAGATGTCCTTCACCTCTTAAGTTAACTCCTAGGTATTTTATTTTTGTGTGGCTCGTAAAAAGGGGTTGCTTTCCTAATTTCAGCTGCACGCTTATTGTTATTGGAATACAGGAAAGCCTTTATTTTCTGAGGGTTAATTGAATACTCTGCTAGTTTGCCAAAGTTTCTGATCAGCTCAAGTAACTTGGGAATGGAGTCCATGGGTTTCATTAAATACAAGACCATGTCATCTTTAAAGACGGAGTGTTTTACTTCATCTCTTGCTATTTGGATCCCTTTAAGATTGCATCTTATCTTATTGCCCCAGCTAGCTTTCTAATACTAAGTTGAAAAGGAATGGAGAGAGCAAATATCCTTATCTTATTCCTGAATTTATAAGAAATGGGTTTAACTTCTCACCATTAAGTATAATGCTGGCTGTAGGTTTGTCAATTCTTAGTAGAAAGAACAGCACTAGAGCAATATTAGTTCCAAATTTCAAACGCTACTAAAAAGCCATAGTAATAAGAACAGCTTGGTTCTGGCACAAGAACAGACTTGAGGACCAATGGAATCAGACTGAAGACTCAGAAATTAATCCCCTGACCGATAGCCACCCAATCTTTGACAAGGGATCTCAAAAAGGAGAATGGAAGAAAGACAGCCTTTTGAGTAAATGGTGTGGGCAAAATTGGTTAAACACCTGTTAAACTAAAGCTGCACCCATATATATCACCCTGCACAAGAATCAACTCCAAATGGATCAAAGACCTCAAAATAAAAGGACACCATGAAAACACTACATGAAGGAATAGGATAAACTCTAGAGCTTTTTAGCACATACCTGAATTTTCTTAATAGAGAGCCAGATACAAAGAGTAAATAAAAATAAGTTAAGAAATACATTCCTTAATTCATCTCTTTATGAAACAAGTAATTTACTATTACAGGATGAGATGGAATTATAAATTCCAAGTGCTGATACAGTCTGTATGTAATAAACATATTACAATGGTCAAAAAAAAGAAATCAAAGAAAGGTTGGACCAATGGGATTGCATGAAACATGAGAGCTTCTGCAAGACAAAGTTCATAGATAGCAATATCAATAGAAAGCACATGTTCTGGGAGAAGATCTTCACGAGTTATAAAATGGACAAGGTCTTATATCTAAAATGTACTTAGGACTCAAAAAATTAAATCCCCCAACATCAAATCCTCAGAGAAACAACTTCTCGATAATTAAATGGGCTAAAAACTTAAAGAGAGACTTCTCTGAAGAGGAAATAAAAATGGCCATTAGATACATGAAGAAATGATCAACTATTCTAGTCACAAAAGAAATGTAAATCAAGAGAATATTGCGATTGTACCTTACTCTAGTTAGAATGGCTATAATCAAGAAATTTTTTTTTCTGTTTATGTGGTGCTGAGGAATCGAACCCAGGGCCTCATGCATACAATGCAAAACACTCTACTCCTGAGCCACTTTCCCGGCCCCTAATCAAGAAATTTAATAACAACACGTTGGAAAGGGATGTGGCTAAAACGGAACCCTATTTCATTGATGGTGGGAATGTAAACTTGTTTAACCACTTTGGAAAGCAGTATGGAAGTTCTTCAAAAGACTCCATGTAAAGTTCCCCTATGTCCCAGCAACCCACTTTTGGGCATTTAGGCATTTACCCAAATGATCACAAACAAAGTCATACCAAAGTTGCCTGTGCAACCATGTTTATGGAAACAACCTCGATGCTTCTCAGTTCATGAATGGATCAAGAAAATGTGATACATACACACACACACACACACACACACACACACAATGGAATTCTATGCCTCCATTAGAAAGAATGAGATTGTCACATTTGTTAGGAAATGGAAAGACTTGGTAAATATTATATTAAGTGAAGTAAGCCAGGCCCAAAGAAACATATGTCCCATGGTTTCCCTTGTTTGCAAGGACTAGTACATGTCTAGGACAAGCAGAGAAGATCAAAGGCTATGGACGTATAACCATATAAGGTGACATTAAGTGAAAGGTACCCCAAGTCAGACACACAAGTGATTTTTTCTTTCTTGTTTTTGTTTTTAATATACTTATAATGTGCTATGTGCTTCTTTTGTAAGTTCATCCCCCCCCATAGTATAATCCCTGTTTTCACTGTATTTGATTCCAGTGTTCTGCATCTTATATACATATTTTGTAATTTGGGAAGTGGAAAGGTTGTAGCAGAATGCAGAAATGGGGATGCAGGTTGACCCATTGTGATTATGAGATGTACAGGACACTGTTTCAAAAATGAATTAACAGTGTGGGGTAATGGTCAAGGAGGGAGGAGTTGGAGAGTTGGGGAGGGAAAGGGTAGTAGGAGAAAAACAAAGGAGGAGGTAACAATGCTCAATAGGAAAGGTACTCATTACCCTACTCATGTAACTGTAAACCCTCTGTATAGTATTTTTACAATAAAAAATATAAAACGCTCTTCCTGGTATAGATTTCCAGTGCTGCCCAGGGTATTGCATTTTTTGCCTTTTCTGGCTGTGGTTAGGTCCATCTGCCTAATGGATCAGTACTCTTCAAGGCTTCTTGGTCCTGAAGTGGGACTTGGATTATCCAGTGATGTTTGGAACTAGGCCAATAACAGGACAAAACCACTTCCAGGGCATTGCTTCTTCATTCCCCCGGCCCCATGCAATTAGGATTGCAAGCAGAATTTCTCTGAATTCGACTCCAGAAAACAATCACTGAACCAAAAGGCAAGGTCACCAAACACCTCCCCTCCTCCCCGCAATTCCTCCTTTCTTCCTCCTTGGTAAAGTACAAAATAATTTTGCAGGTTTTGGCAAACACACAAATTGCCCACTACCTCCCCTTTTAAACTAGGTTTAAAGTCACTAAGTCATTTAAACTGATAATGCCACACTCATTATTCTGGACAACAACTTCAGGTTGTTTGATGCTTTAATTTGATGTTGGTGGTGGTGGTGGTAGGAGGGCCTCAACTCTGGGTCAAGCTGTTATACCTGATGAGCTTTTCAGCTCAAGGCTAGTGCACTACCACTTGAGCCACAGAGCCATTTCCACATTTTTCTGCTTATGTGGTGCTGAGGAATTGAACCCAGGACCTCATGTATTCAGGACAAGTACTCTACCACTGAGTCTCCTTCCCAGCCTTAATGCTTCAATTCTTTAAATTTTATTTTCGTCAGTCCTGGGGTTTAATCTCAGGGTGTTAACATATCCCTGAGTTCTTCAGCTCAAGTGGAGCCTTCTACCACTTGAGCCACAGTGCCAATTTCTGTTTTCAGATAAGCGTCTTTCAGATATTCCTGACAGGGTTTGCTTTGATCAGTGAATTTTTAAATTATATTTCTTCTAGGTATTTATTGGAATATTGCAGTTTATCTGAAATTTAAAGTTTTCTGTAAAACTCTGTCTTCAAGTATTCCAATAGTACTAAATATTACATTTACAATCTATTCTGTAGCAATACATTTTGAAATTATTATTTTAAGATGAAAATCTTGTTGTTTGTAGAAAAATCCCATTAAAGTCCAAATGGGAAATATGCTCATTTCAGCAGCCTTGAGTCTCCTTCGTATTTATTTATTTATTTATCTATTTATTTGTGAAAATACCATATAGAGGGGTAACAATTACATGGGCAAGATAATGAGTACATTACTCATCAAGCATTGTTGCCTCCTTCTTTGTTTCCCCTTCCCATCTGTTCTCATCTGCCCATCCCCTCGTTGCTCTCCAGACACCCCTTTGCCATCCCCCACTCTCGGGGGCCAAGTTGTAAAGTTCGTTTTTCTTTTATTTTTTATTTGTTTATTTTTTTATAGTGAGAATACCAACAGACGAGTAACAATTACATGGGCAAAATAACGACTACATTTCTTATCAAGCACTGTTGCTGCCTCTTTGTTTCCCCTTCCCATCCCTTTCCATACTACCCATATATATATATATCACATTTTATTGATCCATGCATCCACTGAGGGGCGTCTGGTTTGGTTCCATATGTTAGCTATGATAAATAACGGTTCAATAAACATAATTGTGCTGGTAGCTTTAATATGGTCTTGTTTGTGACCATTTGGGTAAATGCCCAAAAGTCGGATTGCTGGGTCATAGGGGAGCTCTATGTGGAATCTTTTGAGGAACCTCCATACTACTTTCCAAAGTGGTTGAACAAGTTTACATGAACACAAACAATGCAATAAATTTCCCTTATGCCCACATCCCCTCTAGCATCTGTTGTTATTAGAGTTCTTCATTATAGCCATTCTAACTGGGGTGAGGTGGTATCTCAATGTTGTTTTGATTTGCATTTCTGTTATGGCTAGAGATGTTGAGCATTTCTTCATGTGTATATTGGCCATTCTTCTTTCATCTTCAGAGGAGTTTCTCTTTAAGTCTTTAGCCCACTTATTTATTTGGCAGTTTTTTTCTTTGAGGATTTGTTGTTGGGGGATTTAATTTTTTTGAGTTCCAGGTATATTTTAGATATGGGACCCTTGTCTGTTTTATGGTAGTGAATCAATGGGCTTTCAATTGATTTTGCTAGCTATGTCCTTTGCCATGCAGAAGCTCTGCAATTTCATGCTATCCCCTTTGTCCAACATTTCTTTGATTTGTTGTAATTCTGGGTCTCTATTAAGAAAATTTAAGCCTGTGCAAAGTCTGTTTCCCCTATTCCATTCTTTAATGTTTTCAGAGTGTCTGTTTGACTCTGAGGTCTTTGACCCATTTGGAGTTCATTCTGGTGCAGGCTGATATATAAAGATCTAACTTTAGTTTTCTACAAGTAGTTAACCAATTTTGAAAACACCAATTACTGAGGAGATTGTGTCTCTTCCTTTCTAATTTTTTAGCTCTCTTATCGAACATTAGATGTCTATAGGCCTATAGATTCATTTCTGGGCTTTCATGTCTAGTCCATTGGTCCTATGGGCTATTCTTGGGACAGTACCAAGCTGTTTTAATTACTATGGCTTTGTAGAAGAGTTTGAAATTTGGTATTGATATTCTTCCAGCACTGTTGTTTCCATTAAATATCGTTTTTGCTATTCTGGGTATTTTATTTTTCCATATGTATTTTTGGATCACTTCTTCTTTTTACTAAAAGAATGAGGCTGGAATATTGATAAGTATCATATTGAATTTGTAGATAGCCTTGGGAAGTATTGCGATTTTCACGGTGTTGATCTTTCCAATCCAGGAGCATGGGAGTTTTTGCCACTTTCTAAGTTCGGTTTTGATTTCCATTTTCAGGATTTTAAAGTTTTCATCATTGAGGTCGTTTTTTCTTTGTTAAGTCTTAGGTATTTTAATTTTTGTGGGGCTATTACGAATGGAGTTGCTTTCCTTATTTCAGTCATACTTTTCTCATTGTTGGCATACAGAAAAGCCATTGTTTTTTGAGGGTTAATTTTATACCCTGCTACTTTGTCAAAGTTTTGAATCAGCTTCAATAATTTGGGAGTGGAGTCCGTGGGATTCTTTAAATCCAAGTTCATGTCATCTGCAAAGAGGTAGAGCTTCTTCTTTCCCTATTTGGATTCCCTTTTATATTTGAATCTTATTGCTGTAGCTAGGCATTCTAATCCTAGTTTGAAGGGAAGTGGAGTGAGTGGACATCTTTATCTCATTCCTTAGTTAAGAGGAAATACCTTTATTTTTTCACCATTAAGTAAAATGCTGCAAGTAGGTTTGTCATATGCATCCTTTATTGTATTGAGGAATGTTCCCTGAATTCCTAATTTTTCCAGAACCTTCATCATAAAAGGGTGTTCTATCTTGTCAAATCCTTTTTCTGCATCTATTGAGGTAAACATGTGGTTCTTATCCTTGCTCTTGTTGATGTGATTTATTGTATTAATTGGTTTGCGTATATTGAAGCAGCTTTACATCCCTGAAATTAATCCTGTTTGATCATGTTGTATGATTTTTTTGGATGAATTGTGAAAGTCGATTCACCAAAATTTTGTTGAGAAGTTTTGCATTAATCTTCATCAAAGAAATGAGTCCCTGCCTAGTTTGGGGATGAGGTTTATGATGGCTTCATAAAATGAGTTCGGTAGTGAACTTTCTCTTTCAATTTCATTGAAAACCTGAAGGAGTATTGATGTGAGCTCTGCTTTGAAGGCCTTGTAGATTTCCGCTGTAAAACAATCTCGTCCCGGGCTTTTCTTAGATGGGAGGTCTCTTATTGCTATTTCTATTTCATTGCTTAATATGGGCCAATTAAGATGGTTTAACTCATCTTGGTTTAGTTTCATCATGTCTATATTTACTAGGAAACAGTACATTTCTAACAAGTTCTCAAACGTATTAGCCTAAAGCTTTGAGAAGTATTCCTTATAATATCCTGAATCTTGGTTGTTTCTGTGGTGAAGTTTCCATTCTCATCTCTGAGTTTATTTATTTGAGTGTGTTTTCTTATTCTTCTAATAAGATTTGTTAAGGGTCTGTCAATTTGTTAATTTTTCAAAAACCAACTCTGTTTTGTTGATTCTTTCTATGCTTTTTGAATTCTAATTGATTTAATTTTGATTTAATGTTAATTATTTCTTTCCATGTACTGGATTGGGGTTTATCTTGCTGCTCTTTTTCAAGGAGGCTCTGATATCTCACTAAATTGTTGGTTTCAGATCACTCCAATTTGTTGATGCCTCTGAATACTGCATATGCTGTGTCCCAGAGGAGCTGGTATTGTGAGTGTTCATTTTTGTCGAATATTATAAACATTTGAATTTCATTTATGATCTCTTCCATGACCCACTGGTGATTCAACAGTGTGCTGTTCAGCCTCCATGTGTTACAGGACTTTCATTGGTGGCTTTTGGTGTGGGGTTCTAATTTTATTCCCTTGTGGTCTGAGAGAATGCAAGGTATAACTTCAATGTTTTTGGATTTGGACAAGTTTGCTTTGTGACCTAAATGTTGTCTATTTTGGAAAAAGTTCCCTGTGCTGCTGAGAAAAACGTGTATTCTGATGCTGCTGGGTGAAATATTCGGTAGATGTCTGTTAAATCTATGTGATCTATGCAGTTTTTTATATCTGTGGTTTCTCTGTTGATTTTTTGCCAAGTTGATATATCTAGTGGGGAGATTGTGTGTCCTAACAATTAATATCTTCTGATCTATAGGAGATGTGAGAAAAAGTACAGTTTCTGGGATAAATTTGGATGCTCTTGTGGGGAATAGATATTTAGAATTATAATATCCTCCTGAGGGAGAGATCCCTTAATAAGTATGTAGTGACCTTCTTTATCTCTTCTCACCAATTTTAATTTGAAATCTATTTAACTGATATTAGGATTGCAACTCATTCCTGTTTATGAGGCCGTTTGCTTGTTAGATTTTGTTCTAGCCTTTCACTTTAAACATGTGTTTGTTTTTATGAGCATGTTGTGACTCCTGAATGCAGCAGACAGAAGGATTTTTTTAAATCCAAATATACAATCTATGTTGCTTAATTGTATTGTTAAGTTCGTTAATGTTGGGAGATAGTACTGAGAGACATTTGTTAGTTTTTGCCATTTTATGCACTTCTTGGGGGCTGCACCAACTGGGTTCTTCCTATGGTTCTTGGATTCTCAATTTGGGTGCAGTTTCTTACCCTTTATTGTGGTCCTGTTGGTTTTCTCTGTGTAGGACATCTTTAAGTAACTTTTATAAGGCTGGTTTGGTAGAGATATATTGTTTCACTTTTTCTTTGGTATGGAAAATTTTTATTTGTCCTTCAGGCATGAAGGAGAGTATAGCTGGGTACAGTATTCTTGGCTGATAGTTGTTTGTCTTTAGGGCATGGCATACATCATTCCAGGCTCTTCTTGCTTTAATTGTCTCTGCTGAGAAATCTGAGGTGATTCTAATTGGTTTCCCTTATAGGTGATTGATCTTTTCTCCTTGACAACTTTAAGGATCTTTTCTTTGGTCTGAATTGATTCTGTGGATATTATAATGTGGAGTTGTGATGTCTTGTTCTGGTCTGGTCTATTTTGGGTTCTAAAAACTTCTTGTATCTCTATAGGCCTATCTTTTTGCATGTTTGGGAAGTTTTCTGCTAGGATCCTGTGAAACAAATTTCCTAGACCTTCTGTTTCTAGGTGCTCCTCTACACCTATTATCCTCATTAGGCTTTCTGATGGTGTCTTCCAAATGTTGAATAGATCTATCATATTTCTTGGATTTGTCTTTGATGGATGTATGTTCGTCCTCTATAATATATAGGCTGTCTTCAATCCCCGAGTTTCAGTCTTCTGCATGGTCTAACCTACTGTCAAGAAATCTTATCACTCACAAAGCCCTGGTCCTGAAAAACGCCTCCATACAATTGTGACTACATCATGCTCTGCTGTAAACCCCACCTCCACCCTAACACACTTCCCAAAGGCCTGCCATTCTCCATCAGAAACCCCGTCCCTTACTAGCCTATGTCTTCCTAGTACCACCCTGCCCTCTCAAAGTCAGACCCTGAAAAGCCACTCCCTCATAGCTCCACATTCCTGCTCCAGAATCCCCAACTTCTGTCAACCTCTTGCCTCCATTCCCTGCCCTGCCTTATGAGAAACCTCACCCTACATATCCCACAAGGGCTCACAGTATTCCACCAAATCCCCTCCTCTATGTAACCTCCTCCTTTGTAGCCTTGTTCTTCCTTCTCAAAGCCTTGCCCCAAACAGCCTCCTCCCCAGTGACCCCACCTTTTTCCAATGAAAACCTGTCCACCTGCCAGCCTCCATCCTAAATCCTGCCTACTCCACAAAAGACCCCTTCCTAACAAGTCTAGTCATTCCTGTTCCTTCCCTGATGTCTCAAAGCCCTACACACACTGGCCTTCGCCCTCAAAACCCTGTCGTGTTCCACCATACAGGGTGTGCCAATACCACCTCCTCCCTTAAACCAGACAGAGCTCCACCAGAAAACACATACCACCTCATCCATGAAGGTCTCATATAGTAACTTTTATTACAAATGTGATTTTGAACATAAAAACTGGGGAAATAAAAGTTCTGGCCTCCAGCTGGGCTTAGTCACAGAGAAGGATTTGTGCCTGGTTTTGACTTTTCAGCTAGTCCTGACAATGTAAAGTGCTCTTGTCTAAAACTGGATAAAAATCAGACCAGTTTAAGTTCAGGTGACTCCTCAACCCCAGGCTTCCTCCAACAGAAGAGATTCAAAAGACCAATTTTGAAATGCCTTCCTAAATAAGCAAGCCCTGGGAAAATGAAGCTCAACGAAGTTACTTAGATTAAAATAAATACTGTCTTAAATTTTTCTTTCAAAACTTCAAAATGTACATATGACTGATTTTGATTTTTTCATGCTTAAAAATCTGAGTGTGTTTTGTATGTGTTTGTAAACATGTTCATGATAGAAATGGTCAGCATGCTGTAACAATTGGCTGAGTTTAAGTTTAAAGTTCAAAAGGTTATGAGATTTGATCATTACTAAAAATTTTTAAAGCATTTTCACATTTTTTAAATGGCTTTCGAAGGATTCCTTAACTTAAAAAATTAGAAAATCTGGTATTTTAGAATGCATAAGGCTGTTAACACTGTAATCAAGATATCTGGCTTAACAAAAAAGGAGAAATTTAGAAGCCAACAGAAGACCTATCTTTAGGAGTGAAGGATGAACAGGCAGAAGTGCAGTTCAGCTGGTCATGCATGGTGGAACAGGCCCTGGGAAGAGTCCACATACGGTGAAAGAAGGTAAGCTGGCACAAACGCAGTTCAACTAACCCTAAAGTGTCAGATTGGATGTGTGCCCATTCCACAGGAATGGCCAAGTGGCCCATGTTTATTCTTCCCCTTTTCCCTACAGATAGACACTGGAAACATGATGGCAAAAATGAATGATGTGAACATCTGATTAACATTGCTAGAACTGCCCTTTGGATATGTTAAAATTAAGAAGGCCTTAAAAAGAGGGTAAAAAAGTTTATTTGTATAATGTGGTTTGCTCTCAATGATATTCTGCCATTGGATATGTTATTTTTAAGGCATAAAGGTGTTAAGTCTAACTTCTTGGTACAGTGATAGTGATTCTAATTTTTGCATTAAGAAAAAAATTTTATTTCAGCTTAAAAGTTTTCATGTGTATCTGTTTTAAAACAAGCATCCAAAAGAAAATGAGTGACACCTAGCCTCGAGAGTTTAAGGGGTTTTTAAAATGCAACTAAAAACTAAAGTATAGACTATTAAAACAGAGATGAATAGGAGACTTACAAATTAGGAATGGATTTCTGTATATAAAGTTTAAAAGTAAAATTGTTCTAAACATTTGCTTCAAAGTACAAAAAGAAAAATTAGGATGACCAAAGTTATTGCTTAATTCCTATTTCAGTTTGGTCTCATAGGAGTTTTTTTGTTTTTTTGTTTGTTTGTTTGTTTTTGGTAACAGTTCCCAGCAGATCCACAGAGTGAGGATTCTTGTAAGTTTGTCAGATGTAACTTTGGTTCTTAATAAGTTTCAGGTAAGAATATGCTTAAAAGCTACTTCTATGTTGACTGCCTTGTTGCTTTTAATTGGAGTAAAATGGCCTTTTATGAGACTCATTGATCTGAAAACTTATTTGAATCCAGCCTGGACAGATAAAAGCCCCTGTGAGAATGTCACCTCTACTCAGCCAGCAGAAGACAGAAAGAGCAAGCAGACCTGCTTTAGGATTCAATGTGGCAAAGTGCTAGCCTTGAGCTGCAGAGCTGAGGGACAGCACTCAGGCCCCAAGTTCAAGTCCAATAACCAACTAAGGGAAATGCCAATGAAGCATTGTTCCCAGTATGGAGAAAACACTCCTTGGACGAAAGTAATTGAGGAGCTTCCACAGACCGTAAGCCACTGATTAGAGGGCAGAAATAATGTCAGATCCTTGAGTTATTTTTGCATGGCCCTTCAAAATTGGTCAGAGCCAGGAGGTCATGGGAAGGTAGTTTGTAAGCATGCCTAATGTCTATGACTGTAAAGGACAGGAACTTGCCAGTCATCTGTGATAGTAGTAAAAAGCTAAAGTTCTAAAATGTGGAGGATAGTTTAAATCCCAACCCCTGCATGTGTCAAAAGATCTAATTGGCAGTAACTTTTGAGCTGACACCATCTACATGAAATTCATCTGCTCAGGAAAAGTTTGTAAACCTGTGAATGTGTTTCTATTGATATCTGTCTGAAGGCCTGCATAGGTATCTCAGACATTGTTAGGACTACTAGAGATCACGTTCCTAAGCCATCCATAAAGATCTTTTTGCAAACCAGAAGGCTAAATAAGCATTTGTCAAAAGTTAAAATATTGTTCTTAATGATATCTAACCCTGGTAACCTCTTTGTAAAATAGGCTAATTTTATAGGTTCCTGGCTAGGTAGGATCAACACCTCTGAGTCAGCTTGAAGAAGTGACAGAAGATGAATCTTTGCCCATCATCCCCTTTTAAGAACAAGGGAAAATATTCACTTTTTTTTTAATTGTGGCAAAATAGACAGAAGGAAAAGGCATGGGAAATAATAGTACAAGCCTGAGCCCTCTATATCTGCTTAGAAAATCCTAGCCTTATTAAAAGAACTATTGGTTTAAAAAGTTGTCATCTTGGTAAATTGTCCTGGGCTATTGTATAAATTGTCTTAAAAACTAGTGAGGTCACAGCCTGACAAGCATATGCAATGTATGCTTACCAGTCTATGTAGGAATTTGCAGTCCAGCACGAGGTGTGACATTCCCTTGGAACGACTGTGAGACCCTGCTGCTGCTGTTGTACATCCTAATGAGTAAAGTTCAACAACAGCCTGACTGTTACCTGGAGGAAATCTACATCATCACCCAGACCACCTCCACCTTGGTAAAAGTAGATTGCACTCCTGACTGATTCCATCACCTGAAAATGCTTCCCAGTTGAAAGCTGATACAACTAAGATCGTGTGGTAATATGCAGTAATCCTCTATACTCCCACAGTAGATATTGGGAACGAGGATAACACCGGCTTCCCTTAGGCACTTCAGGTACGCAACCTAGTTTGGTTCTGGTATGGTAATAACCTGCTTCCTCCTGGGTGTTTTTTAAACATAAAGGAGGGATTTTTTTAAATCAATGGAGGTAGTAAGAGGAATGAGACCCAGCCCTAATCTTATCCTTAAAATCTAGCAAGCTTGGGCTGGGAAGGTGGCTCAGTGGTAGAGCGCTTGCCTTGCATGCCTCAGGCCCTTGGTTCGATTCCTCAGCACCACATAAGCAAAATGAAAAAAGCTGGAACTGGCGCTGTGGCTCAAGTGATAAAGCACTAGCCTTGAGCTGAAGAGCTGAGGGACAGTGCCCAGGCACAGAGTTGAGGCCTTACGACCGGACCCCCCCAAAAAAATCTAGCAAGCTTTTCATCCTACTGGTGCCTTGAGGCTTTCTGAGATTACTTGGTTCCACAAGTCAAAGGAAAAATGGGCAGTTTTAAACTCTCACCACAAAGAGGCTCAAGGAATTGTAAAGAAGAGGAGGGTAGTACAGAAAGCCTTAGGAAAGGAACTGGGGGAAAATTGGTATCCTCTGGATAAGAAAGGATTTAAAAGGTAAGGATTGTTTTAAAATGTTTGTAAAGAAGACAAACCTCAGAAAGTTTATGTAGCAAATAGTATGAGTATGTCTTAAAATTGGAGTTTATGAGTACAGCTGGTATAAAATTAAGTTAGCTGTTATATACAGAATCAAGATTGCTAGAAGAAAATATCAGGGCCTTTGGTACTGTTAATTTTGTTACTCACAATCAGACCTTGTAGACTGGTGTCCTTTGTAAAAGAGAGGATCAGCACAGTCCATCTATTAGTTCTGAGATCCCAATGCTAAACTGTAAATATAGAAGACTGTTTCAATTAGGGGAACATGATTGGTCCCCGATGCTCTAGAAGAGGAGGGAATGAAGACCAAAGTAACTCCAACTTGAGATTAACCCCACCATCTTGTGCTAGGCTGCACTCAGAGTAAGCCCAAGAGAGAGAGAGAAAAAAAACACAGGTCGCCACCAATCTTGCCCACCCTTAAGAAAGCAGAACAGTTGCTCAATTGTTCCAGGAACAGAACATACCAACAGTTTAGAAAAAGGGCAGTATGTTTAGGGTGGACTCAAACCAATCATGTAACTGCTTGTGTGGAAATTCCCTAAACTTGTTTGTTCAATACTATAAAAGCTGTGCTGATTTTGTGCTTGGGGACTCTTACTGTCACCGGTTACCAGTGCATGGAGGACTAAGCTTGAGCT
Source organism: Dipodomys spectabilis (assembly GCF_019054845.1). Lineage (NCBI taxonomy): Eukaryota > Metazoa > Chordata > Mammalia > Rodentia > Heteromyidae > Dipodomys > Dipodomys spectabilis. Next base: position 688,400 of record NW_024871011.1, read on the forward strand.
TACAAATAAATGACTCTTTTGTTCGCATTGGTCATAGTCTCTGGTGGTCTTTTGGGGGTCCCAAGTCCGTACAACAGGGCTTGATATAAAATGTCTCTGCCCAGAGATTTGAATGTTGGCATTTATAGTTTAAATGATTTAGGGTAATTATTAACATCTCACACATGCTGAGGTTTTTATTTATACCTCTCTTTCACCCTTTCTTTCTTCCTCCCTTTCTTTCTTTTTTTCTTTTCCTTTCTTTCTTTCTTTCTTTCTTTCTTTCTTTCTTTCTTTCTTTCTTTCTTTCTTTCTTTCTTTCTTTCTTTCTTTCTTTCTTTCTTTCTTTCCTTCTTTCTTTCTTTCTTTCTTTCACTTCTTTCCTTCTGTACTTCCTTCTTTTCTTCCTTCCTTCCTTCCTTCCTTCCTTCCTTCCTTCCTTCCTTCCTTCCTTCCTTTCTTCCTTCCTTCTTTCCGTCCTTCCCGTCCCTCCTTCTCCTTCTCTGCTTTCTTTTCTTTCTTTCTTTTCTCTTTCTTTCTTTCTTCCCCTTTCTTTCCTCTTTTATGAAATGAGTATGAATTTAGATATTTTGTTTGCTGAACAAGTATTATACCATTAGAACAATCCTTTTTTTAATTTAGTTACTTTGCTCATAGGTTATCAATTTTGCTGAGGGCTGAACAGAGAGAGGCTAAGTTCCTCACCTATGTCTGCCAAGTAACTGGGATCACAAATGCATTCCAACTTGCCAGGCTTTAGGATAATATGAGAATCATATTACTTTCCCGGCACACTGGTTCTGAACTGAGACCCTCTCAAATTCTACCCCTTTAGTTAGTAATGTGAGCTCGAATAGCTTGCCCTCAGTATAGATTATCTAAATGAATGATTGAAGGTAATTTCACTTTAAACTCTTTTTTTGCCAGTTCAGGGACTGTTATAATTATATTTCTATATACATTTTGTGTATATGTGCACATTACTTTTAAAATGTTGCTCTCTCTCACTTTTTTTTCTTTTTTCTTTTTGTTGGTCATAGGGCTTAAATTCCAGGCCTGGGTGCTGTCGCTAAGTTCTTTAGATCAAGGCTAGCACTTTACCACTTGAACCACAGTGCCACTTCCACTTTTTGGTGTTTAATTGGAGGCAAGAGTGTCACGGATTTCCTGCAAGGGCTAGCTTTGAACTACCATCTTCAGATCTCAGCTCTTGCATAGCTAGGATTACCGACATGAACCACTGGCTCCCAGCTAAAATGTTACTTATTTTAAGTTCTATGATTTATTGAGGGAGCAGCATGAGTGTGTAGAAGGGAAACTTTCAAGTCATCTCTCTAAATAATTTCAGAGTTTCATTTTCATAATATTTATTTCAGTGATTAATAACAGAAGCTCCCAAAGTAACAGAATGATCCTTCATAGTCTCCTTCCCATAGGTATTATTGGAGGATGAGAGAAAACTAAGTATAAGGCAATATGTACTTGCAATTATAAAAAACATTTGATGATACATAAAGAGCCATATTACACAGCGTGCTTTTCATTTCATAAAGAAAAGAATGTTATACAAGAATATTTATTGGCAGGCTTTTTCATCTGAAAAAAATATTATAAAAAAGCTGAAGGAGATCAGCAACCGTTTAAATGTGATATAACATTGGAGACTATAAGACATGAATTTATTCATTAAATATCTAGGAAATGTATCAGTTCACTAAATTTATTCATTGTACATTTTATTTTATTTACATGTCACTTAATATATAAATACATACAAGTGTGTATATATATATGTATATATATATATATATATATATATATAAAACAGCAATATCTGTCCAGTGAATTGTATGGTTAGGTAATTTCATCATGTCAAGTTCATCAAAAGGATGGACTTCCATAAATTTTAACAACCCTGCAACACCACTGCACATGCAAACTTAAGTGTTCACAATTGTAAGCCAGACCTGTGTTTTACCAAAGCTTTGTATATAGTGTGTTATTTTTTTCATTTAAGCTTGACACAAAATGTGTTTGCCCTAGAAATAAATGATGGCATTATAACTACAGTAAGTTAGTGTAAATCTTTACATTGAACACATGTTAAGTATGAGTTGTTCTTGCTTTCCTTTTCTTATTTTATCTTTAGGAAATTGATTTCAGTTTTGATGTAGTGTTTGCCAGAGAGTTACTCCATCACTAGAGTCACTCCACCAATCCTTTCTTGTTTAAGTTACTTTACATATAGAGTAACAATTTTTGCACCCAGCTCCAAAAGCAGGGACCATGATTTCATTCCAATATACCTACCTAGTAGGTTGATATAGGTGAGACTTTCCTTCCTAGACTGATTCAGAACTGTGATCCTCTCAAATTTCTTCCACTTTAGTTAATAGCGTTTGCTCCAGTTCTGCATACCTCTAGAAGATATGACAGAAGTAAATGAGTACAGGTAATTTGAGTGAATCATTGGCTCATAGGTGATTTGATATTAAAACGTAGGGTAAGTTTGAAAGTATAATCACAGTAGTCAGATATTTTGCTAAATAAATTTTGCTTCACATTAAAAATCACCTCGACCAGAATTCAGGACTTATTTTGTTGTCTGTCAACTTGTATGTCATCTGGAAAAATAAACTTAATGTCTTCCATGCGTGGTAAAGATCTTTGAATGGTCTGATGTGCTGGTTCACATCTATAATCATGGTTAGCAATCAGAAATAAATAGATCACAATTTGAAAATAGCCTAACCAAAAATTAGGAAATCTCAATCTCAACAAACTAGTGGATCATGTTGAATCATGCCATTAATCTCAACACCACAAGAGGCTAAGTCTCTGCACAGTACCTGTGTCACTTAGGAAACTGGCTCACTTGGAGGCAGTCACCTCTCCTGATGCTGAAACTGAGATTTAGCCAAGAGGAGGGAGGAGTCTGCCCCACCTTCCCAGGGTGGACCTCCAGAATGCAGTGAATGTGCTTGCTTTCCTCCTCCAAATGGCTTGAGACGCCATGCTGCTGAGTGCTCATTATTTGATTCCAGTTACCTGTGTTAGAGGTGTAAGGTAATAGTAAATTAAATTTCATGTTTGTCAATTGACCTGTTCTTCACCGCCTGTGAGTTCAACTCACCAAGTGTCCATTTTTTGAGAGGTGAGAACACTCAGGTAAGGGAGAGAGGGAGGGTGAGTGAAAGAGAGGAGAGATATAGAGAGAGAGGGAGAGAGAACAGAAAGGAAGGAAGGAAGGAAGGAAGGAAGGAAAGAAGGAAGGAAGGAAGGAAGGAAGGAAGGAAGGAAGGAAGGAAGGAAGGAAGGAAGGAAGGAAGGAAAGAGGATGGAAGGAAAGAAAGAAAGAAAGAAAGAAAGGAAGGAAGGAAGAAAGGAAGAAGGAAAGAAAGAAAGAAAGAAAGGAAGGAAGAAAGAAAGGAAGAAGGAAAGAAAGAAAGAAAGAAAGAAAGAAAGAAAGAAAGAAAGAAAGAAAGAAAGAAAGAAAGAAAGAAAGAAAGAAAGAAAGAAAGAAAGAAAGAAAGAAAGAAAGGAAGGAAGAAAGAAAGAAAGGAAGAAAGGAAGGAAGGAAGGAAGAAAAAGAAAAGAAAAGAAAGATAAGGATTGAGAATGAACGGTTTGGAGTCAGGAGTTACATGTTACATGGCAGAAGTCCAACCTGTATTTAGTATTAGGTCTGTCCAAGCCATGCAGACCCTATGCAGACACTTCCCTTCTTCTTGGTTAACTTTCCATCCTTTATGTGTAACCTAGGTATCTGGCATGCCTGGAGGCAGACACCTCCCCCTCCTACTAAGTCACAACCTAGTCAGCTTGTGGTCAAACTTTCCATTTGACCAGAGGATATTCCCAGGCCCTGAGGTCACATCACAGCCAGAATTTTCCTCCACCAGGCCATATCTCATCCGGTCCTTGGCCTAGATATGTCCTGGCCCGAGGTTGTGTCAACCCCCTTTTTTTCACATGCCTCTTCACCATATATGGCATGGGCAGCAGTTCAGTAAATAAACTACTTTACCTGACTGAATACCATGCGTTGTTCTCTTCATTGGCTACCTAATGAAACTTACCTTATTAATATACCTTACACTTCAGAGTTTCTAGTTATGAATTCATGGATATTTTTCTGACATATGTGAGATCAATATCTACAAAACATATGTACTAACTCAACATTTAACAGTAAAATTCTGCCTGGAATCTTTTTTTTCAATTTTTTAATTTTGAAAATAATGTACAGAGAAGTTGCAATTACATTTGCAAGATAATGAGTACATGTCTTATTAAGCATTGGTGCCTCCTCCTTTTTTTCCCCTATTCATCCCTTCTCCCACTTCCTCCTCCAAAGTTGTAAAGTTTGTTTTTTTGACATAATGTGTTGTACATCTCATTATTGCTATGGATCCACCTGTATCCCTATTGACATAATTTGTTTTTTTTACCTTCCCCTCCACAAAGACTACCAACATCTGAATTTTTAATAGCAGCCTAACTAACCTTAACATCTATTTTGTTTGCTTTGCTTTGTTTTGTTTTTAGCCTAAAATAATCAAAGATTTGGTTGGACAATCTGAAAAGATCTCTGCCTTCATATTTTCTAATCACCCTGGGCTACAACATGTGTGCTACCAAATCACATGATGGAACTTTGAAAAACTAGAAAGCAGATACACATCATAAGGTCCATGGTTGTGGGATTTCTCAGATTCTTTTTTAAATGTAATTGTTACTGAGGCGTGTAGAGTGAGTTTACCATATCACAATTCATATAACGTGTACATTTGCCTTGTAGACAGCGCCATCCTTTCCTGACCTTTCACCCAGTTTTTGTTTGTTTTGTTGTTGTTGTTTGTTTTTGTTTTTGTGCCTAACTATCAGTTTCAACTCAGGGTTGGTTGCTGCACCTGCGTTTTTGTAATCAAGGTTACTCTACCTCTGGAGTCCCAGCTCCCTTTATGGCTTTTGGTTGTTAATTGGAGAGAAGAGTCACAGATTTTCTCACTCCTGCTGTCTTTGAACTGTGATCATCAGAGCCTCCTGAGTAGCTAGGATTATAGGCCTGAGTCCCCAGTGTCCAGCTACTAACGTGTTGGTTTCATGCTTCCCTGGTTGTGTTACAATTTTCCTCAACTCTTGGCACTAATACTACATATTGCCTGGCTCAAATCTGAATTGGTGGAACATGCTTTTATTTTGAGGAAGGCAGGAATAGGAAACTATAGGCCATAGGGTCATATAACCTAAACAAATCATTTGGAACATGACATAAAGACAAGTAAATTTATTGCCAGTTGACTGTCCTTTCTTTACTGTTAATTTTGCATGGCCTGTGAATGATGTTAGACACATCCAAATGTCCATTGGCAGAAATAAGGTTTCTCAACCTTTTCTAAAAGCAAAACAAAAAGCCACCAAAAAATATTACGTATGAGTCCAGAAATTTCCTTGAATTACAGACCAATCTGCCCTATTTTATGAAAAAATGTCCTTTATTCAAGTGCTGCTACTTTTTCTAAATACAAATATAATGAAAGCTTTAGTAGTCTGTAGAATTGTATACCACAGCTGTCATTTTAATTTACAAGAAATTCAGACTTTAAAATGTTTATTTAAGTAGCCAGGCGCTGGTGGCTCACGCCTGTAATCCTAGCTACTCAGGAGGCTGAGATCTGAGGATCGCGGTTCAAAGCCAGCCCGGGCAGGAGAAACCGTGAGACTCCTATCTCCAATAAACCACCAGAAACCCGGAAGTAGCGCTGTAGCTCAAGTGGTAGAGCGCTCGCCTTGAGCTGAAGAGCTGAGGGATAGCGCCCAGGCCCAGAGTTCAAGCCCCATGACCGACAAAAAAAAAAAAATGTTTATTTATTTTTTTGATAGTTATGGGGCTTGGACTCAGGGCCTGGACACTGTCCCTGAGACTCTGTGCTCAAGTTAGTTATCATTCTACCAATTGAGCCACAGAGTCACTTCTGTTTTATGAGTTGTTGATTGGAGATAAGAGTCTTATGGGGACATTTCTTCCTGGGCTGGCTTTGAACTGCGATCCTCAGATCTCAGCCTCATGACTAACTGGGATTACAGGCATGAGAGACTGGCACCTGCCTTTAAATACTCATTTTTAAAATGAATTGCTTGGTGCCTCTGGCTCACATATATAATCCTAGCTATAGTTAGGTTTACAGTTATGAGAAACAAACACTAGGTAAGTGTTGTTCATGATGGTTTGTACTGCCATGTTTTAATATTGTTTGTTTCTTTTTTTTTTTTAGGGGGGTCCGGTCGTGGGGCCTGAACTCGGGGCCTGGGCCCTGTCCCTCAGCTCTTAAGCTCAAGGCTAGCGCACTACCACTTGAGCCACAGTGCCACTACCGGCTTTTTTCTTTTTGCTTATGTGGTGCTGAGGAATCGAACCCAGGGCCTTGAGCATGCAAGGCAAGCGCTCTACCACTGAGCCACCTTCCCAGCCCTATTGTTTGTTTCTTATACTACAATGCTCTTATTTTTATTTTCACCTAGGAGGGGTTGATAAGTGCTAGTCAGTGTTGAACTTTCTTTGGATGAGATGGAGCCATGTGGATGATCTTTCCTAGAATGGCATGGAATTGAAATCTTCCTGCTCTCAGCTCCCCATGGGCCTGGGATGATAGAAGTATTCCATCACGCATAGCCAGGGGTTGGGGAGTATTGCAGGTAACCCTCCACTGGTCTGGAACTGATGTCCCAAATACCTAGCTTTACAGGCAAAACCATCTTATATTCCATTTCACTTTGAATAGCTTATGTATATACTTAGAGAGTACAATGATAACATACTACATGTTAAGTATATAAAATAGCCAATATAATTAGCAGGTTTAGCTCCCTAAATATTCAAGCTAATTTATTTGGTAACCTCCTGACTCTGTTAACTATTTTGGAATATACCATAAACACGAATACACTGACAATATGCAAAATATTGGAAGTTGACAGAGATAGAAACAAGTTAGATTATCTGTAGTAAATATATATTTATCTATTGCTCCTCTGAAGAATATTATCATATATTCACCATGAAAATACCACCATATATTCACCATGACAATAATTTTCCTGCAGTGTAGAATTTCCCATTTCATAATCTGCCATCTTCATCTTTTTACATCTTTTTATGTTATAAGTATGAATGTTTTCCTGTTTATTATAATGTTTTGAAATTATTATATGATGGAATTAAAAATTTGTAGAGTCTACTGAAATTATCTCATTTTGTTTGGATTTGTGATGCTAAATCAATAAGACCATGGTTTCCTGAAATTTATGCTAACAGATTATATCACCAAATTATATTCTAATTACATCTTATTATTGTATTTTTATATAGGGTTCTATTGTTGCTGTTTTATGATATAGAAAGTTGTGAAGCTACACTGAAACTTGCAACCCCACTGCCTCCAGTAACAATGTTTTATCACCAGGTTATGGAGGCTTATAAGTATAACTCTAACTAATCAGGAGTTTGAGACCTGAGATTTAGTTCAGACAGCCTGAGCATGAAATTTTATGAGTCTCTTCTCTCCAGTTCACTACAGAAAGCTTGCAGTGGAACTGTGGCATAATTGGTAGATCACTACTGTCACCAGAAAGATACTCGGGCTTGTCATATAGCCCCTGAATTCAAGACCTAAAACACAGATATGCACAACACACCCTCACACACATACACACACACTCCAACACACATGTACACACATATTCTCTGGCAATGTTGTATCTTAAATTCTTATCCAGAGATTGGGCAACAGGCCACTAATTTGTGAAGGTTTTTTTCCTGATTATTTTGAAGGAGGAGGATAGTAAATGGGACAAAGATGACAAGACTTTATTGAGGAATTCTTTATAAACGACTAGCTTATAAAAAAAAAAAAAACAAGAGCACAATTTTTATATTTAAAGCTTACATTCCTTCAACTATAGTATTTCTCTATAATAATCATTGAATTATGAGAAGACAATGCAGCACCTCTTCCCTCCTCCCCTTCCCCTCTGTCATAAAATATGACAAATGTATCAAAAATACTCTCTTATCTTACAAGAATGTACATCTATAAAAAGGTCTGACAATATGTGTTAGGTTTATTTTTAAATACTTGTATGATTTTCCCACCTCTAAGTACTTAACTTTTTTCCAGATGACAGCACACTGGGGCTTCAAGGGCAAACAAGATTAGGAAACAAAAAACTAACAAAGTCCTAGGATGTAGATGTCAAAAATAGATGCAAGAAGTACATGGCAGGCTGAGAGGGCCCAGAAAGGAAAAATGATTTCTGTAGGATGAGAGGAATAGTGACAAATAAGGCATGGATCTGACCTAGGAAGTGTTCCTTGAGGTTGAGAGCATACTGATTCCCAGGCCTAGCTGAGGATATTGGGATTTGACAATGTTCACATATGTATAGAGTGATGTGGGAGGGGAGATTTCAGTCTCCAGTATGTCTTTGGGATGGTCTCACGTGAGCAAGAAGCTTAGATCATTGGGCTCTGAGAGATGACACTCTCTACCTCATAATGGAATAGAATATGGAACTCTGAGAGCCAGGCAACTGTAACTGACAGTCAGCTCAAGCCAGCTCAAGTGGCCTGTAGCTCAGGAACAAGAAAGATGTTCCTGTGTTGTTTGCAAAGTTCAAGAGACTCAGATCTCAGGCATGAGAGGTGTTAGTGCTTCACTCAATGCTGTAGACATTGGATCAGTGCCAAAACACGAATCCATATTCTCAGGCCTTTTTAAAATTTTTTATTATAAAGATACTATACTGAGGGTTACAGTTACATGAGCAAGGTAATGAGTAGACTTCCTATTAAGCATTGTTACCCCCCTCCATTGTTTTCCCCCTACCATCCCTTCCCTCCTTACCTTCCCCAAGGTTCTTTTTTTTTTCTTTAATAGTGATTAAGTGATAACATAATTTCCCAAATTTCACAGTATTGTGGAATAAGGATGCGCATTTAAAGTCACAAGCTCATTCTAATTTTCCTGGAGCAAATTGTCTATCACAGTCTATAACATATTATGGTGTACCCATATACACCATACATGTGATCAGCAGTATGGAATAATTAGTAGTGGTTCAACCAGATGAGTGGGAGTTCTTTGTTTCTTAAGTCCTGTTAATTTTGTCATAACACCTAACATTTTGGATTTAGCATCCACTTATCAGGGAGACCACGTACCGCTTGCCTCCTTGCTCTTGGCTTACCTCGCTCAAAATGATGCCTTCTAGATCCATCCATTTCCCTGAAAATGCCATTATTTTGTCATTTCTAATGGCTGCATAATATTCCATTGTGTATAGATACCACAATTTTTGGATCCATTCATCTGTGGTGGGGCATCTGGGTTGTTTCCATATCCTAGCTATTGTGAACAGTGCTGCAATAAACATGGAGGTGCACGTGTCCTTGTATATTGGTTCCTGTTGTTCAGGGTAGATGCCTAGAAGTGGTATGACTGGGTTATAAGGGAGGTCAATCTTTAGCTTTCTACGGACCCTCCAGACTGCTTTCCAAAGTGGTTGTATAAGTGTACATTTCCACCAGCAGTGTAATAGGGTTCCTCTTTCTCCACATCCCCTCCAGCATTTATCGTTGGCTGATTTGTGGATGTGGGACATTCTGACTGGGGTAAAGTGGCATCTCAGGGTTGTCTTTAGTTGCATTTTGGATTAAAAAACAAGACCCCTCTATCTGCTGCCTTCAGGAGTCACATCTTGCCCGTAAAAACAAACACATTTTCAATGTTAAAGGTTGGAACAAAATCTACCAAGCAAACGGCCACCATAAAAAGGCGGGAGTTGCAATCCTAATATCAGATAAAATAGACTTCAAATTAAAATTCGTGAGAAGAGATAAAGAAGGTCGCTACATACTAATTAAGGGATCTCTCTTTCAGGAGGATATTAAAATTCTAAATATCTACTTGCCAAACAATGGTGCACCCAAATTTATCCAAGAAACACTACTTTCCCTCAAATCCCATATAAATCCAAAGATATTAATTATTAGATAGATAATCTATAGATAGATCAACTCGGCAAAAACTCAACAGAGAAAATGCAGATCTAAACAGCTGCATAGATCAACTAGATTTAACAGATATCTACCGATCATTTCACACAGCAGCATCAGAATACATGTTTTTCTCAGCAGCACATGGAACATTTTCTAAAATAGACCATATTTTAGGCCAGAAAGAAAACTTGCCTAAATTAAGAAACATTGAGGTTATACCTTGCATCCTCTCTGACCACAAGGGAATAAAATTAGAACTCTACACCAAAAGCCACCAAAGAAATTCTAGTATCACATGGAGGCTGAACAACACACTGCTGAATCACAAGTGGGTCATGGAAGAGATTAGAAAGGAAATTCAAATGTTCATGCTATTCAACAAAAATGAACACACAAATTACCAGCATCTCTGGGACACAGCAAAAGCAGTACTCAGAGGCAAGTTTATAGCTCTGAGCTCCTAAATCAACAAATTGGAGAGATCTGAAATCAACAATTTAATGACACATCTAAACCTCCTTGAAAAAGAACAGCAAGATAAACCCCAATCCAGTAGACGGAAAGAAATAATTAAAATTAAATCAGAATTAAATGAATTAGAATCCAAAAAAACTATAGAAAGAATCAACAAAACAAAGAGTTGGTTCTTCGAAAAAATTAACAAAATTGACAGACCCTTAGCAAACCTTATCAGAAAAAAAAGAGAACACACCCAAATAAATGAAATCAGAGATGAGAATGGAAACATCACCACGGAAACAACCAAGATTCAAAACATTATAAGGGAATACTTCTCAAAACTTTATGCTAATAAGTTTGAGAACTTGACAGAAATGGACCTTTTCCTAGCAAATATTGACATGCCAAAACTAAACGAAGATGAGTTATACCAGCTTAACAGGCCCATATCAAGCATTGAAATAGATACAGCAATAAGAGACCTTCCAGCTAAGAAAAGTCCAGGACCAGATGGTTTTACAAGGCCTTCAAATCAGAGCTCACACTAATACTCCTCCAACTCATCAATGAAATTGAAAGAGAAAGTTCACTACCGAACACATTCTATGAAGCCATCATAACCCTCATCCCAAAACGAGGCAGGGACTCATCAAAGAAAGAGAACTATATACCCATTTCTTTGATGAACATTGATGCAAAACTTCTCAACAAAATTTTGGACAACCGACTTCAACAATTCACCCAAAAAATCATACACCGTGATCAAACAGGATTAATTTCAGGGATGCAAAGCTGGTTCAATATACACAAATCAATTAATATTATTCATCACATCAACAGGAGCAAGAATAAGAACCACATGGTTATCTCAATAGATGCAGAAAAAGCATTCGACAAGATCCAACACCCCTTTATGATGAAGGATTTGGAAAAATTAGGAATCCATGGAACATTCCTCAATACAATAAAGGCTGTATATGACAAACTTACAGCCAGCATTATACTTAATGCTGAAAAACTAAAGCCATTTCCTCTTAACTCAGGAACAGGACAAGGATGTCCACTCTCTCCAATTCTCTTCAATGTACTATTAGAATGCCTAGTTACAGCAATAAGACAAGATGCAGACATAAAGTGGATCCAAATAGGGAAAGAAGAAATAAAACTCTCCCTCTTTGCAGACGACATGATCTTGTATTTAAAGAATCCCAAAGATACCACTCCCAATTTACTCAAGCTGATTTGAAACTTCGGCAAAGTAACAGGATATAAAATTAACCCCCCAAAATCAATGGCTTTTCTGTATGCCAACAATGAGAAAAGTGTGGCTGAATTTAGGAAAGGAACTCTATTTGTAATAGTCCCACCAAAAATAAAATACCTAGGAATTAACTTAACCAAAGGAGTGAAGGACCTCTATGATGAAAACTTTAAAATCTTGAAAAAGGAAATCAACATAGAACTTAAAAAATGCAAAATCTCCCATGCTCCTGGATTTGAAAGATTAACATCGTGAAAATGACAATACTTCCCAAGGCTATCTACAAATTCAACGCGATACCTATCAAAATTCCAACCTCATTCTTCAAGGAAATAAAAGAGGTAATCCAAAAATTCATATGGAACAATAAAAGACCCCGAATAGCAAAAACACTCCTCAACGGAAAGAACATTGCTGGAGGAATATCAATACCAAATTTCAAACTCTAAAATAAAGCCATAGTAATCAAAACAGCTTGGAATTGGCATAAGTACAGACCTCAAGACCAATGGAATAGAATTGAAAACCCAGAAATGAACCTACAGACCTACAGCCATCTAACTTTCGATAAGGGAGCTAAAAAAATAGTATTTAACAAAGACAGCCTCTTCATTAAATGGTGCTGGCAAAATTGTTTAACTACTTGTAGAAAACTAAAGCTAAATCCTTATATATCACCCTGCACCAGAATCAACTCCAAATGGATCAAAGACCTCGAAGTCAAACCACACACTCTGAAAACATTAGAGGATGGAATAGGAGAAACCCTAGGTCTCCTTGGCTCAGGCCGAAATTTTCTGAATAGAGACCAGGAAACACAACTAATCAAAGAAAGGTTGGACAAATGGGATTGCATAAAGTTGCAGAGCTTCTGCATTGCAAAGGACATAGCAGGCAAGATCAATAGAAAGCAGACGGATTGGGAGAAGATCTTCACTAGCCATAAAACAGACAAGAATCTCATATCTAAAATATACTTGGAACTCAAAAAATTAAATCCCCCAACAACAAATCCTCAAAGAAAAAACTGGCCAATAAATAAGCAGACAAAAGACTTAAAGAGAAACTTCTGTGAAGAAGAAAGAAGGATGGCCAATAGACACATGAAGAAATGCTCCACATCCCTAGCCATAAAAGAAATGCAAATCAAAACAACATTGAGATACCACCTCACTCCAGTTAGAATAGCAAAAATCAAGAACTCTAACATCAAGAGATCAAGGGGAGGTGGACAGAAGGGAACCTTACTTCACTGATGGTGGGAATGTAAACTTGTTCAACCACTTTGGAAAGCTGTATGGAGGTTCCTCAAAAGACTTCACATAGAGCTCCCCTATGACCCAGCAATCCCACTTTTGGGCATTTACCCTAATGTTTACAAACAAGACCACACTAAAGCTACCAGCACAACTATCTTTATTGCAGCATTATTTAACATAGCTAAGATATGGAACCAACCCAGATGCCCCTCAGTAGATGAATGGATCAAGAAAATGTGGTATGTATGCACAATGGAATTCTACGCCTCCATCAGAAAAAATGACATTGCCCCATTTGTTAGGAAATGGAAAAACTTGGAAACAATATATTAAGTGAAGTAAGCTAGGCCCAAAGAAACATAGGCCCCATGGTTTTCCTTATTTGCAATATCTAGTGTATGTATGAGTCAAGCGGAAAAGGTCAGATAATGTGATGTTAGGAAAATGAACCCTTAGATATGTATTTTAATGTTTTTTTTTCTTTCATGCATGTGTTTCTAACGGATTTATAAGATTATTTCTTTGTTGCTTTGTATGTCCCTCCTCCACAGTATAACCCCTGCTTTCACTATACTTGATGTCAGTATAAATTGTGGAAGAGATGGGGAAAAAAAAGTCGTTTAAGGATACAGGTGGACCTGTTGCAACAATGAGAAGTACAAGTTGTCATGTCCAAAACGAGGTTTACAGCGTCGGTGCGGGGGGGGGGGGGTGAGAATGATTGGTATTGGGGGGCGGAGGCTGGGAAGGGATGAGAAGGGTAAACAAAGGAGGAGGCTGCAATGCTTGGTAAGAAATGTACGCATTATCCTTCCCATGTAATTGTAACCCCTCTGTACAGTATGTTCACAAATAAAATAAAATAAAATTTAAAAAAAAGAAAAAAATGTATAACCAATTTAAGAGGTCAAATACGTATTTTGTACTGACAATCATCTTACAGCAATAACTTACTAACTAATTATATAGGTATCTTCTTACCTAACATACAATAAGAGCTGAAAGCAGTCTCTTTTTCTAAATTAATATTGTAAATGCTTTGATTATGATGATTTTATTATTAGACAAATAATATGTACAGAAGGGTGGTTCCACTGAAATGACATGACAGACTCTGATAAATAAAAACATTGCAACACAGTTAGCTTTTTTCAGCCTCACCATGTCCACATTGGCAAGCAAGATTGCAACAGCACATGCACACATATACACATACACACATGTTCGCACATGTACACACACATATGCATGTATGCTAAATTCAGGGTTTATTGTACAAAAAATCCAAATAAAATATTAGTGATTAGGACAAATGATAATATGCCTTATTACAAAATAATACATAAACTATTACCACGCATGTTACATTTTACCTGCCTCTCCACATGTGACCACTTAATTTATTTTTAATTAATTAATTACCCTATTAATTAATTCATTTGTTTAGTGCTAATCCTAGTGCTTGAATTCAGGGCCTGGCTTTGTCCCAGAATTTATTTTTTGTTTCAGTTTTCTCAAGGCTAGCATTTTACTGCTTGTACCACAGCTCCATTTCTAGCTTTGGATTATTACTTTCAAATCAGAATCTAATGGACTTTTTTTTTCTTGGTCTGCTTTCAAACCACAATCCTCAGATTTCATCTTTCTTATTAACTAGTACTAAACACATAAGCCATCAGTGTGGCTTCTACTTTTTCCTCTATAGTTATCTAATGCCCATACTTATATAGTTACTTTAAAATGAGAGTATAGAAGCAAGATGTACAGTGATGATACTGTCCTGTCAGAAATTCAAGGTGGTAATGTAAATTTATTATTAAAACCATACACAAACAATACCATGATATAGTGTAAGAGAACTCACTATTGAAAATACGAGCCTTAAGAGTTTTCTAATAGATCCATTATATATTGGTACCCAACATTAGAAAAATGTATGAGGCATTGGTAAAACTTTGCATGACTACATACATTCCTTGTTTTTTTAAAGACACTTGCTTTCATCTAAAATGTAGGCCTGACTATTGTCTTCATGTGATTTTGATGATTGAAAGTGCTTAGTGAGAAAGTCAAAACGTATTAGTAGTCCTTAACTATCAATTCTCATTTTCTTCTTGGAGAATATTATGATCAAATCAATAGTTCAGAATCAGCAAGCAATACTTCACAATCATGCTTCCAGTGCAAATGGATCACCAGTAAGAAATCCTCAATACCAATTTCCACAAAGTTTTGTCACAGATACAATCTCCCTGCTTTCTCTAGTTGCTTTACTACCTTCTTATTCCTTCATTGTACAGGAAAAGTATGATTCAACTGATTTCAGTCAGATCTGTTACTAGAATTATCAAGGATTTAGTTTATTGTGTGTAATTTTGTCAAAGTTATATCTCTTTACATAGGCTACTAAAAATGTATTTACTAATTTCAAGTAAATACATAAATTCTATTTCCATCTCTTTTAAAAATAAATTTTTGTTTGCTCTGTAAATTGATCAGAGGCATGGATTTTGTGGCTAGCTAGGTCATTATACATCTGTTTCTCTCTTTCTCTCTCTCTTTCTTGGTTCTCATAGATAATATGATTGCTCCATAATTATCCTAATTTATTTTCCTTTTATATTTTTGGTTGCATCATTTCACTTTTTGCTCTGCCATTTCTCATATCATTTATATAAAAGGAATTATTTCCTATTTTCTCATTCCTAGAATAAGCTGCACATGAAGACATCACAGGTCCTCATTTTCAGTGTGTACATTTGAATATGGAGGAACATCTTTCCGTGGCTCTCCATCAATTCCCTACTCTCCAGTTAGAATAATTTCGAATAGTAAAATTGGAAAAAGAGAAAATAAATCATGATGAATAAACAGTTGCAGAAAATTCACCGGATATTTCTGAGCAGTTCAATCAATGTGAACTATTAGGGAAATACATGGACACCTCATTCCCACTGGCACTCAAAGTCTCTGGTTAGGCAATTCTTAGGAATATGGGGAACAAGATGAAAAAGTAAGGAATGGTATCAATTGTAAGAAATAAAATTGGGGAAGGATCCAAGCAATTTTCTTCATTGGGCTGCTGAAAATATTCAGCTTATTACAGTGCGGAGACTTCTTTCCCAAAAGGCCACTCATGTGAATAGTAGGGATGATGATTAGTATACCCCTCTTTGAGAAGCCTACAGTGGACACTTAGACATTATCAGTGAGTTGATGTCTCAAGCGGCACATGAAATAACTGTAGATGACTGATCACCCCTGCACAGTGCATATACATGGAATAATACCAGAGTGGCTTCTTTCTTACTTCACCATGATACAGATACCAATGCCCAGACTAAAGGACTCATTTTTTAAAAAGAAATTTTTGGTTTGGTAGTGGGACCTGAACTCTGGGCCTGGACGCTGTCCCTCAGTTCTTCAGCTCAAGGCTAGCGCTCTACCACTTGAGCCACAGCACCACTTCTGGCTTTTTTTTCCTGCTTATGTGGTGCTGAGGAATCGAACCTAGGGCCTCATGCATGCAAGCTAAGCGCTCTACCATTGAGCCATATACCCACCCCAAATATTTTTGTTTGTTTGTTTTTTGTTGTTGTTGTGGGTTTTTTTTTGTCTGTTGTGGGGCTTGAGCTCTAGGCTTGGGTGCTGTCGCTGTGCTCTTCAGCTCAAGGCGAGTGCTCTACTGTTTGAGCCACAGCGCCACTTCCCCAAACTAAAGAATTTTTGACACCTTTATATCTTGCTGCTGAGAATTGAGATAGCAAAGATACGCTGGATCACCTTCTGTTGAACCATTATATAAAACCAGGCCGGAAGAACAACATAGAAGATACTGTATTTGATATTGCCAAAAGGATAAGTATGTATCATTACCTCTATGAAGTTGTGATAGGCTTTACAAATTGTTCACTGAAGTCCTAATGGTCGGGTTAAGTTTCTTAAATTTCAAAAATGCAAGTCCATCTTTTGTGTCCCTACAAAATATTTTCACAATCCAAATAAGAGCAATATATATATTTTTTGGTCAGTCATGGGGCTTGAAATCTGGTCCTGGGAGCTATCCCTGTGCTCTTCAGCTCAAGGTTAGCGCTCTACCACTTGCGACACAGCTCCACTTCCAGTTTTCTAGTGGTTTATTTGAGATAAGTGTAACACAGACTTTCCTTCCCAGGCTGGCTTTGAACCATGATCCTCAGATCTCAGCCTCCTGTGTAGCTAGGATTATAGGCATGAGCCACCAATGCCTGGCAGCACCAATATTTTACTGTAAAAATTCATGGATTCCATGGAATTCTTCCAAGTGAATTGCCTGCCTTGGATGTCAAAATGTATTCAATATTTTTTGTATACATGTATAATAATTTCTTCAGAGTTTGTGATTTTTTAATCAGAAATAATTTTAATTTATCTGTTGAAATGAGTAGTACAGAAACTAAAATATTTCTTGTGCTTGTCTGAAAAAGTATATTTTAAAATATTCTATATTCTATGTTTGCAAAATGTTCATAATTTATTTTATTTTCTCCTAGATATACTTTGAATTCTACATTATTTTATAATATATAGGTTCATTAATGTGTCCTTTCCGATTGCATTCGATATAGAAAAAGTTTGCTTCCTTTTTTTCTAGGACTTAATATTATTTTTATTTGGGATAAAATGACAATGTTGTCTAATTTGAGAATATTTGTAAAGTTTATGCTATGTAAACCCCTTTCTGAGGTGAATATTTAATACACTGATGTCAAACTAAATTATATGAATTACGTGTATTGTTACACTTGTAATTTTGTAATCAACTTTTTAATAACTGTTTTTCATTTCTTAAATCTGAAGAATGAAAAATATGGAATACTTCTCAAATTTTCATATTATCCTTGTGCAAGTGCCATGTTAATCTCTGTATTTTAATTTGAGTATACGTGCTGCTAAAGCGTGTAGTATCCTCTAAATTTAATTAGTTAATCATGCAATCTTTATACAGGTTTATATCTATGGGTGCCTACTTGTAACAAGGAAACTTTATTGTTCCTAAAAATGCTATCAATCTTATTTCCCTAAAATTCTGTGAAAAGTGGAAAATTTATATTTATCAGTCGATTGCTCACATTTGCAAAATTTTTTTGTCAATGACTATCTTAATTGTTTTTATTTGGAATTTGATCATACTCTCAATTATTTATAGATAGGTCCAAAGGTCATGGCTTTTTCAAGTACTTATTTATTCAACTGAATTAGCTTTGCGGACCTAATGGATTCAAAGTAAGTGTTGCTTAAGAGCTACTTCTAAACTTCTTCAGCTGACATTTTCCCAAATGAGGTGTTACAGTAACAAATGTCTACCTGAGCCTTTACACTTCTTCCATGTGGGAACAGCCCAACAAGAATATCTTACCCTGACAGCATAGATTGTCTTACTAGAAGAAAATTATTCTTGGTTACAAGGGATCATAGAGAGATGAACAGTTCAAACAGAACTGTTCAGACTAGAAGGTATTTTATCAAAATATAATTGTTTATTATACCTTCCATTTCAAAAGTAGCTAACGCCAAGAAGGTGAAAAAATTGTTTGTATGCATGATTACTTAATGTCCTGGCCTGTCTACCATCCAACCAGGCAGGAACTTACACTACTGCCTTTTTATCACTCAATATTTTCATAGTTGCAGGAGAAGTGCATATGTTTCTCCTTGTTATTAGGCATTAAATTGATAATGTTTTAATCACAGTGTTTCCTATTGCCTCCATGCTGTAAATCTACAAATGGTAAATCTTTAGGTCTAACTCTATCAGACACTGAAGTAGAGATAATGAAATAATACTTTAAAACAGAGTTGCCTTTAATACAGTAACTACAACAGAACAATACAAAACGTGTGCTTTTTAATTATATTATATTTAGTTATATATTTTATATTGATATGTGCTGATTTTATATTTCACACAATGAAACTTACTAGAATTAGTTGATAGTTTGACAAATAAATTGATATTTATTTATTCCATTAAATAGAATTGGAATATAAATAATTAGGTTTAAAATATATATTAGACTATAAAAGTATCAATGCAATGTTTTTAGTATAAACTTATGATACATTCTAACTGTTCTTGGTCTTCTGAATCCACATGGTAAATTAAACAATGTTTTCCTCTAATCAATAATGGATTTTACTCTGCTGCTGTTTATTGTTTTAACGCGCTTGTCCCAGACTGTTTTTCTCCATATTTCTAAAGCATTCCTACTGATTATGCCCAAATTTTGCTAAGATGTCTAAAAAATATTATTCTTCTGCAATACCCATGCATCCAAGGAACCCAGGTCCGAGTTACCTGCATCATCAGATAACAGGGGCAAAACTTCTCACCAAAGCCCATGCAACATATCAACACAAAGTAATTGAAGACCCATCTTAATTTCGCATTTCCTATATTTCAGGGCACCAATTCCTTGAGATGCAGGAATTAGAGGTAAGCAATTGTGAAATACAAGCCTACTTAAAATGAAGGATGAGATCACAAAATTTGAGAGAAAGTACTGTAATTTAAACATTCAACTTACAGATAACCAGCCCATATGAGTGAACAAGTTCACAAAGTGTCCTAAGATTATTTTTAATACCCCTCACCTATTATTAACGAAAGATTTTATTCCAACATAAGTGGGCCAAAAAATAGTTTCTGGGAGGATAGATCAATAATTGGTCTACCAAAGCCCTGAAATCTTGACTTAGAGCTCAAATGTAATTCAGAAAAACATTTGAAGCACTAAAGAGTGCTTTAAACACTGGGAATTCAGTACAACATGTTTCTGTGGTATAAAAATGTCACTCTCAAACCAAAGATAATCTATATTTAATCTCCTGAAAGTGTATTCCTTTTCAAATAAACTTTTTGAAATCACATTCGCCAAAATAACATTTGACAAGTTGATGATACTTAGTGACATTACAAGCTTTTCAAGTATAGAGAGCAAGTTACAATAGAGTTGAATTATTTACACAGCGCTAATGCCAAACATGTTCAACCATTCATTAAAGTGTAGAAAAAATACCACCCACAATTTGTGTTTTTCAGTAAGAGACTTCCAGAAGTGTGTTAAATAGATCAGCCTCCTAAATTTCAAACCCAAACGTTACCTAATAAATTTCATCATTTATTAAGGTACATTTTTAAAAAATCACAAATAGTTGCCTTATCATATGTTATTTTATGTTTTCCCTCTGTCTAACATAGTAAGAAATATGACTTTAAGTCTTGAATATGGGTATTCATCAGAGATATGACAAACATAATATCTGTCTTCTATTTCTATCATATTCCTTTCTAGGAATAAAGTCAATTTTCTTCTTTTTCCAAAACTTATAGGTAGTAGAAAATATTATTCCATGTAAAATAAAAGAATCACACCATTGTACAAAGCCATTTATAAAAATTCATAGTTAGGAATACATTCTAAGCTATTTTTTAACTTTCTTTTTGACTAAAGATTAATCTTCCAAATGGGTGAGAATAAAATCATGTTTAGGTGCTTCACGTCTCCAGTCTTGCAAATTGTTGCTGCAGATGAATGAATTATGGAAATATAAGCTGACATCAGTTCAAGAATATGCAGGATTGAGACTCCATGGAATGTATATAAACCTTTCAAAGTATTAATAGATAGTTTAACAGAATGACTATCAGGAAGTTGAAAGCAGAGAGGAATTATAGCAAAGACATAGAATGAATGAAAAATGAACAAGGGGCAAGTACAGCTAGAATACTCAATGTACACATATCATGAAGGGAGTGGTAAATTGGAAATAAATCTTGGAGAAAGGGTTGGTTGAGAATGATGGAAGGAGTGACTCTGATCTAGGAGCATTAGACAATTAGATGGACATATTTAATTGTAACACAATTGCACAACCTTTTAAAGTTCAGTTAAAAAACACAAGAAACAAAAACACACAAAAATCACAACCAAACAGCAATCTCTAGAGAGTATGAATATGACCTCTCAAAATTTGAATCAGTTAATGAAGGGCAGTCTTGGGAAAAGCAAACAAAGCTGTTCAAAGAGGAAGTTTGGGGTAGGGGAGAATTTTGAACAGAATTAAATAGATTGTCTAAGGTTATAAATCACCTACATCTGCTCTAAACAGTATCTTTCTTCTATGAGTTTTCTGTCTGAACTGGATAATCCAGTCCTGAGAAACACTTGGTAGCTTGTGAAGTAGAATGGAAGGAAGAAACAAGATCAAGAACCCATTACTCCACTGGAGAGAAAACAATCCTCTATATTTTCTCTAATCTCTCTTCACTACTCTTTCTTCAAACTTTTAAGTCAATTGATTTTGAATTATATTTTTCCTTTTTCCTCTGGCAAAGTAATTGGTCAATATAATTTCATTAAATATTATTTGTCATTTTCTTCTTTCATGCTGTTTAATTGGCCAAGTGAGTCCATTAAACTTCCCTCCTGTATTTGGTTGCCATGAAACAGCATCTGTGTTAATGAGGAGAAATCTAATGCTAAACTTTGTCTCCAGAAAACAGTCCAAGAGGCTCTAATCACAAGTATTTGGCTGCATTTTTTTCTTTTACCTTGAAAGACTTCTTCTGGCTAAAGTGCCCACAATAAAAAGTACTACATCACTTGTTGGTTCAATCAGAATTGTCTAAACTCAAAGATATATTTTGCTAACAAGATGCTTAGAAGAAACAAAAAAAATACTGCACTTTTATCTTCTCTCTTAAGATTCTCCTTAGATACCATATCAGGAATAGTGAAGTTATTCTATGCAAAATTATTTCAATAGATTATTTTTCTCTTGGTCTTGCATTAGTTCACCAAGATGTATGGAGGAGAATAGAGTTAAATCACCCATACCTTGGAAGAAAGTGTGTGTTACAAAAGGACAATACTTCTATGCCCTACTTCTATGTCCTTCTCTTAGCTCTTGCCGAGTTCCAATTAATCACAGCTTCTTGGCTTCAAGTCTAGTGAAGCTGAAGAGCCATACAGGCTTCACCACTGCTACATCTTCATTATTTCTCTTTTAAAACTCTTTAAGTTGCCTCATTTGGATGTGGAATTTATTTTCATGTCTTCATTCAATCAGTTCTGCATTATAGTGAGACAAATGTGCTCTGTAAAATCACTTTAGGGAGTAAAAATACTAACACAATTTACATCAAAAAGTTTTGGCCTCCCTTCACTGCAGAAGACAATACGCTTATCTAAGGCTTCTAAGAAAACTTATTTTATTAACTTTTCCATTTGCTCAATTCTTTTCTGAACTTTTAGGCATAAGTAATAAAAGAAGTCTTCACTATCTCATATTAATAAGAATATTATTTTTGTGAGCCACTTGGAAATGTGAAATCATTGGTTTGAAGTATCCAATCAGACTTTTTTCTGTGTTTCACTGCTTCACGTCCAAAGACATTGTGGAAAGTGTTACAAACAGAAAGGTTTAATCCCAACACCATCTTTCATTGTGGAGGTCACTTTCTCCCTAAATATTTTGACTCAAATTATCTTTTTCAGAGAATTAATGTTTGATAATTAAAGGTAAATTCAAAAATTTTGATGCCTTATTTTTTTAAGAACTTTTAATTTAAATTCCAATACAACCTTGTTTCAAACACTGAGAATATAGTTCCTGGGTAAGGACAATTCTCAAGGGAACCTACAGGATTTACAGCAAGGTTTCTGAGGTCTGATTGTTTAGTGTGAAAAAGAGCCATCTTCATCCACATTGCTCCCTCTCTACTAAGTCTCCTTGGATTTCTTTGCATGAAAGCCTATTCTTCCAGGCAATTTAAAATTTTCTTAATAGTCTAAGTTGTTAAAAATTTTGAACAATTAAATTTTACCTGTCATAACTTTAAAACTCTTGAAAATCCTTTATCAGAACCGAGGATTCACCAATCCTAATTCCACCTTTACCATCAAAAAGTTAACATGCTGTTTTCAGTATGTTATCAATGCAGCTATTATTTTCCAGTGGCTTTGTTATGCGTATATATAACCACATTAGCTGATGCTAAGCAAAATGAATTCCAAGATATGGAACCAGATTATTTTTTCATTTGTGGTTGTTGTTTTTGATGAACTATGTGATTTCTGTTTTCTTTGGGTTTTTCCCCTATGGTTTATCCCTGCTGCATTTCATTTTGTATTGTGTATACATTTACCTTGATTAGCGAAGGGTAAAGGAAAAACATAATGGTGAGACAAAGGACCAAAGGCAAACCAATGCAATAACAATACTCACAAGACATTATGTTGGAAATGTACATTACAACTTGTAAGGGGTAAAGGGGTGAAGGAAAACTGTGAGAAAAATGAGGGAGGGTTATCAAGTTTGAAAAGTTATGATTTGATACCTTACAATTATTGTAACCCCACTGTATATCATTTTTATAATAAAATTGAAAAAATAAGCTGCATAAAATATAATTTCACTGTATTGGCACAGTAAATAATATTCTTTATGTAGTAACATTTTAAAAATCAATCATATTTGGCATCTAATTTGAATTAATTACCCCTTCTTTATCATAGGGTCATCAACTTGAATGTTATCCAAGTAGACAATATTTTCACAATATACTTGCCAAATTTTTCAAAAAAGAATAAATTCAGTACTTTCTCATTCTAAAACAGAAAATAGTTTAATGCTATGGAAACCCATAACTTTTAAAAGTAAGTAAGTTGTTAAGAGGACAGAATATATGTGTTCTTCAAAATTCCTATGATTAATAGCTACTCATTTTTAAATTCTCAACATTCCTAAGAGATTCAAAACAGTACCTGTTTGCATGTTATGTAATTCTGCAATAGATGCAGTTTCCAATGTGGTATTACAGATTGAGAACTAAACAGAAAAATAGCCACATTCTGGTAGAGGATAAAACTGTGAAGCATGTGTAATATTTAACTCTTCAAAAGTAAGCAATTGTTTATGAGTAAGCTATTATAAATATGCCCATCAATCCCAAGATTTATGCCATAAAGTCATCCTAGCCCAACAGTTTCCAACTTGTAAGGGACACCTTAAAATTCCTTAATTGACATCATGAATACCTTATCTCTATTTTGAAAAAATACTACACCTCTGCTAATGTGACACCCTCCTTGTTCTGAAAAGAACACAATAAACTGAGCTGCATCATTTTTCCTCCACTGGTATTCTTGAGATCAGAACACTTGCAAATATTATTTATATTTATACTTTTGTAATTATCATAGACATTCAGTATGCTAAGATAGGAAAATTATGATCCAAAGCCCACCCAGGAAGGAAGGTTTCTTAGAATCTTACCTCCAAAAATCTCCACGAAAGCCAGACTCAAGTGGCCCTGAGGTTGAAGTGGTAGGACATGAGCCTTGAGCATAAACAAGCTCAGAGACACTGTCCAGGCCAAGAGTTCAAGCTCTAGGACGAACCAATAAAACAAAAACAAAATTGAAAACAAATCCCAATCCCACCATTTTTCTCCATGTATACAGAGGCACGTAAATAAGGAAATGGCTTCCTGTGTTACATATATGAAGAAGAAAGAAGATGTCACACAATTACTATCTTGATACCATATTAAACCAAACCCTTAAAAAATTGTTTTTTCAAAATGTATAAATTAATGTCATCCATTTGTTGGCAACTTTGTCTAGATTATTCACATTAACATGGTATACATGAACTGTGTGAATTATCTATTAACTATGTTCTAATTATAACTCTTTTGAAAGAATATCTAGGCAAATAGAATGCCAGAATCATTTGTGAATTTTTCACTTAATCCCTCTACTTAAAAAGAATTTTGTAGTATCCTATAGAATATGAAATTACAAACAAAACCAAAAAATATATTTTAAATTTAAATTCTAATTAAACAAGGTCTACAAAGTCCTACATTAAACGAACTTTGTTATTTCTCCAGACTTAAGCTTTTGTAATCCTTCAACATTTATTTGGAATCCAACAGAATGAGGCTTGCTTATTTTGCAAATTTTTGGATGGGAATCATGAACTATTTTGCATCTAGGAATGTTCTGTAATGATGAGAGTATTTAAATCACATGTGAGGATATATATGAGTTGCATTCAATAGGAAACATAATGACAAAATTAGGCCAAACTTACAACTGTGTATTCCTTTAATGTTGTTTGGTTTGTTTTACTGAGACAAAATTATTCTACCTGGTCCAGGGAAAGTATTGTTATGTAATTCCACTCTCTAATCTCCTGTCTGAGTGCTAGAATTCCAGGCTTGTATCACATTGCCCTGCCATATTTTCTTTTTTTTTTTTTTTTTTTTTAATTTAATTTTATTTTATTTGAGAACATACTGTACAGAGGGGTTACAATTACATGGGCAGGATAATGCATACATTTCTTACCAAGCATTGCAGCCTCCTCCTTTGTTTACCCTTCACCTCCCTTCCCAGCCTCCCCCCTCCCTCCCACCCAATCATACCCCCCTCCCCCCCCCCCCCGACATTGTAAAGCTGGTTTTGACATGACATTTTGTACTTCTCATTGTTGCAACAGGTCCACCTGAATCCTTAAACGACTTGTTTGTCCCCATCTCCTCCACATGTTATACTGACATCAAATATAGTGAAAGCGGGGGTTACACTGTGGGGGAGGGACATACAAAGCAACAAAGAGATAATATTATAAATGCGTTAGAAACACATGCATGAAAGAAACAAAAACATTAAAATACATATTTGAGGTTTCGTTTTCCTAACATCACATTATTTGACTTTTTCCGCTTGACTCATACCTATACTAGATATTGCAAATAAGGGAAACCATGGGACCTATGTTTCTTTGGGCCTGGCTTACTTCACTTAATATAATTTTTTCCAAGCCTTTCCATTTCCTAACAAATGGGGAAATGTCATTCTTTCTGATGGAGGCATAGAATTCCATTGTGTATATATACCACATCTTCTTGATCCATTCATCTACTGAGGGGCATCTGGGTTGGTTCCATTTCTTAGCTATGGTAAATAATGCTGCAATAAACATAGTTGTGCTGGTAGCTTAGTGTGGCCTTGTTTGTGATCATTTGGGTAAATGCCCAAAAGTGGGATTGCTGGGTCATTGGGGAGCTCTATGTGGAGTCTATTGAGGAACCTCCATACTGCTTTCCAAAGTGGTTGAACAAGTTTACATTCCCACCAACAATGAAGTAAGGTTCCTTTCTGTCCACATCCCCTCCAGCATCTGTTGTTGTTAGAGTTCTTGATTTTTGCTGTTCTAACTGGAGTGAGGTGATATCTCAATGTTGTTTTGATTTGCATTTCTTTTATGGCTAGGGATGTTGAACATTTCTTCATGTGTCTATTGGCCATCCTTCTTTCTTCTTCAGAGAAGCTTCTCTTTAAGTCTTTCGCCCACTTACTTATTGGGCAGTTGTTTCTTTGAGGATTTGTTGTTGGGTGGTTTAATTTTTTGAGTTCCAGGTATATTTTAGATATGAGACCCTTGTCCGTTGTATGGCTAGTAAAGATCTTCTCCCAGTCCGTGGGCTTTCTATTGATCTTGCTAGCTATGTCATTTGCCCTGCAGAAGCTCTGCAACCTTATACAATCCCATTTGTCCAGCCTTTCTTTGATTTGTTGTGTTTCCGGGTCTTTATTCAGAAAATTTCGGCCTGTGCCAAGGAGACCCAGGGTTTCTCCTATTCCATCCTGTAATGTTTTTAGAGTGTCTGCTTTGATCCAATAGGGATCCAAATAGGGAAAGAAGAAATAAAACTCTCCCTCTTTGCAGATGACATGATCTTGTATTTAAAGAATCCCATAGACTCCACTCCCAAATTACTCAAGCTGATTCAAAACTTTGGCAAAGTAGCAGGTTATAAAATTAACCCCCAAAAATCAATGGCTTTTCTGTATGCCAACAATGAGAAAAGTGTGGCTGAAATTAGGAAAGCAACTCCATTTGTAATAGCCCCACAAAAAATAAAATACCTAGGAATTAACTTAACTAAAGAAGTGAAGGACCTCTATGATGAAAACTTTAAAATCTTGAAAAAGGAAATCAACACAGAACTTAAAAAATGGCAAAACCTCCCATGCTCCTGGATTGGAAAGATTAACATCGTGAAAATGGCAATACTCCCCAAGGCTATCTACAAATTCAACGCAATACCTATCAAAATTCCACCCTCATTCTTCAAGGAAATAGAAGAGGCAATCCAAAAATTCATATGGAACAATAAAAGATCCCGAATAGCAAAAACGCTCCTCAACGGAAAGAACACTGCTGGAGGAATATCAGTACCAAATTTCAAACTCTACTATAAAGCCATAGTAATCAAAACAGCTTGGTATTGGCATAAGAACAGACCTCAGGACCAATGGAATAGAATTGAAAACCCAGAAATGAACCTACAGACCTATAGTCATCTAATCTTCGATAAGGGAGCTAAAACAATAGAATGGAAGACAGACAGCCTCTTCAGTAAATGGTGCTGGCAAAACTGGTTAACTACATGTAGAAAACTAAAGCTAGATCCTTCCATATTTTCTTTATTTAATCTAGAAACAGACTAGCAATTCTGAACTTCTCCTATTATCTTATCCACTAGACTGACTGCTCAGACTGTTTATGTACTATTTTCAAAGATGTTTTAACATTTGACACAGGATATAAACATTTTCAGATGCACCTGCAGGTTTCCCTGACTCATTCCTCCATGGATCCTATCCCGTTAATAATGATTGCTTGACTCTCTTACTACCTTTGGTCCCTACCTATGTAATATTCTCAACTTCTGGGGGAAAGTTCACTTGAGGGATTTCTAATATTAAAAATTATCACTTGATTCTAGTCTTACTCAGGACCTATTTTGTATTTTTTCTAACTTTTCTACATATTCTGAGAGTTGTTTCATTTGTGTATTTTTGTATGCACCTATAAGTGCCTCTGTGTGTATGTGTATGTTTGTATGTATGTATGCAAAAACCTAAAGCTGTTATTCAGCAATCTTGCTCGTGACTGGTATTCCAGCTTTTGGCTGGTTAATTATAGGTAGTGTCTTAAAGCCTATACTGTCCAAGCCAGATGCAAATTGAACTTCCCAGACTCCTTTACATTCTTAGGTTTTATTTTTCCAGGAGTATCAACTTTTAAACTTCAAACACTTTTGTGAGTGTAAAGTCTAACCTGTAGCCCAGATTTTTAACTCAAGAATTCATATAAAGCTAGATGAACATTTACATTACATATCCTGAGTGTACACTGTTAGAAATGTGATCATAAACCAAGTTGTTGTGAGATCTGAGGATTGGGGTTTAAAGCCAGCACGGGTAGGAAAGTCCTGGAGACTCTTTGCTCCTATAATTACCAGAAAACTGGAAGTGGCACTGTGGCTCAAGTGGAAAAGCACTAGCCTTGAGCTGCATTTCAGAGGGACAGCCCCCTGTCCCATATTTCAATTTCCATGAACAAAAACAAAAAAAAAAAAGAATTTAAGAAAAGGAAAGAAAAAGAAATGTGATCTTAGCCACCAGGTTCATTGCTAGTATAATTCCTGTTCTCTCAGATGGACTCTTTTTTTCCAGTTAAGTCTATTCTTCCATATCTGACTTACATTGGAAACAGAATCATTCTTCCATTCTCCTTTTTGCACATTTACGTGATTATCAAGCGTGATTTAGAAAAGGATTGGCCTCATGCTTCATGTTCCACTTAGGAGTAATGCTTTCTCCATATCACTCGCATAAATCTACATACTGGACTTGGCATTATTGTTTCAAAGTTTTCTTATTTGTAGAGTCTTCTATATTGTATTGAACACTTATACATAAACACAGAACTTCTTTTTCTCCAATAATTGCTATTGTTTCTCTTACTGTTAACTCATGTACACTTGGGAAATTAATGCACAGCACATAGACTCACAAAAAATGATCTGAGGACATTCTTCCCATTTAAAATTCACATTAATTTACAGAGCACATAAGAAGTTTGAACAAAATGTTCTCATGGATAATGTATTAATAAGCAATTTAAATTGCATTTCTATTTACTAAGTTGTCTCTGAAACACGTGTTACCTCATGTCCAAAAGTGTCCTTGTGGTATTTCAATGAAGCCAGAAAACAGTCATTATTTTCTGTAGCAGCACCATAGATTATTACTGGAAATAAGTGGAAGTAACTGTTATTGAACGTGGAAACTGATCCCAGGAGAGGAATTGAACATAGAGAAATGACAAAGTTGAAGTTAACTATTGCTTTCCTTTTTACTGTACAAGAAAAGAATGCAAGGCTGGAAGGAAACTCTGTCCGTGACTTTTTTGAGTGTGTCCTTTACTCATATAAAACTTGTCTGTAAACATCTGGTTGAGAGTATTACAAAAAGAAACAATATGCTATTTGAAGGCCAGTATAGAACTAAAGGAAGTAACTTTGTTTTAAAAGTGTTCTACTGCAAAGAAGCAAAGCTATGGAGGTTTTTAAGTGTCTTATGGATGGATGTTTCACTCCTGAGATGATTCTCTTGTTGCAGGAATCAGTTATCAATTCCTTTAGTCTGGTCATGAGTTTTCCATAGCAATAAGGTTTCCAAAAAAGCAGGATCCAGTGAGTATGATCAGCAAAAGCAGTCTCTTCTCAGATGACCACTATTATAAGGAGAGTCCCAAAGAAATACCAAGGGTTTGTTTTGTTTGCTTGTTTGTTTAGTTTGTGCTGGTTCTGGGGCTTGAACTCAGAGACTGGCCCCTGTCCCTGAACAGTTGTCTTTCTTTCCCACCTGGCCCAAAGCTAGTACTCCACTGCTTGAGCCAAAACTCCACTTCTGGCTTTTTTGGTGTTTAATTACAGATCAGTGTTTGACAGGCTCTCTTGCCTGGGTTGGCTTTAAAATAAGACAATAAGAAAGGTAAGTGACATCAACTGTATAGACTTCTCTTTTGAACCAAGAAATATTAGATGAAGTTTATTATAAAGCTAATATTTGACAATTTTTAAAGGAGAGAATATATTTAGCAAAGAAGCCATAACAAATAACTCAGCGAAATTAGGTGCACTACTAAATCATTTGGGAAGATTACAATTGACTTCATCATTCCTTTGGGGGAAACTTAAAGCCATATTTGCACTTTTTTGTTGGTTGTGGGGATTGAACATTGATCCTGGGCACTGTCTCACACCTCTTCAGCACAACTTGAGCACTCTACCACTTTAGCTTCAGCACCACTTCCGGGTTTCTGGGGTTAATTGAAGATAAGTGTTTCATGGACCAGTGTTTCCTGACCAGGCTGGCTTTGAACCACAATCCTCTGGTCTCAACCTCCTGAGTATCTAGGATTAGAGGCATGAGCCACTAGCACCCGGCTCATATTTGCATTTATGTGCACTTAATGTCACTATGTAGACAAAGAATGGAAATCTGAACCAAATGATGTGACATTGCAGCTTTTCAGAAAAATTGAAGTAGCAATAAATATGTCCTCTTTTTCCATTTTGTTACATTAATGACTCATGAGTTATGGGAATCTTACATTAGCATCCACTTTCATTTTTGTAGGTGTATTTAGTATCAGGAAATGTTCATAGAGAAGTATAGAAAGACAGATTTTTAGAAAGCAAAGGAGATCAGGTATGAAAGAACAGCATGGAAGAAGATACATTTATCACACTGAGATTAAGAACTAGCCTAGGAGATTTTGAATGCGAAAGGCAATGAGGAATAAGCCTAGTTGACAACTAGTTCTTCAATAACCAAACATGGTTCCCTAGAACGGTTTCTCCTATACCTTAGTTACTATCATTTTTTCTTTCCATCTGGAGTTATTCCTTCTCTTCTGTCACAACTGTTAATTAGCCTTTGCCTTTTTGGTGTGATGACTAGCCAAAATAATTCCCAAATCTCACTTAGACTATCCTTCTCATGGTGACTAGCAGTGACCCCACTCAAAAGCCTGGAATCTTTTAATTTTCCAGTATTAATCTTCACCTGACATCTAAGCACATTCCCGGCATTAATTGCCGTGACCTAATGAACAAAACATTCTTTCAACACAGTATCCTAACATAGGTAAAGTACATGAATTAGGGACTATTGTCAGGTATTAGTATGGAAGGAGCAATTATATATTCCAAATATGGGTTCTTTATTTTGCATTTACTAACTAAATTGTTGCTGTTGTTGTTTTGGCAGTCCTGGGACTGAACTCAGTGCTTGGGAATTATTCCTCAGCTTTTTTTTTCCCTCAAGGCTAACCCTCCACCACTTGAGGCACAGGACCATTTCCAGTGTTTCCTTTTCAATTTATGTGGTACTGAGGAATTGAACCCAAGGTTTCATGCATGCTAGGCAATCACCATACCATGAAACCACATTCCCAAAACCCTAAATGACTTTCTTAAAATGGCATTACATTTTCATTCTGTAACTATGTATCATAATTTTAGCCAGTAATTTTTGCTAGAAAAGTGCATTGAACACAGTACGGAGTCCAGTAAGGCTAGACGGACAATGCATAACTGTCACAGTGTAGCCAGGGCACAGAGGGACTTACCTCATGGTGCTGGTACAACAGACTGAGTGAGACAGCTCCTTACCCACAGCCTACCTCCAGAATGAGAGGGCCACCTTGGTTCTAACCACATGGGGATGCTGAGAAAGAGAAAGAAAGAAGGTCAGAATTACACTTAAGACAGGTGCCGGTGGCTCAGGCCTATAATCCTAAGTACAATAGAGGCTGAGATATGAAGATCGTGGTTTATAGCCATCCCGGGCAGCAACACCTCTGAGACTCTTATCTCCAAAGAACCACCAGGAAACTGGAAGTGGTTCTGTGACTCAAGTGGTAGAGTGCTAGCTTTGAGCTGAGGAGCTCAGGGAGCTGCCCCAGGCCCAAAGTTCAAGCCCCATCACTGAAAAGAAGTGGACTTTCCACCACAAAATGTGGACTGAATAGCACCCATTGTCCTAGGGAGCATGGCAGAGAAGTCAGGCCGAGCTTCCTGTCAGCTGGGAGTCATTAGTAGGTCACCCGGTTTATCTGTGCCTCAGTTTCCCCAGCTTTAAAACTGAACAAAGTGAAGGATCCCGTTACTCATGGGGATAGGATAATAAATAAAGAGATCCATGTTTTGTTTCATAATCCCATACCTGTTGCACCATTAATAACACACACCATCTGAGATCTTTCCGGGTATCTTCCTATCATATGCTCACAGAATTGCCAAGAGTAGTATCAGATGGCCTCTTCCTCTGTGCCTGTCCCTGATCCAGAGATCCCTCTGTATTAATCTCTTGTTTCCTCACAACTGTGCCATGAGGAGATTGAAGTCCAATGGTTGAGGCCCAACCCAGAATTTCACCTCTGGTCAAGAATCTGCTGCCGTGGACTGAGTTTGGGCCAATCCGACTAAACCAAAGCCTGAGCATGGTGCTACATATCTACCATTCCAACTACAGAAGAACGGGCCTGGTGGCTAATGCCTGTCACAGATAGGAGGACCATGATCCAGCACAGACTGAGCATATATTAATTCTCCATCTCAGAAATGCCCAAGACAGAAAAGCTTGACTCGCATGGTAGAAGACTTAACTGGCAAGCCTAAGGCCTTGAGGTCAAACCCTAATATACCAAAAAGAACCAGAGTCCCAGTGCCAGAGGCTCATGCCTATAATCCTAAGTACTCAGGAGGCTGAGATCTGAAGATCACAGCTCAAGATTTAAAATAGGGTTGACCTCACCCATCAGACATCATGATGAGAAGACCCAGAGTCTGACCTATGCTGTTGCGCTCCATACTAGCAGAACTCATATGCTTACTAAGTGTTGGTCATGCTCTCTGTCCCCCTGGGAAGCCATCCCCTGCAGGCCGCACTCCCAGGTCCTATAAAGCTCACACTGCCACCAACCAGGCCAAAATAGTACACAGCTCCATTGCACACAGATCCCTTGTTCTTGTAATTTAACAGTGCTGTGTCCCCTTCAAGCCTCTCACCTTTCCAGTACTTCGACCTCAGCTGTGAATCCCATACATGCCCCAAAGATAGCAAGTAGAAGTTACCAAAGCATTCGGCCTCCTTGTTACAACCCACTTCTACACACACACACACACACACACACACACACACACACACACACACACACACACACACACACATCCAGACCGGTGACAGAAGTTTCATCCATGCAGCACTTGCAATTTGCCAACTGATCACAAACCTGAGCACAGTCAGTCTGTACAAGGAAAAAGATGATCTCTCTCTCTCTGTCTCTCTCTCTATGTCTTTGTCTCTCCGTTTTCAGGTGAAAGGTTGACCGAGCACAGAAGAAAATGGCTCACACAGCAAGGTGTCTATCATCTGCATCCAACACCTCCTATCCCCAGAAAAAAAGGAAAAGACCCCAGAAGGCAGGTGTATACATGCTGCTTTACACCTCTGATTAAAGCCACCGGGTTCTCATAACGGAGAGGAAGGGCGCAGATGTGCGGCTGTGTGGCTCCCACTGCTACAGGCCAGGGGATCTATGGCACCCACTCCTCACCCAACCCTGCATCTCCCCGTTTCCTGGGACACTAGCCGCTGGGGATGGGGGTACGATCTTCAGATCACCACCCACCCTCTCCCCTCGGGCACATTTGTGGCAGGGCGTGGGCCAGAATGTGGGGCACAGGAGAGGCGCGGGTCGGGGTTGGAGGGAGGAAATATGGGGTCCCAGGGTACAGGGCTGTGTGGCAGCCACTCACATGTATTGCTGGCAGAAGCTTTTGGCAGCTGCTGCAGGTGGGGCAAGCAGCAATGGCAGAGGCATTACAGACACTCAGGCCCTGAGCAGAGGACAGAGGAGCCAGGAACAGGTTAAGGCCGCAAACTGGCTCGTGGCACACCATTGCACCATTGCCTGAGGAAACCATGGGTCTGAGCCCGCAGCACCAGGTTTGAAATGCTGCTCCATGGGGAAGGTGGGGAGGGGGCCGGGACTCAGGCAGGCACAGGGTGGGCCTGAGGAAGGCCTCTCCTTGTAGGCCTCGAGTCTCTTGCTCACCACTCAGTCATCTCTACCTTCCTTAACTGCTGGTAGTGGTGTCAACAAACAGAGGGAATCATGGTGCTACTGGGCAGCATGGAATGTGGGCGTGGCCACCATTCTTGTATCCCATTGGTCAGAAAGAACCATGAAACAATGGGTGTGTGGCTGGAATTCTGTGATGCAGCCAGAATGGGCAGAGTCAAAATGATGGCAGCCCCTTTCCCAGAGAACTCTGTCCAATCCAGCTGGGGACAAGAGGGTTACCTGCTTTAGCCGGATGGCTGCACAGATTGCTGTGTATGTCTGTTTGTTCCCAAACCTTGAACCCAGGATCTGGGCACAATCTGTGAGTTGCTTTAGATCAAGGCTAGCTTTCTACCACTGGAGCCACATGGCTTTACTTCTGGCTTTGTTGGTACAAGTTGGACAGGAGTTTCAAGGACTTTCCTGCCTAGGTTGACTTTGACAACTATCCTCCTTTCACAGCCTTGTAAGTTTTAAGGAGGACAGATGAAAGCCACTGATGCCTGGCTAATCATTGGTTTTGCTGATGTTCTTGCACAGGCCTGTGAGTTCCCTATTCTCAGGTTTTATTGGTAGGAGCTAGAGCCCACAGTTTGAATCCTAGTCCTGCCACCAACAAATGGCAGGAGATCCTATGAAACTCATTCCTATTCATATGATTACCAAAGGAATGTGAGGTATGTCATGGTTAAATGGGCAGTACTTGAGTGATTCGAGGATAAAATTATACACAATTACATTATAGGACACTGGTCAATATTAATTAATACTTTATGAAGCATTTAAACATTCACCTTCATTTAATATAGTGCAAATGAAATACCTACGAATTGGGCATCACATAGCATGGAGATGCCTTTTTTTTTTTCTGCCAGGACTGGGATTTGAACTCATGGTCTAGGTAACCCTGCCGTTGCACTGTATGGAAAGGGGAAGCTTGCCTCCTTGAATTCAAGAAATTCAAGTCTGTTCCTTGGGCCTGAAATCAAGGCCCACCACTAGAAAACATCCTATTTGTGTACATTTTAAAAATATGATTTATATTTATATGTATATGTTGATTCCATATTGCATTCAGTGTAGTTACTTATTTTATTTTTTGTTTTATTCATGTATTGACTACTCATTTTGTTGACTATTATGACACATAGAACAGTGATTCCATTGATTACATAGGATATAGGTTTGCATATGTATTACACATCCTTCCTGACACCCAGGACTTTACAAGAAAAGGAAAACATATGTCACCATCTGCTTCTTACTACACAATTCATTTTTTGGGAGTGCTGGCATCTGAACTCACAGCCTACAAGGACCAATTCATGAATGAGTGAGTGTCAGCCTGCCATCATGTGTCAAATTGAGCTGACAGGCAGTTCCGAGTACCTGAGATTGAGCCCCAGTGGTTGACAAAATAAAAACGGATTGACATGCAGATGGTAGTACACTAATAAATATATATCTTTATAGAGTGCCAGATATGTCTATACATTATTCAGTTATATAGACTACATTCCTACCAATTCTTGGGTATTTATAATGCTACATGTAATTAATGTTATTGCTTTCATGCTTAACAAACTATTAAGTAAATCAATCAATATTCTGAAAATATTGCATTCTGTAAATAATAGTATTCTTTTAATGCTTCATAAATATTAAATAAAATCAGTCTCCTGAAATGATGCTATCTAATTTTATAGCAGCGTCATTCACCATCAACTCATTGATAATATTACCTTGTTATTCCCATGGATGAGAACGAGTCTCTTAGTATCTCCCGCCATTGATTGGTGTCAGGACTGGGATTCGAAATCAGGGCCTACATTACCATGTGGACCTATGACTTCCTCAATAGTCTGACAACCTTCAGCAATCCAAGATGAAGTACCCTTTGCAACAATGTCATTCAGACCTAGGAGGGTAACCGTGCAAGGGAAGAAGACATAAAAAGGCCATCTTGCTGAATTTTTTCTGTACATTTTTGCCACACAAGGCCTGGGGTCTAGGATCCCAGTATCTACTGTGGGTCCAGTGGCTGCACCCCAGCATAGGGTGATCAAAGCTGAGGCAGAGTCTCCACAACCTGAGTTCAAGCTCCCTGCTGGGCAAAAAATAATTAAAAGAGATTAGCTTCCTGGCTTGCAATTCATCCCGTTTATTCTGCCAGGGTTTGGATTTGAACTCAGAGTCTGGGTAAATCTGCGGCACTGTGGAAGAAGGGGAAGCTCAACGTACTTGAAGATAAGAAAGTCAGGCCTGTACTCCAAGCCAAAATTCAAGCCCCAGCCTTGGAAAACATACTATTTATATACATTGTAAATACAGGATTTGTACTTACCTATGGATGTTCAGTCCATACAGGTTAGGTGTGGTTGTTCCTTGTACTTTTTGTTTTATTCATTTATTTACCATTGCTTTTATTATGATGAAACCCATTCCCTTTATTACATTGATGACATCCTATCATATGGAATCTAATCTAAATTTGTAGACATGCTCTCCATCATGCCTGACACCCAAGACTCTCAGAGAAAAGGAAAAAAATTTCACACTTGGCTTCTTACTGCATGATCCAATTGTTGGTAGTGCTGGGATATGAACTCAGGGCCTAGCAGGACCAATTGGTGAATAGTTTAAGGTGACCACACCAGCCTGTGAGCAACAAAGGTGTTAGGCCATTCCCAGGAACTGACATTGATCCCCAGGGTGGGCCACGATAGTCATAAATTAATAATTTAAACATAGGATCTATATTTACATATATGTGTGGACAGCATCTTACGTTTGGAGTACTTTTTCTCCTTATTTTCTGTCTTATGTAAGTTTTGTGTATTTTACTGAGTAAGGTAACAGACATAACAATGCTTACATGGAAGATAACCTAATGCCCTGGCTATAGGGTTTCCTATGCATTTTCCATCCAAGCTGAGACCCAGGACTTTCACAGGACAGGAAAACAGGTGAATCGATGGGCTTCTCACATCAGGATACATCTTTTGGCAGTGTTGGGATTTGAACTCAGAGTCTATCAGGCCCAACTGGGGAAAGGGTCAAGGTGAGGACACCAACCTGTGAGCAACGAAGGATATAGGCCATTCCCAGGAACTGACATCGAGTCCCAGGTAGGTCCAGATAGTCATAAATTCATAATTTAAATATGGGATCTATATTTACATACATGTGTAGACAGTATCTTGCATTCGGTGCACTTCTCCTTAATTTGTGTCTAATTCATGGAATTATTGTGTATTTTACTGAGTATGGTGACAGGTATAACTCTGCTGACATGGATTACAACCTGTTCCTATAGGTATAGGGTTGCCTAAGCATTCTACATCCTAGTGGAAGACTGGGACTTACACAGGAGAGGAAAACATGTTCAACGACTGGCTTCTGACAACAGAATGAATCTTTTGTCAATGCTGGGATTTGAACTGAGGTCTGGGTAGCTCTTTTGCACTTTGGGGGAAGGGAAATCTCACCATCCTTGAAGAATAGAATGTCAGGCCTGGTGCAGGGCCTGATATGAAGCCCCAGCACTGGACAAAATAACAAGCCCGCCTTTTTTAAACATAGGATCTCTCTTACCTACAAGTGTGGTATGCATCTTGCATTCAGTGTAGTTTTTCTTTTTATTTTGTGTCTTATTCATGGATGTATTGTGTATTTTATTGAGTATGGTGATAGATATAACTATGCTGACATGGATAACAACCTATTTGAATGGCTATAGAGTTGTCTATATAGAATTCTCCATGCTTGCTAAGACCCAGGACTTTCACAGGAGAGGAAAACAGGTGGATCGATTAGCTTCTCAAATCTATGGTGAATCTTTTGGCAGTGCTGGAATTTGAACTCAAGCACCAGCTTGTGAGGCACTAAGGAGGTAGGCCGTTCCCAGGACCTGAGATGAAGCCCTGGTGGGGGCAAATATAGTCATAAATTCATCATTTAAACCGAAGATCTATATTTCCATACATGGATGGGCAGCATCTTGCATTCGGTGTAGTCATTCTCTTTATTTTGTGTCATATTCATTGATGTATTGTGTATTTTCTTGAGTATAGGATAATAGATATAACTGTGGTGACCTGCATGACAACCTATTCCCATGAGTATAGAGTTGCCTATGCATTCTCCATCCTAGCTGAGACCCAGGACTTACACGACACAGGAAAACTGGTGCAATGACTGGCTTCTCACATCAGGGTGAATTTTGGCAGTGCTGGTATTTGAACTTTGGGCCTAGGAGGCCCAACTGCCCAATGGGTCCACGTGATCACACCAGACTGTGAGCCACTACGGATCTGGTCCTTTCCCGGGAACAAAGATTGAGCACCAGGGAGGCCACAATTGTTCTGAATGAATCATTTAAAAATGGGATGTATATTCAAATCCGTATGTGGACTGCATTGTGCATTTAGTGTAGTTATTCTATTTTGTATGCTATTCATGGATGTATTGTGTATTTTCTTCAGTATATGATGACAGGTATAACTGGGCTCACATGATAACAACCGATTCCCATGGCCACAGGGTGGCCCATGCATTCTTCATCCTAGTTGAGACCCAGGACTTGCACAGGAAAGGAACACAGGTGCAACAATTGGCTTCTGAATTCAAGATGAATCTTTTGGCACTGCTGGGATCTGAACTTGGGGACCAGCAGACCCAATTGACGAATGGGTCCCTGTGAGCACACCAGCCTGTGAGCCACTAAGGAGTAAGGCCGTTCCCAGGACTTGAGATGGACCCCCAAGTGGGGTTGGGGGGACACACAGCAGTCATCCATTCATAAGTTGAAGGTAGTATGCAAATAAG
The DNA here is from genome assembly GCF_019054845.1 of Dipodomys spectabilis. Classification (NCBI taxonomy): domain Eukaryota; kingdom Metazoa; phylum Chordata; class Mammalia; order Rodentia; family Heteromyidae; genus Dipodomys; species Dipodomys spectabilis. The sequence continues at coordinate 727,287 of NW_024871011.1, forward strand.
TACACATTTGTATAGAGTAGGAGAGACGATAACCTGTGATGGAATCCAATCTACAATCTTTCTACTGATTCTTGGATCTTTCCAGATGCCTTCATTTCATGACTGTGATGATTCTTGTCACGCTTAATCAACACTACTTTACAAATAAGCTATACCCCATGAGTCTTGCTTATCACTTCCTAGTCACATCATGCATGAACTACACATTTGATGAGATCGATCACATTCCATGACTTTTCCTGGTACAGAAACCAGTATCTCAGGATTTCCCGCCATTGCTTTCTCATTGGGGTGGGCTGAATTCAAGCCTCAGGCATGGAAAACATACTCCTTGTATACATTTTAAAGACAGGATTTATACTTACATACGGATGTTCAGTAGATATCGTGTTTGGTGTGGTAGGATTTATACTTCCACACAGATGTTCACTCCATATCACGTTCAGTGTGGTTATTCATTTTATTTCTGTTTTTATTCATTTATTTACGATTAATTTTATTGACTTTGATGACACCTATACCATTTATTACATTGTTTACATCCTATCACATACCATCTAGGTTTGTAGATGTGTTCTCTAGCATGCCTTCCACCCTGGACTCTCCCAGAAAAGGAAAACATGTGTCACACTCGGCTACTTACTCAAAGATTAAATTTTTGGCAGGGCTGGTATCTGAACTCAAGGCCTAGCAGGCCCAATTCATGATTGGGTGAGTGTGAGCACAGAAGCCTCTAGCCAATTAAGCTGTCAGGTGGTTCCCAGGCACTGAGATCAAGCCCCAAGTTTGGCCAAAACAGCAATACACGGATAGGCAGAGGGTGGCATACAAATAAATATATATTGTTAAAGAGTTCCAGAGCTGTCTTTCTATGACTGAATGACATCTATTACGTTCCTACCAACTCTTAGGTATTTATTATATCTCCATTGAAACAATATTATTCTTTTCATGCTTAATAAACTATTAATTAAGGTCAATTAGCATCCTAGGATTATTGCATCCAATTTTAGACTAGACAAATGCATGAATTACTCTTTCAATCTGTATTCTTATGCGTAGGAACGAGTCTCTTGTGATCTCCTGCCATTGGTAAGTGTAAGGATTAGGATTTGAACCCTGGGCCTATGCTGACATGTTGGCTTATGGCTTCCCTGATATCCTGCCAGCCATCAGCAATGGCAGGCCAGGTCCAATTTGAAACCATGTCATTCAGACAGAGGATAGTCACCGTGCAAATACAAAATTGTAAAACCCTGAGCCCTCTACAGCTCCCCACTTTTTGTGCTGTTCTGCTTTTTTTTTCTTCTTGCAAGCCTTCTGGACCTAGGGTTCCAGGATCAGCTTTGGGTCCCGAGGGTCCACCCCAGCCTAGGGAGAGTGAAGCTGAGTCAAAGTTTCCATGACCTGAGTACAAGCCCTGTGGTTGGCAAAACTAACTAAATTGAAATAATAAAGCTCCTTGGTTTGGAATTTTTGCCAGTTTTCTTTCCTAGCCTGGGATTTGAACTCAGAGTCTTGATGAATCTGTAACAATGTGACGAAAGGTGCAGAGTTGCCATTACTTGAGTTCAAACCCCATGCCAAGCCAAAAAAAAGTCACTGACCTCAGCAGGAAAGTTAGTTGTGAAGATGGTAGGGAAGGGATGGTAGGGAACAAACAAACAAGGAGGCAACAATGCTCAATAAGAAATGTACTCACTACTTTGCTCATGTAACTGTGACCCCTCTGCACAACATTTTAAAAATTAAAAACGTACAAAAATTATGTAGTGCTCAAGAAGCACTTTGGGGGTAAGAGATGGATGTCAGCATAGCTGTACAAAATTCTACAGTGATTTTTTTTTCAGTGTTCAGTATGGAACTGAATAAACATAACTGTTTCTGTTACAAATATTAAGTCACTGTCTTGGAAATGGGGCCAGTATTTCTGCCATTGCTGGGATTTGAGCTCACTGTCCAAGTAACTCTGTTGCACCTTGGGTGAAGGCTAAGCTCCCTGGACTTGAGGAAATGATTTTCAAGCTAGAGTTCCCAGGGCCTGAATTAAGGCCCTGCAATAGAAAAAATATTTGTATACATGTGTAGTATAAATATATATAGGTACAAATGCATGTTTTTTTCATATTATGATTATTATTATTGATTTTGTATTTAATTTTTATTTTGTACATTTTATTGTTTATTGTATTTAGTATTATTATATGCATAATAGTTATATGTTGTGTACATATATTATAAATTATACACAATAATTCAGTACATTGACTCATTTTCATTAATTCTTTATTAAGTGTTGAAACATGATACATAATTAAATGGAGTCATTTGTCAAGTCATTACATGGTTAGAGTCTGTCCCCAGTATGAGCGTTGTCTTATTTATCTTTGGACAACTTCCTATAGGGATTTGTTTTGATGATTTATACTCAGAAGCCTTTTCTTGTGACTAGGCAAGTTCAGGGATAAAATCTTAAGTTTGGGGCTGGGAATGTGGCTTAGTGGTAGAGAGCTTGCTCAGCATGCATGAATGCCAGGGATTGAATCCTCAGTGCAAAATACTCAGAAAAAGCCAGAAACTGTGGTGTGGCTCAAGTGGTAAAATGCTAGCCTTGAAAAAAAGCAGCTCAAAGACAGTACCCAGGCCCTAAGTTCAAGCCCCAGGTCTGGCAAAAACAATACGCCATATTCCAGTGGCCCTGGAAACCTACTTTCTCAGGAGGCTGGGATCTTAAGAGCATAGTTTGAAGACAGCCTAGGAAAGGAAAGCCTGTTAGACTGAACCATCAAAAAACCCCATGTGGGACAAGTGGTAGAGTGTTTGCCTTGAGCTGAAGGGCCCAGGGACAGCGCCCAGGCTTCACTTTGAGACACACAACTGGAAAAAGAGTGAGGGTTAATCAAAGTAATTTTCCTATTTGCTATTTATGAGAACATTTTCTGGAACATGAATGCTGATGTACACCAGAATTGGAGTCAGACCTCAAGGTTCATGTGTAGCACATCCATAAGCCCAGCCTCTCAGATTCTAGCATTATAAACATGTGTCCTATAGGGTTCTGAAAGGCACATTGTTGAAAGGCTTAATATGCTCCCCAAGCCTTTTGTGATAAGCAGTTGACTTGTATTGTCAATGTCATTACATTTCTGACCCTTGCAGAGAACCAGTAGCTCACGCCCATCATCCTAGCTCAGGAGGCTAAGGTCTCTATCACAGGGTGAAACCAGCCAAGGCAGGGAAGTCTGGTACATTCTGACTTCCTGTTCTGAAAGGTCAGATGCTTAAGAAATTCCTGTGTTTCCCTTGGGGATGAGGAGTTACTTGCACTCTAAATGTTCTTGGAGTTCTTGAGCTACAGAAGAAGGAAAGAAATATTATTGACCCAATCGGGGTTCAAATGAAGTTCTCAGGATCCAAGCCCTAGCTCTGTTAGCAGGAAGAACTCCAGTGTAACACTGTATTTGAAGGACAGGAAACTGTTTCAAAAGCCAGGCAAGGTACAGGGAACTAGGCCTGCAGGATTAGGAGGCAGAATGTACACACTCAACAGGGAAGTGAGCTGCAAAACCACTTCATTCATTCCAGGCACAGCCAGCAATGGGGGAAACCTGAAACATTTGTTAGAGTTACACCAGGGTCAGGCTTTTCTCAGCTTCCTCAAACAATGACTAATTAACCTTCCTCCCTCAGGTTAAGGGAGCCTTAGGCTATCTTTAGGTTACCAATAGAGAGCCAGTTTAGTGGGGGGAGGGGAGGAACAGAGTAGAAAAACCCTGTTTTCTGGTCTCAGGGAGTGGGATATTGACTCTCCATTTGTCAGGTTTGAAAGCCCTTCTATCTCTGCCAGTCTTTTCTCCTTCCTTCATTCTCCACATCATTAATGCTAATCCCCAGTCCAAGGAGGGGCAGGGCCATTTTTCTTCTGTCTCCAAGCACCTGAGTTAGAACCTGGCTCTGTCCTCTTGACTCTGGGACTCTTGGCTGCCTGAGAAGTGGGACAGAGACAGTCATCCTGCTCTGCATTTGTGTGAAGGCGATGCTGGTGTCCTGGCACTCTGCAGAAAGATTCATGACTGGGAATGTTCTCTTCTTTCCTTCTGATATCAAAAACAGATTCTTCTATCAACTTTCTTTCTTTCTTTCTTTCTTTCTTTCTTTCTTTCTTTCTTTCTTTCTTTCTTTCTTTCTTTCTTTCTTTCTTTCTTTCTTTCTTTCTTTCTTTCTTTTCTTTTTTTCTCTCTCTCTCTATCTCTTTCTATTTCTTTCTTTCTAGCTATCTACCTACCTTCCTACCTAGGTAGCTATCTCTTTGCCAGTTGTTGGATTGAACTCAAGGCCTGGTCACTGTCTCTAGCACTCTGCTCCTTGAGCCACAGCACATATTCTGGCTTTGTCTGTGAATGGGTGCCTGAGGAATCGAACCCAGGGCTTCTTGCATGCTAGGCAAGCAATCCCTCATTAATCCATATTCCCAGCCACTTCATTTTTTTTTCCTTAATGGTAGTTTTTACATAAGTATGCTACCATTTTATGTTCTCAAGTTGAATTTTCTGAATACCGGTTACTTCTCTTCCTCATCTGATTTGTGATTGTTCCTGCATTGCCCTCATAATAAAATGTAAATAAAGGCTGCTGAGAGCTTCAGTGTGCATCATATAAAGGCACAGGCCTAGAACCCTGGAAGACAAAAGCAATGGGCCTGAAATGAAGAGAATGATGCTGTATTCACAACTAGCATATCTGAAAAATAAACCAGTAAATAAAAGCAGAGTTTGCACTATGGGAGGTAACATCCATACACACATAAGTAGATAGGGCACTGATATATAAACTTGGCTGTCTCTTTGAATTTTTCTGTGGCCATCCCAGGGCTTAAATTAAGGGCCCGATGTGTCCCTGAGCTGCTTTTGCTCAAGGCTGAGGCTCTACCATCACCAAAGCTCCACTTCCTGCCAAGTGGTAGTTAATTGGACATAAGCAATTCCCAGGCTTTCCTTCCTGGTCTGGATTGTATCTCCTGCTCAGGTTTCTCTCTCAAAGCTGGAGCTCTACCCTCTGGGCCACTGCTCCACTTCTGGTTCTCTGTTGGTTTATTGGAGAAAATAGTCTCAGAGACTCTCCTGCTCTGCTGGTTTGAATAGCGTTTTCCTGAGGAGGCTTCAAGTGTTTTCCTCAGGGATTCACCGAGGAGCCGCTCCACACAAACCCTTAGTCTAAATCTCTAGGAGTACTAGAGAAAAATGGAAACATTGTTATACCCCAGTCGCAGGACCCCATCCAAATCAGCAAGCAATTCTGTCTGAAGGCTAGGGATAATGGGTAGAGGGTGTCCATACATTATTTAAAAGGAGTAAAGCCAAGCTGATTGGGTGAATTTCTTACTCTAAACACGGCAAAAAGGAGCAGCGATACCCAGTCTGCACCAGTCTCCAAGGCCAATTTAGTTAAGGTCTCTTTTACAGTTCGATTCATTCTTTCTACCTGCCCTGAACTCTGGGGTCGATAAGCACAGTGCAATTTCCAATTCATCCCCAGTGCGGCGGCTATTACCTGACTTACTTTTGAGTTGAAGGCCGGTCCATTGTCCTACCCGATGGTGGATGGGAAGCCATACCTGGGTAGGATTTCTTCCAGGATCTTTTTCGATATGACATTCGCAGTCTCATGCTTTGTTGGGTAGGCTTTAACCTATCCTGAAAAGGTGTCTACAAAAACTAGCAAATATTTATATCCAAATTTTCCAGTTTTAATTTCTGTGAAGTCTACTTCCCAAAACACACCTGGCTCAACTCCATGGAGGTGAGCTCCTTTTGTAACCAGTTGAATAGGGGCATTGGTAAGCTGACAGGCTTTAAAATTTTTAACAATGTCCTCAATGAGTTGATTTCCTTGCCTGATTTTTATTTCTGAGTGTCAGCAAGTCGTTCATTCTTCAGGTTCCCATGTGAGAGACCAGATGGATTCTCATAAGAATTCCCTTGCCCAATCTTTGAGGCAAGATAAGTTTCCCCCACCAGTTTTCCACCAGTCTTTATTTCTTTCTCTGTTTGTGGGTTTATAGGCCATGGAAATTTTCTTTATCCACTCTAACTCTTCTTGGGAGTACTGAGGCTCAGGAGACAAAGCTTGTGACCCTGGGTCTACTTCCACTCTGGGCTGAGGTCCACCTCCTTAGCTGCCTGATCGGCCAAGTTATTTCCCTTGGTTATTGAATCAGTTACCTTTGATGGCCAGGACAGTGCATAATGGCAATATTTACTGGTTCCCATAAGGCCCAGATGAGGCTTAAAATTTCTTGTTCGTTTATAATAGCCTTTCCCTCAGCTGTCAACAGCCCCCTCTCTTGGTAAATGGCTCCATGGACATACACAGTGGCAAAAACATACTGACTGTCCATGTAAATGTTTAGTGTTTTCCCTTTTCCCATCTGTAGGGCTTTTGTTAGTGCCTCTAGTTCTTCTTTTTGTGCAGACATTCCCTGGGGGAGTGCTTCTGCCCACAGTATCTCAATGTCCGAGGTGACTGCTGCACCAGCATACCTTTTTCCATCTCAAATGAAACTGCTGCCATCTGTGAACCAGGTATGCTTGGCATGTGATAGTGGCTGGAACAACCAGTCTGGCCTCTTTTCTTTGGCCTGGTCGCTCCTTTCACAGTCAATTTCACGTTCTCTGTCCTTCCTTTCCTGTCTTTGCTGCTGTCTCTCTCTTTTGTAAACCTTTTCTGCTGCAGCTACTATATCCCTAATAGGCTTTTTACCAAGTCTGTCTAGAGCCTGCAACTTTCACTTTATGTCTGGTGAAGCTTGATTTATATAGGCAAACATAATCATCTGAGCCAACTCCTGGGTTTCAAGATCATACAGGTATATTGACTAAAAGCTTTTATGAGCCGCTCAAGATACCCTGCCGGATTTTCACTTCCTCCCTGTCTATCATCAAAAACTTTGGCCATATTCCTAGTTTGGCAAACCACCACCTTGAGACATGCCAAAAGAGCCCGGCGATAGATGAGGAATGGCTCCCTACTTTCAACTGTATTGTTGTCTCATGTTGGTCAGATCTCAGGAAAATAGGCAGTGATCAGGGCAGGATCCAGGATTGGTGCTCCTGTGGGGCCAGGGATATGTTTCCAGGCTGCCTCTTGGATAGTCTCTCTCTTCAGTGGTAAAAAGGACCTGTAAAAGCTGAGTAAAATCATCCCAAGTGGGCTGATGTGTAAAGAGAATACTTTCAAGAAAACAAATTAAATCCTGGGTTTCTTAGAAAAGGGGGCATTTTGGGTGTGCCAGTTTTATAGATTACTGGTAGAAAATCGCCAATATTGGAGTGGCTGTTGACCATCCGCAGCCACAGCACCTATGGCATGTATGGGAAAAACAGCTGCATTAGAAGGGGGGTTGATCCCATAGCATCATCGAGTGATTGGCCCCTCAGAAACTATAAGGGCAGGTGCCAAGTGTTCTATAGCTCCCTCCTCCTCTTGATCATTCTCAGGTTCTGCAAAAGGAACCTGGAAAGGACAGTATGGGGGAGGAAACATTTCTTCTTCCAAGTTATCTCCCTGAAAAACCGGGGCGTACCTTTTCTTTTCCTCTGTCTCAGTTTCTTTTCGTAAGTCTAGGGGGCTAGATGGAGTGGTGCCTATGGTTTCCAGTCCCGAAGACATACAGTCCAAAAAACAATAAACAGTGCAAACAAAACACACCTTACAGTTACAAAAAAAACCTTACAAAGTGGAGATCTCCCAAATTGGTCCACTGACTACAGTCACGGTGTGGTTCCACACCCAGGCCACACAGCAGAAGGAGCAGAGCCACAGTGGGCGAGTTGGTCCTCTGTTAGGAGGCCCTCTTGGTCAGTTCCGGCCCAACACTGAATCGATCCCCACCCCCCAATTCACATGGCGGGGTTCCAAGAACCCCTACCCCACAAGAGGATCTTGGACATCTCCCAGTTCCTCCAGGGTTGTGGTGCAAGCGTGTCTGCTTCAACAACCCTTTATGAATCAGAGTGGCCATCCTCACAAAGGAATACGAAAGTAAAACAGACAAATGATAGGACAAGACAAATTAACAATGACAGCTCTGTTCTACCTTTGGAGTCTGAGATCTCGGGGGTCTTTGGGGGGATCTCGGACGAACCCCCACTAATATGTTATACCCAGGTCGCAGGATCCCCAACCAGAAGACCATCGAGAGTCAGACTTTACAGCTGTTTTAAGGTTTTATTTAAACGGGCTGAAGCTCAGATCTCATTCTACACTCCAACATAGCGGAGCCTAGGAGGAGAACCCAGAGCTAAAGCTTTCAGGCTTTATAAAGGCACACAACCAACCAAGTGTTTGGATTACAACCAGGGGTTGCTCTGCTAGAAACAAGCAACAAGCGGTCACTGCCTCAAAACTTTAACCCTACACATGAAGATGCTATTAGTGTGTTCTAGACACTTAACGTTGGAGACACAAAACACTCATAATTATTAGATCATTTTATAGCAAAAGGAGAAATGCAGACTGTATGAGGATCGCTCCAGCTTTCGGTCCTCATATCCTGAGACAGTAAATTCACAGCAGCTCAATGCAAAGTGACAGAACTGGCATGTACTGTGGATATTTGCTCCCAAATCCTGTGACACTCATTTCTCACTTTTGGCCTAAACCTGTGACCAGAGGGGAAGATGAGGAGAGAAAATCATTCTCAAGGGAAGCAGCTATAAAGAACATTGGGTAGTTTACTTATAAATTAAATCCTTGGGAATGTCCCTGTTAAGAAGTCAGATTGTCCAGATTAAAAAATGAAGAAGCGAAGAAATAAGGTGCCAGTGGCTGCTGTCTGTAAACCCAGGACCTCAGGAGGCTGAGATGTAGAGAAACTTAGTTTGAATCCAGCCATTGTAGGAAAGTCCATGACACAGTTATTTCTAAGACATCACAGAAATACCCAGAAGTGGGGTTGTGACTCAAGCTTAATGCAGTACCTTTGAGCAAAAGGAGCTCATGTACCATGCATAAGCTCATATTTCCACCCCAGGACCTGCCCCCTCAAAAAGAGCCTGTACTTCCATGTCTTTGTCTATGTATTGTATTCTTATAGGTGAAATTCCCGAGTAGCTATGATGAATGGCACCAACGTAGGAAATTTGTATTCAGTACAATGAGTTCATAATAGAGAGACTTCTTTCAAGATAGTGCATGTTCCGCGACTCCCCTCACTGTTCACAGTGAGGTTTTCAACATGAGGTTTTCTCTGCATCACAGGCCTGCTGGAGTAAGTCTCTCTCATTGCCTGGACTGGCACACAAAAGCCCTCACTTCTGTAGAGTTGGGTAACAAACAACTCCATCTGGGCCAGTTAGTGAGGATGTGTGGGCGGGCTCTGAAAGTCAGGAGAAAAAGGCCTCTTTGTACCCTTAGCTATCTCTCTCCCCAATGCTCTGTTTCAACAGGAGACCTTCATTTGTTCCACCTCCCATGGCAGGCCAAGTTCTGTGCACTTATCCTGCCTTTGTGAGACTATATTCTGTTGTTCAGTTTCAGAGCTCAATATAATTCAGGAGTCCTTCAGGCAGACAACTAGGGCACTGATCATAATGAAATGATTCCCTACAGGCAATTTTGGGCCTATGGTGCCTCTCCTATGTTTCCAGAAGCTTGGGAAATCCAAGCACATATTGGATATCACAAAGCTTCCTGTCATCTAGGACTGGTGAAGCTCATCAGGTTTTGAAACCTTTGACTTCTCCTAGTTGGGCCCAGGGTGGCTAGGTTTTGGGGTTGAACACAGGGTCTGGGTGCTGACCATGAGCTCAGTGCAGAAGCCCAGTGCTTTACCATTTTGTGTAACAACATCACTTCTGCTCTGTGAGTGTATGTGTATGTGTGTTTGTTTATGCACACCACGTGTGTGTTTGCATGGGTGTGTGTGTGCATGCACACATATACATGAGTCCTCAAGCTTGACCTCAAGACCTGATCACTGTACCTACTTTCTCTTGTAGAATGATATCCCTCTCCCACTTGAGCCACAGAGCCACTTTAAGCATTGTCCTAGTGATGTGGTCCTGAGAAGTGAAGCCCACAATTTCATACATGCAAAGCATTCTACCACTAAGGTACATTCCTAGCCCTCTACTTCAGCTTTGTTAGTTTATTTCTGTCTTTTTTTATTGTTGTTGTTGTCAGTGGCAAGAGTTTACGTCTTGGCATGGGTGCTGTCCCTGACCTCTTCAGCTCAAGTCTTGTGGTCTACCACTTGAGCCACAGAGCTACTTCCAGTTTTCTGGTGGTTCATTGGAGCTAAGTTTCTCATGGACTTTCTTGCCCAGGCTAGCTTTGACCCATGATCCTCAGATCTCATCCTGCTGAGTAGGTAGGATAACTGAAATAAGCTCAAGCACCCAGCTTCACCTTCAGGTTCTTAGTAGTGAATTGGAGATAATAGTCTCATGGTACCTTTTGTGACTGAGATAGTTTGGAGTCCAGATTTTTAGAACTTAGCTTCCTGAGAAGGCAGGATGACAGACTTCAGCTATTGACCCGTTGGCCATGGCCTCTGCTGCAATGGGGTCCATGGTGGAGTGCTAGCCATGAGCCCAAGAGGTAAGGGTCCGTGCCTCAGCCCCGAGTTCAAGGTTCATGACCAAGAAAAAACCAAACCAAACCATTGTCTGCTGTAGACAACTCACGAGTCTTCAGTAATACATAATTTTGTCCCTGACATGGGGACCTATCTGAGCCTCAATATTCTTGTTTGTATAATCATCTAAGTTGTGGAGCTCTTACATAGACAAGATGTAAGAATGCACCCGGTTAAGGACATAGCACATGACACTCTTTGCACCACTCAGCACACAACATCCTATGAAAGATTCAGCACCCAGCATCCAATGCAGGACTCAGCACACTGCATCCTGTGAAAGACTCAGCACATAGCACCCTGTGTACGACTCAGAACTGAGCACCCTAAGGAGGACTCAGCACATAGCTCCATTCCACAAGCTGTCATTAGAATTAGGGTGCTTTCATCAGTATCACCATTCTTTGAGGAAAATTTACAAACCATACAAGTTCAAATCTAATGGTTTAGTGGGATGTTTTTCTGGGGAAGGGGTGTTAGCCATGTGGCTTGAACTCAAAGCTCTACCACTTGGAGCCACATTTTGAGGTGTCTCCCAGACTTCCTGCCAGGACTGGGTTTTAAAGCCCCTGAGTAGCTAGGATGACAGGAATAAGCCAGAATGACATGGGTATCCCGTGGAGCTGGGTTGCAGTGGTTTACATATGGTTAAGTCAGGTTAGGTGGCAGCTGTCAGCACCAGACTCCTAGCTTGATCTCTAATGAGGTATTTGAAGTTCTGTCCTTCTATAAGTGCAGTTAAATTGTCCTACATTTTTTGGCATCAGACCTAGGGCTTGAGTAAGAGCTTAGACACTGTCGCTAAACGTTTGTGCTCAAGGCTAGCACTTCATTGATTGAAAGACAGGAGAACTTCTGAGTTTTCTGTTTTGTGGTACTGAGGAATTGAACCCAGGGCTTCGTGCTTACTATGAGAGCACTCAACCACCGAGCCTCAGGAGTGAACGAGGTATAAATAGATAGCGATTGCTGTATATAAATATTTTGTACACACAAAGCGATTTCTGCATATTATTTAAGTATAGATAATATTGCTACCAATACTTAGGTATTAAATTATGTCTCCATTTAATGATGTTTCGCAGTTAACAATTAATAAAGCATTAATTAATAATTACTCAATATCCCATAATTGTTTATCATGTATGTACATATAGCCGTACATATAATTAGATATTTCATAGAATGAGACCAATGTCTATATATTGTTAAATTATGCATCATGTGTTACTTCCAATTATTAGTTATGTCTCCATGTAATTTTTATTCTGTTAATGCTTAATAAAATATTAATTAAACTTAGTGCACCTCCTACACTTATTGCATCTAATTTTATCCTAAAATGATTCATTACTAATTCAATCTGTTTATCATTTACTGTAGTGGTAATTCTTCTACCTATGATGTTTTTTACCTTTATTACATCCTATTACGTAGTATATAGATTTGCATCCAAATTATACATCCTACCTGACACCGAGCATTTTCACAGAAAAGGAAAACATGTGTCATGCTCGGTTTCTCACTCCAAGATTACATTTTTGGGAGTGCTGGGATCTAAACTCAGGGCAAAGAAGGCTCAGTTCATGAATGGGTGACTGCCAGCACAGCAGCCACTAGCTAATTCAGCTGCCAGGCAGTGCCCAGGCCCTGAGATTGAGCCCCGTATGTTGACTCCAAATTGTGCTTAGTGTAGTTATTCATTTTATTTTTTTATTCATTTAGCATTTATTTTATTGACTGCTATAACACATGGAATATTTACTACATTTATTACATAGGTTACAGAATTGCCTATGTATGAAACTTCACACCTGACACCCAGGACTTCCACAGAAAAAGAAAACATGTGTCACCCTGTGTCTTATTGCATGATTCAATTTTTGTTAGTGCTGGCATCTGAACTCACAGCCTACAAGGCCCAATTCATGAATGGGTGAGTGTCAACATGCCAGCCTGTTGTATATGGATCCGACAAGCAGTTCCCAGCACCTGAGATTTAGCCCCAGGGGTTGACAAAACAAGAACAGATGGACATTCAGATTGTAGTATACAAATAAATATAGATCTTTATAGAGTGCCAGAGATGTCTATACATTGTTTAGTTATATAGGCTACATTCCTACCAATTCTTGGGTATTTATTATGCCTCCATGTATTTAATATTACTGTTTTCATCCTTAATGAATTATTCATTATAGCAACCACTGTCCTGAAACTATTGTGTCCATGTAATTAATAGTTTTCTTTTAATGTGTCAAAAATATTCATTAAAATCCATCGGCCTCCTAAAATCACTCTCTAATTTTATGCTAGTATCATTCAGGAACAAGTAATTCAACCTTGACATTCGTAACTTTCCATCAGTATTCCTATGAATAGGAACGAGACAATTAGGATCTCCCTCCATTGGTAGGGGTCAGGACCTGGCTTCGAACACAGGCTCTATGTTGTCGTGTTGGCCCATGGCTTCTCTGGAAGAACGACAGCCTTCAGCAATGCCAGGTTGCCAACATTTTTCAGCCCTGTCATTTAAACCCAAGATGGTCACCTTGAAAAGAAAACAAATGTAAAACCGGCAGCCATCTGCAAGTTACTGGGTTTTTTTTTTTTTCCTGTGTCGTTTTATTTATTTATTTTTCCTGTCAGCCTTTGAGGCCCAGGAACCTAGGTTCGCCTGTGGTTCCAGTGGCTGCAACCCAGCCTAGAGTGATGAAAGCTGAGGCAGAGTTGCTATGCCCTGAGTTCAAGCCCTGTGCTTGACAAAATAAAAATACATAATACATACATGCATAAGTACATATACATTAAAATATTTAAACAATTATTAGGCTACTTGGCATTGTATTGATGCCATTTTTTTCTGCCAGGCCTGGGATTTGAACTCAGGGTCTGGGTAAATCTGCATTCCTGTGGGGGAAGGGAAAGCTCACAGTGCTGGAAGACAAGAAAGACAGGCTTGTTCCTAGCATACGTAAAAATAATATTTGTATACATTTTACATACAAGAATTATATTTAAATGCACATGTTTACTGCATAATGCAGTTAGTGTAGTTATTCATTTTATTTTGGTTTTTATTTATTCATTATATATTTTAGAGAGTATTAATACAAGTATGATTTTTTTACATCCTATTACACAGAACATAGATTTGCCTATGTATTATACATCATTCCTGAGACCCAGGACATTCACTTATAAGGAAAACTAGTGGGACAATAGTCTTCTTCCACCAGGATTAAGTTTTTGACAGTTCTGTGATTTGAACTCTGGGCCTAGAAGGCCCACTTCATGAATGGGTCAATGTTAGCACACCAATCTGACGCAAGTGAAGTTGTCGGGCAAATTTGAGGACCTGAGATGAAGCCCTAGGAGTGGCCAATATATAAACAGATAGATGTGTAGATTGCAGCGTGTGTGTGCATTTACATATGTATATGAATCAATAAATAAATTTATATAGAGAGACAAATAGACATTTATGTAGATTCTAGTGTATAACTCTGTATAAAGAATGATGACCTATATCTTATTTTTATATATTCTATTACTATGAATTATTTGGTCTAAAATTATGCCTCCATTAATTAATCACGGTGGGAGACTTAATAAAGTATTAATTAAATTAATCAATGACCTATATTTATTGCGTACAATCTTATACTACAATGACTAGCTAATTAGTAGTTCAATTGGTACATTACAAAGATTCTATTATTGTTCCTATAAACAGGAACGAGTAGGTGAAAGTCCCAGGATCAATCTCAGGGCCTAGGTGTCTTCGTTGGGCTCAGGCTTCACTGACAGCCCACCAGACTTCGGCCATGCAAGGACATGTACAATTTTCAAGCTGAGTCATTGAGAGTGAGGATGGTCACAGTGCAAAGGAAACAAAGGTAAAACTGTTGTCTAAAACTTCCTGGTTTAGCCTCCTCCATCTTGGTTGGTTTATTTTTTGTCAGAGCTGGGATTTGAACTCAGGTTGTAGGATCCCTGGATCATCTGTGGGTTTAAAAGCTGCACCCCAGCCTAGGGTAATAAAGGCTAAGGCAGAGTTGTGGCGACCTGAGTTCAAGCCCCGTGCCTGCCCTCCCAAAAAAGTTAAGGTCCTGGCTAAGAGTTTGGGCCATTTTATCTGCCATACCTGGAATTTGAACTCAGGGACTGGGTAACAGTATTGTGCTCTGGGTGAAGTGAAAGCTAACCTCCTAGAGGAAAGAAAAATCCGGAGCATTTCCCAGTGTGTGAATTCCAGCCCTAGAAATGGCAAAAAAATAATATTTATATACATGTGTAATATATATCATACACATGTATTTGCATAAATATTACATATTGTATCTAGGACACAATATTTCCACAGAAAGGAAATCAGGTCAACATTGGCTTCCTACTCCCCTATTGACTTCGGCACTCCTGGGATTTGAACTCAGGGCCTGGAATGTCTAATTCATCAAGGGGTAGTTTAAGCACAGCAGCCTCAAACAAATTCAATGCCAGGCAGTTCCCAGGACCTGAGTTCTAGCCCCAGGATTGGCTAACATATAAATAGATAGATGTGCAATTTACTGCAAATATATGTAAATAAATATATATAGTGAGAGAAAGAGAGAGATGTATATGTATATTCCAGTGTACATTTAAATATAAAAATATTATAGAATGTGAGATATCTATATATTATTAAATTACATGTAATATATTACTAATAATTATTAGGTATTGAATTATGCCTCTATTTATTGAAGTATCATGGATTAAGGCACAATAAAGTGCTTCCTTGTGTAAATGGAGCTCACAGACAATTTCTAGGCTCATAGTTCAAGCCTCAGGATCTGCACTAAAAGAAAAAGAGCCAGTAACTGCATGTGTCTGTGTATATATGCATGTATTTCTATCAGTGAACATCATAGTCGTTATGAAGAATAGCACCCAGTAAATTTGCTTTGAATTGAATGATGTCATAGCACAGAGAGTGCTTTCAAGACAGTGCATGTTCCTGGTCAAAAAAAAATTTAAGACCGTGGCTTGGAATTTGAACCATTTTTCTGACAGGCCTAAGATTTCAACTCAGGATCTGATTAACACTCTGACACTGTGGGGGAGGGGAAAACCACCATCGTTGAAGACAAGAATTTCAGACCGGTTTCCAGGGCCTGAATTCAAGCCCCAGCACTGGAAACAATCCTTTATTTATTTTTTATTTATTTTATTTAGTAGTATTACATATAAAACATTTATTTCATTTATTACATCTTATGACATGGACTTACTTCCATATAGATTATACATCACACAGAGACCCAGGACATTCACAGAGAAGGAAAAAAATGGGTCAAAATTGGCTTCTGACTCTACATATAAACTTTTGGCCATGCTGGGATTTGAAATCACAGCCCACAATGCACAAATCATGAATGGGTCAGTTGTAAAAAATAAGCCTTTGGCAAACTGAACTGCAAGCCATTTCTGAGGATCTGTGATCAAGCAATAGTAGTGGCAGATAGATAGATATATAGATTGATAGACAGACAGACAGACAGACAGACAGACAGACAGATAGACAGATAGATAGATAGATAGATAGATAGATAGATAGATAGATAGATAGATAGATAGATAGATAGATAGATAGATAGATAGATGTGTAGTTTGTTATGTATATAGAGAGAATGTGAGGATATTAAATTATATATATTATGAATTATTAGTTATTAAATTATGCCTCCTTTTAATGAAATGATGTATCATGGTTGAATACTTACTAAAGCATTAATATAAAAGTAGTCAGTATTCCTTAATTGGGAGAATCATACCATGGTGCTAGAATGGAAGACATTATCCAATACTTTTTGTGTGGCATTCTATAAGAGAATCATGAACTAACTGCAAATTTAATTATTACTTTTATAACATTCCATTAGGCATTCCCATGGATAGGAATGATTTTCTCAAGATCTCCCTCCATTTGTAGATGGCGGTACTGGCACTTCAATTCCAAACCTGGGTATTTTACTTCGAAATGCAAACTATTGGAATTGCACTGTGAAGATTTCAAATTGTCAGGATGAAAGAAAAGAATGAGAAGAAAAGAAAGCCAAGTGTCTGTGGATCCTACCTGTAATCCTAGCTCTTCAGGAGGCTGAGAGGTAGAGAATGCCAGTTTGAATTCAACCAGGACAGGAAATTCCACCACAGTTTTATTTCTGAGGGATTAGAGGAATAAAAAATTCCCATGAACGGAGCTCTGACTCAAGGGCAGAGCGCTACCCTTGAGCAAAAATAGCTCAGGAACATTGCCTAGTCTCATAGTAAAATCCCCGGACCATCCAATAAAGAAAAAGCCAGTAACAACATGTCTCCCCATGTATGTATGCATGTATTTCTACTGATGAAGGTCTAGAGTTCCTATGATGAAAGGTATCCAGCTTGGAAATTTGCTTTGAGTAGAATGATTTCATAGAACAGAGAGAGTTTTCAAGACAGTGCATGTTCCGGGGCTCCTCTCACTGTTCCCATTGTAGCCTGAGGTTTTCTACACATCGGGGACTGCTGGAAGAAGTCTTCCTCATTGTTGGAACAGGCCTCACTCCTGTACAGCTGAGTGATAAAAAAAACTCCTTCTAGGCCAATTAGTGAGGAGTTTGGGTAGGCTCTGAAGGCCAGGAGAAAAAG
This sequence comes from Dipodomys spectabilis, assembly GCF_019054845.1. Classification (NCBI taxonomy): domain Eukaryota; kingdom Metazoa; phylum Chordata; class Mammalia; order Rodentia; family Heteromyidae; genus Dipodomys; species Dipodomys spectabilis. Next base: position 744,601 of record NW_024871011.1, read on the forward strand.
GCCTCTATGTACCTTAAGCTATCTCTCTGCCGAGAGCTCTGTTGTGACAGGAAGACTTCATTTGTGCAGCTCCCATGGCCAAGTTCCCTGCACTTATCCTGTCTTTGTTAGACTATGTTCCAGTGTTGAAATAACCTGCTACAATTAATTCAAGGGTCGTTCTGGCAGACAACTAGGGAGCGGAACCTAATGAAATGATTCATTATTTGCAATGATGCCTCCCTGGGTTTCCAAAAGCTTGCTAAATCAAAGCACATATGTAATATCACTATGCTTCCTGTCATCTAGGGCTGGTGAAACTCAACAGATTTTGAAATTTTGACCTCTCCTAGTTGGGCCCTGGGTAGCTGTGTTTCAGGGTTGAACACAGGACCTGGATACTGACCATGAGCTCAGAGCAGAAGTTCAGTTCTTTATCATTTGGTGTCACAGCTTCACTTCTGGTATCTGTGTGTGTATGTGTTTGTGCATGTATGTGTGTTCATATACTTGTCCTGGAGCTTCAACTCAGGACCTGAATACTGTACCTGAGTTTCTCCTGTACAAGGATAGCACTCTACCACTTGAGGCACACAGCCATTCCAGGCTTTTTCCTAGTGATGTAGTACTAAGGAATCCAACCCAGGGATTCATACATGCAAAGCACTGTACTCCTAAGACACATTCCCAGCACTCTACTTCAGATTTCTTTCTTTCTTTTGTTGGAAGTTGGAGGTATTTAAGTCGAGTCCTAGGTGTTGTCCTTGAGCTCTTTAGCTGAAGCCAATCACTCTTCCACTTGAGCAACAGCACCCCTTGAGATTCTTGGTGGGTCACTGGAGAGAAGGGTCTCAAGCAATTTCCTGCCCAGGCTGGCTTTGGACCTTGGACCGTGATCCTCAGCTCTCAGTGTCCTGAGTACCTAGGATGACAGGCACAAGTCAGCAGCGACTAGCTTCCACTTCAGGTTTCTAAGTGGTGAATAGGAGATCATAGTCTCATGGGACCTTTTGTGTCTGGGATAGTTTTGAACCCAGATCGTCAGATCTCAGCTTCCTGAGTAGACAGGATGACAGAGCTCAGCTACTACACACCTAGACTGTAACAGTCTGTTGCAAGGGGGTCCTTGGCTCCATGTAGTAGAGCGCTACCCATGATCCCCACTGGTAAGTGTCAGTAGGTAGGCCCTGAGTTCAAGGTTCATGATCAAGAAACAAAAACCAAAACAATTGTGTGCAGGAGACAACTCACTAGAGTTAGGTACATGCATAATTTTGGCCCTGACATGAGGACATATCTGAGCCACAAGTTTCTCATCTGCACAATAATCTTACTTGTGGACCTCTTACAAGAACCAGATGAAAAAATGCACCCCATGAAGGACTCAGCACACAACAACTCATGAAAGACTCATCACATAACTGTAACCCACATAATGTCATTAGAATTAGGGTGCTTTCATCAGTATCACCATTCTTTCAGAAACATGCCACATACAATCCAAATTTAGATTTTTAGAGTGGTGAGGTTTTATTGGGGGGGAGTCAGCCACGGGGATTGCACTGAAATGTTGGGCGTACTGTACTAAGGTCTTTTGATCAGACTAGAACTCTACCACTTTAAGCCATAGCTCAGAGTTTCCCACACTTCCTGTTAGGGCTGGATTTTAAACCCATCAGTGTCAGATATCAGCTCCTGAGTATCTTGGATGACAGGGTGAGCAAGCCAGCAGCATCTAGTCCCTGGCACTGGGTTCCAGCGGTTTACCTCTGGCTAATTCAGGTTAGATGGTAAATGTCAGCACTAGACCCCCAGCTTGCTCTCTGATGAGGTATTTACAGCCCTATCCTTATATAGTTGCAGACAGATCATTCTATCTTTTCCTTTTTTTTTTGGTTTGGTGCCAGTCCTGGGTCTTGAGTAAGGATCTAGACACAGTCCCTAAGCCTTTATGCTCAAAGCTAGTGCTCGAATGTTTGAGCTGCAGCACAACTTGTGGATTTCTCTATGCAAATGGTAGTGAGGAATCGAACCAAGGGCTTCGTACTTACTAGGCGAGCACTCTACCACTGAGCCTCAGTAGTGACAAGTGTATAAACAGATAAATGTGTAGATTGGTAGATAGACAGACAGACAGATAGATAGATAGATGTAGATATATTTAAGGAGAGATGTCTGTAAATTATGAAATTGAATATAAATATTGACAATTAAATTATTCCTTCCTTTTTAAGTATCATGATTGAATGAATAATAATGTATTAATTGAAAATTAGTCAATATAGTATAATTGTTGTGTATAATTTTATAATATAATCGTACACTAACTACTAATGTAATTGTTACTTTTACAACATTCTATTTTTACAGATGTCTATTGGAAAGCGTTTCTTCTTTAATTTTAATTTTTTTAATTTTTTTTTTGGGGGTCCGGTTGTGGGGCCTGAACTCTGGGCCTTATCGCTGTCTCTCAGCTCTTCAGCTCAAGGCTAGCGCTCTACCACTTGAGCCACAGCGCCACTTGCGCCTTTTTTCTTTTTGCTTATGTGGTGCTGAGGAATCGAACCCAGGGCCTCTATCATTCAAGGCAAGTGCTCTACCACTGAGCCACCTTCCCAGCCCTGGAAAGCGTTTCTTAGAATCTCCTGCCAGACCTTCATTAGTGGGAATCCCCGGATTCAACTTTCAGGCCTAAGTTGCTGATTTCGGCTTGGCTTCCCTAATAGCCCGCCAAACATCAGCAATGTAAGGCCATGTATGTTGTCTAGGCATTGTTATTTAGACCCAGGATGGTACTATACAAAGGAAAAAAAAGTAAAACCATCTGATTGAACTTCTCAGTTTTATCCTTTTCCTTTTTATTTTTTTTGCCAGCCCTGAGATCTGAACTCAGCACCTAGGATTCCAGGATCAACTTTGGAAGAAATGCCAAGATTTGAGTTCAAGCCTGGTGCTTGGACTAAAAACAAATAATAATTATAATGATAACAATAATAATAATGATGATGATGATGATGATGATGATGATGATAAGGCCCTGGCTTGGAATTTGCACCATTTTACTGGCAGGCCTGGCATTTAAAATCAGGGTCTGGGTAACTCTGTGGCACTGTGGGTGAAGGGGAAGATCACCGTCCTTGAAGACAAGAACTTCAGAAAAGTTCCAAGGGCCTGAATTGAAATCCGAGTACTGGAAAAAATAATACTAATATATGAGATCGATTTACATACATGAGTTTATTCCATATGACTTTTATTACCCTTATTTATTTAGTATAATTACACATAAAACATTTATTTTATTACATCATATCACGTATACTGAGACCCAGGACTTTCACAGAGAAGGAAAAAAAATGTGTGAAAATTGGCTTCTTACTCCATGAATACATTATTGGCCATGCAGGGATTTCAACTCAAAGCCTACAATGCCCAGTCCACCAATGGGGTCACAGTCTTAGCCTGGAAGATCTGAGTACTTGTGATCAAGCCACAGTAGTGCCATATATATATCTATCTATAGATATATAGATAGATATATATTTATATATCTATATATAGATATATCTATATATATATGTGTGTGCATATATATATGTGTGTGTATATATATATATATATATATATAGAGAGAGAGAGAGAGAGAGAGAGAGAGTATACTGACAGAGGGAATGTGAGGATACTATTAAATTATATATTTTTTACAAATAATGTGTTATTAAATTATGCATCCATTTAATGAAGTATCATCATCTAATACTTATAAAATATTAATAAAAAATCAATCAATATCCTTAATCATACCATGGTGCTAGAATGGAAGATATAAATTCAATAATTTTTGTGTGGCATTCAAAAATAAACTCATGAATTAAGTGCAAATTTAATTATTACTTTTATAATATTCCATTAGCATTCACATAAATAAGAATGAGTTAGTAAGGATCTGCCATTATTTGTGGGTGGCCATCCTAGCATTCGATTTCCAGGCCTGGGAAGTTTACTTCAAATGTAAACCATTGGTATGACACCGTGAAGAATTCAGATTGTCACGATAAAAAAGAACAACAAGAAGAAAAGGAAGCCAGGTGTCAGTGGTTCTTGCCTGTAATCCTAGCCCCTCAGGGGGCTGAGATGACAATTTGAATTCAGCTGGGTAGGAAAGATTGCAATATTCATAGTTCTTAAGAGATCACAGGAAATGAAAAGAAAATAACAACAACAAAAAAACCCTGAGTGGCCCTGTGGCTCAAGTTGCATAGCACTACCCTTGAGCCAAAGGGCTCAGGGACATGGCCTGGATGATGGGCATTCAGCAGGTTGCCATGCTCAGTCCCCCAACCTTGACAAACTGGAACAAGCCCTCAGAGAGTACTAAGTCTGAGCAGGCAGCTTGAACAAACATCCTTCAGTGCAGTTTAAGAACTGAAGCCAGGAAGCATTTGCCTGGGCTGGTGTGTACAACTGGTGTGTACAACAGGTGAATTATGTCCTGGCACTTATCAAGGGAAACCACAATTCTTAGGCTGTAGGAATTGTCGAAGGTTGTGGCTCTATATCCTATATCCCTCTGTAGGATGTGAGCCTAGGTCTCTGGGGCCTGCTGGCCATCACTCATTCATCATTCCTCATTGCCGAGTCTCAGGCTGGTCCCAAATCCTGGGAAGATAGAAAATAAGCAGCAATTTCTGTGCCAAAAGGGGTAATCCAATAAATCCCACCATCATAACTCCTGTTAGAAGTAAGCCTTCAGCTTCAAATGTGGCTTACTGGTAGAGTGCTTAATTAGCACACATGAAGCCCTGAGTTTGATTCCTCCCTAACACGGAAATAGAAAAAGCCAAAAGTGGCATTGTGGCTTAAGCAATAAAAGTGCTAACCTTGAGCAAAAGAAGCTAAGGAACATGCCCAGACCCTGAGGTAAAGCTCCAAGACTGGCCAAAAACAAAAACAAAAAAACAAAACAAAGGTAAGCATGGTAAGACATTTTCTACTGGGACGTAGAAGAGGGCCGAGGTTATGGATAACAGGTAGAGGGCAGGTGCTGTTGCCTCACCCCATTAACCTTAGGTACTCATGAGGCTGAGATTTGAGGATCCCAAATACAAGCCGGAAAGTCTATATGATACTCTTTTCTCCAATTAAACTCCCAAAAAGCCAGAAGTACAGCTGTGGTTGTAGTAGTAGAGTGCTAGTCGTGAGCACAAAAGATCAGGGGTAGCATCCAGGCCCTGAATTCAAACCCTAGGACTGGCACACGCACACACATGCGCACACACACACACACACACACACACACACACACACACACACACCAAGATAGAGAATTTGACAGTCAGCCTGCACAATTTCCACCTCAGAAACTCAATATTTAAAAAAAAAAAAGAGGGAGAAGGGAGGAAAACCTTGCTCTAGGAGGTGATATAATCAGTGCCAAAATTCCACAGGAGTTCTAAGATGTGGAACAGGACAGAGAGCCTCAGGCACAAGGTACAGCATGGGCAAAGGTATTGATTTGTGGGGTAGAGCATGTGGTGTGGATGGAATGAAGGTTCTGTGGCTTCAGACAAGTCTGGCCGAACACTGAAGGTTGGGTCAAGTTTTGTACTTGAGTCATAGGTAGGGCAGAGGGAGGGGTCCCAGATTGAGGCCCAGAGAAAGATTAGCTTGACTCTTCACCAAAGACCCCAGACAATTTCTGTGGCTGGAAGCCTATTTTTCACAGCTCCTGACCCTCATGCAGTCTTTGCATGGAGGAGTCAGGGCAAATGCAGGGAAGAACTCTTGCTTAAGAAAAGTTTCTAGCTCAATCACACCAGTGGCTCACCCCCTGTAAACCCTAGGTACTCAGGAGCCTGAGAGCAGAGATCATGGGTCAAAGCCATCTCAGAGGAGGAAAGTTAGTGAGACTTTCTTGCCCATGAACTAACAAAAGCCAGAAATGGAGCTGTGGCTCAAGTGGTAGAATGTCCACATTGAGAAAAAACGTTAAGAGACTACAGGTCAGAACCTGAGTTCAGGCCCCAGAATTGGCACCTAAAAAATAAAGAAAAGCTTTCAGGAGCTCCTAGTCCACTGTGGTGATAGGCCTCATCAGCCAGGCAAGGGTGGCTTATGCTGGCCCTCCTAGCTCCTCAGGCTGACATGTGAGGATTGCCGTGCAAATCCAGCCTGGGCAGGAATGTCCGGGAGACTCTGTTCTCCAGTGATCCACCAGAAAACCAGAAGCGGTGATGTGTCTGAAGTGCTAAGCTGAAGAGCTGAGAGATGGTGCCCAGGCCCAGACTTAGAGCCCCATGACCAATACCTGGCCTACTTTGACCTCATGCTGTGGCTCTAGGCAGACTACTTTCCACTGGGCTCCTGATGGTCTTCCAATGTCTATGTGTCCTACAAGTCTTGAAAGCAGCCTCCCTGAAAGCCTTTGCCTACAGAGTGGGACACAGTACAAGACAAGGATCAAGCCTTGTGGCATGGAGGTCATCGGCCGGGTCATCAGAAGGGCATCTGTCATGAGTGCAGTGTGGATCTGAGCACTAAATCAATGTCTCAGACCATGGTTCTGTGTCAGAAGGGGTAGACCAGTTAATGCTGGCTCACAAGGGAATCACAAGAATGTGAATTTGTCAGGCACACCTTGGGCAGGTTTTGGGCTCATGAGAGATTTGTAGGCTGAGGAATCCAAAGCAGGCTGGCTGCTGCTTGTAGCAGTCACTATATCCCAGGAGTCCCAGGGTTCAGAGCCCTGCATAACTCACCATTGCTCATTGGCAGATGATGGTCTGCTATCATGAGATAACTACAAAGGAGCATCCATAGTGTCCTTCCCTTGGTTCTATGGCCCTGTGCTGGGATGGAGGGGCAGGTTCCATGGAACTTCCTGCCATAGTCCAGACTCCTCAGCCCAAGAAGGACTTAAGGAGAAACTACTGACGTAGCTTGAGAGTTTACTTTGATTATGCCTCAGGACTGCCCCTAGTTCTAGCTCAGCTTATCATTACTACCTTCCTCATTGTGTGTGTGTGTGTGTGTGTGTTTGTGTATGTGTGTGTGTGTGTGTGTGTGTGTGTGCATGCACACACACGTGCATGTGAATGTGTGCATGAGTACATCTTAGTAGTAGGGCTTGACTTCAGGGCCTGTGCTCTGTCCCTCAGTTTTTTCATTCAAGGCTAGCACTCTACCACTTGACCACAGCTTTTCTTCCAGCTTGCAGGTGGTTCTTGGGAGAGGAGAGTCTCACAGACATTTCTTGTTGGGCTGCATCTGAATGTTAGTCCTCTGATCTCAGCCTGCTGAGGGAGCTAGGAATATGAGAGCATGAGTCATTAGAATCTGGCCTTGATTTCCTTCTTGGATAAAACAGAATACCTATTTCCTAGCCAAGCACCCATCTACAGCTATCCCTCTTTCCCTTCCCCTAACCCTCTGGGATTCAGAGGAAACATACTCTTCCCTGAGGACAAAGAAAAAGGATGCCCTGACAGGTTTGAGCTTTATGTTCTCCACAGAGTCAGGGGCTGCTGGGAGCTGATGTACAGGTCAGAGATCTAGGCCAGGGCAAGTAGACAGCTGTTAGAACAGATAGTATGAAAAGACATCCGTGCAGCTGCATGCAAGTGGCTCATGCTTATAATCCTAGCTACTCAAGGCTGACACTGGAGGATCAATCAAGATTCAAAGCTAGCCTGGGCATACTCTTATCTCCAAAGAATCACCAAAAAGCTGGGAAGAAGAAATACTATAATTCAAATGTTAGAGCACCAAACATGTGCAAACAAGCTAAAGGTTACCCCTAGGCTCTTCAAGCCTTGATAAACACACACACACACACAAACACACACACACACACACAAACACACACACACACAACCCATATGCATGCAAAATCAGAGATTTCTACACTGTAACCTTTGGGTATTCTCTACCTTTTTCCCCACTAAGTCTGGTGGTTGTTGGCCTAGGAGTTGGATGCATCCAACACCACCTGACATCTATAATTTTGGGAACACACTGGCTATAACGTCAGCCTTCCCCAATCCCAGCTCCTTGATTGGGTCATGGTCTATCCAGACCCTTTGGGGTTCCTTTTACAGACTTGCCAAGATCCTTTAAAGAGGCATCACATGCTGGTCACTGGTGGCTCAAGCCTGTCAAGTTAGCTACTCAGGAAGGTGAGATCTGGCTTCCAAGCCAGCTCGGGTAGGAAAGTGTGAGACTCTTATCCTCAAAGAACCATCAGAAAACAAGAAGTGCCCCTGTGCTCAAGTGGTAGAGTGCAAGCCTTGAGAAAAAGAGCTCAGGGACAGCACCCATGGAAAACAACAAGGAGAGGCATTGCATGTTGGCTTTGGGATTGGCATGGGCCAAATATTGGAAATTTCAAGTGCACCAAGATAAAGCAGTACCTCCTTTAATCCCATACTCCTCTATCTTGTCCAACCCGTGGCCTTGGCCGTGCTTTGGGTCAAGATGGCTCTGGCTTGATGGGAAAGCTCCAAGGAGGAAGATCCCAGACCAATTGCCCTGGCTCCTTCCTCCATGCTCACACTGCTGCTTCTGCTCTTTGCCATAGACCTTCTTCCTGAAATCCAACCATGAGATCATTGACACCGACACAATGGTGAGTGGTGGGTCCAGCCTAACTCGGGGAAGTCAGAGGTGGAAGTCAGTTTGGGACTAGGAGCTTCTACCCTGCGTGTGGGCTGAGGCCAGTGCTGACATTTATTTCATTCTGAGCCTTGCAGGGGTAGGGGAGAGTGTAGACAAAACATTGCATCAGGTAAGACGGGAATCTGTAGGACCACTTGTGTTGGGGAGACTGTGGGACTCAGGGGACCACTGTTCTTGGTACTCTTCTCTCAGACGTCCCTCTCCCTCTATCATCCCTCAATACTAATAGAGAAACTTTAAGTAAGGCTGTCGATGAGGGGGCAGGGAAGTATTTCCGCTTGAGCCAGACTTGTGCTTCAAATTCCTCCTAACCCCTAATTCCTATTTATCTGAGGATTGGCCATATGGGTTTAGGGGTGGGGGATCATCCTAAATGAGAATGTAGCTCAGAGATAGTCACCTAGCAAGCCTGAAGCCCTGGGTTCAATTCCACAACGAAAACCTGGAAGGGGAGGTGGGGCTCAACTGGTAGACCACCAGTCTTGATCAAATAGAGCTCAAGGACAGTGGCCAGGCCCTGAGTTCAAGCCCGATAACTGGAAGAACAAATCTTTGTTGAGGCTTTATTTTCCCTTTGGAAACGATTTTTGCTTTGTGATAAACACAACATGGGCCTCTTCCCTGGCCACCAATGGGCCATTAGGTGTCCCTGGAATTTGGGCCTCCTCCCAGCAGCCTCTGCTCTACTCGGCCCACAGTTTAACCTTCCATCACCAGGCAGATGGAGGCCTAGAGAAACCCACCTGGCCACCTAGTTCTGGTGGCTGCTGAGGATTTTGGGACTCAGAATGTCACATAGGGAGTCATCATCCCCATCAGTCTACAGGAAAAAGGGATGGAGCACTGCAAGCCTGAGTGCACCAGCTGTGGTAGTTTTGGATTTGGGGATCTGCTGCAGGATATGCTCTGTGGGCTAGTCCTGTACGGGGCATGGAACCCTGACCTCTCCTCTTGCAGTTTCCACACTATCCTGAACTTGCAATTCTTCAAAACCTTTCTGCGCCTACCTCATCTTGACCACCCATGAGCCTGAGGCCTCTGAAGCAGCTGCACTGGTGGGGAGCCCAGCCTGTGTCAGCATTTGGAGTCCTGTGTAGGAGTGAGAGCAGCTCTTGCAGCTATCTACTCTTCATCTTCTCCTGGGACAGCTGGCACATGCACGGGGCTTTCTCCTGACACAGCTGATCCAGAATGAACATCTGTCCTTTACATGCCAGGAGGGATTTCTGGGCAGTGCGGATATGTGCCGACAGCTGGTTGCATCGATGGTGGAGCTCATTTGCAGGACTCTGGAAGTCCACCTCATCAGGCAGGTTGTGGATGAAGCAGATTTTCTTCTTGGATGCCCACATGTCCCACTTCCCATTCTCTCACATGTTGTGGTGGCAGCTCACGGGGCGGGGGACCTGTGGCTCTGGCTCTATCTGGCACTGAGCTGTCCAGAAAGGGGGAATGCCTGAAGCAGTCCGGCAGGAGATTCCCCCTGTGGATCTCAGCCTCTGAGAGTGCTAACAGAGCCACATCCCTCTCAGTTTGGGGGACATCTCCATCCTCTGCCATGGGCACATTGAGGAGAGTCGCTTCCTCAGATTTTGCTTCTCCAGGGTTCACAGCTTCCCCTTCCACAGGGAAAGCCAGGAACCTCAGCTGGGCCTGCAGGTGCTTCCTCTGTAGACAGGTCAGTTCCAGGCACTTGAAACTGTCCTGTCACTTTGGGGGCACAACCTACTGCCCCAGGTGGTCGGACCCTGCAAATGTTTCAGCTGCTCCAACAGCTGGGTGAGCTTCTGCAGGTGCTACTGCAGGACCTACTACTTGGAGCACAGCTGCTCATTTGAAGTGATGTGATGCTCACAGGTGGCTCTGAGCTCCTGCAGCTAGGCCAGAGACTGCTCCTGCTGCTCCTGCATTTCCCGAATCACTTGGCTCTCTCTCAGCCACGTCTTTACATTCCTCTATCTTCTCCTCTGAGCAGTCCAGCTGTTCCGGCATATGTTTCTTCACCTGCTGCTCTGAGTCCAACGATGCTAGAGAGAGCCTCCTTCTCACTGCTCACCCTGTGGAGAGCGTCCCGCAGCAAGACCAGCTGTTCCTCCAGCTGTGGGTTGCACACACATGCACATCGTGGGGTCTCAGGGATCTCCTGCCGATCCTTGGTTTTCTTCTCTAGTCTTCCCAGTTGCTCCTACTGCTCCCCAATCTGGAGATGGAGTCTCTGGTTTTCCTGGACCTAGATATGAAGTTGTTCCTCCAGGTATTTCAACCCCATCTGCATGCGGTAGGTGTGGGCCTGCAGTTGGTGCTCCTCCCGAGATGGACCCTCGGAGGGCCATGGCTCTGCCAGCTTCCTTCTCTGTCCCCCCAGTTATTCTCTAGGTGCAACACCTACCGCGATCCTCACTCCTTCTCCTCTGTCAGTTGGTTTACCTGCTCGGTCAGCCAACAGGCCTCCTCCTGCGCGGACCTCTCAATGCTCAGGTTCTTCGAGAAGGTGTCTGTCTCCAGATTTGCTGCGGTCACCATTCAGCTCAAGTTGTCCTGAAGTCTCTTTAGTACATCACACCCGTCCAGCACTTGTTGGAACTTGCAGATTCTGTTCTTCTTGTTGCTCCTCCATGTCCAGAGTGCTTCCAGCTTCTCCTAAATCTTTGTGTTCACTTGCTCCAGGTCATAGAAGCTACTGGGTTTTTCCTTGAGCTGAAGTGTTACATCATTCAGCTGTTCAAACATCATTTCAGTCTCCTTCTGTAAGTAGTAACCACAGAAGCCTCCATCTCTGGCTCCCCCATGTGCTGCTCTGCGGGTTGTAGGCAGCTGGTTAGAGCTTCGTGCTCCATTTCTCTGTCATATGCCATGAGCTGCATGTGGGCTTGTGCCGATTGTAAATCACTTTCTGCTGAAACCAACCTCTGTATGGGTAGCTTGTGGATGTCTAGCTTTCTTTTTGGTGCTTTGTGCACTTGGGCTACCTTCTCCTTCTCTTTCTCTTATCAGTCATGCAGGTCTGTCTTTTCCTGCTTCAGTGGTTGGATCTTGGCACAGAGCACCTGGTTTCTTCTTTTGCTGCAGTACAGGGAAGGCACCACATGTTGGTAGCACCTCTGCAGATTCTTGGTGGTATCGGGACCCTTGACACTCTGGACAGTGATGGCTGTGACTGTGTCCAAAGGCAGGGGAGGCCTGTAGTAGGCATCACCTTTGGCCAGACCCTGCATTGAATCACCCTCCCAGTAGTGTTTGTCTTTGGGATCCTTCTCTTTTTTGTATTCTTTGTTTTCTTGAATGTTGAAGGTCTGACAGGAGGATTCTTCTGGTGTTCTGGCAGTAGTTTGTTGCCCGCAGCTCTGTCTCAGAGTCTTGTTGTTTCAGACATCTGAGCGCTGGGATGGGAAAGATGGGCTGGCCACATTCCCAGGCTCTGGGAAATCCTGTAATCTCCCACTCACTGACTAGCTCATCAATTTCCTATTGTACTCGAAATTCGCCTTGAGATTCTTGCTTACCACTCAAATGCTACTAGTGGTGTCAACCAACAGACAGTCAGATGGCTGCACAGATTGTTGTGTATGTCTGTTTGTTGCCAGTCAGTCCTGGACATTGAACTCAGGATCTAGGCACAGTCCATGAGCTGCTTTTCCTCAAAGCTACCCTCTACCACTGGAGCCACATGGCTCTACTTCTGGCTTTGTTGACACTGAAGTTGGACAGGGGTCTCAAGTACTTTCCAGACTAGGGTGACTTTGTCCATGAATCTCCTTTCACAGCTTTGTCAGTATCATGGAGTACTTCTGAGAGCCACTGGTGCCTGCTTAATCATTGGTCTTGCTGATTTTCTTGGACAGACTGGTGAGTTCCCTATCTTCGGATTCAAGTGGTGGATGCTGGAGCCCACAATCTGAACCCTGGTCCCGCCACCTCCAAATGGCAGGAGATCCTAACTCATTTTTATCCATATAAATACCAATAGAATGTGATGTATGTCATGATTGAATGGGCAGTTCTTGAATGATTCTAGGATAAAATTATATACAATTATATTCTACAATACTGATTAATTTTAATCAATACTTTATGAAGCGTTTAAAAAATTACATTCATTAAAGGGAGAAATAATGAAATACCTAAGAATTGGTTGTCATATAGCATAGAGATGCCATTTTTTTCTGCCAGGACTGGGATTGCAACTCATGGTCTGGGTAACTCTGTTGCACTGTGTAGGAAGGGGAAGCTTGCTTTTTTGAAGTCAAGAAATTCAAGTCTGTTCCTTAGGCCTGAAATCGATCCCCACCACTAGAAAACATCCTATTTGTGTACATTTTAAGTATATGATATGTATTTATATACATATATTTGCTCCATATTGCATTCAGTGTAGTTATTCATTTTAACTTTTGTTTTGGATTTGAACTCAGCATCTTGGTATCTCTGTGGCACTGTGGGTGAAAGGGAAGCTCACTGTCCTTGAAGACAAGAAATTCAGACCAATTCCCAGGGCCTGAATTGAAGCCCCAGCACTGTAAAAATTACACACATGAGTTTAGTGAGTATGACGTTTATTACCCTTATTCATTTAGTATTATTACGCATATAACATTTCATTTATTACATCCTATCATACAGGATATTTTGCATATGAATTATACATCATACTGAGAACCAGGACTTTCTTTTCAGGAAAAAATATATGAAAAGTGGCTGCTTACTACATGAATAAATTTTTGGCAATGCTGGGATTTCAATTCACGGTATAAAATGTCCAATCCATAAATGGGATCAAAGTCTTAGCACACCAACCTCTGGCAAACTGAGCTGCCAGGAAGTTCTGAAGACCTGTTACTTGTTATCAAGCCACATTAGTGCCCTATATACGTGTGTGTGTGTGTGTGTGTGTGTGTGTATGTGTGTGTGTAGATTGATGTATATATATATATATATATATATATATATATATAGAGAGAGAGAGAGAGAGAGAGAGAGAATGTGAGGATATTATTAAATTTTATATATATAGTTACCAATAATTAGTTATTAAGTTATGTCTCCATTTAATGAAGTATCATGATTGAATACTTATAAAAGCATTAATTAAAAATTAATCAATATCCTTCCATTAGGGGAATCATAACTTAGTGCTAGAAGGGAAGATATAAATCCAATGATTTTTGTGTGGCTTTCTAAAAAGGAATCATGAATTAACTGCAAATTTAATTACTTTTATAATATTATATTAGCATTCATGTAAATAGGAATGAGTTTGTCATGATCTCCTTCCATTTGTGTGTGGCAGTCCTGGGATTCGAACTCCAGACCTCAGAAGTTTACTTCGAATGCAAACAATTGGAATGACATTGAAGATTTCAGATTGTCACAATTAAAAAAAAGAACAACAAGAAGAATAGAAAGCCAAGTGTCAGTGGCTCCTGTATGTAATCCTTGCTCCTCAGGAGGCTGAGATGGAGAGAATGCCAATTTGAATTCAGACAGGGCAGGAAAGTCTGCAACACTCTTATTTCTAAGAAATCACAGGAAAATATCCCCATGGGTTGGGGCTGTGGCTCAAGGGCAGAGTGCTACTCTTGAGAAAGGAAGAGGTGATCAGGGATAGGGCCTAGTCTCATATTTCAACCTGAGACCTGCCAAAGAAAATAAGAAGGCAGTAACCCCATGTCTCTGTCTATATATGGATGATGTACGGATGTTTTGCATTCAGCAGGTTGCCCATGACCAGACCCCCAACCTGGGAAAGCTGGGACAAGCCCTCAGAGAGTACTAAGTCTGAGGCAGTAGCTTCAACAAAGCATCCTTCTCTGCCATTTAATAACTGAAGCCCAGAAGGCTTGCCTTGGCTGGTGTATGCAACGGGTTCATTAAATTCTGGCTGAGATGTCCAATTGGGATATCTTCCTAGGCTGTAGGAGTTGTGGAAGGTTCTGGCTCCATATTACATATCCCTCTATAGGACTTGAGCCTAGATCTCTGGGGTCTAGTGGCTATCACTCATTCATCATTCCTCCTTGCCGAGTCTCACTCTGCTCCCAAATCCTGGCAAAGATTTGAAATGGCCAGCGATTTCTGTGCTGAAAAGAGTATGCCAATAAATCTCACCCTCATAGCTCCTGTTAGAAGTAAGCCTTGGGCTGTGAATGTGGCTAAGTGGTAGAGTGCTTACCAAGCAAGCATGAAGCCCTGGGTTGGATTCCTCAGTACCACATAAACAGAAAAAACCAAAAGTGTCACTGTGGCTTAAGAGATAGAATGTAGCCTCGAGAAAAAGCAGCTCAGGGACATGCCTAGACCCTGAGTTCAAGCCACAACACTGGCAAAAAAAAATGTGAGCTTGGTGAGACATTCTCTTCTGGGACTCAGAGGAGGGCCGAGGTTATAGGTAAGAGGTAGAGGGCAGGTGCTGGTGGCTCACCCCTGTAATAATAGCACTCAGGAAGTTGAGATCTGAAGATAGTAACTGTAAGCTTGTGCTGGCAGGAAAGTCTATATGAGACTCTTATCCAATTAAACACCAAAAAAAAAAAAAAAAAAAACAGAGCTGTGGTACAAGTAGTAGAATGATAGCCTTGAGCATAACAACTCAGGGATAACATCCATGCCATGAATTCAAACCCCAGGACTGGCACACAGACACACAGACACACACACACACACACACACACACACACACACACACACACACACACACACACACAAAATCACACACCAAGATAGAGCATTTGACAGTCAGCCTACACAAGTTCGATCTCTAGCAACTCAGTATTAAAAAAAAGTGAGAGAAGGGAAGGAAAGACTTGCTCCAGGAGGTGATATGACCAGTGCCAAAATTCCACAGGAGTTCTAAGATGTGGAACAGAGGGCCTCAAGCAGAAGGTACAGAGCATGCGCAAAGGTCCTGAGGGGTGGTGTAGAGCAGATGGTGTGGGTGGAATGAAGGTTCTGTGGCCTCAGACAAGTCTAGCAGAACACTGAATGCTAGGTCAAGGTTTGTACTTGAGTCACAGGTAGGGTAGAGTGTGGGGTCCCAGAATGGGGCTCAGGGGAAGATTAGCTTGGCTTTTTACCAAAGACCCCAACCAATTTTGTGGCTGGAAGCCTATTTTTCACAGCTCCTGACCCTCAGGCCCCCTTACCATGGAGGAGTCAGGGCAAATGCAGGGAAGAACTTTTGCTTAAGAAAAGCTTCTACCCAATCCCTCCAGTGGCTCAACCACTGCAAATCCTAGCTATTCAGAAGTCTGAGATCAAAGATCGTTGGTCAAAGTCAGCTCAGCGGAGGAAAGTTAGTGGCATTCTTCTGGCCCATAAACTACCAAAATCCAGAAATGGAGCTGTGGCTCAAGTAGTAGAGTACCAGCCTTGAGGGAAAAATTAAGAGACCAGAGCCCAGACCTGTTGGGTCTTCGTCCACCCCACGAAAGACAGAAGGGGTCCAAGGAAAGATAAGTTCGGCCCTCGCCCATTCCCCAGCCTCCCTCAGCCCAGAAGACAATCAGACACAGAGGTGAGCCAAATCCATCAGGTAGAAAACTCCTTTATTAACAGAGAGCAGCCCTTTTTAAAGCCAAAAAGGGTGGGTGGCATGGCAAGGGAGGAAGAGGAATCAATCACTGTCAAGGTCACACCCTATCATGCACATGAGCCTTCACAGGCTGGTTAGGCACTGATCGGAAGATCAATTGGGCTCTGCCCATCTACTCTCTCCCAGCGCCATCTTGGCTGCCCATGTGCTCTACAGTAAATTGGGCTCTGCCCACTCTACTCTCTCCCAGCGCCATCTTGGCTGCCCATGTGCTCTACAGTAAGTTAGGATCTGCCCACTCACCCCCGTCCCAGCGCCATCTTTGCTGCCCATGTACTCCACACAGACCATGAGTTCAAGCCCCGGTACTGGCACAGAACAAATAAGGAAAGTTTTCAGGAAATCCCAGTCCACTGTGGAGAAAGGCCATTATCAACTGGGCGCCGGTGGCTCATGCCTGTCATCCTAGCTACTCAAGCCTGAGACCTGAGGATCAGTCAAAATTAAAAGCTAGCCTGGGCACACTCTTATGTCCAATGAACACCAAAAAGCTAGGAAGCAGTGCTACTATAGTTCAAGTGGTACAGCACCAACCTTGTGAAAACATGGTAAAGGGTAGCACCTAGGCTCTGAATTCATGTCCTGGTAAACACACACACACACACACACACACACACACACACACACACACACACACACACACATACTAATATCCTTAACAGATGCCAATGGCTTATACCAGCAATCCTAGCTACTCAAGGAGCTGAGATCTTAGGATGGCAGCTTGAAGCCAGAACAGGCAAGAAAGTCCATGAGACTCTTATCTCCACTAAACTACTAAAAAAAGTTGAAAGGTGAGCTCTGGTTCAAGTTGTAGAATGTTAGCTTTGACCAAAGGAAGTTCAGGGACATTCCCTAGGCCCTCAGTTCCAGCTCTAAGATTTTTTTAAAAGACATCCTTTGCCATCCCCAAAGGCCATAAATTCTGATTTTCTGATCTTAGATCTCACTTCCACTCCTGCCACTTCCACAGTACTACCACAAGTGGCCGGTGTGTGGCCAACACTGGGTTAAGAAGTGAAAGTACACAAGGGGGTGCATAGCCAGGTCAACACTAATATCACAAAACAATTAGGTATTGGCCATACCAGTCTCTCATCCCCCAGTTCCCTGGCCCTGGAATCTAAAGTCTGTGCCTCTGTATTCTGAGCATCTGGAATAGTCTAGAAGGACCTAAGAGGCCCAGCTGGGACCGTAAGATAGGCTGTCCTGTGATAAAGTATATTTACATTTCCTAGACATTGATCTATACATCCAAGCCACCTTGGCCTCACCTCCCATGTAGCCCTATACCTTCCTTGCTTGGGCAGCTTTCAGTGAGTTGTCAAGCTCGAGGTGGCCAGAGCCACCAGCAATCCCCCATTCCCCACTCCACTGCCAGCCTGCTGAGAGGGATGTGCAGTCAGAGGCCCAGCTGAGGAAAAGGATAAGACATTACATGACTGAGGCCCTCCCTCTCAGGCAGAGGAGACCCTATGCCAGCTAGCATCGCTGACCCAGAATCCCCTGGAGGCGGCCAAATATTGGGACAGCCAGACTTGTGCCCCAGAGAAAAGTTGGAAAACAGGCCTGTGGCAATTTAGGACTCATTGTAGACCCTGATAGGGGGCTAAAGGCAAGGTCTGTGTGAAGGAGGGGCACCATCTGAGGTCAGAAATAGGCAGACCAGCAACCAGGAAGGGGACAGAAAAAGACAAGGGAAAATTACACACACACACACACACACACACACACACACACACACACACACACACACACACACACACGGATATTCCAAACCCTTAGTAGTCCCTGAGAACAAACCCTGAACTCACTCTATTAGGATCACATCCAACCCATGAGAATATGGCACTATCATACTCAGACTAACTGTAGACACAATATTGAGCCTCTCATATCTAGAATGTCTCATAACCCAGCATGGAATTTCCTACCGTACACACTGCAATGTGAAAAACTCAGCCAACCCCTTTGTTTATTATTGGTCATGGCGTTAGAACTCTGGGTCAGGGCGCTGTCCTTCAGCTCTTCAGCTGAAGATGAGCAATGTACAATTTGAGCCACAGTGCCCTTTCCTGTTTTCTGGTGGCTCATTGGATATCAAAACCCACAAACTTTCCTACTCAAGCTGGCTTTGAACCGTGGTCTTTATATCTCAGCTATATGAGTCGCTAGGATGACAGTTGTGAGCCACCGAAGGCGCCAGACTTCATCCATCTCATATACCCAGAGGAAACCCAATTCATTAGGCCACAAATTTCTTTTTTTTTAATTTTAATTTATTTTATTTTATTTGTGAACATACTGTAGAGAGGGGTTACAATTACATGGGCAGGATAATGCGTACATTTCTTACCAAGAATTGCAGCCTCCTAATTGTTTACCCTTCACATCCCTTCCCAGCCTCCCCCCTTCCCCCCCAGTCCCAATCCTTCTCCCCCTCCCCCCCCGCCCCCGCACTGACATTGTAAAGTTCATTATGGACATGACAACTTGTACTTCTCATTGTTGCAACAGGCCCACCTGGATCCTTAAACGACTTGTTTTTCCCCATCTCCTCCACAAGTTATACTGACATCAAATATAGTGAAAGCAGGGGTTATACTGTGGGGGAGGGACATACAAAGCAACAAAGAAATAATCTTATAAATGCATTAGAAACACATGCATGAAAGAAAAAAGCATTAAAATACATATCTAAGGGTTCATTTTCCTAACATCACATTATCTGACCTTTTCCGCTTGACTCATACATATACTAGATATTGCAAATAAGGGAAACCATGGGGCCTATGTTTCTTAGGCCACAAATTTCTTGTAACCTTTTACTTCAGACTTTAACACCAAGCATCCAAATCCATCCTTCATTAGGGAAAATACAGACACAACAATCCCACCCCTGCAACCATTTGCTCACTCCTTGCCTGCCATATGCCTCGACCACTTGAGTTCTTGGTAAGGCACCATCCATTCTACTGTGGCTTCAAACTGGCGCAAACTTGGGGAGTTCTTCGAAATGTCTGTAAAGTGAGGCCAGCACCTGGTCTCTCAATCACAGCACCCTCTCCATATTTCTGCAGCGAAAATGTTTTACTTTCTTTCTTTTTTTCGATTGTGGGTTTGAATGCTGGGCCTGAGTGCTGTCCCTGAGCTCTTCAGCTCAAGGCAAGTACTCTACTACTTGAGCCACAGCACCCCTTCCAGTTTTCTGGTGGTTTGTTGGAGATAAGAGTCTTAGGGTCTTTCCTGCCCAGTCTGGCTTTGAACCATCATCCTCAGATCTCACCTCCTGAGTACCTAGGATGACAGCCATGAGCTACTGGCACCCAGCAAAACATACTTTTCAATGCTTGTCATTTTATCCTCTCAGGAGACTAAGATATGAGGACTGCAGTTGGATGCCACCCTTGGCAACAAAGTGCATGAGAACCCTTTACCTCCAGTTAAACACCCCCAAACCTGGAAGTGGAGCTGTGGCTCAATCAGTAGAAGGCTCGCCTTGAGCTGAAGAGCAGAGGGATAGCTCCTAAGCCCAGAGTTCAAGCCCCATGCCTTACCAAAAAACATTTCAGTTTTCACTAACTACTAGGAGCAAAAATGTGAGATTGAATAGTAACTAGGGCATTATCATAATATTTATTTCTCAGTGATCATTCTAGTAATGATTAATGAGAGTTTTCCAGACAGGTTTAGCTTGAGAGTTAGTGTTAAGTAATGGATTAGATGGTAAGTAAATCTGAAATTGTTCAGGGTACAGGGGTTCAGGAAAAGGTAGGATCATTGGAAACTACAGTATTTTTCCTGATAAGAGAATTTGAGGACAAATAATATAATACTTCATGTTAGGAAACAAGATAACTTCTGAGGTAGAGTCAGAAAATTTGTGGGAATTAGGACAAATTGAAACGCATTTCAGATTGCAAACTGGAGTATCCATTAGAATGATTAAAAACTAGAGTCCTTTTCTTAAACATTAGAATTGGACTATCATTAAAGTGAAAGTTAGGTTTCAGTTCCAGCTGGAGTTAGAGTTAGCCTTAGGGAAATGGAAAGTTTAGAGTCAAACTGAAAGTAAATCTTCGAATAACAAGTCTAGTTAGAATTAGGATGAATGTGAAATAAGAAACTGCTAATAATATTAAGATTAGGGTATGATTAGTGTGAGGGTTAGCCTGAATATTCCAGTTAGAGTTCAGGTTACAAAAATGGCAAGATACTGTGTAAAACTACAAACTATTTTTAGAAAGATGAGTTGAATCAAAGTTAGGATGAATAAAAACTAATGTATTTGTATGGCTTTTAGAATCCAAAGGCTATTAGTTCTAGGGTTAGGGTTACTGTTCTAGTTCAGGTTAGACTTAGGCTTAGTGAAGAGTAAGCTTTACGGTAAAAGTTTTCTACTAACATTTTCAAGTAAAATAAGTTTAAAATTTAACAAAAACTACAGAGTTTCCCTAAGTTTTCTATTCACTTTTGAATAGGGTTAAATTTAGAGTTAGGTTACTAGTAAGGTATATATATATATAGTTAACGTTAGGTACTAAACTAGATTAAAAAAAAACCTGCAACTTCTTTTTGGAGATATAGGAGTTCAGTAACCGTTAAGATCAGTGGAAACTGTGATCGTTTTCATGATATGAAGATTTAAGGTTAATGATTCATAATAGGGAATGATTTCAGAGTCCAAGTCAGGGAATCTGTAGGATTTGGAAGCAAACTGCGAATTATTTCAAAGACAATTAGTATCTGTTAAAATGTGTGTAAACTCGAGTTTTTTCCATTAATTTTAGGATTGGGTTACTATTATCATCAAGATTACTCTTAGGGTTCTGTCCAAGATTAGAGTTAGAATTAGGGAAATGGAAGGTTGAGAAATTGAGTGACTTACTTTCTTTGTGTATGTATATGCACTATTCTAAGGCTTGAACTCAAGGCTTGGGTTCTGCCCCTGAGCTTTTAGCTGTAGGCTAGCATTCTACCACTGGAGCCATGAGTGCACTTCCAGCTTTCTTTGACAGTGAATTGGAGATGAGAGTCGCACAGACGTTCCTATCTAAGCTGACATTGAACTGAAATCCCCAGATCTCTGCCTTCTGATTTAAGGTAGGATTAATGCATGAGCTACTAGTGCCCAGGAAATTGCCTGAATTACACTGATTGTTTTTACTTTTGTTCGAGATTGAGA
Source organism: Dipodomys spectabilis (assembly GCF_019054845.1). Taxonomy (NCBI): domain Eukaryota; kingdom Metazoa; phylum Chordata; class Mammalia; order Rodentia; family Heteromyidae; genus Dipodomys; species Dipodomys spectabilis. Next base: position 766,026 of record NW_024871011.1, read on the forward strand.
CTTGAATTCATTATCTGACAGCTTTGCTCACTAAGTAGCACTCTGCCACTTGAGCCATATCTTCAAAAATGATTATTTTAAATAGCTGGAAATCATTTAATTTTCTTCAGATGATATGTATCATTAGTGTTGTTCTAAAACTTAACCTAACCAAAAATGATTTATTGACCCTAGAGATTATCTGAGCAGATTCTCATGCTTTGCTTCTAATTGCATAACATTTTAGGGACATAATTTTTTAATTATTATTTTAAGCAGCAAGCAGTTATCATTAAATAAAGCAGTTTATGCATACAATATACCTTGATCAATGCCAACCCTTGCAAAATTCTCATCCATCCCTCCCCTATACACTTCTTCCTTCACTCTTCTTAATTTTGTAGGATATTTACTGGATTCCTCTCTGCATTTTCCCTCTTTTCTTCTATTCAATCTTCTACCTTTTCCCACTTCACTCCTCTTTTGAGTATCCACTTCCAGCAACTCTACTCCTGGGCATTTACCAGAAAGATTATAAACCAGGATATAGTAAAGGTATCAGCACAACCATGCTTACTGAATCAGCCCAGATACTCCTCAAGAGAGAAATGTATCAAGTAAATGTAACACACCCACCCACACACACACACACACACACACACACACACACACTGGAAATTCTACTTACCCGTCAGAAAGAACATTGTACCATTTGTATCTCTCATTTCTCATTTCATCTGCCTGGTATCTCATTGCCATCGTATTGTCCCTGTACTGCAGTAACTGATACATGCACACTGATGTAAAAGATTTTCAAGGTTATGGGCTAACCATAGATTCCTGGGTATGAGTTCTCTGCTCATTCTCTTTGTCTATTCTTGCCTTTGAGTAGTGATTGTACAGATTTATTTGTACCATTTGCTATCCAGAAAAGGGATGAACCATATATATATGTATCTCTCTCTATATATGATTATATACATACACACACACACACACACATATATATATATATATACATATATATATATACATACATGGATATATGCACACATATGGATATATATTAAACACTTGAGTACATTTTATATTTTCAAGAATTATGGAGCTAACAAAAATCACATGCATTTTCCTACTTTTTCTATTTTTTCAAAACCTAAAGAACTTTGTCTCTTTTGAATACCTAATTTTTAAGATAATATCACCATCTCTCATATGTCAGTGGCCTTGAAATTAGATGTTCAAATACGACAAAGTTATTTAGTCTTTTTGGTGGAAGAAAGGCATATTACTAGGGTTCTATTCAGGGGTTCTCTGCTTGCTAGACAGGACTTTGTCTGTATAGCACCAAGCATATCAACTACTTTTTTTTTTTTTTTTTTTTTTTTACTTTTGCCATACTTCTAGTCCATTTTATTTACTTGAGGTCTTGAACTTTTGCCTTGGTCGGATCTTAGCTTGACTGAGACTTTGCTACCTATGCCTCAAAACATAATTAGCGAGGATTACAGATGTGAAACACTATGGGCAACTCATTTGTTGAGATGGCTGTCTTGGCAATTATTTCTTTGGCCTGGCCTCAGACCAAGATCTTTGTCATTTCTGCTTCCCAATCAGCTGGGATTACAGATGGGGCTACTATACTTGGTGTACATGACACCTTCTTTTTTTTTTTTGTCGGTCGTGAGGCTTGAACTATGGGCTTAGGCGCTGTCCCTGCATTCTTCAGCTCAAGGGGAGTGCTCTACCGCTTGAGCCACAGTACCAGTATCGGTTTTCTAGTGGTTTTATTGGACATAAAAGTCTCACGGATTTTCTTTCTCTGGCTGTCTTTGAACCCTGATCCTCAGATCTCAGCATCCTGAGTAGCTAGGATTACAGGCATGAGCCACCAATGCCCGGCACACATTCTGATTTTAAAAGAGTTTTTCATTGTAAAAATGCTGTGTAGAGGGGTTATAGTTACATGAGCAAGTTATTGAGTACATTTTCTATCAAACATTGTTACCTCCTCCTTTGTTTTTCCCTTCCCCTCCCCTCCAACCTCCACAACTTCATTCCCCTCTATTCCCTTCCCCTCTTCCCCGCCTATATTGCAAATATCCTTTTTCAACATAGTGTCTTGTGCATCTCATTGATACAATGGGTCAGCCTATATCACTATTTATCTATTTTGTTTTTTCCCTTCCCTCCCCCAAGCTAGAGAAGGGTGTATACAAGATGCAGGGCACCGACCCTAAATACAGTGAAAACAAGGGTTAAACAATGAGGGAGGAACATAAAAAGAAAAAAAAAACACATGGTAGATTATAAACCCTATCTTGAGGTTCATTTCGATTAACAGCATCGTTTCTTGTCCTATGTACATAGCTTTTGAACTTTTATGCTTGTCCCAGACATATAATAGTTATTGCAAATAAGGGAAACCATAGGACCAATTTTTCTTTGCTTTTGGCTTACTTCACTTGATATAATGTTTTCTAAGACCTCACTTAGTGCTCCCCTATTATCCAGCAGTCCCCATTTTTGGGCATTTACCCTAATGATCACACACAAGACCATACTAAGCTGTGGTTACAATTATGTTTATTGCAGTATTATTTACCATAGCTAAGATATAGGACCAACCCAGATGCCCCTCAGTAGATGAATGGATCAAGAAAATATGATACACACACACACACACACACACACACACACACACACACACACACACAATGGAATTCTATGCCTCCATCAGAGAGAATGACATCGCCCCATTTGCTAGGAAAGACACAGAAACAATTGTATTAAGTGAAATAAGCCAGGCTCATATAACCATAAGTCCCATGGTTAATCTTACTTGGAGTAACTAGTACATGGTACCATATAACCATATAAGAGGATGTTATGTGAAATTAACCCCAAGGTAGGGCACAAATGATTTTTATTCCATGAGATTCTTATCTCTATATAATCCCCCAAATAAAGTTGGAAGGGGAGCTGTCGTCCAAATACAGAGCACCACCTTTAAGGGAAAAAGCCTAAGTGACAAGGTAAGAGCCTAAGTTTAAACCATAATATCAGCACTCAAAAAAGTTGATTTCTTTTCCTTGAGGTTTTTATTAAATTGCTCGGAAAATAATCGACATTGTATTTATGTTTAGCATTACTATTAAAATCATGTTATATTTATTTATGTTATTCTTTATTTTGTTTTTTTTTAATTTAATTTAATTTTATTTGTGAACATACTGTACAGAGGGGTTACAATTACATGGGCAGGATAATGTGTACATTTCTTACCAAGCATTGCAGCCTCCTCCTTTGGTTTACCCTTCACATCCCTTCCCAGCCTCCCCCCTCCCCCCCAATCCCAATCCTTCTCCTTCCCCCCCTTTCCCTCACCCCCCCCCCGCATCGACTTTGTAAAGCTCGTTTTGGACATGACAACTTGTACTTCTCATTGTTGCAACAGGTCCACCTGTATCCTTAAACAACTGGTTTTTCCCCATCTCCTCCACAAGGTATACTGACATCAAATATAGTGAAAGCAGGGGCTATATTGTGGGGGAGGGACATACAAAGCAACAAAGAGATAATCTTATAAATGTGTTAGAAACACATGCATGAAAGAAAAAAACATTAAAATACATATCTAAGGGTTCATTTTCCTGACATCACATTATCTGACCTTTTCCGCTTGACTCATACATATACTAGTTATTGCAAATAAGGGAAACCATGGGAACTATGTTTCTTTGTGTCTGGCTTACTTCACTTAATATAATTTTTTCCAATTCTTTCGATTTCCTCACAAATGGGGCAATGTCATTCTTTCTGATGGAGGCCTAGAATTCCATTGTGTATATACACCACATTTTGTTGATCCATTCATCTACTGAAGGGCATCTGGGTTGGTTCCATACCATAGCTACGGTAAATATTTCTGCAATAAACATAGGTGTGCTTTAGTATGGTCTTGTTTGTGATCATGTGGGTAAATGCCCAAAAGTGGGATTACTGGGTCATAGGGGAGCTCTATGTGGAGCCTTTGAGGAACCTCCATACCGCTTTCCACAGTGGTTGAACAAGTTTATACTCCCACCAAAAATGTAGTAGGGTTGCCTTCTGTCCACATTCCCTCAAGCATCTGTGGTTATTAGAGTTCTTGATTATAGCCATTCTAACTGGTGTGAGGTGGTACCTCACTGTTGTTTTTATTTGCAATTCTTTTATGGCTAGATAGGTTGAACATTTCTTCATGTGTTTATTGGTCATCCTTCTTTCCTCTTCTGAGAAGTTTCTCTTTAAGTCTTTAGCCCACTAATTTAATGGGCATTTGTACCTTTGAAGATATGTTGTTGAGGGAATTCATTTTTTGATTTCCAGGTATATTTTAGATCTGAGAAACTTGTCCGTTTTATGGCTAGTGCAGATCTTCTCCCAATCCATGGGCTTTCTAGTGATCTTGCTAGCTATGTCATTTGCCATGCAGAAGCTCTGCAATTTTATGCAATCCCATTTGTCCCATTTGTCTTTGATTATATTTGTATTTCTGGGTCTCTATTAAGAAAATTTTGGCCTGGGCCAAGGAGAACTACGGATTCTCCTATTCCATCCTGTAATGTTTTCAGAGTAAAACTTCAAACTTTTAAAGTTTCAAATATTACAGGAAGATCTTTGATTCATGTTGAATGGATGTGAGTAGATTGAGCTGTTGCATACATTCGTGTGTGTGTGTGTGTGTGTGTGTGTGTGTGTGTGTGTGTGTGTGTGTGTAAGGGGGGTAATGTGTATCATTGAAATCAAGGATAAGGAACTTGGTTCCTTTTTCTGAGATATATATTATGGTGTTTCTTTGTTGGTGGTAGGCTCTGATTGCTTGCCTTTGCTGATGGGCACATTCAGGCTCAATTTTTCAATAAAATTTCTTAATTATTATTTTTTTTGGGGGGTCCGGTTGTGGGGCCTGGACTCTGGGCCTGGGCGCTGTCCCTCAGCTCTTCAGCTCAAGGCTAGCACTCTACCACTTGAGCCACAGCGCCACTTCCGGCTTTTATTAATTTTGCTTATGTGGTGCTGAGGAATCGAACCCAGGGCCTCATGCATGCAAGGCAAGCGCTCTACAACTGAGCCAACTTCTCAGCCCTCTTAATTTTTATTGAACATATAATGCTCTGATACTGTTTTGTCTTTAGTCTGCCATCTAGGATCTTCTTTTCCACTTAAATATTAACTTTCAATATGAATTTTATCTCCTGACTAATTTTCCCCTTTAATTTGCATTTTGAAATAAGAATTATAATACCTTTGATCTCTGTATTCCTGACGAAAAACCATTTTGAATTTTCTGTGTGATGTAAGAACACCTGGACAGATTTGTTAGCACCAAGACCTTAAATTTTCTTTTGTAGTTTTAGTTTCAAATAACCCTCCTCCATGTTTTTAGAATGGATAGACAAATAATTCTCACAATGCCTCACAACTTTTATCTTTCACTTTGTCTATGTTTCCTTGTCACTGCTAAATTGTTCTGGATGCCTGTATTATCTACCCCAACCCCTGCAAAGCTGTTGCTGCTACCCAATTTCCTGCCACTGCAACTCAGCAATTACAGTCACAATTATCCTTTCCCTGGTACTGCCTTTCTCTGCTACTCATTTTGCTACCCATAATTCTTAACACCATGGTTCCAGCCACCTGATCCCTGACACTCCTTTCTCTGCTACCACATTCCCAAACAAAGCAAGGCAATAGTAGGTACAGACAATCGACTTGGGTACTCCACTTGCAAGCATAATAGGACGTTATTCCTCAGGTATTTATCATGAGGGACTAACTAGTGGTGGGAAGAAAAGAGGTTACTCAGAGGGGACTAAAATCCAAGGATATCAACTTTTAACTTATTACTAGGAAAATCAGGCCATAAGGTGAAAGTTAATGAGAAAAGAAAATTTGAAAAAATATTGGGGATGATATAAATAAAAGTTTTAGCTTAATCTCTTCTACCAGTGATCTGAATGATTTTATGACATAGATATGCAACTACTTTGCATTTTAAAAAGTACATGAAGATGCACATTTATGTGGTACTTATATTAATTTATGGAATTGTTGCATATGATCATGTTAATGACACTCAATAGTTTATGCTTTATGATATGCTCATGAGTCTGCCTTTGGCAATATGAATTGAGCTCTCTAACAATAAATGGAATTTCATTGCAAATACTACAAGGATATTACTGAGGCTAATACCAAAATGAAAGCTGGAACAAGAAAACTGAACAAAGCTACAAGTTTGAAGGGAAGTGGTCAGTGGTAAGGGCTATGATAAAAGAGAAATTCTTCACCATGGAATCTTGGAAGAATACAATGTGTCTTGTTGAATTACTAGCTTTTCAAACATTCTTAGAAAGCAGAACATGATTTTTGATTCTTGCTTTTTGGAACCTCTTTAATGAGTGGTGACACAAAAAATTATTGAAATGACTGAAAATCCACTGACATGAATTATTAGATTAACATTATACTCAAAGTTGCCTTGAGATGCAGGCAGGCTGGATTCCTTTCCTATTAAATTAATGGAATAAGCTTCCTTCTGAATGGTTGGACAGTCTAAGACACTCGTTCCAAAATAAGAAAAGATACTGGAGAGAAAAAAGAGGAAGGAGAGTCAAGGCTGCTGAAATTAGCCTATATCCCATTTGGATTTTAATGGGTTGTTTCTACAAAGAATTAGAATTTTATCTTAAGATAATAATTTCAAAATGGATATGCTAAAGGATAGCTTCGAAATGTAATATTTAATGCTGTTGGATTACTTGAAGACAAAGGTTTACAGAAAACTTTAAATTCCAGAAAAACTTTAATGTACCAATAAATACCTAGAAGAAATATAATTTAAAAATTCACCTGTTCAAAGCAAATCCTGGCATGAAAGTCTGTGAATCACTTATCTCCAAACAGGAAGTGCAACTGTGGCTCAATTGGGAAAGGGCTCCCCTTGAGCTGAAGAACTCTGGGATATATTAATTTCCCGAAGCCCTGAATTCAAGGCCCTTGACTGAAAAAAAGAAATTTTAAAGAATTAAATCATTAGGGCTGGAAGAAGACACAGTGTTAGAGTGCTTGTCTTGCATGCATGAGGTCCTGGGTTCAATTCCTCAGCACCACATAAGCAGAAAAAAACTGGAAGTGACACTGTGGCTAAAGTGGTAATACGCTAGCCTTGAGCTGAACAGCTCAAGGACAGCACCCAGACACAGAGTTCAGGCCCCCCTAACAACGTCAACAACAACAACAAAAAAAAATTAAAGCATCAAACAACCTGAAGATGTTGTCCAGAATAATGAATGCAGCATTATCCGTTGACATGACTTGGTGACTTGAAACCAAGAACTGCAAAATTATTTTATACTTTCCCAGGGAGGGAGAAAGGAGGAAATGGGGGGGGGAGTGAGGTGTTTGGTGGACTTGCCTTTTGGTTCACTGACGGTTTTCTGGAGTCAAATTCAGAGAAATTCTGCTTGCAATCCTAGTTGCATGGGTAATGACGAAGCCATGTCCTGAAAGTGGTTTTGTCCTGTCCTTGGCCTGGTTCCAACCACCACTGGATAATTCAAGTCCCACTGCAGGACCAAGATGCCTTGAAGATTACTGATCCATTGGGCAGGTGGACCTAACCACAGCCAGAATAGGCAGATAATGCAATTTTGAGACCAGCACTGGAAATCTACAGCAGGCAGAGATTTTTTAAATATATTTTTATTGTAAAAATACTGTAGAGAGGGCTAAGAGTTACAGGACTAGGTAATGAATACATTTCCTATACAGCATTGTTAGCTCCTACTTTGTTTTACCCCTACCGTCCTTTCCCTCCCCACCTCTCCAACTCTTCCCTCCTCGACCCCTGCCTGATATTGTAAATTCATTTTCAACACAATAACCTGTACATCTCATTGTCACAATGGTCAACCTGCATCCCCATTTAAGCATTCTGCTATATCCCTTCTATTCCCCAAATCAATATATTATATATATTATATCAATATATTATATATATATATATATAATATATATGATAGAGAACACTGGAGTCAAATACAGTGAAAACAGGCGTTTACCGTGGGGGAATAACATACAAAAGAATCACATAGAGAATTATAAGCATATTAAAAACAAAAGAAATAAAGGAAAAACCACCAGTGTACATTTCGCTTAACATCATCTTGTGTGGTCATATGTACCTAGCCTTTGATCTTCTCTGCTTGTCCTAGACATGTGCTAATCCTTGCAAACAAAGGTAAAACAAGGTAAACCATGGGACCTATGTTTCTTTGGGTCTGGCTTACTTCACTTAATATAATTTTTACAAAGTCTTTCAATTTCCTACAAATGGGGCAATGTCATTATTTCTGATGGAAGCATAGAATTCCAGTGTGTGTTTGTGTGTGTGTGTGTGTGTGTGTGTGTGTGTGTGTGTGTATGTTTGTGTGTATGTGTGTGTATGTGTACCACATTTTCTTGAACCATTCATCTATTGAGATGCATCAGGGTTGGTTCCATATCATAGCTATGTTGAATAATACTGCAATAAACATGGTTGTGCTGGTAGGTTTGTGATCATTTGGGTAAGTGCGCAAAAGTGGGGTTGCTGGGTCACTGGGGAGCTCTATATGGAATCTTTTGAAAAATTTCCATACTGCTTTCCAAAGTGGTTAAACAAGTTTACACTCCTACAAATAATGCAGTAGGGTTCCTTTTAGCCACATCCCCACCAGCACATGTCATTATTACATTTCTTGTTTATAGCCTTTCTAACTGGAGTGAGGTGTAATCTCAATGTTTTGATTTGCATTTCTTTTATGACTAGAAAAATTGAGCATTTCTTCATGTGTCTAATGGACATTTTTTATTTCCTCTTCAAAGAAGTCTCTCTTTAAGTCTTCAGCCGACTTAGTTATTGGGCAGTTGTTTCTTTGAGGATTTGTTGGAGGGGGATTTATGATTTTGAGTCCTAAGTATATATTAGATATAAGACTTTTTCTGTTTTATGACTCATGAAGAACTTCTCCGAGTAAGTGGGCTTTTTATTGATCTTGCTATCTATGAACTTTACCTTGCAGGAGCTCTGCTGTTTCATACAATCCTATTTGTCCAACCTCTCTTTGATTTGTTTTGTTTCTGATTCACTATTAAGAATTTTTTGGCCTGTGCTAAAGAGCCCTAGAGTTTCTCTTATCCTTCATGTAATGTTTTCACGGTGTCTGCTTTTATGTTGAGGTCTTTGATTCATTTCGACTTGATCCTCATGCAGGGTGATATATATATATATATATATATATATATATATATATATATAGATCTAGCCTTAGTTTTCTACAGGTGTTTAACCAATTTTACCAGCACCATATACTGAAAAGTCTGTCTTTCTTCCTTTCTATTCTTTTAGCTCCCTTGTCAAAGATTAGGTGGCTATAGGTCAGTGGGTTTATTTCTGAGTCCTCAGTACTATATCATTGGTCCTCAGGCATGTTCTTGTGCCAATACCAAGCTGGTTTTATTACTATGTCTTTTTAGTATAGTTTGAAATTTGGAAGTGATATTGCTCCAGTGCTGTTCTTTCTGCTAAGAGTTGACGAACCTACAGCCAGCATTATACTTAATGGTGAAAAGATAAAGCCATTTCTTCTTATTCAGGAAAGAGATAAGGATGTCTGCTCTCTCCACTCCTCTCCAACTTAGTATTAGAATGCTAGCTGGGGCAATAAGGCAAGATGCAAACTTAAAGGGAATCCAAATAGGGAAAGATGAAGTAAAACATACAAGATGACCAATGGAATAGAATTGAAAACCCAGAAATGAACCTACAGTCCCATAGCCATCTAATTTTCGATAAGGGAGTTAAAAAAATACAATGGAAGAAAGACAGCCTCTTCAGTAAATGATGCTAACAATATTCATTAACTACTTGTAAAAAACTGAAGCTAGATCATTATCACCCTACACCAGAATCAATTTCAAATGGATTAAAGACCTCGGAGTCAAAGCAGACACTCTGAAAATATTACAGGATGGAATAGGAGAAACCCTAGGTCTCCTTGGGGCAGGCCAGAATTTTCTTAATAGAGACCCAGAAGCACAAAAATATTAAAAAAAGGTTGGAAAAATGGGATTGCATGCAATTGCAGAGCTTCTGCCTGGCAAAGGACATAGCTAACAAGATCAATAGAAAGCCCACGGATTGGGAGATCTTCACTAGCCATACAATGGACAAGGGTCTCATATCTAAAATATACTTAGAAATTAAAAAATTAAATCCCCCAACCACAAATCTTCAAAGAATCAACTGTCCAATAAATAAGTGTGCTAAAGACTTAAAGAGAAATTTCTCTGAAGAAGACAGAAGGATGGCCAATAAACACATAAATAGATGCTCAAACTCTCTAGCCATGAAAGAAATGCAAATCCAAACAGCATTGAAATAACACCTCACCCCAGTTATAATGGCTATAATCAAGATCTCTAATAAAAACAGATGCTGAAGGAGATGCGGACAGAAGAGAACCTTACTGCACTGTTGGTGGCAGTGTAAACTTGTTCAACCACTTTGGAAAGCAATATGGAGGTTCCTCAAAAGACTCCACATAGACCTCCCCTTTGACCCAGCAATCCCACTTTTGGGCATTGACCCAAAAGTTCACAAACAAGACCACACTAAAGCTTCCAGCACGACTATGTTTATTGCATCATTATTTACCATAGGTAAGATATGGATCCAACCCAGATGACCCTCAGTAAATGAATGGATCAAGAAAATGGGGTATATATACACAATGGAATTCTATGCCTCCCTCAGAAAGAATGACATTGCCCCATTTGTTAGGAAATAGAAAGACTTACAAAGAATTATATTAAGTGAAGTATGCCAGGTCCAAAGAAACATAGGTCCCATGGTCTCCCTTATTTACAGAAACTAGTATAAGTCTGAGTCAAGCAGAATTGGTCAGATAAGTTGATGTTAGGGAAATTAACCCTAAAATATGTATTCAAATGTTTTTTTTTCTTTTGTGGGATTATTTCTAACACATTTATTAATTTATTTCTTTGTTGCTTTGTATTTCTTCCCCCACGGTATAACCCATGCTTTCACTGTATTTGATGTTGGTATAATTTGTGGAGGGGAACGGAAAAAACAAATAGTTTAAATAGGGATACAGGTGGACCCCTTGCAACAATGAGATGTACAAGTCGTTATATCGAAAACGAACTTTACAACTTTGGTTGTGGGGGCAAGGGGGGAGGATGGGAAGGGATGGGAAGGGGAAACAAATTAGGAAGCTACAACGCTTCAGAAGAAATGTACGTATTTTCTTGCCCAGGTAATTTTAATCGCTCTGTACAATTTTTTCACAATAAAAAATAATAAATTTAAAAATAGAAAAAAGGAGAAAAAAATGAAAATGACATGATGTTTTATTTAATGGACCTCATGGACTCCACTCCCAAGTTACGTGAGCTGATCAGAAACTTTGACCAACTAGAACAATAAAATATTGTCTCAATAAAACCAAACAAGAAAGGAATATAAAATAAACCAGAAAGTAATACACAGGTGGAAATTTGGGCTAATTTTATTATTATGTTTTGAGAAGTCAAGTTTCCTATAGAAATGCAACTCATATATAATCCTCAGTTGTGTTTTAAATGTTGTCTTAATTATAGAACATTTCTAGATGCAAAAGAGCTCATGGTTCCCAACCAAAAATTTGAAAAAGTAAGTATCATTCTGTTAGAGTCCCAAGAAATGATGAAGGATTACAAAAGTTTAAGCCTGATGAAATGGGAAAGTTCATTTAATGTAGGACTTTGTAGACCTGGCTAAATTAGAATTCAGATTTAAAATAGATACTTTTTGTTTATAATTTAATATTCTATAGGATACTACAATATTCTTTTCAAATAAAAGATTTAATTTACAAATTCCCTAATAAATCTGGTATTCTAATTGACTAGAATATTCTTTCAAGTGAGGTATAATAAAAACTTAGTTAATAGATAATTCCACCAGTTCATGTGTAAGATGTTAATGTAAATAATCTAGACAAATTGTCAACAAATTGATGATATTAATTTATAAATATAGAAAAGGAGCCATCTTTTGAGACTTTGGTGTAACGTGGTATGAAGAGAGTAATTGTGTGACATCTTTTTTTTTTCTACCTATACATAACACAGGAAGAAATTTCCTTAATTATGTACCTCTGTATACAATGAGAAAAATGGTACATTTGAGGTTTGTTTTTATTTTGTTTTTGTTTGGTTTGTCCTAGGCTTAACCTCAGGGCTTGGGCACTGTCCCTGATCCTGTTTTTGCTCAAGGCTACTGCACTACCACTTGAACATCAGTGCCACTTGGGTCTGGCTTTTCATTATGAGTTTATTGGAGATAAGAGTATAAGGAACCTTCCTGTCTGGGTGTGCTTTCAACCATATTTTTCAAATCTTAATATGAAGATATACAGATCTCCTGATTATCTATGATAGATAAAATATATAATAAAATATATATAATAAAAATAAATAATATTTGCAAGTGTTCTGATCTCAAGAACACCACTGCGGAGAAAATGATGTAGCAAAGTGTAGTGTAGTATTCTTTCCACAATAAGAATGGCATCACATTAGCAGAAGTGTAATATTTTTTGACAATAGTCATAAAGTTGTCATGATGTGAATTTAGGGAATTTTAACGTGCACCTTACCAGTTGGAAATTGTTGGGCTAGGATGACTTTATGGCATAAAACCTTGGGATTGAATGTCATAGAAATAGTAGCTTACGCTGATAAACTAATGTTTACTCTTAAGGAATTAATTATTATAGATTTCATAGTTTTAACCTCAACCAGAACGTGTCTTTTTTTTTCTGTTGACTTTTAAATATGTAGCACCTCATTGGAAACTGCATCAATTGCTGAATTAATTAAAATGCAAACAGGTACTGTTTTGAATGTCTCTGGTATGGCATGTTCAGAATTTGAATATGAGTAGTTAGTAGTCGTAGAATGTTGAGGAACAGATATATTCAGTCCTCTTAACAATTAGTCAGTTTTCAAAGTTAGGAGTTTCCATAGAATTGAACTGTTTTCTGTTTTAGTAAAAGACAATACTAAAATAATATTTTTTTCAAAATAATGGCAACTACATTCTGAAAATATTGTATAGTTTGATAACATTCCAGTTGATGTCCCTCTGATAAAGAAAGAGGTCATTTAAATTAGCATGCAAAATGTTCATTTTTTTTTAAAGGTAATACACATAAAATAATATTTACTGTACCAGTACAGTAAAATTATATTTTATGCAGCTCATTTTAACATAATTTTATTGTCAAGCTGATATATAGAAGGGGTTGCGGTAATTGTTAGGTAGTGGATACATAACGTCAAAATTTTTACCCCCTCCTTCATTTTTCTCACACTTTTCCTTCACCCCAATATTCCTCACAAGTTGCAATGTAAATTTCTAACATATTGTCTTGTGAATATTGCTATTGCATTGGTTTGCCTTTTGTCCTTTGTCTTGCCATTTTATTGTTCTGCTTCCCTTGCCAAATGAAGATAAATGTATATACAATACACAGGATAGTGAAATTAAATACAACAGTGGACAAACCATAGAGGAAAACACAAAAGAAAAAAGAAATCACATAGTACATTAAAAACAACAACCACAAAAAAACCTCTCTTTCCATAGCTAGGAGTTTATTTTGCTCAACATCATTTTATGCGGTCATTTATAGATAGCTATTGAGCCATTTTGCTCATCTGCTAGGACTATCCTAGATATTTCCTAGTTATTACAAATGGGGGAAACCATGGAATCTGTTTCTTTTTTCTTGCTTATTTTTCTTAGTAGGATTTTTCCAAGTCTTTCCATTTCCTTATGAATTGGAAGCATAGAATTCCTCTGTACATATATAAACCACATTTTGTTAATTCGTTCATCTACTGAGTGGTATTTTGTTTTAAAACATGATTGTATGTAAGTATCTCTTAAGGCCATTCAAAAATGAGAGATGCCAACTCAACAGACATACTAATATGATTTCTAAGTAAGATAGTATTTTATGTTGGTACAAGTGTTGAGATATCTTGCACTAAATTAGGCAAGAAGATATCATATAGGATTAAAATGATAGTGACAAAATATTCCCTTGAGAAAGATATAGGAGGCTGCCAAAAGTATGAAGTAGTTCAGATAATTTTGAAGAATTCAGAAATGCAAGCTCAATTATATCTCTTTAAATAATAATTATGTAAGTGGAAGGGGAAAAGAAAGGTAAGAGAAGAAAATAACTGACAGCAGATCATTGTCCCAAGTTAGAGTAGGAAAAGACATAATCTATAACTTCCAAATTAAAGAGAGACCAATATAATACGTACACTTAATTTAGGTACATGCAAAGTATTTACTTGGCTTTTCCCTACTTAAATGCTCCAAAATAAATGAAAACTTAAAAGAAAATTTATGTGATTGTCATTGCTTCAACTTGAACACTAACTGTGATCAGCCCTCTTTTCCTCACTTTGCACTTGGAAAATAGTCCCTAAGTTGATGATGTTGTGGCTGATTAGAGTCAGAGTTAGGGGCTTATACTTGTACAATTATCCCAAAATAGTTTAAAACAGTTTTCTCCCAAGATATCCAACTACATTTTCTGAAACTATACATTGAACACACCCTCACACCTGAGCACATTATTTGAAATTATACTTCAGCTTTTCTTGGCACATTCTCCTTTGTGTCTTTGTCTTCTTTGCACATTCCTTTTGAGTTCATAGTTGCTCTATTTCCATTTCATCTGTACAAACTGCTAAGAACATTGTTCAACTACCACTTCTTGTTTGCACACGCCCAGTCTATGTATGAAAGTACTTTGTCCATGTTCAGCAATAGGGTAATACTCACTCTCTGAGGAGAAAAGTTCCACAATATAACCCTATGCCCACATTAGAGCATGTAGAATTTAAAGCATTTTGAGAGAACAGTGATATTAGAATTGAAAGGCTCCTTAGGGACATTTTCTTGGAGCTCATTAGTTTATGCAGGAGAAATATAAATATCCACAAAATTTGGAGCTAATTAGTACGTACCCAAATTAACATTAGATTCTAGATGTTGTGTTAATACAAGTCACGATTGTATTATTGTTACATCTGAAAACTTCACAACTTGACAATGTGTATGTGAAAATGAAAGAAAGGCATTAAAGCAAAATGTCTTATCTTTTTAGGCATTTAATCCTAGTGGTGAGTGTAATGTCTGAATTTTTCCATTCAATATAAGCTTGAAGTTTATAAGAACATTTTTCTACATATAACAATTTGTGTCAGGTTGATTGACAGGGTTATTTCAGCATGGAGATATACCTAAGAAGAATTAGATTTCAATAGAGTATTTGGCGGTTATGATTTGTTAAAGTCTATTGAGGCATTTTCTGTTCTAAAGAAGAATCAATTCAAGGAGTCTTCAGTCACATCAGTAAAACTGTATATTTAATCTAATACTTGGTGTTACTTGTCCTACATTTATAATGAGTAGGCTGATAAATATATTTCAATAAAATCCCAAACTGATATGGATAGATGGGTCACTAATTGGAACTGTAGGACAAATTAGGCTTGTCTGTGCTGTAGTTCAATCTATAATCTCCTGGCTAAATAAAGTTTTCAAAATTGTTCACAGAATACCTCTAAGAAAAGTTCATGACAGTTATATCTGTATAATATTTTTAAGGTCAGGGTTAAAGCATTTGTTCCCAACATTTAAAATCAATAGGATCTGTTGAATTAATGGATCCAGAATTTTATGTCTTCACATTCATATCTCAACATTTTATCAATATGACTTTCACCAAAACACTGTTCTTATTGAACTTGTCTATGTCCTCTTACTTTTCAAATCGAAATAGATTTCCTTCAATATCTTCCTGAAAATTCTTTCATTCCTTTTCTTCTGTAAATCTGTGTTTATTAATTTTTTGTTACCTTATTTATCTCTTTCCTCCAATCTTATCCACACTCGTGCTGACATTATTCACACTTTCGTCAGAACTTTCCTTTTCCTCTTCCCTTTAATAATTTCCCTGATTTTATTATTATTTTTTATATTCATGTTCGTGGATATTTTGATGATGTTCAAACAGAACTATCTTTGCATCTGTTTAACATAAACCTTAGAAGTAGCAGAGAGTTTTTTCCTTCTAAATCCATCTTTTCCACCTGAAGCCCTTATCACCAAGAATGTAACTAACACAGTTAGGAGACCGAGATGTGGAAACATTTTAGATTTCCTTTTACCCTACCTCCATCCATTAGATAAGATGAATGATCAAGATTTTTGTGCCCCTGAAACCAGCCTGTTACAAATACTCATCACCAGTCATTCAGTCCTAAAACAACTGTTTACAAAGTATGCATTTTTCCCCATGGTCTTTTCATATTGGTCCTCTCCATCAACCAATGACTCTCCTTGTAAGCACACAGGGTGAAGAACTCAGACAAAAATTCTAGTACCATTATTTAATCACAACATCGACTTTTGGTCTTGCATTGCTCATCTGTAAATGGATGTAATCTGCCAGAAATATTGAAGAATATATTTGTTGATTTCTAGAGCAAGGAAAAAGAAAGCAAACAGTCCTTACATTTTCTACCTTAGCTTACAAATAAGGAAAGTGTCAAATTCAGTTTGTTGGTATAAAGTCAGAAATAGTTTCATGCAGAAATAAAAATAAATTTTAACTCCTGGCTCTACAGCTTGAGTCATTTTATGGTAACTGGATATATGTAAGTGTTATTATGTAAATTGTGTCATGTATTTACAGCTCTAATGAAGAACATACTCTTAATATATCATTGTAAAACATTAGTTATTGAATAGTATCTATATGAGAATGTTATTTGAACTAATCACTCTAAGTTGAAACCTACATCTTAGTCCATCAAAATATGGAAATAAATGATTTTATTTATAAGGAAATAATAACACCAATTACAGTGAATATACATTAGAAAGACTACCTGTTTATGTGATTTTATTTCTTGTTATTGAAACTCTCCTGTTTTTATTCTGTTTGTTTTTTTTTTTTGGTTCGTCATGGGGACTGGACTCTTGGCCTGGCACTGTCCCTCAGCTCTTCAGCTCAATGCACACTACCACTTGAGCCACGGTGCCACTTCCCGCTTTTTCTGCTTATTTGGTGCTGAGGAATGAAACCCAGAGCCTCATGTAGGCAATGCCAGCACTCTGCCACCGAGCCACCTTCCCAGCCTTCCTCTTGTTATTGTTATTGTATGTAATCCAACGATGTTTATAACTGTATTCAATGTTGGAAATTTAGCTTCAAAGTTATCTAAAGTTTTTATTTTTCCTTTTCAATCACAACATCGTCATTATCAGGCTACACTGTGGTCATCATCCTCTCCACCCAAATTATTATTAGCATCATAAGTGCTAATTATTGAATGTCGGATATCTGTCTATGATTTTACTATTATTTGTCTTTTGATTAATAATTTTAATGTTACCGCTGTGCATGCATCCATATTGAAATTTAGAACAAATAAACAAAAAAACTAAACCATATCAGGTAGCTTGACTATATGCTTATAACAAATTATAGAATAGATTTTTTGAAGCATTGCAAATTCCTAATGAGTATGAATTAACTTCATCTCTCTCCTTAACAACAAACAAATATTAAAGAGTTTGGGCAGAACCTTTTAAAGTAATATACTGTAAATATTCCTACAATATCATGTGTATATCTAAAATTCTCTTGAAAGTAATAAACTCTACTTTCTATTGAAATATAGTTATTTTATTCTAGGATACTTTTAGCAAAATAGACTGTATATCTTTGAAATGAAAAAGGTCAAAAATAGTAACATAAAAGTTTTAGAGGGAGTCTGTCATATATATGTATGTATATATGTATATATATATATAAATATTATGAGTAGAATAGTACATTTTTAGACATTATTTGTCCTCAGAAATATATACATATATCTAAATTTATTTGCAGAATGATATACATCATAGTGAAACAAACATCTTAAAACATATTTAAAATTAAAAAAACAAAACTTCGTGAAACCAAGTGCTGGTAACTCACCCTTATAATACGAACTATTCTGGGTGCTGAGATCTTAGAATTGTTTTTGAAACTAGCCCAGACAGAAAAGTACTTCTTAGATTCTTATCTCCCAATTAACCAATAAAAACAGGAATTAGTTCTTTTCCTCGAGTTGTGGAGTGCTGTCTTTGAGCATAAAAAGGCTTGGGACAATGCTCAGGCCTTGCAAAAAACACCCACAACAACAAATTGTATCACATTAATTTGACAAAAGCATCTTTTAACTGCTGTGAACATTTCTTAGAAACATGAATACATACCCCTGGAAAATATTAAGTAAAAAGTATAGAACATTTACTTCTATGTTAAAGACATGACTATTTAGATTGTTTAAGAAATTTAAGTAATGATTAGAAGTTAAGAATAATGACAGGTAGGTCATATATTGGGACTGGTTTTTTTATTCTCTTTTACAATAGAAATAAAATGATATTTATAATGATTATATAAAAATACTCTTGGTTGGTATTTGAATTATCATAAGTGATAAATATTTTAAAATGATTTCCAAAGCAAAGGAGTATCAATTCTTTTGTAATTTCAAAACAATTAAGAAAATGATTTCAAGGCTGTTTCACTCTAAGTCTATATTTGTTTTCTTGTTCTAGTTTTCATATGTTAGTAGACTTTAAAATTCTAAAAATTTAATGGATATTGGCATTCAGGAACATATTCACATACACTAATATTGGAGTCCCATAAGTGGAATTGTTTTATTTCATTTGTTACTTTCACAAATGAATCAAGATGATTGTGTATTTTGTTATTTTCACTGCTTTTAGCTCTTATCTTGAGAATACGTTTTTCCTAGCAAAGTAGAGATAAGCAATTGGATTGAGCAAGTAACATATAACTTTCATAAAATGCAGATGCATAGATTTGTGTCTTCTGTCATTTGCTAAAAGTTTCTTCCAGAAAAGTTTCTCAATTAATAGAAGTTTTTCCCCTTCCCCTCCACAAATTATACCGACATCAAATACAGTGAAAGCAGGGGTTATACTGAGGGGGAGGGAAATACAAAGCAACAAAGAAATAATCTTATAAATGTGTTAGAAACAATCGCATGAAAGAAAAAAAAAACATTTGAATACATATCTTAGGCTTCATTTCCCGACCATCCCATTATCTGACATTTTCTGCTAGACTCAGACATATACTTGATATTGCAAATAAGGGAAACCATGGGAAAAAATAGGGATACAGGTGGACTCATTGCAACAATGAGATGTACAAGTCATTACGTCAAAAAATGAACTTTACAACTTTGGTTGGGGGGGTTAGCGGGGAGGATTGGGTGGGACGGCGGAGGAGGATGGGAAGGGATGGGAAGGAGAAACAAAGGAGGAGGCTACAATGCTTGATATGAAATGTACTCATTTTCTTGCCCATGTAATTGTAAGCCCTCTGTACAGTATTTTCACAATAAAAAAATAAAAATAATAAAAAAATTACTTAGAAATGATGCATAATTCCTAGGTATTCCAGTTTTCACATGTAGTTTTGCCTTGAGTTATCTCTGTATAAACTCAAACGGACAAAATACCCTCAAAATAAACAGAAATCACATCTTTGTTTTAAATGCAGTAGTTTACAACGAGTTTTTAGCCAACACCAAAAACATCTTTTTAGCTATTCTGCATTTTGGATGAAAAAGTTTTAACAATAGTTTTTTTTCTGACATGCAATTCACTTACAATATATTATCTCCTTTTATTGTATATATTTTAGTGCTTTGGAAGTGAATTGTACCTTCATAGGTTTTCAAAGCCAAATTTTCACAAACTTGCATTTCTTCAAAGAGAAATGCTGTGAATTTTAGAAGAGACATTAAAATAGATATAAAATTCAGTTACAGGAATTTGCCCAGCATACATCCTGTATAGTGTGTCTTTTCAAAATTTGTTTTTGGGGATCGTTTCCAGGGACTCACACATAATATTCAAGTTCACTGTCAATTAACTACATTCTCTGTCCAAAAAAGTTTTTAACTTCTGATTAATACAGTCATGGAAGTGTAATGCCGGGATCCTATACAATTCTCTTTCACCTTTTGAGGACTTGAAAATTGTTTGCTAAAATGGTTGCAGTATTATACAAATCGATCACTACAAGAAGTATATGAATTTCTCCACAAGTTTATTACTATATTTTGCGTCCTCTTTTTATATCATGGTCATACTAGTGAGTTTTCTTTTTATCATTTCTTAGACACTAAAGAGGAGCTTATTTCATATGCTCCTCCTATTGACTATTAATTTACATATGTTATTTAAAGAAATATCCTATTCAGGAAAAAATTTATATAGTAGAAGATATAAAAATACTTAAGGTTCAGAATCATTGTAGCATTAACATTGTAGCATTAACAAATATGTGCCCTCTGTTGGATATGTTTTTATTTCTGTTATAGTGTCCCTTGAATTATGAAAGGTTATCACATGATATAATCCAGTTCTTGCTTTTCTTTAGCTACTAATATTTTCCATGTCAAATTTTTAGAAACCTTTACTGATTAATGTCGTGAATTTTTACATTTATGTTTTATAGGGTTTTACATCTCAGATTTAGTTTGATAATCATTCTTTATAAGGTTTGAGGTAGGCCAGGTGCTGGTGGCTCACGCCTGTAATCCTAGCTACACAGGAGGCTGAGATCTAAGGATCGTGGTTTAAAGCCAGCCAAGGCAGGAAAGTCCATAACACTCATATCTCCAATAAACCACTAGAAAACCGGAAGTTTTGCTGTTGCTCAAGCGGTACAGTGTTCACCTTGAGCCGAAGAGCACATGGACAGTGCCTAAGCCCAGAGTTCAAACTCCATGACTGACATACAAACAAACAAACAAAGGATTGAGGTAGTAGTCTAAGATCATTCTTTAAATCTAGATAGACAATAGTGCCAATACAACCATTTAAGATTCTGTTTTTATTTCATAAATTCATAGCATCCTTTTCAAAATCTGTGGACCATAAAACCAAGAATTTATTTTTGACAAATCTGTTATCTTCTTCTATGTGTCTGTTCTTATAGTAGAACTATGTTGTCTTCACTACTAAACATGGTAATACTATTCAAAGCTAGTATGAAGGCTCAAGCTACACCATTTTACAAGATTGCCCTGACTGACCTGTATTCCTTGAATTTACATAGGAGATTATTGAGCAGGTGGACCAACATTCTACAGAGATATCTAAATATTTGATAGTCACTCATATTTCGCCCCTTGTGAAAATACAAACCCCTGATTTTATATATAGAAAATGTATTTAGAGACTGTTCAATGCAACTAAAATTAACTTAGAAATGAGTTAAGATTTAGATAACAGTACAGCATAATAAACCTGAATGATAACGACTTGATCTGTACTGCCGAAGAGAATGGGAGGGGGAAGAATGGTGGACCACATAGGAGCTGTAGGTCATTGGTATTGTTTCAAAAAAACAGAAAGACTTCAGAGAAGAGAAGGAGAAAAATAAAGTGTCCTGAATCTAGTTTCTTTGCAATCCACCTGATAGATTGGACTGAAAGTCAGATAACATGGGAAAAATAAAATTAAAAAAAAAAGCATTGTATAGAGCTGTTACAATTTAAAGAAGTAATAGGAATATAATTAATTTCCAAAGAAATAAGAGAAAGAATAACAATAACAATTGCTAACGTGGATAGAAGATGGATCACATTTTATCATATATAATTTTGGAAAAACATGCTAGAAATGAAAACTTAAAAGTCATAATTTAAAATACAATTTTTATTATAACTAGATAGTATAGCTCAGTGGTAAATCATTGGCCTAACATATGTGAGCAATTGTGTGATCTCCCAAGCATTACAAAGTACACACAAATGCACACACACACAAAACCCACATAAATATACACACAGACACACCACATACACACATTTGTTATTATCATATTAAACAGAGGAAATTATCACACATAGTAAAAGTATTTTAATATATGAAATCATAATATTGCTCATATTATTCAAAAATTTAGGAGAAATAAAATAGTCACAAGATACTTGGATTCTTATAGATTAATTAAATTGAAAATTAAAAAATGAAAGACATGAGAACTTTGCAAACAAGTTTTAAATAGTGAACATTTTGAATTATGTGTCCTTTTATTTTGACAAAAGATTGATCTTACTGGTGTTTTAACTCAAGATTTAGAATATGATAACCATGTGTTCTATATCTTGCTAGGGATGGCTATATCTCTAATCATTTCACTCTGGTAATTTTATGATAAGGTCTCATATTTTTTCAGTCTTTCCCGAATCACAAACCCTATTTACACTTCCCTCCATAGTTAGAAAATGGAAACTAGAAACAATATGCCCAGCTCAAACAGTTTTTTTTTAAAATTCAAGTACAAATATTTCCAAAAACTGAACATGTAATGAAGCCTTTTTTAATAAAGTATGTGCTTCTTGAAAATACAGTATTTGTTACCTGGACAAATATGTTTAGAACTATAATAAAATAAATTTATTTAAATTCACCAATCATATAAAATTTAAGAAAATAATTTTTAAATATTCACATGTTAACTATTTTGAAAGCAAAAATATATGTCTGAATCATTTACATGTGTTAAAATTATGCAAAACTAAATTAACTAATCCTACAACTCTGAAAAAAGAATTACCCTAAAGAAACAAGACAAAATAAGTTCAAAATTTGAAATTTGGAAAATAAAATGAAGTGTACTCTTTAGTTGACATAAATAACTGTAAACCCTCTGTATATCAATTTTATAATAAAAAATGAATGAACAAAGTAAGAAAATTACACATTGGTCAATAGCGACAGGAAAAGTATCAGTAGTTTTTTTTGAGTGTGCAAAAAATCAATGTAAGGGATAACAATGTTCCTTCCATAATAAATGTACTCATTTCCTTACTTATGTAACTATCCCTTCTGTACATTACCTTTACAATAAAATTAAATTGAAATTAAAAATAAACTAAATAATATACCAATAAAGAATTCGTAGAGAGTTAGGAAGGTGGCTCAGTGGCAGAGCTCTTGCTTTGCATGCTTGAGGCGCTGGGTTCACTTCCTCAGCATCACATAAACAGAAAAAAAAAGCCAGAAGTGGCGCTGTGGCTCAAGTGGTCAAGTGCTAGCCTTGAACTACCCTTGAGGAACAGCGCCCAGGCCCGGAGTTCAGGTTCCACGACTGGACCCCCCCCCCAAAATACAAAAAAAAACAGAATTACTAGAAGCCATTGGTTAAAAACTTTTTAGAAAACTGCCCTATGTACCCAAGTAATATAATATGATGATACTATTTAAATACTTCAATTCAGCAGAGAAGCCAAAAGTTTAAAAACTGGTATAAAGTAAAGTAATAAATCAGAATATATTACTATTAATAATAATCATAAGATGAATTTATAGTGGTAGTCAAATAGGTAAGAAATGAGGCAATTTGCCATTCGTTTGCACTTAATAAGTGAGAAAGAATTTTCTAGGTCTTTTTAAATATATAATATGTTTAATGAAGAAACTATTCTGTCACATATAATAATCAGATGAAGGTGATATTAGAACAAAGAGCAGATTGTACTAAGTGTTGGATGTTAATGTATATACTTATTTTTGTTGTGGGAAATTGTGTTCAACTTGGTGTATTGTTTTTGTTAGACTGGTGTCATATCAGTGGTTAATTTTAGGATAGGGGTTCCCTTTCCACAAGAACATGCACCTGATCTGTCTTTTTAGCCTTCCCATTATCAATGGCATAACAGTTGCACACCAACTTGTCTAAATTCCTACCTTGGCTGGCCCGGATTCTGCAGTCCTTCCAATCTTAACCTGTAGATAATGCAGGATGGTGGAAATAATCAAATGCACCCAGCAATAGATTGAGAAGGAAATCCACTAAACTTTTGGCCTGGGTTCTGTTCTCAAGCCTCCTCAATAGTTAAGAGTTCAGATGGGAGCCCCTGGTGCCAAGCAGTAAGAGTATTTTTTAAAGCAACTAGACATATATATGACTTAGCCATGTGAACACTTCAGGACAAGAATAAAAGAGCAGTGAAGCATAGTGGACAGGCCGAATTTTAACTAGCTACTTAGAGGCTGAAGAAGCTTAGCTAGCTATTCAGGAGTCTGAGATCTGAAGACCACTGTTCCAAGCCAGTCCAATCATGAAAATACATGCGATTATCTCCAAAAAAACAGAAGTGGAACGATGGCTCAAGTGGTAAACCACTATCCTTGATCACAGAAGCTTAGGGAGAGTGCCCAGGCACTATCAAGCCTCAGGAATGATGAATGAATGAATTAGCATTTGCACATGCGAGTGTGTTTATATGCGTGCATGTGTACACACACATTCTCTCTCTCTCACACACACACATACACAGAAATGAGTATTTCAATGCGAAGTTCTTTTTTCTTTACCTTGCTGTAATCTATTACCCTGTATTAGTTTACAAATTAACAAAATCAGCTAAGCACCTATTTACATACAACTCATCATGTTTCTCTAAAGTCAACTCTCATTTTGGAAGCATGCTGGTCCCAAACTATTTTTCCCCATATTTCTGTAGCATTCCTACTACAAATTGTGCTGATATGATGTCTAAAAGTTATTATTCTTCTACAGGATCCACGGGTCCTAGGATCCCAGGTCCCATTTATCTGCATCATCAGAAAACTAAGGCAAGAGTTCTCACCTAGGCCCATGCAACATACCAACAGAAAGTAATTGAAGACCCATCTCAATTTTTCATTTCTTATATTTCAGGGCCCCAATTCCTTGTAATGCAGGAATTAGCAGTAAGCAATTGTGAAATTCCAGGCAACTTAAAATACAGAATGAGATCCAAAATGTTAAAGTACAGTAACGCAAACTTTCAATTTTCAGATGACCATCCCATATGAGTGAACATGCCCAAAAATGTCACAAGATTTGTTATTTGTAATACCCCTCTCCTAATGATTAATGAATGATTTGTCCAGCATCAGCAGGCCAAAACATAGTACCTAGAATGATAGATCCATAATTGGTCTACCAATGCTAGGAATCCTTGACATAGAGGTCAAATATAATTCAGAAAAAACATTAATTGAGAAGATCCTTAGTACTTCAAAACACTGGTACTTCAATAAAACTTGGTTCTGTAGTATAAAAATGTTGTCATTCTCAAACACATGATAACCTACATTTAATCTCCTGAATGTATATTCCTTTTCAAATAAACTTTTTAAAATCACATTTGAAAAAATAACACTTTACACGTAGATGATATTTAATGACGTTACTAGATTTTCAAGTGTAGGGAGCAAGTTACAATAGACTTGATTTATTTACCCAGCACTGATGCCAAACAGGTTCAACCATTCATTAAAGTGTAGAAATAGTTCCCCCCACCATTTGTGTTTTTCAGTAGGTGCCTTCGAAAATTTGTTAAATAGATCAGCTTCCCATATTTCAAACCAAAACATTAGCTAATAAAGTAAATTTCATCACATAATAAGTACATTTTAAAAAGTCATGAATAGTTGCCTTATCATATGGTGTTTTATTTTTTCCTATCGTTCTATCATACTAAGAAATATGACTTTAATTCTTGAATATGGGTACTCATCAGATATTTGACAAACATAAAATCTGTCTTCTTTCTCTATCATATTCCTCTACAGTAGTAAATTTTAGTTTTCTTCTTTTTCCAAAACTTATAGGTAGTAGAAAATATTATCCCATGTAAAATAAAATAATCACAAACCATTGTACAAAGACATTTATAAAACTGGTAGTTAGGAATCCATTCTAAGCCTTTTTTAAACTTTCTTGTTGACTACAGATTAATCTTCCAAATGGAGGTGAATAAAATCATGTCTAGGTGCTTCATGTCTGCAATCTTGCAAAATGTTAATTCAGATGAATGAATTATGGAAATGTAAGCTGACATCATTTCAAGTATATGCAGGATATAAACTACATGGAATGTATATAAACCTTTCAAAGTAGTAGCAGACAGTTTAACAGAATGACTATCAGGAAGTTGAAACCAGAGAGAAATAATAGTAAAGACATAGAATTAATGAAAATGGAACAAGGAGCAAGCACAGCTAGAATACTCAATGTACACATGTGAGAAAGGACGTGGTAAATCGGAAATTAATCTTGTCGAAGGGATTGGTTGAGAATGATAGAAGGAGTGACTCTGATCCCTGAACATTGGACAATTAGATGGACATATTTAATTGTAACACACTTGCACAACCTTTTTAAATTCAGTGAAAAACACAACTAAAAAACAAAAACACACAAAAAGCACAACGAAACAGCGATCTCTATAGAGTATGATTATGACCTCTCAAAATTTTAAATAGTTAATGAAGGACAATCTTTGGAAAAGCATACAAAATTGTTTTAAGTGGGCAGTTTGGGGTAGAGGAGAATTTTTAATAGATTTAAATAGATTGTCTAAGGTTATAAATCACCTACATCTGCTGCAAATATTTTCTTCTGGGAATTCTCTTGGTCTGAACTGGATACTCCAGTCCTCAGCCACCCTTGATAGCTTGTGAAGATAGAATGGAAGAAACAAGATCAAGAACCCATTACTCCACTGGAAAGAAAACAGTCCTTTATGTTTTCTCTCATTTCTCTTGACTACTTTTATTCATAATTTTAAGTCAAGTGATTTTGAATTATATTTTTCCTTCTTTGTTCAAAGTAATTTACTAAATATTATTTACCATTTTTTTCTTTTTAAAAATTAGTTATTGCGAACATACTGTACAGAGGGGTTACAATTACATGGGCAAGATAATGAGTACATTTCTTACCAAGCATTGCAGCCTCCTCCTTTGTTTACCCTTCACGTCCCTTCCCAGCCTCCCCCCGTCCCCACCCCATCCTTGCCCCCCCACAGAAGCTGTAGAATTCGTTTTCAACATGACAACTTGTACTTCTCATTGTTGCAACGGGTCCACCTGTATCCTTAAACAACTTATTTTTCCCCTTCTAATCCAGAAATTATACCGACATCAAATATAGTGAAAGCAGGGTTATACTGTGGAGGAGGGACATACAAAGCAACAAAGAGATAATCTTATAAATGAGTTAAAAAAAGAATGAAAGAAAAAAAAACATTTAAACATATCTAAGGGTTTATTTTCCTAACATCACATTATCTGACCTTTTCTGCTTGACTCATACATACACTGGATATTGCAAATAAGGGAAACCATGGTACCTATGTTTCTTTGGACTTGGCTTACTTCAATTAATATAATTTTTTCCAAGCCTTTCCATTTCCTAACAATTGGGGCAAGGTCATTTTTTCTGATGGAGGCATAGAATTCCATTGTGTATATATACCACATTTTCTTGATACATTCATCTACTGAGGGGCATCTGGGTTGGTTCCATATCTTAGCTATGGTAGATAATGCTGCAATAAACATAGTTGTGCTGGTAGCTTCAGTGTGATCTTGTTTGTAATCATTTGGGTAAATGCCCAAAAGTGGGATTGCTGGGTCATAGGGGAGCTCTATGTGTAGTCTTTTGAGGAATCTCCGTACTGCTTTCCAAAGTTGTTGAACAAGTTTACACTCCCCCCAACAATGAAGTGAGTTTCCCTTCTGTCCACATCCCTTCCAGCATCTGTTGTTTTTAGAGTTCTTAATTTTTGACATTCTAACTGGTGTGAGGTGATATCTCAATGTTGTTTTGATTTGCATTTCTTTTATGGCTAGGGAGGTTGAGCATTTCTTCATGTTCTACTGGCCATCCTTCTTTCTTCTTCAGAGAAGTTTCTCTTTAAGTCATTAGCCCACTTATTTATTGGGCAGTTGTTTCTTTGAGGATTTGTTGTTGAGGGATTTAATTTTTTGAGTTCCAAGTATATTTTAGATATGAGACCCTTGTCCGTTGAATGGCTAGTGAAGATCTTCTCCCAATCCGAGGGTTTTCTATTTATCTTGCTAGCTATGTCCTTTGCCATGCAGAAGCTTTGCAACTTCATGCAGTCCCATTTGTCCAACTCTTCTTTGATTTGTTGTGTTTCTGAGTCTCTATTAAGAAAATGTTGGGCTGGGCCAAGGAGACCTAGGGTTTCTCCTATTCCATCCTATAATGTTTTCAGAGTGTCTCCTTTGACTCCGAGGTCTTTGATCCATTTGGAGTTGATTCTGGTGCAGGGTGATATATAAGGATCTAGCTTTAGTTTTCTACATGTAGTTAACCAATTTTGCCAGCACCATTTATTGAAGAGGCTGTCTTTCTTCCATTCTATTTTTTTAGCTCCCTTATCGAAGATTGCATGGCTATAGTACTGTAGATTCATTTCTGAGTATTCAATTCTATTCCATTGGTCCTGAGGTCTGTTCTTGTGCCAGTACCAAGCTGTTTTGATTACTATTATTTGCCATTTTTTTCTACCATGCTGGTTACTTGTCCAACTGTGCCCATTAAACTTCCCCCTCTCAGGTGGTAGGCACGGAAACCCAGCATCAATGTTAATGAGGACAATCTCTAATGTAAAACTTTGTCTCCAAAATACCAGTCCAGGAAGCTGTGATCACAAATATATAGCTATCTTTTTTCTTTTTACTTTTACCTTGAAAGTCTTCTTGTGTCTAAAGTGACCTCAAAAATAAGTACTCCACCACTTTTTGTCACAATCACTTCTAACCTCAAAGATATATTTTGCTAACAAGATGCTTAGATGAAACAGAAGAATACTCCACTTTTATCTTCTCTCTTAAGACTCTCCTTAGATACCATATCAGGATCAGTGAAGTTATTCTTTCCAAAACTATTTCAATAGATTATCTTTCTCTTTGTCTTGCATTTGCTCCGCAAGATGTATGGAAAAGAACATGGTTAAATCATCCATACCTTGGATGGCAGTGTCTGTTACAAAAGGACAATGCTCCTATGTCCTATTTCTCTGTCCTCCTCTTAGCTCTTGCCTGATTTCCAACTAATCACAGATCCTTGGCTTCAAGTCTAGTGAAGGTGAAGGACTATAAGGCCTTCTCCACTGCTACATCTTCATGGTTTCTCTTTTAAAACTCTTTTATTTGGATGTGGAATTTATTTTCACGTCTTCATTCAATCCGTTCTAAATTGTAGTGAGATAAATAGGCTTTGTAAAATTACTTTAGGTAGCAAAAATATTATGGCAATGTATATAAAAAACTTTGGCCTCCCTCCACTGCTAAAGCCAATATGCTTAGCTTGGAATTCTAAGAACGCGTTTTCTTGCCTTTTCAATTTTGTCAATTCTTTTCTGATCTCAAAACTTTTTGGCTTATGTAATAAGAGAAATCTTCACTATCTCATGTTCATAAGGATATTATATTGTGTGAGCTACTAAGAAATGTGAAATCATTGGTTTCAAGTATCCAATCAGATTTTTTTCTGTGTTTCAGTGCTTCACGTGCAAAGACATTGTGGAAAGTATTACAAACAGAAAAGTGTAAACCCAATATCTTCTTTCATTGTTGAGGGCACTTTCTCCCTAAATATTTGGACCCAAATTATCTTTTTCAGAGAATTACTGTTTGGTAATTAAAGTCAATTCACAAATTTTGATGTCTTTTTTTTAAAGAACTTTTAATTTAAATTCCACTACAACCTTGTTTCAGACAGTAAGAGTAGATTTCCTGGGTAAGGACAATTCTCAAGGGAACCTACAGGATTTATAGCAAGGTTTCTGAGTTTTGTTTGTTTAGTGTGAAAATGAGCCAGCTTCACCCACATTGCTCCCTTTCAGGTAAGACTTCATGGATTACTTTGCATGAGAGCCTATTTTCCCAAGCAATTTTAAATTTTAATAATAGGCTAAGTTGTTAAAAAGTTTGAACAAATTAAAATTTACCTGTCATAATTTTAAAACACTTTTGAAATTCATTTATTAAAAGCGCGAATTCACCAATCCTAACTCCACCTTTACCATGAAAAACAGTTAACATGTTGTTTTCATGATATAGTGTCCATGAAATTATTATTTTCCAGTGGCTTTGTTATGCATATATATAACCTTATAAGCTGATTCTGAGCAAAATGAACTCCAAGATATGGAAACAGAGAGTATTATTTGCGGTTGTTGTTTTTAATGTACTATGTGATTTCTATTTTCTTTTGGGTTTTTCCCCTATGCTTTATTTCCTGATGTATTTGATTTTGGTGCCTGTGTATTGTGTATATATTTACCTTAATTAGGAAAGGGAAGAGGAACAACAAAATGGTGAGACAAAGGACGAAGGCAAACCAATGCAATAGAAATACTCACAAGACAATATGTTGGAAATGTACATCACAACTTGTGAGGAGTATTTGGGTGAAGGAAAACTGTGGAGCAAATGAGTGAAGGGGTAACAAGTTTGAAAAGTTATGTATTCACTACCTTTAAATTACTGTAACAGCACTGTACATCACTTTGACAATAAAATTAAATTTAAAAAATAAGCTGCATGAAATAAAATTTCACTGTATTGGTGTAGTAAATATTATTCTCTATGCAGTAACTTTTTAAAAATCAATACTGTTTGGTGTCTAATTAGAATTAATTACCCCTTTTTAATCAACTTGACCATCAACTTGAATGCTATCTGACTAGACAATATTTTCACAATATACTTACCAATATTTTGAAAAAGAATAAACCTAGTACTTTCTCATACTAAAAGTGAAAACAGTTTAATTCTATGGAAACCTATAACTTTTTAAAGTAAATAAGTTGTTAAGAAGACAGAATATATGTGTTCTTCAACATTCCAATGACTAGTAACTACTCATTTTCAAATTCGGGAGATTCTATACCTGAGAGAATCAAAACAGTACCGGCTTGCATGTTATTTAATTCTGCAGTAGATACAGTTTCCAGTGGGGTTTTACAGATTGAGAAGTCAACAGAAAAATAGCCACATTCTTATAGAAGATAAGATTATGAAGCATCTGTAATAATTAATTCTTCAAGATTAAGCAATTGTTTATCACAGTAAGCTATTATTTTTATGACCATCAATACCAATATTTATGATATAGAGTCATCCTAGCCCAACAGTTTCCAACTTTTAGGATGCACCTCAATCTTCCCTTAATTCACATCATGAATAGCTTATCTCTATTGTGAAAAAATATAACTCTGCAAATGGGATGCCATACATGTTCTGGAAAGAACACCACAATAAACTTGGTTGCATCATTTTCCCCCCCACTGGTATTCTTGAGATCAGAACACTTGTAAATATTACTTATATTTATACTTTTTAAACTAACATATAAATTCTAGATGCTAAGATCGGAAGATTACAGTTCAAAGCCCACCCAGGCAGAAAAGATTCCCTACATTGTTATCTCCAATAAACTTCTCAGCAAAAGCCAGATGCAAGTAGCACTGAGGTTGAAGCGGTAGGGACGAGCCTTGAGCATAAACAGGCTCAGAGACAGTACCCAGGCCTAGAGTTCAAGACATAGGACAAACCAATAAAACAAAAACAAAAATAAAAACAAACCTAACATTTTTCTCAGTGTATACAGTAGCAAATAATTAAGGAAATTGCTTTCTGTGTTACATACAGGTAGAAGAAAGAAGATGTCACACGATTATTCTCTTCATACCATGTTATATCAAAGACTCCAAATACTGTTCTTATTCTAAATTTATAAATTAATATCATCAATTTGTTGGCAACTCTGTCTACAGCATTCACATTATCATTTTTACATGAACTGTTGGAATTATCTATTAACTAATTTCTAATTATAGCTCTCTTGAAAGAATATTCTAGGCAAATAGGATGCAAAATCATTTGTGAATTTGTCAAACTCTCTACTTAAAAAGAATTTTGTAGAATCCTACACAATATAAAATTAAAAACAAAACCAAAATATTTATTTTAAATCTAAATTCTCATTTAGCAAGGTCTTCAAAATCCTACATTAGACGAACTTTGCTATTTTTCCAGGCTTAAGCTTTCGTAATCCTTCATCATTTCTTTGGGATACAACAGAATGATGATTACTTACTTTTTCAAATTTTGGATGGGAATCATGAGTCATTTTTCATCTAGGAATGATCTGTAATGAAGAGCGAATTTAAAACACAAGTGAGGATTAAGTATGAGTTGCATTTCAACAGGAAATTTTACTTCTCAAAACATAGTGACAAAATTAGCCCAAACGTCCAACTATGCATTCCTTTCTGCTTTGTTTTGTTTTTATTAAGACAAAATTATACTACCTGGTCCAGGGAAGGTTTCACTATGTAATTCCATTCTCTAATCTCCTGTTTCAATCTTAGTGCTAGAATTCTAGGCTTGTATCATATTGCCCTGCCATAGTTTCTTGGTTTATTTAATCTAGATACAGACTACCAATTCTGAATTTCTCCCGTGATATTATACACCAGAGTGACTGCTCACACTGTTCATGTACTATTTTCAAAGATGTTCTAACTTTGGCACAGGATATGAACATTTTCAGATGCACCTGCGGGATCTCTGATTCATTCCTCCATGGATCCGATCCCTTTAATAATGATTATTAACTCTCTTACTATCTCTGTTCCATACCAATGTAATATTCTCAAACTTATTGGAAGGAAGTTCATTTGAGGACTTTCTAATATTAAAAATTATCACTTGATTCTAGTCTTATTCAGGAAATGTATTTATTGTTTTCTAACTTTTCTACACATTCTGAGAGTTGTTTCATTTATGTATTTGTGTGTGCACATATAAGTGCCTCTGTGTGTATGTGTATGTTTGTATGTATGTATGCAAAAGCTTCAAGCTCTTATTCAGCAATCTTGCTCATGACTGGTATTCCATCACCTGAGCCATTCTTCCAATCCAGCTTTTGACTGCTAAATTTTGTATACTGTTGCAAAGAGTGTTCTGCCCAGGCTGGATGCAAACTGAACTTCCCAGACTCCTTTACATTCTTAGGTTTTATTTCTCCAGGAGTATCAACTTTTAAACTGCAAACATTTTTTGAGGGTAATGTATAAGCTGTAACCCAGATTTTTAACTCAAAAAATCTTCTTCTTTTGTTTTAGTGGGGGGTCCGGTCTTGGGGCCTGAACTCTGGACCTGGGCTCTGTCCCTCTGCTCTTCAGCTCAAGGCTAGCACCCTACCACACAGCACCAATTTCGGCCTTTTTCATTTTTGCTTAACTGCTGCTGAGGAATCGAACCCAGGGTCTCATGCATGCAAGGCAAGCACTCTACCACTGAGCCCCCTTCCCAGCCCCTAGCTCAAGAATTCTTATAAAGATAGATGAAAACACACATTACATATCCTGAGTGTACACTGTTAGGAATGTGATCGTAAGCTGGATCATGGTGAGATATGAGTATTGAGGTTCAAAGCCATCCCAGGTAGGAAAGTCCCAGAGACTCTTTCCTCCAATTAACTAAAAGAAAACTGGAAATAGCACTGTGGATCAAGTGGTAGAGCATTAACCTTGAGTTGAATAGAAGAGAGACAGCTCGTAGGCACAGAGATCAAGTGCCAAGACCACCGCCAACAAATATGTGTGTGTGTGTGTGTGTGTGTAAAGAAAAAAAGAAATGTGATTATAGCCACCAGTTCATTGCTAGAGTAATCGCTGATCTCACAAGATGGACATTTTTTTCCAGTTAAATACATGCTCTTATATCTGACTCGCATTGGAAAGAGAATTATTCTTCCATTCTACTTTCTACAAAGTTGCATGATTAGCAAGCATGATTTAGAATGGGAGTGGCCTCATACTTCATGTTCCAGGCAGGAGTCTTGCTTTCTGCATATCACTCCCAAAATTCTACATACTGGACTTGGTTTTATTGTTTCAATGTTGTCTTATTTGTAGTCTTCAATATTGTATTGAACCATTATACTTAAATACAGAACTTCTCTTTCTCCTATTATTACTATTGTTTCCCTTACTGTTAGCTCATGTACACTTGGGAAATAATGAACCGCACCTACACTCTCAAAAAGAATGTTCTGAAAACCTTCTTCCCATTTAAAATTTGCCTTAATTTACAGAGAACTTACAAAATTTGAACTCAATGTACTCATGTATAATGTATTTATACGCAGTATAAATTTCATATTTTCTCTTTACTAAATTGTCTCTGAAACACGTGTTACCTCAGGTCTATAGGTGTTCTGGTATTATTTCAGTGAAGCCAGAAAACCTTCATTATACTTCAAGCAGCGCCATCGATTGTTACTGGAAGTAACTGTTACTGGATGTGGAAACTGACCCCAGTAGAGGAATGGAACATAGAGGAATAACAAAGTTCAAGTAGCCTTGTGCTTTCCTTTTTACTGTACAAGAAAAGTATCCCAAGACTTGAAGGAAACTCTGTCCCTGGCTTTTTCGAGTGTGTTCTTTACTCATATAAAATTTTTCTATAAACTTCTAGTTCAGAATGTTACAAAAAGAAATAATGTACCATTTGAAGGCCAGCATAAAACAAAAGGAAATAACGTTGTTTTAAAAGTGTTCTCCTGCAAAGGAACAAAGACATGGAGGTTTTAAAGGGTCTTATGGATGGATATTTCACACCTGAGATGATTCTGTTGATGCAAGCGTCAGTTATCAATTCCTTTGGTCTGGTCTTGAGTTCTCCAGAGCAATAAGGATTCCAAAAAAGCAAGATCCAGTGAATATGATCAGCAAAAGGAGACTCTTCTCTGACCCGTACTCCTTTAAGGAAGGTCCCAAAAACATATCTGGGAATTTTGTTTGTTTATTTAATTTGTGCTGGTTCTGGGGCTTGAACCCTGAGGCTCGATCCTGTCCCTGAACAGTTGTCTTTCCTGCCCACCTGCCCCCAAAGTAGTATTCTACTGCTTGAGCCAAAACTCGACTTCTGGTTTTTTGGTTTTTAATTTGAGATAAGAATTTTACAGACCCTCCTGCCTGGTTTGGCTTTGAATTAATATAGTAATAAAGATGAGTGACATCAATTGTATAGACTTCTCTTTTGAAACAAGAAATATTAGATGAAGTTTATTGTAAAGCTAATATTTGACAATTTTTAATGGAAGAGAATATGTGTAGCAAATAAGCCATAACAAATAACTCAGCAAAAGTAGGTGCACTGAATCATTTTGAAATTCTTTTTTCTTTTTTTTAAATTTATGAAAGCTCAGATTTATTTAATAGAAACATTTGATGAGAGACAATGTGTTGTTACATTCTTTACATATTTAGAAAAATAGTTGCATTGTGACTTAACTATGTTAGGCTGAGTTGAATTTATTCACGGTGCAAAACTTGTAAAAATAGAAATCATTTTTGAATTTCAAACGGTCTTTCTTTTCTTCACCTTGAGATTCATGTCTCTCTTCTTTCTCTATATGAAATTATTTTTTCTACTTGAGAAGATTATTGATCTTGTCTTCCTTTTGGGGAAACTTAAGGTAATATTTGCACTTTTTGTTGGTTGTGGGGCTTGAATTCTGATCCTGGGGGCACTCCCTCAGCTCTTCAGCTCAAGTTGAGCACTCTACAGCTTAAGCTACAGCACCACTTCCGGATTTATGGTGGTTAATTGAAGATAAGCGTCTCATGGTCATTCCTGACCAGGCTGGCTTTGAACCACAATCCTCTGGTCTCCTGAATACCTAGGATTACAGGTGTGAACCACCAGCACCCAGCTAACATTTGCGTTTATGTGCACTGAATGACACTATGTAGACAAATAATGGAAATTGCAGCTTTTCAGAAAATTTGCGGTACCAATAAATATGTCCTCCTTTTCCATGTTGTTTCATTAATGACTCATGAGCTATGGGACCCTTAAATTAGCATTCTCTGCCATCTGTGCAGGTGTATTTACTATATGGAAATGTTCATAGAGAAATATAGAAAGACTGAGATTTTTAGAAAGCAAAGAAGATAAGGTAAGATAAAACAGCACAGAAGGGGATACATTTATTACACAGAGATTAAGAAGTAGCCTAAGAGATTTAGAATGATAAAGGTAATGAGGAATAAGACTAGTTGATAACTATTTTTTCAATAACCAAAAATGGTTCTCTAAAACAGTTTCTGCTTTACCTTAGTTAATATCATTTATTCATTAACTCTGGAGTTATTCCTTCACTTCTGTCACAACTGTTAATTTGCCTCTGCCATTTTGGTTCCATGACTAACCAAAAAGATTTCCAAATCTCACTTAGACTATTAGCAGTGACCATTCAAAAACATGGAACCTTTGAATTTCCAGAACTAAACTTCACCTGACATCTAAGCACATACAAGTCATTAATTGCTGTGACCTAATGAACAAAACTATTTTTTTCAACACAATATCCTAATATAAGTAAAGTACATGAATTAGGGACCATTGTCAGGTGTCAGTATGGCAGGAGCAATTATATATTCCAAGTATGGGCTCTTTATTTTGCACTTACTAGCTAAATGTTTTTTGGTTTTGTTTTGGATTGCGTTTCTTTCTTTCTTTTTTTTTTTTTTTGCTTTTTTGCTCAAGGCTATCATTGTACCACTTGAGGCACAGCACCACTTCCAGTGTTTTTCTATTTATGTGGTACTGAGGAAATGAACTCAGGGTTTCATGCATGCTAGGCAATCACCATATCATGAGGCCACATTCTCAGATCCCTAAATGACTTTCTTAATTTGACATTACATTTTCATTCAGTAAATATGTACCATAATATTGGCCAGGTGCTAGAAAATAATGTAGTAAAGAATACAATATAATAAATCCAGTAAGGCTAGATCGACAATGAATAACCCTCACAGCCTTGCAAGGACACAGAGGGCTTATCTCATGGAGATGTATCAACATGCTGAATGAGACAGCTCCTGACCCACAGCCCACCTCCAGAATGAGTGGGTCATCTTGGGTTCCAGCCACCTAGGGACATTGGGCCACCTCCTACAGCACCCATTCTACCAGTTACTGAGATCAAGTGTGTGTGTGTGTGTGTGTGTGTGTGTGTGTGTGAGAGAGAGAGAGAGAGAGAGAGAGAGAGAGAATCAGAATTAAACTTAAATCGGGTGCCAGTGGCATAAAACTAACCTAACTACACAGGAGGCTGAAATATGAGGATCATGGTTCATAGACAGCCCAGGCAGGAACGTCTGTGAGAATCTTAACTCCAAAGAACCACCAGAAAACTGGAAGGGGCACTGTGGGTACAAGTGATAGAGTGCTAGCCTTGAGCTGAGGAGGTCGGGAACAGTGCCCAATCCTAGAGTTCAAGACCCACGACTGAAAAGAAGTGGACTTCCCACCACAAGAAGTGGACTGAATAGCACCCATTGTCCTAGGGAGCATGGTAGAGAAGTCAGGCCGAACTTCAGGCCCCACTTGAGCCCTTCCTGGTGTCTTCCTGTCATATGCTCACAGAATTGTCAAAACCTTATCTGAATGCCACTCCCTCTCTGCCTAGCCATTCTCCAGAGATCTCTCTGTATAAATCCCTTGTTTCCTCACAACTGTCCTGTGAGGAGACTGAGGTCCAATGGTTGAGGCCCTACCAAGAGGTCCATGTGTGGTCAAGAATCCGCTGCTGTGGACTGAGTTTGTGATAATCCATGTAAACCAATGACTGAGCATGGTGCCACATGTTTACCATCCCAACTGGAGAGGACCAGGCCTGGTGGAGCATATCTTTCACAGGAGGACAGTGATTCAGCCCAGCCTGAGCATATATTTAGTTTCTATCTCAGAAATGCTGAAGACAGAAAGGTGGCTCATCAGAGGCTTGGAGAGGAAAAAAACAGGGGGGTTCATGGTGCTCCCAGAGGAGTAGGTTGACCCAGGGTAGGTTGGTGTTGTGGCAGCCACTCACCTGTGCTGCTGGGAGAAGCTGATGGCAGCTGCTCCAATTGGGGCAGCAGGGATGGTGGCAGCATTGCAGTCACTTGGGCCCAGAGCAGAAGACTAGGGGCAGGGACAAGGTCGGGGATTTAGGCCTGCTGGCAACACGCCATTGCCTGAGGTTTGAAACCTGGCACCACGTGAAGGGAGGGAAAGGGCCAGGTGGGGGTGCAAACATCAATTTCCTA
The DNA here is from genome assembly GCF_019054845.1 of Dipodomys spectabilis. Lineage (NCBI taxonomy): Eukaryota > Metazoa > Chordata > Mammalia > Rodentia > Heteromyidae > Dipodomys > Dipodomys spectabilis. The sequence continues at coordinate 804,213 of NW_024871011.1, forward strand.
CTATACTCCTAAGTCACCTCGAGTCTCTTCCTCACCACTCAGCCACCACTACCTTCCTCAACTGCTGGTAGTGGTGTAAACTAACAGAGGGAATCCCAGTGCTACCTAGCAGCATGGAATGTGGGCGTGGCCACCAGTCTTGTATCCCATTGGTCAGAAAGAAGCATGAAAGAATGGGGGTGTGGCCAGAATCCTGTGAAGCAAGCAGCATGGGCATAGTCAAGATGACAGCGGTTCTCCCAGCCCTTTTCCCAGGGAATGCTGTCCAGTACAGTTGGGGACAAGAGGGTGACCTGCTTTAGCTGTATGGCTACACAGATTGTTGTGTATTTCTGTTTGTGGCCAGTCCCAGACCTTGAACTCAGTATCTGGGCACAGTCCATGACCTGCTTTTGCTCACCACTTTTTGTGCTTTCCAACTTTTTTTTTCTTCCTGAAAGCACTCTGGGCCCCCGATCCCAGGATCGGCTATGGGTCCAGAGACTGCACCCCAGCCAGCGGAGATTCAAGCTGAAATAGAATTTCCACGACCTGTGTTCAAGCCCTATGCTTGGCCAAAATAAAACAATATTTATTTTTTTATTATGATAAATAATTTATTAATTATTTAACTAAATTAAAAAAATAAAGCTCCCTGGTTTGGAATTTCTGTCAGTTTTCTTTTCTAGCCTGGGATTTGAACTCAGGGTCTTGGTAAATCTGTAGCAATGTGAGCGAAGAGTTGCCATTACTTGAGTTCAAACCCCATGCCAACCAAAAATGAAAAACTAAGTCACTGTCCTTGGCAGGGGGAGATAGTTGTGGAGATGGGAGGGATGGGATGGTAGCGGAAAAACACAGGAGGAGTAAACAATGCTCAATAGGAAATGTACTCATTACCTTGCTCCTGGAACTGTAACCCCTCTGTAGTACATTTTTACAATAAAAAACATACAAAAAAAGAGAAACAATATAGTTCTCAGAGAAACATTTTGCAGGTAAGGGAAGGATGTTTGAATAGCTGTACAAAAATCTACACTGCTTTTTTTAATGTTCAGTATGGAACTGAATAAACATAACTGCTTCCATTAAAAAATTTAAGTCACTGTCTTGGAAATGGGGCCAGAATTTCTGCCATTGCAAGTTTTTCAGCTCACCATCCAGGTAACTATTTTGCATGATGGGTGAATGCATAGCTTATTGTCCTTGAGGAAAAGAAATTCAGGATAGAATTCCCAGTGCCTAAATGAAGGCCCTGCAATGGAAAAAATATTTCTATATGTGTATTACATGATATATACTTATATATGTATGTTAATTCCATATTATGAATTTTATTATTGATTTTGTATTTTATTTTTCTTTGATTCATTTATTGATTGTTGCATTTAGTATTATTATACACATAATATTATATTTTGCTCATCTATTATAAAATTATACACAATAACTTAGGACATTGACTAATTTTTCATTAACTAATTTTTCAGTATTGAAACATGCTACATAATTAAATTGAAAGACATATTCTTCTGGGACTCAGAGGAGGGCCGAGGTTATAGGTAAGAGGTAGGGTAGCGGGCAGGGGCTGGTGGCTCACCCCTGTAAGCTACTCAGGAGGAAGCGATTGCAAGCAAGAAAGTCAATTTAAGACACTTTTCTCAAATTAAACACCCAAAAATCCAGAATTAGAGCTGTGATTCAAGTAGTACAGTGCTAGCCTAGAGCACCAAACCTCAGAGATAGGATAGCATCCAGGCCTTGAATTCAAACCCCAGGATTAGCGCACACACACACACACACACACACACACAAATACACACATACACACACACACAAACACACACACACCCCAATATAGAGCATTTGCCACTCAGCCTGCACAAATTCCATCTCTATCAACTCAATATTAAAAAAAAAAATAAAGATGGAGAAGGGAAGGAAAGACTTGCTTCAGGAAGTGATATAGGCAGTGCTAAAATTCCACAGTAGTTCTATTATGTGGGTACAAGACAGAGAGCCTCAGGCAGAAGGTATAGCATGGGCAAAGGTCCTGAGGTGTGCTGTAGAGCAGGTGGTGTGAGTTGTATGAATGTTCTATGGCTTCAGAAAAGTCTGGCAGGAAATTCAAGGCTGGGTCAACTTTCACTTGAGTCACAGGGCAGAGGAAGTGGTCCCAGAATGGCCGCCAGGGGGAAGATTAACTTGGTTTTTTGCCAGGGTCCCAAAGCCATTTCCTGTGGCTGGAAACCTGTTTTCACAGCTCCTGTCTCTCAGGCCTCCTTTGCATGGAGGTGTCAGGGCAAACGCAGGGAAAAACTCTTGCTTTAGAAAAGCTTCTAGCTCAATGCCACCAGTGGCTCAACCCCTGTAAATCCTAGCTACTCAGGAGACTGAGATAGAGATCGAGGGTCAAGCCAGCTCAGGAGAGGAAAGTTATGAGACTCTTCTTGCCGATTAGCTACCATAATCCAGAAATGGAGCTGTGGCTAAAGTGGTAAAGTGGTAACCTTGAAGGAAAAACTTTAAAGACCAGAGCCCAGACCCTGAGTTCAAGTCCCAATACTAGCACAGGAAAATTAAAGAAAAGATTTCAGGAGCTCCCAGTCCACTATGGTGTAAGGCCAAGTCATCCAGGCACAGGTCTCTCACGCCTGTCCTCCTAGCTCCTCAGGAGGCTGAGATGTGAAGATCACGTTTCAAACCCAGCCCCTGCAGGAAAGTCTGGGACACTCTGATCTCCAAGGAACCTACAGAAAACCAGTTGCTCTGTGGCTCAAGTGGTAAGGTGAAGAGCTGGGGGACAGTGCACAGGCCCAGAGTTCAAGCCCCATGACCGATACCTGGCCTGCTTGGACCTTACTCTGTGGCTCTAGGCAGAGGTTTTCCAGTGGGCCCCTCAGGGTCTCCTAATGTCTAGGTGTCCTGCAAGTCTTGATAGCAGCTTGTTTGGAGGACATTACCTATAGAGCAAGCCACAGTAGCAGAGAATTATCAAGGCTGGGGGCATGAAGATCATCAGAATGGCATCTATCATGGGTGCAATGTGGATCTGAGTAGTAAATTACTATCTCAGACCACGGTTCTGGGCCAGGAGGGGCAGGAGCTGCAAGATATCACACCAGATAATACCCACTCACACAAGTATCACAAGAGTGCAAATTTGTCAGTCAGAACTTGGGCAGGTGTTGAGTTGGGCTCATGAAAGTTTTGTAGACTCAGGAATCCACAGCCAACTGGCTGCTGCTTGTAGCAGGCACTATCCCAGGAGTCCTAGGGCATGGAGCCCTGCTTTCCTCACCAGTGCTTGGGGAAGGGGGGCAGATGAAGGTCTGCAATCATGGGCCGACTACAAAGGATAATCCCTAGTGTCCTTCCCTTGATACTGTGGCTCCGTGTGGAAATCGAGGGGCAGGTTCCGTGGAACTTACTGCCATGGCCCAAACCCCTCAGCCCAAGAAGGACTTAGGGAGAAACCACTTGATTAGGCTTGAGAGTTTACTGTGACTGTGACTCAGGATTGCCCCCAGTCCTAGCTCAGCTCATCCAGGTCAAAACTAATGCCCTAAAACATTGAGGTACTGGCCATACCAATCTCTCATCCCCCAGTTCCCTGGCCCTGGAATCTAAAGCATATTTCTCTGTATTCTGGGCATCCAGAATTGTCTAGAAGGACCTGAGAGGCCCAGCTGGGGCCAGAAGATAGATTTGCCTACGATAAGATACAGTGACATTTCCTAGACATCGAAGCGTACATCTAAGCCACCTTGGCATCACCTCTCATGTACCCCCAGATTATCCTTGTTTGGGGAGCCTTCAGTCAGCTATCAAGGTCGAGTTGGCCAGAGGCACTGGCAACCACCCTTCCTCCACTCCACTGCCAGCCTGCTGGGAGTGCGACATGCAGCCAGGGGCCCAGCTGAGAAAAGGACAGGACCCAGCATGACTGACCCTGCCCCCCCCAGAGGCAGGAAAGAATATATGCCAGCCGGCACTGCTGACCCAGAATCTCCTGGATGAGGACAAAGATATGGACACCCGGGACTTGGGTCCCAAGGAAAACTGGACTATGCAGGCCTCTGGTAATTTAGGACTCATTGTAGACCATGATAGAGAGCTAAAGACAAGGTTGCAATTGAGGAAGGGCACCATCCAAGGTCAGGAAGAGGCAGACAAGCATCCAGGAAGTGGGCAGAGATTGATGAGGGAAAAATACACACACACAAATACACACACACAGACACACACACACACACATGGTTAGCTTAAGGCCTCAGTAGTCCCTGGCCAACTGAACATCCCAAACTCTGAGAAGATGGCACTACCATCCTCAGACCAAATGTTGACAAAATTCAGAAGCTCTCACACATCTAGAATGGCTCATAAAACAGTATGGCATTTCCTACTGTACACTCCGCTATGAAGAAAACTCAGCCAGATTATTTTTGATCGACAGTCATGGGGTTTGAACTTTGGGCCTGCGTGCCATCCCTCAGCTCTTCAGCTGAAGGTGTGCGCTCTACCACTGGAGCCACAGCACCACTTCCAGTTTTCTGGTGCTTCAATTGAGTTAAAATCATACAGACATTGCTGCCCAAGCTGGCTTTGAACCATGATCCTCAGATCTCAGCCTCCTGAGTAGCTAGGATGACAGTTGTGAGACACTGGCAGTGCCCGGTTTCAGCCACCTTCTTACAACCAAGGAAACCCAACTTGTCAGGTCATAAAGCACATCTAACCCTACACTTTCAGACTTTGACACCAGCATCCAAAAACATTCTTCCTTGGTTGGAGAGAATATAATTGACATTAATCTCCCACACCTGGTCCCATTCGCCCATTCCCTGCCTGACAGGCCACAACCTCTGCAGTTCTTGGTAAGACAATGCCCACCCTGCTGTAAATTCACACTTGGTTAAACTTGGGGAGTTCTTAGAAATGGCTGTACACTGAGGCCAGAACCTGGTGTCCCAACCACAGCAACCCCACTCCTTCACCATCTCTGGCAAGCAAATGGTGTCTTTCTTTATTGTTTTATTGGATGAGGTGCTTGAACTCAGGGCTTGGGTACTGTCCCTGATGATGATTTTTGCTCAAGGCCAGTGCTTTTCCACTTAAGCCATGGCACCAACATTGGCTATGAGACTCTCATTGGACTTTCTTCCCTCTGCTGGGACACAAGACCCTCTGGATCTCAGCCTCCCAAGTACCCAGGATGACAGGCGTGAGCCATCAGCGCATGGCCTATGGTGTCTCACTCTTTACAATTTCCAACAAGTCAGCCTCTAGACACTACCACCTAGACACGCCTCTACATCCTTCAGAGAGAGCAAAGGGAGGCTCAGAATATGGAGAGGGCCATGAGCATTAAAGGGCCCCCTTCACATCACTATCCTTTTCTAAGCTCCCATCTGCTTCCTCTGGATGGCCTGGATGTCTGGGGAAGATCAGACCTACTAGGACTTCTGAGGCCTGCCCATGTATCCCCCCTCCACACCCAACCGATACCTCAGGATTTCTGGGGCCAGCTGCTCCATGTCCCAGTGGAAGCCTTTGGGAGGGTTGCTGATAACTGGGTCCAGGGTGCCCAGGACAGAAGGAGTGTCCGGATCCCCTTTGTCAAAGAAGGAGATACAAAGCATGAATGGATCTACTAAGAGCTACAGGGCACACCATCCACCTGTCACCCAGGTCCCTTGGAGAGCAGTTTTACGTTGGCAGTGCGGGGGCTCGAACTCAGGATCCAGGCGCCGTCCCTGAGCTTCTTTTGCTTGAGGTGAGACCTTTTCCACCCAAAGCCAAGGTAGCACTTCTGTCTTTTTCTGTGTATGTGGGACCTAGGAATCGAACCCAGGGTTTCCTGTGTGCTAGGTGAGCCCACTACTGCTAAGACAAAATCCCAATATTGGATAGCTGTTCTTCTGTGACCCCTTGGGCCTGTCTTGGGACAGTCTTGCCCAACTTTACCGAGTTTCTAACAAGCAGCCTTGGCTGGAAAAGAACACGCTCCTCTCTGTTGTCCTTCATCTATGGCATCTTTTCTCTTTGTGCTTCCTGTCACATCCTCCCTGTTAAGCAAGACCCCCTTTCAAGTGCTGCCTCTAAGAAGCCCACTCCAATCACCATGGCAGAGGGGGATCTTCTCCGCTCTGCAGGCTGTTGGCCTTGTCATGCTCTGCCTTCCAGCTGGTGTGGGTTGAAAGCGCACAAAGGCGAAGGCCTGGCTTTCACCACCTGAAGGCTCTGATACACTATCCAGGAACCAGTGTGGTATCACAATCTGTGAGAGGGCACTTGAGGGCCAGGCAGTCTGGGGGCAACAAATGAGGCCATTTCATGTGTGGGCTTGAACTGAGGATCTGGGAGCTGTCTTTCTGAGTTTTCATACTGAAGGCTTCTACTCTCCCACTTGAGCCACAGCTCCACGTCTGGATTTTTGGTGGGTCCAAGCAGAGAAGAGTCTTATCGGCTTTCCAGCTTATGGCTGGCTTCGATCTTTGATCCTCAGATCTCTGCCTCCCATGGAGCCAGGATGTCAAGTGTGAACCTGAGCCAGACAGCCTCCAGAACCTTTCCTTTGAGCTTCTGTTTATCTCATGTCAACTAGCAAGCACTAGTTAAAATAATCATTTATAGGGGATCAAGTTCCTCTCATAGGTCAGTTAATCCAAGGAGATAAAATGTCTTTTGAAAAGGCTAGTCAGAGTTGGCCTAAGTGAGTGTGTGTGTGTGTGTGTATGTGTGTGTGTGTGTGTGTGTGTGTGTGTGTGTGTGTGTGTGTGTGAGTTTCAAGGATACCTACCCCCATCTCTTCCGTGATTCATTCTCCCATTGGTAAGAACATCCATGATCTCCACCCCAAGGAAGGCAGGTAAGGGAGTGTTCATAAGGTCACATCAAGTGGGATGATCTGTATTCTATCCTACAACTGACGTTGGGAAAGATAATAGAGAGGAGAAGTTTAGAGGAGCATCAAGGGAAGCCCCTTACCTTTGGCTACAAGAACCAGAGAGAAGAATTAATCCATCCATTTTGGTAGTAAGATGACAAGTGCCCACTATTCATTTATTTTATTTTTTGTGAGTCACAGGTCCTGGATTCAGGGACTCAGTGTCATCCCTGAGCTTCTCTTACTCAAGGCTGAAGCTTTATCACTTGAGCCCCAGCACCAAAACTAGCTTTTTTCGGGGGGGAGGGAGGTATTTTATGGGAGATAAGAATCTCAAACTTGAGGCTGGGAAAGTGGCTCAGTGGTAGAGCACTTGCCTTGCATGCCGGAGGCCCTGGGTTCGATTCCTCAGCACCACATAAGCAAAAAGGAAAAAAAGCCAGAAGTGGCACTGTGGCTCAAGAGGCAGAGTGCTAGCCTTGAGCTGAAGAGCTGAGGGACAGTGCCTAGGCACAGAGTTCCGGACCCATGACTGGACCAAAAAAAAAAAAAAAAAAAAAAAGAATCTCACAGACTCTCCTGCCTGGGCTGGCTCTGAGTGACGACAATCAGAACTCAGCCTCCCGAATAGCCAGAATGACAGGCGAGAGCCACTGGCACCTGACCACCACCATCCACTTATAGTCCCCTAGGGCCAGTGCTGGGCTACCTGTATTGCACCGTCCTTGTTGTGAGTGGGAAGCAGACATGGGTGGGTTTGATACTTCAACAGCTTACCTAGCTTTGAGCATTGTTGCAGCTCAGTCTGATGCAGGCTTCCTCCTTATCAACAGCAATGACTTCGTGCTGTCAAACAACAAATGTCCCCCAAGAGGTGTTGGAACTCGGGTCTTTCCTCTGCACACTGCCCCCACTCTCTGAAACGACACACAGAAGTAACGCGAAGGAGACATAGAGTGAATTCAGTTTCTTATAATCAGGGTCTGGCCAGATAGGTGGCAGTGAGGATCAAAGGCTAGGGATAGAGTTGTGCAGTTGGGCAATGCGATGCCTCCTCAACCATTTTCCTTTAACTGTCTTAGCAAAGGGTAGTGGGGAAGTACTCACCACACAGACTGACAATGAGTAATCATCACAGTCTACCCCTAGCACAGAGGGAATTACCTAAGGAAGCTAGTTCTACAGGCCGAGCAAGAAAGCTCCTGATCCACAGCCTACCTCCAGAATAAGAGGGTCCCAGCCACATGAGGATGCTGAGGCACCTCCACCAACACCCTTTCAACAAGTTACTGAGAGAGAGAGAGAGAGAGAGAGAGAGAGAGAGAGAGAGAGAGAGAGAGAGAGAGAGAGAGAGAGAATTACACTTAAGCCGGCTGCCGGTGGCACAGACCTAGAAAGGTAACTACAGAGGAGACTGAGATATTAGGATCATGGTTCATAGCCAGTCCAGGCAGGAATGCCTGTGAGATGCTTATCTCCAAAGAACCACCAGAAAACCGGAAGTGGTGTTGTGCCTCAAGTGGCAGAGTCCGAACCTTGTTCTGAGGAGCTTGGTGACAGTGCCCAGGCCCAGAGTTCAAACCCCACGACTGACAATAAGTGGACTTCCCACAACAAGAAGTGGACTGAATAGCACCCATTGTCCTAGGAAGCATGGCAAAGAAGTCAGGCCAAGCTTTCTGTCAGCTGGGGGTCATGAGTAGGTCATCCAGCTTTTCCGTGCCTCATTTTCTGATGCTGCAAAGCTGAACAATGAAGGATCCCCTTCCTCATGGGGATAGGGTAAGAATGAAAGAGAGCCATGTTTTGTTTCATAATCCTAGACCTGCAGCATGATAAATAACAAGCCCTTTCTGAGTCCTTTCCAGTATCTTCTTGTTATATGCTCACAGAATTGCCAAGAAACTTATCCAATGACTGTTACCTCTATGCTTGGCTCTGCCCCAGAGTTCCCCTTGTATTGATCCCTTGTTTCCTCACAACTGTACTGTGAGGAGACTGAGGACCAATGGTTCCAGGCCAAACCCAGAGCTTCAACTGTGGTCAAGAATCGGCTGCTGTGGATTATGAGTTTGGGACAGTCATCTAAACCGATGACTGAGCATGGCGCTACATATTTACCATCCCAACTACAGAGGACCAGGCATGGTGGTGCATGCCTGTCACAGGAGGACCATGATCTAGCCAAGCCTGAGCATATATGGAATCTCTCTCTCAGAAATGCCCAAGACAGAAAGGCGTGGCTCCCATGGAAGAAGACCTGACTGGAAAGCCTAAGGCCTTGAGTTCAAACCATAATATACCAAAAAGAATCTGAGGCCCGGTGCCAGAAGCTCATGCCTATAAACCTACTTCCTCAGGAGGCTGAGATCTGAAGAACACAGGTCAAGATTTAAAGTAGGGTTGGCCTTGCCTATCAGACGTCATGATGAGAAGACCCATGCCAATACGTTCCATACTAACAGGACTCAAACCGTACTAAGTGCTGACCATGTGCTCTATCCCCCTGGGGAGCCAACCCCTGTGTGCCCCACCTCCAGATCCTCCCAAACTCCCTCTGCCACCAACCAGGCCAATGGGAATAGACAGTTCCAGGGCACAAAGTTCTCTTGCTCTTATAATTTAACGTTGCTGAGTCCCCTTCAAGGGTCTCACACTTCCAGGCTCCCAGACCTCAGACTCAAAGCCCATGCTGCCCCCAAAGACAGCATTTAGAAGTTACCAGAAGAGACCTCAGGACCAAAGGAATAGAATTGAAAACCCAGAAATGAACCAACAGACCTATAGCCGACTAATCTTGGATAAGGGAGCCAAAATAATAGAATGGAAGAAAGACCACCTCTTCAGTAAATGCTGCTGGCAAATTGGTTAACTACTTGTAGAAAACTAAAACTAGATCCTTATATATCACCCTGAACCAGAATCAACTGCAAATGGATCAAAGACCTCAGAGTCAAAGCAGACACCCTGAAAACAGTACAGGATGGAATAGGAGAAACTCTAGGCCTCCTTAGCGCAGGCCGAAATTTTCTTAATAGAAACCCGGAAACACAATAAATCAAAGAAAGGTTGGACAAATGGGATTGCATGAAGTTGCAGAGCTTCTGCATGGCAAAGGACATAGCTAGCAAGTTCAATAGAAAGCCCACGGATTGTGAAAAGATCTTCACTAGCCATAAAACGGACAAGGGTCTCATATCTAAAATGTACTTGGAACTCAAAAAATTACATCCCCCAACAACAAATCCTCATAGAAACAACTGCCCAATAAATAAGTGGGCTAAAGACTTGAAGAGAAACTTCTCTGAAGAAGAAAGAAGGATGGCCAATAGACACATGAATAAATGCTCAACCTCCCTAGCCATAAAAGAAATGCAAATCAAAACAACATTGAGATACAAACTCACTCCAGTTAGAATGGCTAGAATCAAGAACACTAACAACAACAGATGCTGGAGGGGATGTGAACAGAAGGGAACCTTACTTCATTGTTGGTGGGAGTGTCAACTTGTTCAACCACTTTGGAAATCAGTATGGAGGTTTCTGAAAAGACTTCACATAGAGCTCCCCTATGACCCAGCAATCCCACTTTTGGGCATTTACCCAAATGTTTACAAACAAGACCACACTAAATCTACCAGCACAACTATGTTTATTGCAGCATTATTTACCATAACTAAGATATGGAACCAACCCAGATGCCCCTCAGTAGATGAATGGATCAAGAAAGTGTGGCATATATACACAAGGTAATTCTATGCCTCCATCAGAACGAATGTCATTTCCCCATTTGCTAGGATATGGAAAGGCTTGGAAAAATTTATATTAATGAAGTAAGCCAAGCCCAAGGAAACATAGGTCCCATGATTTCCCTTATTTGCAAAATCTAGTATATGTATGAGTCAAGCAGGAAAGTTCAGATAATGTGATGTTAGGAAAATGAACCCTTAGATATATATTTAATTGTTTTTTTTTCTTTCATGCGTTTGTTTCTAACTCATTTATAAGATTATTTCTTTGTAGATTTGTATGTCCCTCCCCCACACTATAGTTGATGTCGGTATAATTTGTGGAGGAGATGGGGAAAAACAAGTCGTTTAAGGATACAGGTGGACCCGATGCAACTATGATTGTCAAGTTGTCATGTCAAAAACGAACTTTACAACTTTGGTGCGGGGGAGAGGATTGGATGGGGGGGTGAGGAGAGGCTGGGAAGGGATGTGAAGGGTAAACAATGGAAGAGGCTGCAATGCTTGATAAGAAATGTACTCATTATCTTGCCCATGTAATTGTAACCTGTCTGTAATAAAATAAATAAATAAAACACACACACACACACACAAACACACACACACACACACACACATACACACACAAAGCCATCACGGGTGGCTCCTGTCAGTCATCCTAGTTACTCAGGAGGCTGAGGTCTGAGTATCACTGTTCAAAGCCAGCCGTGTAGGAAGGTTTGTGAAGCTCCTATCTACACTGAACCACCAAATAGCCACTGGTGGAGCTGTGGCTCAAGTGTCAGAGCTCTAGCTTTGAGCAAGAAATCTCCAGAACAACATTTAGGGCTTGAGTACAAGGCCCAGTTCTTCTACCTCCAAACACATACAGACACAGACACAGATAGACAGACAGACTGACACACACAGACACACACACACACACACACACAGACACACACACACACAAACGGGGAGCCCAAGGATTCAGCAGTCCCTGAGAAAAGAATCATGAACTCACTCAAATAGGACCACATCCCACCCCTGAGAAGGTGGCAGTCCCGACATCAGACCCAGTGTAGACAAAACAGTGAGCCTCACACATATCTAGAATGCCTCATAGAAGAGCATGGCATTTCCTACCATACTCACTGCTATGCGGAAAACTTAATCACCTCTTTTTTTGTTGTTGTTGGTTAAGGTGCTTGAACTCTGGACTTTGTTGCTTGCCCTGAGCTCTTCAGCTTAAGGCAAGCACTCAATTGCTTTAGACACAGCACTGCTTCTGGTTTTCTGGCAATCCCTTAGAGATAAGAGTCTCAGGGTCTTTCCTGAGCAGGCTGACTTTGACCTATGATCCTCAGATCTCACCTCCTGAGTACCTAGGATAAAAGCCATGAGATACTGGCACCCAGCCAAACATACTTTCCCAGTCCTGTTATGAGGACTGCAGTTGGATGCCACTTAGCAGCAAAGCTCATGAGAACCCTTTATCTCCAATTAAACACCCAAAAAAGCTAGAAGTGGAGCTGTGATTCAAATGGTAGAGTGCTATCTTGGAGCATAAAAAATAAGATCCACGCCCTAGTTTCAAGCTTTTTCTAGGGTAGACGCAACCAAGGAAGGGAAGCAGGTGGGCATATGGGAGCTCAAAGCTAACACATAATACTCAGGACTCCCAGAACAGACCCCATCCAGCTCTTATTCTCTAGCTTCTATGTCCTACATCATGGCAGTCTTAGATGGGACTGACCATGCACCAAATTGGGACTTTCAAGTACAATCTCATACTGAAAATCCTCTGACCTTATCAAAGACTCAGGCTCTCTCACTGTCCTGCCTCAGCACTGGGCAGTGAGGTGAGGTCTAGTTATTCAACCACTAAAGGGAACTAAAGGGTTTCCTGGTCAAGGGACGGAGACTGGGGAGATCTAAGTCCATCTTGGGGAGGTGAAAAGGGCTGCTCTATCCCAGAAATTTTCCTATGTTGTGAGTATTATCAAAGAAACCACCCTGCTCAGAGCCCAGTGGCTTTGGTTTTCCCACCAGCCTCTACCCAGCTCTGCCCCACCTTCAGCCTACCTTCTCTGAATCCCAGATCTGCCATCTAGACTAAAGACTGAGCCAGACAAGAGACCCATTTCCTGCCCTAATTCCAAGGCTGTCCTGTGGCAGTGGCATGCTTACCTCAGTCTTTGGTGGAGGAATGAATACCGGAGGTGGTATCCTCAGATTGAGCCCTGGAAAGTCCTAGTTCCCAAGGATGTACTGCACAGGCATCCTGCAGTGAATGGCAGCCAGGTTGTCAATGATGAACCCAAGGTGCCAGGACTTTTAATAGCATTTTGGCTGGATCAAAGACTGGTAGTTTATGTTGTCAGGCGAGGTCATGGTTCCAATTTCCTGACACACCTGACCTGAGACCATCCTCCCTCTTCAAAGTCCTGCTTAACCCTTACCCCCCGTTGAAACTTTCTCACCCCAATACCTCCCTAGCCCTTGGAAACTTTCTTCTTATCTGACCAGAAAATAAACTCGATGAGGCTGGGGATAATTTAAACCTGGTGACCCACCCTGAGCCCTAGGTTCTACTCGAGGCTGGTTCCCTCTACATCGGTGACCACACAGCTCCTTGCTCTCATGAAGTTGCTAAGGGATCAGTGGCTTGGTCCTACATACTGGCTTTAGGTTCTGAAACTGTCCCCACAGAGATTGTGAATAGTTGGCTCCCTTGATCCAGGGACTCCAAACCAAGGCTTCCATGTTCTCCCTTCTTCCTTCCTTTCCTCCTTTTCTCCTTCTGTCCTTCCCTCCTCTCTCTCTTTACTTTCTTTGTGTCAGCCCTGGGCCTTGTACTTGGAGCCTAGGTGCTGTCCCTAAGCCTTTTTATTCAAGGCTAGCAGTCTACGGCTTGAGCCACACATCCACTTCTGGCGTTTTGTTTTTGGTAGTTAATTGAAGACAAGAGTCTTACAGGATTTCCTGCCCGGGCCAAAAGCCTCAATCCCCTGAACTCAGCCTCCTAAGTAGCTAGGTTGACAGGCTTGAAGCCCTGGCATCCAAATCAATCCAAGGTTTCTTCATGGGTTGTGGAACCAGTCCTGGAACTTTTGTCTGTGACCCACCCAGAGACTGGTGCACACTGTAATGGTTTGTTGAATAAATAAATGAACATCTGTCTATGTAAATACTGCAGAAAAGACCCATCTGATACAGATGAGAATCATCTGTGGGGGAGGAGGTACGAAGCCTGATGTAGCTCTCCCTCAGTTCTCCCTCCTCCTTCTTCCCCCTTCCTGGTGCCACCATACATAACTGTTTTGGCTCTGAGGATGTGAGCCACTATGTACTCGCTGGACTCCAGAGCCTCTGGGATGCCTGCCTTCTCAAAGATCTCTGTCCAGTAGCTGACCAGCTCTGTGGCACTCAGTTCCCCATGCAGGTGTGAATGCGGTTGCTGTGAGCTGAAAGCCTGGCTCAAGGGGCCTCCTCTCCTCCCCCTGGGGCCAGTCAGGATTACCACATCCGGCCCCCAAGTTTCATGTTGCAGAGAAAGGACCCTCGAGGTATCCCTGGTTTCTGAATCTCCCAGAGTCTAGTTCAGGTGCTGGGAATCATCTCTGCTCACAGATGGCAGGCTAGGGATGGTGAGGTCACAATCTCTGCTCCTCACGACATCCTTGACTGTGGTGGTCACCCTAGAGAGAGCCAGAGGAGAATCAACAGCTGCCGAAGAAAGTCAGTCAAGGCATGACGTTCTTTAAAGGAGACCATCTGGCTTGGGAACTTCTCCTGTGCTGCTTTGAACATCATTGTTTGGAGGCTGAAATCGTCTGGTAATTTGACCCATCATCCCAGGCGTTAGTGGAAATGGCCAGCTTCAAGGAAAAAAAAAAAGCTGGAAAACTTGAAGGGTTCTAAATTCAGTGGTCTGCATTTTCTTCCAGACAGCCTACAGTAGGTTACAGAAAGCCGAGAGCCGTAGCTAACTGCCACAGCAGTTAGCAAGCAGGTTCCAACAGGGGGAATGAACTTGCTTACCACTGCCCAGCTGGTAACGGCTCAGGCCAGACAGAGACTGGAGTCTGCAGGACTCCAGGGAGAACTGCCCACCAGTACATTGCCCCAGGAGGGAATCCATGCCACCAGTGGGGGCCTGGAGTCCCCTGCCCAGATGCCCATGGACACAGTCAATGCCCTGGGTAAGTTTCCCCTTTCATTCTCGGTCGTGGTGAACCATCTACCATGTCACAACATTCACTACCCCCCATACCCTCCTAGCCTCACAGCCCCTGCCCTACTGCCCCCCCCCAAACTCGTTCCCTAATTACGTTTGGAGGACACAATCCCAACCCTTGATTTTGCTCCAACTATACACACTAGAGCAGACTGTCTGGCAGGAAGAGTATGGCTGTGGTCACAGTTGCCTCAAGAGCCTTCTGGCTGAAGACAGATGGACAGGTGTCCACTCTGGTCTGGAGTTCACAGAAGCATTCTAGGGGAGACCCACGCAGCCCCAGCAGCTACTGTGGGCTACAGGAAAAGGAGAACAGAAAGGTAGAAAGGAACGTGTACTGAAACCTTCCCCAAAGGAGCCATGAAACTGTAAAGGAGAAAACACAAATTATTGCTAGACTCATACTTGGCATTGATGAAAAATGAACAACACACACACACACACACACACACACACACACACACACAAATAAAATGCTTTTGCTCTTTGTAGACACGATGCATTAAATAGGTTTTATTGCTCTCATCTCCCTGCGCTCCCAACACACACACACAAACACACACCCACATATACACAAACAAAACAAAAAAAAAACACACAGAAATCCAGAACTCTGACAGAAGATTAGTCCATGCAGCACCTGCAATTTGCCAACGGATCACTCACCTGAGCACAGTCAGGCTGTATAAGGAGACAGATGATCTGTCTGTCTATCTGTCTGTCTGTCTGTCTGTCTCTCTCCCTCCCTCCCTCCCTTTCTCTCTCTCTCTCTCATGCTCTCTGTCTCTCTCATGCACACACACACACACACACACACACACACACACACACACACATAGAGTCAGAGCAGTGCCTCTCCTGAGTTTGTTGGTTCCTTCTTTGGGACAAGATACAAGCTGGAGCATGGGGGTTGCCTGGTCAGAACAGGGGATACAACCAAAGGGAGCACCACTCTAATAACGCAGAACAACCCTGCCTCTCCCTTTCTCCAGGGCCAGACACTTTCCCTTGGGAACAACCAGCCTTGACTCCCCATTGAACAAAACCCTAGGCTAGGACAATTGGTGAAGGTGTCCCGAGATAGATGGCTCCTCAGAGCCGGGGCTGAAAACAAGCAGGGGTTCATGGTGCCCCAGGGGGGTGTCTGACCTGGGTTTGGGGCAGTGTTGGGGAAACGGATGGGGTCTTAAAGGCTACATACATGGATGGACTCCCTACTTCCAGCCTAGATGCTTCTGGGTGACTTGGTGGATTCTTGGGGAGGACGAGGAGACCAGATGGACAGGGAGCACCAGCAGATGCTGGGAGAGCTGGGAAATGTGATCACCCTGTGAGTACTGTTGACAGCTGGGATGGGGGGAGGGAGGACAGGCTGGGTGTATGTGGGTCCGAGTGGGTATATTCTTCCCAGATATTCACCTTCTGTCTGACTCCAAGTGCCCTCACATACCTAGTGGGCTCTTCTGGGACCCTCCTCAGGTGAAAGGGTGACTGAGCACAGAAGACAAGGGCTCACACAACAAGGAGGACTTATCTTCTGCATCCAACACCCACCACCCCCAGCAAAAAGAAAAAGACTCGAGAAGACAGGTGTGAAGGTGCTGCTCCCGCCTCTAATTAAAGCCACCAGGTTCCCACCAAAGAGAGGAAGGGTGCAGATGTGTGGCTGTGTAGCTCCCAATGCTCCAGGCCAGGAGCTCTGTGTCACACCTCCTCACCCATTCCTGCATCTTCCTGTTTCCTGGGACACTGGCCACTAGGGATGGGGGTGGGATCCCCAGGTCAACACACACCCCTACCCCTTACCCCTGGGGCACATTTGTGACAGGACCATGGCAGACTGGGGGGGTAGGGTGGACTTGAGGAGAAGACAGGAAAGGGGAGGCAGGAGGTGCAGGTCCGTTTCAGTGGTTGGTTGGCCAGAGTGTTTCCAGGCTGTGGGCCCTCAGAGCCACCACTCACATGTACTAATCGAAGAAGCTCTCAGTGGAGGCCCCGGGTGCACATGGGCCCAGAGTCCTAGGACCAGGGCCTAGCGACCAGTTCAGGGCCACAAGCCTTCCAGGGGCACACCATATCCTCTGGGCGACTGTGAGAGGTGCAGCTGGTCGGATTCGAAAGTGCCATATTTGAAATGCAATGCTGCTGGGAGGGGGTAGGGGCATCTGCGAACGCATGGCAGGGCTGCATGTGACCTCTACTCCTCTTCTTCAGCCAGCACCACCCCCACTTCAGCCGTTCCTGTGCCCCCCTTGTGGGGACCTCAGTCTCAGGGCTGCCATGGGCACCTTGCCTCCACGTGGCTGCCTGTGGCGATATGCCTGCTGTGCCATCTCCACGTGCTCTGTGCTCCCCACCAGAACCTGCACTATGATCAGCGAGGCCACCAGCTGATGAAGCCACTTGCCCTTATGTGTACTCGCTCTTCTCTCTGCTCTCTATCTGCCCCCACTCCTCTCCTCTCCTGGGCTGTGTTGCACCTGCCGGGCATGCCCACCGCCTCGCCCTCTCCTGAGTCGTGCCCCTGGCCACTGCTGCCATGGGAGTGTGCCTTGGGCCCAACTCCCTCCTCCTCTTGCCCCCCTCCCCCTCTTTGCCTCGGTCCTGGCCCCCACCCCTTGCTGCAAGCCAAGCCCTGACTGGGACCAAAGGCTTCCAGGCCATGGAAATTGTAGCCTCACCTCTGCTCATCACTCCTTCCCAACCCCAGTACCTGCCTGGGGTATCAAATCTCCCCTCAGCCCCATCGCTGGAGGAGACTCTCCTCCATGCTCCTCCAATCCACACACCAAGAAGGTGTAAGGTGAGCCTTGTGTGTATGTTTGTTTGTGTATGTTTGTTTGTGTCTGTTTGTGTGGGTGTGATTGTTGGGGATAACTACCTCTCAGGGACTCAGAATATAGTACCTTTTGAGATGAGTCAGCACACAGCACACTTCAAAAAACAGCACAAAGCACCCTGTGTAAAGGATTCAGCACACAGCTCCCTTTGAAGGACTCAGCATATAGTACCTTGTGGAGAGTACTCAGCACACAGCACCCTTTGAAGGAGGGAGTCCATAGCCCACAATGTAATGGACTAAGTGCATGGCATGCTTTGAAAAACTCAATGCGTACCATTCTTTCCCAGGGACTCAGTACATAGCACCCTGTGTTATAACCACTCACAGCCCCTTTTGAAGGCCTGAGTACGTAGCACACTGTGTAAAATAGTGTACAGTACCCTTTGAAAAACTCAGCACATAGCACAATTTTGATGGACTCAGCACACCTGCCCTGTGGAAATACTCAGCACATACCACATTGTCAAAGGACTCGGCACATAGCACTTGAAAATTTCACCTTATCCATCTCTTCTCAAGGGCTCTGCACATAGAAGTATACCCTAAGGGATGAATTAGCGCACTGTACCTTTTGAAGGACTCAGTGTACAGTAGCTGTGTAATGGACACTGCGCACAGCACCCTTTGGAAAAACCAGCAGGGCCCACTCTTCTCAGGGATTCAGCACATAACGCCCTTTGGGATGACTCAACAAACAGGACTTTTTGAGGACTCAGCACAAAACTCCCATGTTGGAAGGACCCATCAAACAGGACCATGTGAAGGACTCAGCACATAGCTGTATGTCACAAGTTCAGCTTTCATTAGAATTAGGATACTTTCTTCAGTATCACCATTCTTCAGAAATACTTCACAAATCCTACTAGTTCATATTTAGCTAAACTGCAGGAGGATCAGCTGAGGGTCTTGAATTCAAAGCTTGAGGGCCCTGTCCCTGAGCTCTTTGGTTCAATGCGAGAGCTCTAGCACTTGGAGGCACAACTTCAATTTTTTTTTTTTTTTTTGGTTTATTCTTTGACAGGCCTTACGGTGATCAGGAAGGCCAACTTGGGGTATCCATGGGCAAAGGCTCTTAGTTCGGCCTGGAGCTGACCTCTACCTTCCTGGTGCCTCTGGGAGCCTCTTGCCCTAGGGTGGAAGAGACCTGCTCTGGCATCAGCACTCAGGGTGGGCAAAAGTCAGCTTGGCCTTGCTCACTTCCCCCAATTGAACTCTAGAGGACGATGACACGGGGCTGCATGTCCCTTGTCTAGCCTCGAGGAGGCAGGAGTCAACTAACATAGGGATTGTACCTGTGAGTTATGTTTACTCTTACTGCCCTGGGGCCCTGTCATGCTTTGAAGCCAACCTGGACAGGAAAGTCCTTGAGACACTTACATAAAATTAACCATCAAAAAGCAAGTGGGGCTGTGGCTCAAGTGGCAGAGCACTAGGCTTGAGCAAGAAAACTCAGGGATACAGCATAGGCCCTGAGTTCACACACACACACACACACACACACACACACACACACACACACACACATACACACACACCACATACATGCAAAATCAGAGATTTCTATATTGCAATCTTTAGGTATTCTCCACGTTTTCCCCACTAAGCCTCAAGGCTGTTGGCCTAGGTATTTGATACATACAAAACCCTCTGGCACCTTTAATTTTGGGGAACAATATGGTTAGAAGGTCACCCTTCCCCCATCCCAGCTCCTTGATTGGGTTGTGGTCTATCCAGGCCCTTTGGGGATCCTTATACAGACTCGCCAAGATGCCTTCAAAAGCCATCACATGCTGGGCACAGGTTGCTCATACTTGTCATCCTAGATATTCAGGAAGCTGAGATCTGGAGGATTATGTTGCCAAGCCAGCCTGGGTAGGAAAATGTGTGAGATTCTTATCCTCGATGAATTATCAGAAAACAAGAAGTGTCCCTGTCGCTCAAGTGGTAGAGTGCCAGCCTTGAGAAAAAGAGCTCAGGGACAGTGCTCACAGACAATAACACCAAGGAGAGGCATTGCATGTTGGTTTTGAGATTGGTATGGGTCAAATATAATTGGAATTTTCAAGTGCTCCAAGACAAAGCAGTGCCTCCTTTAGTCCTGTGTTCTTCCATATCATCTCACACTCTGGCCTTGGCCATGCTTTGGTTAGCATGGCTCTGGCTTGACAGGAGGGCTCCAAGGAGGAAGATCTCAGAGCAATCACCCCCACCACATACTTCTGCCCTGCTCACTCTGTTGCTTCTGCTCTTTGCTAGAGACCATGTTACTGGAATCCATACATGAGGTCATTGCCACCAACATTGTAGTGAGTGGTGGGTCTGGCCTAACTCGGGGCAGTCAGAGATGGAAGTTGGTCTGGGACTAGGAGCTTCTACCCTGTGTGTGGGCTGGGGCCAGGGTGACATTTATTTCATGCTGAGCATTGAAGAGGTGAGGAGACAGTGTAGAATCCACATTGAGTCAGCTAAGTTTGGAATCTAGAGGACCATTTGTGTGAGGTAGGCTGTGGAGTCAGGGGGCAACTGTTCTTGGTACTCCTCTCTCAAGACTCCCCCCTCCCTTTTTCATCCCTCAATGTTAGAAGAGAAACTTCAACTAAAGTGGTTCCAAGAGGGGGCAGGGGAGTATTTGTGTGAAGCAGACACGTGCTTCATATTCATCCTAGCCCCTACTTCCTATTTAACTGAGGAATGGCCATATGGGTTTGGGCCGGGGTGGGGGGGGGGGGAATAATCCTAGCTGAAAATGTGGCTCAGTGGTAGAGTGGTTGCCTAGCATGCCTGACACAAGGGGTTTCATTCCACACAGAAAAAGCTGGAAGGAGATGTGGGGCTCAACTGGTAGAGCACCAGCCTTGATCAAAAAGATCTCAGGGACAGTGGCCAGGCCCTGATCTCAAACGCCAGGACTGGAAGAACAAATCTTTGTTG
Source organism: Dipodomys spectabilis (assembly GCF_019054845.1). Classification (NCBI taxonomy): domain Eukaryota; kingdom Metazoa; phylum Chordata; class Mammalia; order Rodentia; family Heteromyidae; genus Dipodomys; species Dipodomys spectabilis. The sequence goes on from NW_024871011.1 coordinate 824,819, forward strand.
GAGGCTTTTCTTATCCTTTGAAAACAATTTATTCTTTGTGATAAGTATAGCATGGTTCTCTTCCCTGGCCACCAATGGGCCATTAGATGTCCCTTGAATTTGGGCCGCTTCCCAGCATCCTCTGCCCTACCTGACCCACAGTTTACCCCCATCTTGTGGCAGATGGAGACCTGAGAGGCCACCTGCCACCTACTTCTGGTGGCTGCCAAGGCTTTTGAGCGTCAGTATGTCACATAGAGAGTTATCATCCACATCAGTCTACAGAAGAAAGGGAGGGAGTGCTCCTTGCCTGAGCCCTCAATCTGTCAGTGGCTCTGGATGTGGGGCATTTGCTGCAGGATGTGCTCCATGAGGAAGTCATCTACGGGGTTGGAACTCTGACTCTGGCAGTTTCCAAGCTGTCTTGAAGTTGCAATTCTTCAAACCTTTCTGCTCCTCCCTCATTTCGCCCACCCCAGAGCCTGAAGCGTCTGAAGCAGTGTGGGGGGGAGAGGCTCAGCCTGTGCTGGCATCTGGAGGCTGCTGTCCACGCCTTCCCATGCGAGGACCCACAGCAGCTCCTGCAGCCCTCTCTTCTTCTCCATCTTCTCCTGGTAGAGCCAGCACACACGCTCAGCATTCTGCTGACACTGCTTATCCAGGACAGACATCTGCTCTTTACATGCCATGAGGGACTCCTCGGTGGTGCGAATGTGTGCCAACAGCTGGCTACATTGATGGTGGAGCTCATCCACTGGACTCTGGAAATCCACCTCATCAGATAGGTCATGGATGAAGCAGATTTTCTTCTCAGATGCCCACGTGTCCCACTTGTCATCCCCATGCCAGCTGTGGTGGCAGCTCAAAGTGCAGGGGCCATGTGGCTCCAGCTCTGTCTGGCACTGCGCTGCAGGTAGGCCGGACACCTGCAGCAGGGCTGCTGCTCCTGCAGCAGGAGTTTTCCCCTGTGGATCTCAGCCTCTGAGAGGGCTCTCAGATCCATGTCCCTCTAGGTCTGGGGCATGTCTCCATCCTCTGGGGTGGTCATGGCGGGAGAAGTAACCTCCTCTCCTTTTCTTCCCCAGGGCTCACACTTTCCACTTCCCCAGGGAAAGCCAGGAAGCTCAGCTGGGCCTGCAGGCGCTCCTCCTATGGTCTGGTCACTTCCTGGCACTTGAGAGTGGGCACCACCTGGTCCCCCCAGGTGTTCGGGCCCTGCACTTGCTTCAGCAGCTCCAGCAGCTGGGTCAGCCTCTGCAGGTGCTGCTGCAGGGCCTCTTTCTCACAGTTCAGCTGCTCATTAGAGGCAATGTGCTGCTCACAGGTGGCTCTGAGCACCTGCAGCTGGGCCAGAGACTGCTCTTGCTGCTCCTGTAGCTCCCATGATATTTCTCTCTCTCTCTCTCTCTCTCTCTCTCTCTCTCTCTCTCTCTCTCTCTCTCTCTCTCTCTCTCTCTCTCTCTCTCTCAGCCATCTCTTTCCAATCCTCTATCTTCTCTTCTGAGTGGTCTAGGTGTTCCCGCAGTTCTTTCTTCACTTGTTGCTATGAGTCCAGGATGCTGGTGAGCTCTTCCTTCTCACCGCTCCCCCTGTGGAGAGTGTCCCACAGCAGGGCAGCTATTCCTCTGGCTATGGATCACACAAACACACATGTACCTTGTGGGGTCTAGGGTATCTCTTGTAGAACCTTGGCTTTATCCTCCAGTCTGCAGTTGCTCCTGCTGCTCTGTGTTCTGGAGACAGAGCTTCTGGTTTTCCTGGACCTGTTTGTGAAGTTGTTACTCCAGGTTTTTCAACTCCATCTGTGTGCAGTAGGCCTAGGTCTGTAACTGCAGCTGCACCTGAGATGGTCCTGCTGGGGGCCATGGCTCTGTCAGCTTCTTTCTTAGTTACCCCAGCTCATTTTCCAGCACCTGCCTCGCCCTTTTCTCCTTCTCCTCTGTCAGTTGGTTCACCTGCTTGGGCAGCCACTGAGCCTCCTCTTCCCATGCGGACCTCTCAATGCTCAGGTCCTCTGTGAACATGTCTCTCACCAGACTTGCTGAGGTCCCATCCAGCTCAGGTTGTCCAGTAGTCTCTTCAGTAACTCATGCCCCGCCCACACTAGTTGGAACTTGCAGATTCTGTTCTTCGGTGGTGTTCTGTGTCCAGAGCACTTCCAGGTTCTGAAACTCTGTGTTCACTTGCTGCAGGTCATCGAAGCTTCTGGTCTTTTCCTCAAGCTGAAAGGTCACATCATTCAGCCGTTCAAAGAACATTTCAGTCTCCTATGCAGCAGTGACCTCAGAAGCCACCATATCCAGCTCTGCCACACACCGCTCTGTGGCCTGCAGGTGGCTGGTAAGAGCTTCATGCTCCGTTTATCTGTCATTGGCCACCTGCTTCACTTGGGCCGGTGCAGATTGTAAATTTCTTTCTGCTGAAACCAACCTCTCTATGGGTGACTTGTGGATCTCTAGCTCTGTTTGTGGTGCTTCATGCAACTGGCCTATCTTCTCACTCTCTTTCTCTGGTCGATCCTGCAGGTCTGTATTCTCCTGCTTCAGTGGTGGAATTTTGGCACTGAGTGCCTGGTTTCTTCTTTTGCTGCAGTCCAGTGGGCACCACGTGTCACTAGCACCTCTGCAGATCCTTGATGGTATCAGGACCCTTGACACTCTGGCTCCTGGTGGCTGTGACTGTGTGCAAAGCAGGGAAGGCCCATGTTCTGCATCACCTTTGGCCAGCGTTGAATCACTCTCCCCAGTGGTGTTTGTCTTGGGGATCCCTCCCTTTTTTGTGTTCTTTGTTTTCGTGAATGTTGCAGGTCTGATGGGAGGATACTTTTGCTGGTGTTCTGGAAGTAGTTTCTTGCCTATAGCTCTTTCACGGAGTCCTGTTGTTTCAGACATCTGAGTGCTGGGATGGCAAAGATGGGCTGGCCATTTCCCAGGCTCTGGGAAATACTCTATTCTCTCGCAATCTGACTAGGACATCAATTTTCCACTCTACTCCAAAGTCGCCTCATGTCTCATGCTCATCACTCAGCCACCTCTTCCTTCCTCTACTGCTGGTGGTAGTGTCAACCACCAAAGGGAATACTGGTGGTGGGCATCACGGAATGTGGTTGTGGCCACAATTCTTGTATCCCATTGTTCTGAAAGAAACATTAAAGAATGGGGTGTGGCCGGAATCCTGTGATGTAAGCAGCATGGGTGGAGTCAAGATGACAGCGGCTCCCCCAGCCCCTTTCCCAGGGAACATTGTCCAATCCAGCTGGGGACAAGAGGGTGACATGCTTTAGCTGGATAGCTGCACATATTGTTGTGTATGTCTGTTTGTTGCCAGTCCCGAACCTTGAACTCAGGATCTGGGCACAGTCCATGAGCTGCTTTTGCTTAAGGCTAGCCATCTACCACTGTTGCAATATGGCTCTACTTCTGGCTTTGTTGGAACTGAAGGTGGACAGGAGTCTCAAGGACTTTCCTGCCTAGGGTGACTTTGACTATGATCCTCCTATCACAGCCTTGTAAGTATCAAGGAGGACTGCTGAGAGCCACTGGTGACTGCCTAATCACTGGTCTTGTTGATGTTCATGGACAGACCGGTGAGTTCCCTGTCCTCAGGTTTAAGTGGTAGGAGCTGGAGCCTATAGTTCGAATCCTGGTCCTGCCATCTCCAAATGGCAGAAGATCCTAAGAAACTCATTCCTATCCATATGAATACCAGTGGAATGTGATGTATGTCATGATTGAATGGGCCGTTCTTGAATGATCCTAGGATAAAATTATACACAATTATATTATAGGACACTGATCAATTTTAATTAATACTTCATGAATCATTTAAACAATCACATTCATTAAATTGAGGCATAATGAAATACCTAAGAATTGGGCATCACATAGTATAGAGATGCCATTTTTCTGCCAGGACGTTCTTTAGTTAATTGGTATATACCATTTTCTGAATGTAGTTTGGTATATGAATCTAGGATATATTATACCTGACCTGAAAATCAATTATTCAAACAGTTTTGTTTTTTATCAGAAATGCTTATATCCAAATGTAGAGGGTAATCCAAATTATGTATATTCGAAGACAATGCTTGGTTAGTCCTCTTCTCACATTACCCATTCCCTTCTTGAGAACAATACACATTGTAAGTAAATGCTTAGAATGTTTTGGAGAAATTAGTTGACTTGAAACCAGTGAGTTAATCTATGCTGAATTTTGTTTACTTTATATCCAGAAAAGCTAAATTCTTACTTTATCATTTTCCTTAGGCTTTACACTCAGATTTAATCTCTGATCGGTGACAAAAAAAGATATATATATTTTTTTTTTGTCAGTCATGGGGCTTGAACTCTGGGCCTGGGCACTATCCCTCAGCTCTTCAGCTCAAGGCGAGCGCTCTACCACTTGAGCTACAGCGCCACTTCCGGTCTCTCTTGCCGGGGCTGGCTTTGAACCATGATCCTCAGATCTCAGCCTCCTGAGTAGCTAGGATTACAGGCGTGAGCCACCAGCGCCTGGCTATAAATATTTTTTTTAGCAAAATTCAGGCTGAGGAATCTAGGTACAATGATACTCATGCAGATAGGCCTCATCAGTCGTGAGACCATGATATCAAAATATTAACCAATGCTTACTAGTGTCATGCTTATGAGATTTTGTGTATTATAAACAGTGGTTATTAGAATTTATTTTTGTAATCAACATCATTTCATGGGTTAGGAACTGAAGTGAGACATTATACTCAGAACAAAATTTAACGAGGCATCCAAAATTAGTTACTAAGATATACATCATGTTACACAATGTTTTAATAATGCAAGCTAAAGGAAATAACTTGTGGGAAAAAATCAACATTTACAATAAATACAGAATCAGTATGACTGATTTTTCTTTTACCTAAGTTGCAATATAGCTTACATGATGACTTTTCTGGTTATGTATTTAGTTAGGTCTTGATATTTAGTTGGAGAAGTTCTTTCATATATTCACTTGTCAGAACGAAGAGGAAGTGAATTCCTTGCAAGGGTCAACTCCCATAATGTCACAGATGTATACTGATACTTTGCCAAAGTTTCAAATCTGCGCGAGTATCTTGGGTCTTTTTTGGATCTAAATAAATAGATATGCAATTTTGTCAGTACTAGAAAGATTTTGACCACCATTTATTAAACTATTATTTTCCAGAAACTACTTCTCTCTTTTCATGAGACTTTTATTTTCATTCATATTATGTGTTGATGTTTCCCTTTAGATAAGCCACATTCAGTCTTCTACAAAGTGTAATTTGGAGTAGTTTAAAATTATGTACACTCATGTACAATGCTCAGATTCTACTATTTGCATATTTTTTCTTGTTAAATCAGTAGGAATTAGTTCTCAATATGGATACTATTGGAGTTATTCATTACATTTCTGAATTTTTTAAGTATGTCATGATTTTGTTATTTTATTCTTTTAAATATGTGCAGATCTCACTCCGCATACAGTCACATTTGTTTTAAACAATTTGATCCATTCAAGGGTTTTGCTATATTAGGTTCATCTAGATGAATTTAATTACAAATTAACACAACCGTATTTCTGAGACACAGTTATCTTTTTGGCTCTACGCCAAGTTATCGTGTATTTGAGGTTTTTGTGCTTAAAAAAAACTGGGCACAACATACTTTTGTTCCTGGGGGAGTTCTATTTTGTTGGTTGTTTTTTCAGTTGTGACTTCAACATATGTGTGCATTTTATTTCAATTATTTTGTGTCTATATTTTGTTTCCTATAACAGAAACTACAAAAAGAATCAATGATTTAGAACTTTTCCAAATGGAATTCTAAGATAGACACTTGAAATTTTGTGACAACTGGGAATAGGCAGGTCTTCATACAAAGACATTGTTTGACATGATTTGAATTCTTCCTCATTTTTGGGCACCAGTGGCTCACATATCTCCAATAAACCACTAGAAAACCAGAAGTGGAGCTGGGGCTCAAGCGGTAGAGCACTCGCCCTGAGCTTCAGAGCACAGGGACAGGGCTCTAGCCCAGGATACAAGCCTCACGACTGACCAAAAAAAAAAAAAAAGATTGAATTCTTCCTCCTCTTGCCTCACTATTTCCAATAGTATTACTGCAAAGTCGTAAGTGGAAAGAAAATAATTTTGTCTGTATGAATTCAGAAGTTTTGTTTCAATTGGGACACACTACACATTCATACTTCATTTTAACTCAAAAATCTTTCCTTTTAAATCTTCGTTTAAAATCACAGATGTGAATTTATAATGCTAAAATAGCAGCTACTAGTTTATCTTCAATGATCCAAACTATTTTCACTTCACATTTTATGTAATATAGAGTGTAATAATAATAGTAAGTAATATAGTATGTAATAATTGACTTTGGGGAAAGTCAATAACTATGTATTTTTGTGAGATACTGAGTAATAGTAAAACATATATAATTCGATTAAAAAATTCACAGTTACATCTAAAAATAAATTATAGATATAAACTAATGCTGAAAAAGAAAGGTTGTTTATTGGAAAAAGCCAGAAGTTTCAATAAGCTTACTTTTTAAAAATTGTCTTAGATCTGGGCTTTGTTGGCTCATGCCTGTAATCCTAGTTACCCAAAAGTCTGAGATCTGAGGATAGTGGTTCAAAGTCAGCCTGGGCAGAAAAAGCTGTGAGACTCTTATCTCCAAGATATCTCTTGAAAACTAGAAATGGCATTGTAGCTGAAGAGATACAATGGTATCCTTCAGCGGAAGAGAGGAGGGACAGTGCGCAGGCCCAGAGTTAGAGCCTTATGACCGACAAAACAAAATTGACATGAATTTTAATTTATTATTTTATGATTTTTTATGTTGAAAATACAGAGGGTTTACAATTACATGAACAAGGTAATGAGTACATTTCTTATCAAGCATTTTTGCCTCCTCCTTTGTTTCCCCTTCCCATCCCTTCATATCTCCCCTTCTACCACCCCACCACCCCCTCTGCACCAAAGTTGTAACGTTCGTTTTTCGACATAATATTTGTACATGTTATTGTGGTAATTAGTCCACCTGTATAAAAATTGGATTTTCCCTTGCCATCCCCAAATTATACGAACATCAAATACAGTGAAAACAGGGGTTATACCGTGGGGGAGGTACATAAAAAGCAACAAATAAATCACATCATAAATATGGCAGAAACAATAGCAAGAACGAAAAAAAATTTGAGTCCTTATCTTAGGGTTCATTTCTCCTACCATCAACTTGTCTAACAGTTTCTGTTTGTCTCAGACATATACTAGTTATTGCAAATAAGAGAAACCATGGCACTTATGTTTCTTTGGGCCTGGATTACTTCACTAAATATAATTTTTTCCAAGGCTTTCCATTTCCCAACAAATGGGGCAATGTCATTCTTTCTGATGGACGCATAGAATTCCATTGTGTATATAAACTACATATTCTTGATCCATTCATCTACTGAGGGGCATCTGGGTAGGTACCGTATCTTAGCTATGGTAAATAATTCTGCAATAAACATAGTTGTGTTGGTAGCTTTAGTATGGTATTGTTTGTAATCATTTGGTTAAATGCCCAAAAGTAGGAGTGCTGGGTCATCGGGGAGCTTTATGTAGTGTCTTTTGAGGAAGCTCCATACTGATTTCCAAAGTGGTTGAACAAGTATACAGTCCCACCAACATCCCCACCAGCTTCTGTTGTTATTAGAGTTATTGATTATAGCCATTCTAACTAGGGTGAGGTGGTATCTCAATGCTGTTTTGATCTGCATTTCTTTTATGGCTAGGGAGTTGGAGCATTTCTTCGTGTGTCTATTCGCTATCCTTGTTTCCTCTTCAGAGAAGTTTCTCTGTAAGTCTTTAGCCCACTTTTTTTATTGGGGAATTCTTTCTTTGAGGATTTGTTGTTGGGGGATATAATTTTTTGAGTTCCAGGTATATTTTAGATATGAGACCCTTGTCTGTTGTATGGTTAGTGAAGATCTTCTCCGAATCTGTGGGCTTTCTATTGATCTTGCTAGCTTTGTCCCTTGCCAGGCAGAAGCTCTGCAATTTCATGAAATCCATTTATCCAACCTTTCTTTGATTTTTAATATTTCTGGGTCTCTATTAAGAAAATTTCGGCCTTTGCCAAGGAGAGGGAGGGTTTCTCCTATTCCATCCTGTAATGTTTTCAGGGTGTCTGCTTTGACTCCGAGTTCTTTGATCCATTTGGGGTTGATTCTGGTGCAGGGTGATATATAAGGATCTAGCTTTAGTTTTCTACAAGTGATTAACCAATTTTGCCAGCACCATTTACTGAAGAGGCTTTCTTCTTCCATTTTATTTTTTTAAGTTCCCTTATCGAAATTTAGGTGGTTATAGTTCTGTAGGTTCATTTCTGGGTTTTCAATTCTATTCCATTGGTCCTGAGGTCTGTTCTTGTGCCAATACCAAGCTGTTTTGAATACTATGGCTTTGTAGTAGAGTTTGGAATTTGGTAGTGATATTCCTCCAGCACTGTTCTTTCTGTTAAGGAACATTTTTGCTATTCGGGGTCTTCTATTGTTCCATATGAATTTTTGAATTGCCTCTTCAATTTTCTTGAAGAATGATTTTGGAATATTTATAGGTATCACATTGAATTGGTAGATAGCCTTTGGAAGTATTTCAATTTTCACGATGTTGATCCTTCCAATCCAGGACCATGGGAGGTTTTCCATTTTCTAAGTTCTGTTTTGACATTGTTTTTCAGGTTTTTAAAGTTTTCATCATAAAGGTCCTTCACTTCTTTGATTAAGCTAATTCCTAGGTATTTTATTTTTTTGTGGGGCTATTATGAATGGAGTTGCTTTCCTGATTTCAGCCACACCTCTCATTGTTGGCATGCAGAAAAACCATTTATTTTTGAAAGTTAATTTATACAATGCTTCTTTGCCAAAATTTTGAGTCAGCATGAGTAATTTGGGAGTGGAGTCTCTGGGATTCTTTAAATACAAGACCATGGCATCTGCAAAGAGGGAGAGTTTTACATCATCTTTCCCTATTTGGATCCCTTTTATGTTTGCATCTTGTCTTATTGCTGTCGGTAGGCATTCTAATACTAAATTGAAGAGAAGTGGGGAGAGTGGACATCCTTGTCTTGTTCCTGAGTTAAGAGGAAATGGCTTTCGATTTTCACCATTAATCATAATGCTGGCTGTAGGTTTGTCATATACAGCCTTTATTGTATTGAGGTATATTCTCTGGGTTCATAGTTTTTCCAGAGTCTTCATCATAAAGGGTGTTGGATCTTGTGAAATGCTTTTTCTGCAACTATTGATATATCCATGTGGTTCTCATCAATGCTCTTGTTGATGTGATGAATTATATTAACTGATTTGCATATATTGAACCAGCTTTGTATCCCTGAAATAAATCCTGTTTGATCGTGTGTATGATTTTTTGGATGAATTGTTGAAGTTGATTGTCCAAAATTTTGTTGAGGTGTTTAACATCCATGTTCATCAAAGGAATGGGTCTATAGCTCTCTTTCTTTGATGAGTCCCTGCCTGGTTTGGGATAACGGTTATGTTGGTATCATAGAATGAATTCGGTAGTGAACTTACTCATTCAATTTTATTGAATAATTGGAGGAGGTTTGGTGTGAGCCCTGCTTTGAATGCCTTGTAGAATTCCACTGCAAATCCATCTGGTCCTGGGCTTTTCTTAGATGTGAAGTCTCTTATTGCTGTTTCTATTTCTATGCTTGGTATGGGCATGTTAAGTAGTTAACTCTTGGTTGAGTTTCAACATGTCTATATTTGGTAGGAAAAGGTCCATTTCTGCCATGTCTCAAACTTATTAGCATACAGTTTTGAGAAGTATTCCATTATGATGTTCTGATGGTGATGTTCCCATTCTCGTCCCTGAGTTTGTTTATTTGGGTGTGTTCACTTCTTTTTCTGATAAAATTTGCTAAGGGTCTGTCAATTTTGTTATTTTTTGGGTGGGGTGGTCCGGTCGTGGGGCCTGAACTCTGGGCCTGGGCGCTGTCCCTCAGCTCTTCAGCTCAAGGCTAGTGCTGTACCACTTGAGCCACCGCACCACTTCTGGCTTTTTTTTTTTGCTTATGTGGTGCTGAGGAATTGAACTGAGGGCATCATGCATGCAAGGCAAGCACTCTACTTCTGAACCACCTTCCCAGCCCTAATTTTGTTAATTTTTTCAAAGAGCCAACTCTTTGTTTTTTTATTCTTTTTAGGGTGTTTTTGGATTCTAATTTACTTAATTCTAATTTAATTTTAATTATTTCTTTCTGTCTACTGCATTGGGGTTTATTTTGCTGATCTTTTTGAAGGAGGTTCAGATGTCTTATTAAATTGTGGTTTCAGATTTCTCTAATTTGTTGATGTAGGAATTCAGAGCTATAAACTTGCCTCAGAGTACTGTTTTTGTTGTGTCCGAGAAGAGCTGGTAATTTGTGTGTTCATTTTTGTTGAATATCATGAACATTTGAATTTCCTTTCTAATCTCTTCCATGACCCACTGTGATTCAACAGTGTGTTGTTCAGCCTCCATGTGTTAGAGGACTGTCTTTGGTTGCTTTTCACGTGGAGTTCTAATTCTTTTCCCTTAGATGCCATTTCTTGGCCTTTGTCTTGTTAGTTTTCTATCTTTAGGATATCTTTAAGTACCTTTGTAGGGATGGTTTTGTGGAGATATATTGTTTCAATTTTTATTTGCTATGGACAATTTTTATTTGACCTTCAGTTATGAAGGAGAGTTTAGCTGGGTACACTATTCTTTGTTGTGGTTTGTCTTTAGGGCATGGCCTACATCACTCCAGGCTCTTCTTGCTTTAATCATCTTTGCTGAGCAATCTGATGGTATTCTAATTGGTTTCCCTGTATAGGTGATTGGTATTTTCTCCTTGACAGCTTTAAGGATCCTTTCCTTGGTCTGAGTTGATCCTGTGCGGATTATAATGTGACAGTTACATGTCCTGTGCTGTTTTGGTCTATTTGGGGTTCTGAAAGCTTCTTGTATCTGATTAGGCCATAGGCCTATCTTTTTGCATGTTTGGGAAGTTCTCTGCTACGATTCTGTTACATAAACTTCCTAGACCATTAACTTCTGTCTCTAGGTGCTCCTCTATGCCCATTATCCTCAGATTAGGCCTTCTGATGGTGTCTTCCAAATATTGGATAGATGGATCATATTTCTTGGATTTATACTGGATAGTTGTATGTTATTTCTCTATAATATCTAGCCTGTCTTCAATCCCCGAGATTTGCTCTTCTGCCTGGTCTAACCTACTGTCAAGACTTTCTATTTGTTTTTAATTTCTTTTCCTTCTAGTTGGTCGGCTTTGATGGCTTCAAATTCTTTGTTGGAGCTTTGGTTTAGATCTTGTATGAGCTTTACTTACTTAATTTTGTGTTCAGTGTTTATTCTCAGATCACTTAGCTGATTGGTTATGGTTTCCTTGGACTCCCATTCCTTTTGGCAGGCTCTATTCTGCATTCCCTTTGTGGTCTCCCTGAATTGTTTCAGCTGTTCCTTTATGAATTTTTTGAATGCCTCTATTTATCTCTGTCTATTATGATCACACTCTCGCAATTCCTGTATTACCCTTTGATTAGTTTTCTCACATTAAAGCAATTCCTGTAATTCTCTATAACTGTTCTCAGGGTGCTTATGCAATTCCTTTATTAATTTTTAAGTAGCTTCCTAATGCTCACAAGATTCCTGTACTACTCTTTGGATTGCCGCCTCTTGGTCCCTTTCATGCTCACAGTGAGACCTTTGCAAATTTTCAATCATTTCATTCACCATGTTTACCAGTAGTGTTTGTAGAGCTTTTGGGGAAATATTAATTATTATTTTACTCATTAACTATTCTTCTTATTATTATCATTAATTATTCTTTCACCTGATTATCATTAGTGGGAGTTCAGATACCTGGACTTGCCATTTTTCTTGTGTTTTTCTGGCTTGTTCTGCCCATTTGGTATGAAAGTAACAGCAATTTTGTGCTAGAACACTATTTTAAGGTAAGCATCAACCAGAGTCCTTCAGTTGCACAACCAAAATGGTTGCAGATACAATCTAGTTCAACAGATACAATCTATTCTAAATCAAACAACCATGGATTAATGGGTTAAGAACAACGAAGAAGGATTTGGCAAACCAGAAATTATTAGCTTCAGGGAGAAATGTGGGTCAAAATAGGACTAGAGGGATGTGGAGAGGTAAAATGAGAGTAAATATAACCAATTCCGGACAGAATCATAGGAGAGAATTTTTTTTAATAAAGAAAAAAATGGAGAAACAAAAATTTAAATTTAAGAAATGAAACACATAAAAATTATGTAAGTTTAAAGAAATGATATTGAGAGAAGAAAAGGATAGGGTGAGAGGAGGGGAGGGATAGAAAGGAAACGTGAAAACTAAAAAATAAATTTTTTAAAATTAGTTACTTGAAAATTATGTAAGTATAAAGAGATAATACTGCTATTAACGAAGTTAAGCCTAAGAGGTTGTGAACTGAGTAATAAATTTCTGGCTTAAGTAAGTACATAATGGGGGAGAAGGTCTAACAATTGACAACAGGTATGTATCTGGAGTTGAGCAGAACAGCAATTAAGTCATGCAAAAAATAAAGAAAGAGAGAAAAAATGAAACCAATAAAAAGGACCAAAAGGTCAAAGAGATTAAACAAACACACACACACACACACACACACACACACACACACACACACACACACACACCAAAAATAAAAATATGAGAAAATAAAGATCAACATAAAACACTTTTAAAAAATGAAAAATTAAAAAATATGTTCAAAAAAGAGTTCTTTGTTTTGGGGTTTTTTTTTTGGAGGGGGGATGGGAAGAGCCTGTATCTCCCCTGTGTCTCTAACCAGTGTCTTGGTGGAGTCTCTGGTCTGCTTGTGATGTTTGGTTTTCCTATGGCTTGATTGGTTTCTTAAGTCAATTTGGTCAGGCAGAAAATGCCCGGTGTTAGGCAGGATTTTGTGATCCTCCTCCCAGGCTAGTTCAGTGGGAGGGAGATCTTTGAGTATCACAAAAGAGGGAGATGGTGGTTTCCTCTAGTTTGGAGATGCTGTGGTGAGGCTAGGTTCTGGGTTGGGTTGAAGCCTTTCAGCAAACAGTAGCTTTTCCCTGAGGGGCTAGCACCTGAGACATTCACAGAGCCCAGCTTAGAGCCATTCTCAGGGTTTATGTTTACTGAATTTCAATTGTTGTTTAGGCTTCTGTAGGATGGGGCAGCCTCTGGCTCTGTTTACCCGGTGAAGAAAGTCTTTTCTCCGAGGACAGTTTACTCTGCCTGGGCAGAGTGACTTTCCCCTGGGTGTAACTGAGCCTGGCAGGTCACTTCTAGTTCCTGTGACCTGCAAAATGACTCTTTTTTTTTTTTTTTCCAAGGCCTTACTCAGAGCTATCTGCCCAACCGGGCCTTTGTCAGTATCAAAGATGGAGACTTCCGGTGGTGGTGAGGGGAGGGGTGGCCTTCCTACCTCTGCTCCCTGAGGAGTGAGGAAGTCAGGGTTCTACTCACACCAGAATCTTGGTTCCTGGACCCACTCTGGTCTGAAATCTGCAGGACGAAGATATTTGCTCCTTCTCAGTTCTTGCTGGTGTTGAGTAGAATCCACCAGTCTACTGTGTCTGGCTCCTTTGTCCTGGACTCTAGGTTGTAGGTATGGTGTCTATGGCCACCACCGCTGCCACCACAGCCCTTGCAGCTGCGGCCACTGGCAAGTGCTCAGATCTCTTTCCTTGCCTGGATTTTCCCTCTCTGGCCATACTCCTTGTACTGTGATGGCGCACTTGGGTATGATTCTATAGCCTAGGACTGTTCACAGGAACACTAAAACTTCTTTCTACGCGAGCACTTGTTTCGAATCCTACCACTCCTCAGCTATTTTGTTCTGAACTCCCTTAACACATTATTATGACATGATATTGTGAAATCACATTGACATTGTGATATCACTGTGCCATTCTGTTTTCACAAACCTATTATGACATCTCATGTTAGAAAAGTCATGGGTTTTAGGACTTTTAGTTCCTTCCTTGAACTCTTGTCCTCATTGTAACCTAGTAGCAATTGAAATCAGACATGTGATTTTAATATTACAAACTAGTAGTGACATCACTGTTCCATGGGTGACCTCATTACCAACCCGATATCACAAACCTATTGCAGCATCGCATTACCATTATGACATCAAAATCACAATGTGACATTTCAATCGGTTATGACCTCTTAGCTCTTTTGAAAAAGCATATGGCCTTTGTGACATCAAAGTTCACTTGTTTACCCATATAATCATTGTGGTCTAAAAAGATCATTTATACTATTGTAATATTACAAACCCTTGGAGGCAGGATCACCAGTGTGACATCATTAACCTGTCCTTTCCTCATAACTTTGACACGATGCCCTTGTGATACATAGGCCTTTGTGATCTCATAATGTTTTTGACTTCATATTTCAGGTATGATGTGTGATATTAGAAATGCACTCTATCATAAAAATTGTGTCATTATTGTCAGATATCAAGAGCATGTGTTACATTGTGATATCACATACCTGTTGGGAGTTCATCACATTTGGGCCAATGCATGACTGTGTAGATCCCACAATCCCATTCTGAAATCATATTCTCCTTGGGAGTTAATGAAAATTGAAGTCCAGCATGCCATTGTGACATCATCAACCCAATTGTGACATCATAAACCTATTGTGACCTCATCACCATTATGGAATAACCAACTAATTATTATATCAAAATGTTATTATGAATTGATATTGTGACATCATATTGCCATCATTGTCCAATTTGGATTGGCAAACCGATTATGACCTCATAACATTTTACAAATTTCGTGGCCTTTGAGATTACTAATGTGAACTATTATACTTATGATGCATAAAACACAAGACAATCCAATAAGGCACATTGAAAATAACTTTATTTACACTCAAAATGGGCCTGCATTTAACTTGTCCTGGTCTGTACACTCAGTGACAAGCCAGCACCAACCACGAAATCTCAGACCTCCAGTGAGTGGGCAGCCACACATAGTTAATTGGTCTACAAAGCACCAACTCCCCAAATTATCATCTCCAAAGCTCCAAACTTCAATAGGTAAGGCTTTGTCCTTTTCCCTTACTCCCTCCTTCTTTATAGACTTTCCTTCATTTCCCTTTTTCCCTTCCATCACTTCCTTTTTCTCTTTAGGCCTCTCCACTATCCACAGTCCTACACTTCTCTGACCTGGTGACCAATTGGCATACTTTCCCTCCTACTCTCCCTCAAATTCCTCTTCTCCCAAGAATTTCCCCTCCTGCTGTCTCACCACTTCCTTCCCTTGATTTTCTCCAATTCCATTTCTCTGGCCATGCAGCGTATACATAGTTTGAACACCTCCATCACTCCGGTGGGTCTCCTGCCTAACAGTTTTCAACCATCACTTCACAAACTGCCTGTTCCCCAATCACTTCTTCACAGCTAATCAAGTGAGGATGACATCCTACCCCTTCCAACAACATACCCTGGCCCTTTGGTGGTATGTCCCATGCACTCCAGTGGGCCAGGACATGGGGCCACATTGATTAGTGGGCCCTGCTGATTATTAGGGCCCCGCTGCTTTATACACCCCCCACTGGTTTTCATGTCCAATCAAATCCTTGATTCCTTCTTACCAAATCCTAAAAATTCCCTTCTCTCCACCCAATGAACAGGCTTAAAATGTAAATTTAATAGAAAACAAGTAAATTATAGAAACACACTAGTTAGCAGTAATTAACACTTAGGAAGTCTTATCCTTAAGGGATCATCTGAGTTTCTCTGAACAGTTCATCTTGCAGCCTTCTCTGTATATTGGTCCCAGCACCACCAAATATGGTCCTTTCCACTTTGGTTCTAATTCAGGAGCATGATGAATTTTTACACCGGCAAGAAAGAGTGGGTGAAGTTTTTTTTCATCTCCATTTCTTAGTTTATTTCACTTACTTAAGGTCTAGCTTTTGAATTTATTGTTGAAGGAGACTTGCTACAGAATAAACTACATCACTCTCCCCAAAGAAATTTGCCTTCCAATTGGATTTAATTTCTTATTTTATATTTGAACTTATCTGTTGCCATCATATTATTTATTTTTTAAATACTTTGTATTGTTATTATTTTTAAGTAGTTGTAGAAAGAAGTTCCCATTCTACAAAACAGTACATGAATAAAAGCTGTCTGACAACATTGTCACCCATCCCTCATAACCCTTCCCTTCTCACACTTTTTTGTAAAAATTGCGATAGGTGATTACATATATTTCACATATTTCACAACATTGTGGAATTGTGATACTTAGTTAAAGTCACAAACACATTTTAAACTTGACAAGGCAAAGTATCGTTATCATGGTCTAAAGTTTGTTAATTCTATGAGCTTTGACAATCCAAATTATTTTTCCTACCTCAGGTGATGTTCACATTTTTTCCCTTTTGCTTAGTGTAAGCTATTCCCTCTTTCCCTCTCATTCCTCCCTTCCCATCAGTGTGTTTGGGTTACTTAGTTATTTTTCTTCTATGTCCAGTTCAGCTGATGGACACCTTTGTTGTATGTTGTTCCATTTCCCACTTATTCTGTTCCTCCTCCTGGCTTCCCTCCACTGTGTGCATATTTCTACCATCTACATAGTCAAGAACATGAAGTCATTAACAGTGATACAACAAAAAGAGTGGCTGTTCTTTTTTTCTCGAGTTCTGTTTACTTTGTCATACCTTCTTGCATTTTGGCTTTAGAATCCACATATCAGGTAGACCCTGTGCCATTTGTCTCTTTGTTCTTGGCTTACCTCACTCAAATAATTTTTTCTAGTTCCATCCATTTCCTTACAAATGCCATCATTTTATCGTGTCTAGTCGCTGCATAGTATTCCATTGTATATAGGTATCACAATTTTTGGATCCACTTATCAGTAGTGGCTCATCTGGGTTGTTTCCATATCTTAGCTATTGTGAACAGTGCTGCAATAATCATACAGGTGTGTGTGTCTTTGTATACTGGTTCCTACTTTTCTGAGTAGATGCCTAGGAGTGGTATGGCGAGTTCATAGGACAGGACGATATTTCTGAGGTACCTCCAGACTTCTTTCCAAGTGGTTGTATTAGTATACATTCTCACCAGCAATGAAGTAATGCATCTCTTTCTTTGCATCCCTTCCAGCATCTGTCATTGGCTGAATTTAGGATGTGGGCTATTCTGACTGGGGTAAGGTGGTATCTCAGAGTTGTTTTTTATTTGCATTTCCTTTACGGCCAGGGATGATGAACATTTCCTCAATGTTTCTTTCCTGTTTTTACCTCTTCTTCTGAGAAGTCTCTCTTTAGCTCCCTTGACCATTTCAAAATTGGTTTGTTAGGTTTGTAAAGGGTTAGTTTCTTGAGTTTACCATATATAATGGATATTTGACCCTTGTCTGATATATTGCTGGTAAATATTTTTCCCAATTATTTGGCTTTCTTTCTAGTTAGTTGCTACTTTTTATCTGTGTAGAAATTTTTTATTTTAAGGTAGTCCCATTTATCGAGTAATTCTCCAATTTGTTGTGACCTGGGAATCTGTTCTGGAAGTTCCTGCTTTTGCCTATAAGTCCAAGTCTCTCTCATACTCGGTCCTGCAGTATTTTCAGAGTTTCAGGCTTGATGTTAAGGTCTTTAATCCATTTTGAGTTTATGTTAGTGTATGGTGATAGGCTAGGGTCCACTTTTAGTTTTCTACATGTGGCCAGTTTTCCCAGCACCAGTAGTTGAAGAGGTTATGATTCTTCCACCGTATGTCTTTGGCTCCTTTGTCAAATATCAACTGACTGTACATGTTAAGCTATATTTCTGGTCCTCTAACCTGTCTCACTGATTTTTGGGTCTCTTTTTGTGCCAGTACCAAGTTGTCTTTGTTATTATGGCTCTATAGTAGAGCTTGAAGTCCTGTATCATGATCCCTCCTGCATCCTTTCTTTTGCCTAAAATTTTTTTGGCTATGTTAGGGCTTTTGTTGTTCCATATGAAATTTTGGACTATTTTCTCTATTTCAGTAAAGTAAGTGGTTGGAATTTTAATGGAAATTGCATTGAATGTGTTCATTATTTTTGGCAGTACGGCCATTTTCACCATATTAATTCTGCCTATCCAGGAACATGGGAAGTCTCTCCATTTCCTGGTATCCTATAAGATTCCTTTTTTTAGGCTTTTATAGTTTTCATGAAATAGACCTTTTACATCGTTGATTAGGTTACTTACTAAATACTTTTTTTTGAGGTTATTGTGAATGAGGTTGTTTCCTTGATGTCCATTTCTGTTTGTACTTTGTTGGTTTACAGAAAGCCGACTGATTTTTGTGGGTTAATTTTGTATCCTGTTACTTTGCCAATTTGGTTTATAAGCTCTAAGTGTTTGATGATGGAGCTTTATGGATCGTTAATTTATAAAATAATGCCATCTGCAAAAAGAGAGAGTTTATATTCTTCCTCTCCTATGTGGATCCCTTCAATGTATTTTTCTTGCCTTATTGCTCTGGCTAAAAATTCCAAAACTATATTGAAGAGGAATGTAGAGAGTGGGCATCCTTGCCTTGTTCCTGTTTTTTGGGGAATTGGTTGTAGTTGTTCCCTATCAAGCATAATATTGGCTTTTGATCTACTATGTAAGGCTTTTATTGTCTTATGAAATGTTCCTTCTATTCCTATTTTTTCCAGAGCTTTTAAGATGAATGAGTGATGAATTTTATCAAAATCCTTTTCCAAATCAATGGAGATAATCATGTCGTTCTTGACCTTGGAACTGTTGATGTGATGGATTACATTTATTGACTTACATATGTTAAACCATCCCTGTATCTCTGGGATGAAGCCTACTTGGTTATAATGTATGATCTTTTGATATGTTTCTGGATTCTGTTGGCTGCAATTTTATTGAGCACCTTTGAATCTGTCTTAATCAAAGAGATTGTTGTGTAGTTCTTTTTTTGTTGGGTCTTTGCCTGGTTTGGGGATGAATGTGATATTGGCTTCATAGAATGAGTTTGGGATTACCTCCTCTGTTTCTATTTCTCTGAAGAGCTTGAGGAGTATGGGTATTAGTTCCTCTTTAAAGGTCTTATAGAATTCTGTAGTGAATCCATCAGGTCCTGGGCTTTTCCTGTTGGAAGATTTCTTATTACTTCTATCTCATTGAAGGTTATTGACATTTGTAATTGATTTATTTCTTCTTGGTTCTGTTTGAGCAATTTGTATTTCTTTTTTTTCATGCAGGAAAAGAAGTTTATTTACCAAAAGGCTGCCCCCACCATGCATGGTGGAAAAGCATGACTGAAAAGGAAAAGGGTAGACCCACCTATGATCAAGTCTTATCTAAGCCAAGGACAGGAAGAGGTGTGGCCAGGTGCTGGAAAATTGTGGCCACAATGGATCTGGATGAATAGTAGAGAGCAAAGAGATCCTGAAGGTAAATAGACTTCTCACAATGTACCATTGCAGAGACATAAATTTTCTATATCTGAGAACAGCAAAAAATATTAGGTTATATGGCTATCCAGGGAGCGCAGGAGGCTTGTCAGCGGGGTTTCACGGCTCGGGAATGACTCACAGGACCCCATTAAATGTGTTAGAGAGTCAGTTTGGTGAGTGAAGGAGAGCTGACTAGGAAGAAGCAGTGTCCCGGCTTGCCCCAGACCCCTATAGAGAGAAATGGCTAAGCCCCCCACACCAGGCATTCTCCGCTTCAGAGATGACCATCCTTTCTGATAAAGGCCATAGGAGCTCTGTGGAATGGCGCCACATCTGAGCAGAGATTGAGCAACAGAGAGCCGTGGAGAGTAGTTTCATTCACCAGAGTAGAGAAGTGGTGTGCACATGGATGTGAAGGCAAGCAATGGTATTGACTTTTCACCAATTGCTGAAAAGTCTCACATGGTTTATCAAGGCAGTTTGGTTTGCAGAAAAGGGGTGGTTAGGAAATTCTAGCATTTCCAACTCAAAAACCTCATCCCAGTCATGGCACCATTTGTAAGGTATATGAAATAGGTAGATTTCATTAAGTAGCCCATGAAGAGAACACCACACGTATTCAGGCATGAAAAGAAGTTTATTTACCGAACTGCTGCCCCCACCATACACCTTACAGAAGAATGGCTGAAAAGGAAAGGGGGGGATAGCAATTTGTACATCTGTAGAAATTCATCCATCTCTGCTAGGTTTTCCTTCCTTTGTGAGTAGAGTCTGGAATTATTTCTTTATGATTGTTTTGATGTCTTGGATGTTTGCTGTAATTTTTCCTGTCGTATCTCTGATATTATTGATTTGGGTCTCCTCTCTTAGTTTGTTAGTTACTCTTGCCAGTGGTCCCTCAGTTTTACTGTCTATTATTTAAACAGCTTTTAAAAATTAATTTTATTTATAATTTTCATAGTCTGTCTCATTAATTTCAGCTATTATTTCGGTTCTCTTTCTGTCTAGGAACTTTAGGTTCAATTTTTTCTTGTTTCTCTAGTAGTTTTAGTTGCATCATAAGATAGTTTACTTGTTCTGTTTTCTTGATGTGTGCACTGAGAGCAATGAATCTGCCCCTCAGGACTGCTTTCACTGTGTCCCATTGGTTTCTTTGTGATGTTTCTTCATTTTCAATGAATTGTAGGAACTTTTAAATTTCTTCTTTAATTTCTTCTGTGATCCATGTATTGTTCAACAGAGTGCTTTTTAATTTCCATGTGTTTTTTTTCTATTTATGCCTTGTTCTTGAGAACGAGTTAGATTACACTATGCTCAGATAGAATACAGAGTATTATGTCGATCCTCTTGTATTTGCTTAAATTCCATGTATGAACTGAGAAATGATCTATTTTAGAAAAAGTTAGGGGGGTTGCAAGAGGAAGACCCTACTGGTGTGAATACCTGTAATTCTAGCCACTCAGGAGGCTCAGATCTGTGTATTTAGGTTCAAAGCCAGCCCAGGTAGGAAAGGTCATGAGGCTTTTCTGGGGTTGCTCAGCACCACACCCTGCCTCAAGTCTGGGGTTGTTCACCACTTTTGCCACCATGAGCTGCTTATGCATGCCAGTATGGAGAGGCAGAAACCACCACGGGTCTGGACTTGTTCACTGCAGCTGTCCCCACCTCAGCCACTGCTGCCACCCCTAGCTGGTCTGGGCAAGTGCCAAGAGGCATTGTGCCCCAATTCTGGGTGGTTTGCCAGCACTGACAGCTGCTGCTGCTGTTTCAGGTTAGGCAAGGCTATTTACACCAGCAGGACAGAGGTGCCACCCTGAGAGTTTAGGATACTTTGCCACTGTTGACAGCTGCTACTGCTCCTGACTGGGCTAGGCTACTTGTACCAGCCAGGCAGAGGCGCTGTTCCAGGGAGGTTGAGGGGAGTCTTTGTTCCAGCTCTGCCTTCTGAGATTTCTGTTTGTATATTCTGGGTTGGCCCAGCTCTTGGGAGTTCCTGGGAGACTTGGGAAGCTTGTGGGTGTGTGATCCTCAGAGGGTCCAGACCCGGGGCACTTAAGCAACTTGGCACAAAACCCTGTCACTTAAGCTGTGCAACGTGGAGCCCCATCACCAACAAAGAGTGGGGGAAGGGTCTTCCCACTTTACTGTCTGTGTAGGTTTTTCCCATTTCTTTTTGTACTTCCTTTATCTCTCTGAGTAATTGCCTTTTTTTGTGGGTCACTTGGAGAAACAGAGCATTGAAATACAAACTCTGTATTTGGTTGGAGAGAGCTGTGGTGTTTCCCAGCTGTTCCCTCACCTTCTTGGTCCCTCCCCTTCAGGTGGAGTTTTTCTTAGCCGGCCAGTGGGCCTTGGTTACCAAAAGAAATGTACATAAAAGAATATGTTGTAAAGCCTGCAGATTGAAGTTAGACACTTCTGGTAATATAACCTTCCTAATTTTAGGAACCCAAGGGGTTGTTCTACACTAAAGTATTTCAAAGGGATTGAGTCCTTTAACATAAGGGCTACATCTTGCTTGAAAGAGAGTGAAGTGGAGGAGGCTTACCTAGCTATGGCCAGTCCCTGTATTTAATTTAGTTAAAGTTTCCTTTAAGGTCATTTTCATTCTTTCTAATGCTTGAACTCTGAGGCTTATAAATGGATTGTAACTTCCAATTTATTCCTAGGGCATTAGTTAATAATTGAGAACTTGGGCCATGAATGCTGGGCCATCTTTTGGACCCCACAGCTAAGGGTTAGCCAAATCAAAGTATTATTACATGCCTCAGCTCAGCCTGAAAAAATGTCCATTATTACTAACAGTTACCAATAGCCATACTTTCCAGGTTTTACCTCTGTGGAGTCCACTTTCCCAAATTCACCATCTGAGGTTCCTCAAATATGAATTATTTTCATATGTTCCAGCATTTCAGCATTTACCTGTTGGAAATTACCTACACACATTACAAAGTATTGTCAGGCTGAGGCCCCACCGGTTTTCAGAACAGTTTTAGGCAGTGTCCTCGGGCAATTTACCAGGCTGTAAATATCTACATGTAAACTGACAGAAAGCTTGAGCCTGTATGCATTTTTCACAAGTTCAGTATCAACATTTGCACACTTATTACCACTGTTTATGCTTCTTCCTTTAATATTGATGACCAGTATTTCTAGAGAAACAACTAGTTTTAGAGTGGTCTCCCAAGCTACCTCATCAACTCAGATGTTTCCCTGTATCTTAGGGTCTCTAGTTTCTTTAACTCCTGTAAAGTACTCTGAAACTTGGAAACTTCTTCCATTTTATTCTCCTCCTTTTATCTTAAACTTGCTTTCATGATCCCACACTCCTTCTCAATGTGCTCCTTAACCTACAAGTGTTTTGGCAGGGTCACCGGAGTGTTACCTTGACTGGCCAAGTGCTGCTCCTTCTCATAAAACCTTTGCTTGCTCTTCAGCTCCTCCCTTAAGTTCACAAAGGTGCCATTGAGAGGTATTTTTCCCACCTCCACCTGTTCCACTGGGACACGATGCTTCTGCATTACATTTTTGGTGAAGATCTCAGCAGTCTTTTGGGGCTTTTACTCTAGTAGTTTCTCTTTCTAGTTTTACACTTCAGTGTATTTTTGTGACAGATCTTTCAACTGTTTGTTTAGCATTTCTGCTTTTCTTCCTAATGGTCTTTCCCTTTCCATGGCATTCTTTATCAAAGCAAGTGGTCTTTTAACTCTTTCTGAAGAGAAACAATCTCTTTCTTGAGCCTGATATTTTCCTGTTCTCTTTTCTTGGCCTCTTCTTCTATGACACAGCACTTTCCCGTCTTCTCTGCTAACTACTCTTTCCTACTTCCTCTGTTGCTTTGAATTTCTGGTGACACTTTTCAAAGCTTATAATCGACATGTACTTTAACCTAATATATTCTTATATCAGGTCCAGCTCTTTTCTTTTTTTTTCTTTTTCTTTTGAGTCTGGTCGTGGGGCCTGAACTCTGTCCAGGACACTGTCCCTCAGCTCTTGAGCTCAAGGGTAGTGCTCTACCACTTGAGCCACATTGCCACTTCTGGCTTTTTTGTTTTTGCTTATGTGAGGCTGAGGAATCAAACCCAGGGCCTCATGCATGCAAGGCAAGCACTCTACCACTGAGCAACATTCCCAGCCCCCCAGCTCCATTTTCATAGCCATAATTTCTTAATGGAATTCAGAGGTCCTTTGCATGTTTCTCCAGAGCAATGAACACATTTTCCTTGTAATTAATGTGATTACTTAACCTGTCATTTACATTTTCCAGGTGGTGGATGTGTCCTCCTTCAACATTCCTTTTTCTAATGTCCATTTTGCTTGCATTAAGCTCACTGATCTAGTCCTAGAGGTTCCCTTCTGCCATTTGCAAATGATCTGTACTGTATTTGCCAAAGGTTTCTTGATCCCTATTCTGGTGCTCCTACCAAAACTCAAAATCTTTTTTTAGACTCGTTTTTTTTCAGAGTGTCTCTGTTATCAAACACCAACTGAACAACCACTTTACCTCAAAACCTTCTAACTTTTCAAGCTTTCTTCTAATATCTGTGGCTGACTGGGTAACAAAGGCCATATTTAGGGCTTTTTGATTCTCCAGGATTTAAAGATCTATAGCCTATAGGTTCTATAGGCTTCTGGCAGAATTTCCAGAAAAAGCATTAGGGTACTCACTGGGGAACAGTACCATCTCACTCACCTTAGATTGAAGACTGGGCTTTCTAGCCACTGCAGTATCCCTGCTAGCTGAACCTGGAAATAATTGGTAAACACCTCCATATCTCGACTGCTGTAAGCCTCAGCTTGGGTAAGTCTGGAGAAAGACTTGTTCCAAATAGTCTGGGTCAATAGTGGGGCTACTGTCTGGTTCAAGGACCACCGTCAAGTCAACGACAGTATTCACTCCCTTTTCTACCAGGTGAAAAACACCTGTAAAATTTGCTGACAGTCATCCCAGATGTGCTTTTGTGTGAAAATTACTGGAGGTAATGAGCCCCTGTTTTTTTTTTTCTGAAAAGGATGGATTTTTCTGTTTCCAGTTACACAGGTCATTACTTGTAAAGGGAACATATATTAGACAGGGGTCCTGCCCACCATCTCCTCCATGTTCCTGTCTCAAGGGTAATAAGGGTAACATACCACATTGTACCACCTCAGTCTGGTACAAGTAACCACTTTTAGTATGGGAGAACTCATTAAAGTTGCTGATGAAAAAGAATAGGAGAGAGAGTACATCAGTGCATCTTCCTCTGAGGGATTCTGTAAACTTGTGGAAGAATATTTTTTCGATATGACAACCTAAGGCCTTGTTCTCCCATCCTGAGAAAAGGAGTAAACAGGTGCATACAGGACATAGATAGAACTATCAGCATACATACAAAGACCAAGATCCATAGACACTTAACCCACATGTCCCATACCTCTCAATGTTGACCTCTACAGGAGGTCCCAGATGACAGAGAGAACATCCCAGATTGCCTCTTGAGGAGGCTACAGATGACCTCTGGATGATGTCACATATATACTACCTAGGACCCCCTAGATGACCTCTCATGGAGGTTCCAAATGGATTCCAAAGGAAGTGTCAGATGACTTCCAAAGGAGTTTCCAGATGTCTTTTCAATGAGGCTGAGATTACCTCTCAAGTAGCTCCCAGATGGCCACTCAAGGAGGCCACATGAACTCCAGAGAAAGTTCCAGATAACCCTCTTGAGAAAGCGACAGATGACCTCCAGAGAAGGTCTTATATAGCTTCTCAAGGAAGTCCCAGATGATGTCCAAAGATGGTCATAGATTTCTCATCATGGTAGCCTGAGGTGACCTCCCAAAGAGGCTCCAGATGACCTCAGGAGGTGGTCCTAGATTGCCTCTTAAGAAAGCCCCAATGACTACTTTTGAAGAGGTCTCAGGTGGCCTCCTGAGGAAGCCCAGGTGACCTCTGGAGATAATCCAAGATGGCCCCTGGAGAAGGACCCAGATGACCTCCAGTGTAGGTCTCAGAGGTCTTCTCAAGTAAGTCGCACATGTACTCTTGATAAGGTTCCAGATGGCTTCCTACGGAAGCCCTACATTATCTCTCAAGTAGGTTCTAGATGGCATCCCAAGGAAGCCACCAATAGCTTCCAGAGGGGTACAAAACAAGCTGGCAAGCTTGCGAAGATGCACCTCTAGAGGTACATAAATGACTTTTGTCCATGTTGGACCTCCAGAGACAAACACTTGAGGTAGACTCTCAACCCTGAGGGCTGACACTCTCACCTATGGGTATTTTTCCGTGGGGCCAAGGCCAGATGCAATCCAAATGGATTATCTCGATAGTCTTCAAAAAAAAAGGACCTCTGTAGTTCAAGAAAATCCATCGAGACACGTTTTATATAATAAATGTTCTCCAAACCACCAACCCCCAAAATTATGATATCCAAAGCTCCAAACATCAAAGAGAAAGCCTCTTTTCCCCTTCTCTTTGTCTCTCCTTCGCTACAGACAATACTTCTTTCGAGGTGTTTTCCTTTTTCCCTTTTACCAGTTCCTTCTTCTCTTTAGGACTCTCCACTCTCCACAGATCTGAACTGCTTTGCAAGGCTCATCAGTTACCATCCTTCACCTTCTGCCCTCCCTCAACTTCCTCTCCACCCAGGTCTTTCCCCTTATGCTATCACACCACTTCCTTCCTTCCAGGACTTTTTCTTTTTCTCTCACCTTCTATTGCTCTGAACAAGCAGCCTACATAACGTCTGTACCCCTTCTCCACTCCAACTGCCTGTTTTCAAACTGCCCACAGCCAATCACTTCTTAACAGCTCAATTCGTGGTGATTAATGCACCAGTCCCTCCCACAGGATGCCTCACCTTCTTTGGTGGGATTCTTTGTCCTCTCCAGCTGGCCAGGAAATGGGCCCATGCTGATTATCAGACCCTGTAGATTATCGGGCCCTGCTGATTATTACAGTATCCTCCTTGTGAACAAGTAGCAATTGAAATTGGAAATTTGATTGTGGCATTACAAACTCATTGTGACATCACAAACCCATTTTGACATCATCACTACCAGGACATAACAAACCCCTTGTAACAACATTGTCATTGTGACATCATGATTCCATTTTGACATCTCAAATCTATCATGACCTCTTAGCTCTTTGGAAAAATAACATGCCATTTTCAACATCACTGTCCCTTTGTGTACCCATATCCTTGTTGTGAACTGACAGTTGAGATCAGACATGCCATTATAACATCAAAAATTGTTTGTGACATCCTTAACAGTGTGACATCACATTTTCATTATGAGAGTATCAGCTCATTGTGACATCACCAAACTTAATGACAGAATCGCATTATGACAACAATTCTTGTGAAATCACAGACACATTGGGAATGCCTATTCTGTGATTTCATTGTATTTCAAATGTGGCATGAGAGTTGATATCAGAAACGCATTTTTGTGCATACAAACCATTTTGACATCATACTAACTTTGTGACATCAAAGTACCATTGTGATATCACTAACACAATGTGACATCAAAAACCTCTCCTGTTCTCATAACTTTTGTGACATGCTGACATTGTGATATGTTAGACTTTTTGCCCTCATTATTTGTTTTCAACCTCATATCTCATTTATGACATGAGATAACAGAAATCAACTCAGACATCATGACTATTGTGACATCACACTGACAGATGTCATGATCATCATGTCAAATTGTGATATCACAAAAGGTTTTGATATTACAATTAATTGGTGATACCATACAGTAAGGGGGCTATGATGTCACAATTGGTTAGTGATATCCAAATGGCATAATGGATCTCAATTGTTATAAAATCACAGAGAATATGAGTTCACAACAGACTGTGGTATCTCCAAAGTCATGTGTTTTCACAAATGTTATGAAGTCATAGGAGGATTGTGATGTCACAGTGTGACACAATGTTTACGATGTCTGTCAGTGTGATGTCACAATGGTCATGATGTGACAGTGGATTTCTGATATCATATATCATAACTGAAATATTATAAGGTTGAAAACAGATTATGAGCTCATAAAGGGCCTAAGACATCCGAATTGCTGCACATCACAAGACTTATGAGGTCTGGGCAGGTTTTGGATGTCACAGTGTGTTAGTGATATCACCATGGCATTGTGATGTCACAAAGTGATTGTGATGCCGTATATTTATGAGATCACAATATATTTCTGACATCAACACACATGCCACATATGAAATAGAATGAAATAAGAGAATAGGCATTTACAATGTGTCTATGACATCATAATGGCAATATAATGTCATAATGCTATGAGATCATTGTAAATTGGTAATGTTGCAAGGAGGTAATTGTGTAATAATGAATATGTATTGTCACACTGGCGATGGGATCACAAGGGGTTTGTGATGTTACAATGGCATATATGAATTCAATAGTCATGTGTTCACAATGAGGATATGGGTACACAAAAGGCCTATGATGTCACGTATGCCATGTGTGTTTACAAAGGTACTTTGGGTCATGATATCTTTATGATACACAGTTGTGATGAAGTCACAATGGGCTTTTGATATTATAATGATTTGTAATATCTCAAACACAAGTACATTTTCAATTGTTACTATTTCACAATGTGCATACAAGTTCACAGAATGAGCTGGAAGTCATAATGGACATGAATTTTTAAAAATGTTAGGAGGTCATTTTGGTTTGTGAATATACAATGGGACAGTGATATCACCATGACAATGTCAACTCATTACATCATGTCAAAATATTGTTTTGCTGTCACAATTTGTTGATGATTCCACAGTTGTGGTGAGGTCACAAAATATTGTTGTGTTGGGCATGTCATAATGACATGATGATTCTCAATTGTCTTAACTTACAATGTGTATATTAGTTCACAAAGTGACTGTGGTTTCTCCAAAAGTATGTGTTGTCACACATATATTGAAATCCTAAAAGGTTTGTGATGTCAGAATTTGACACAATGGATATTACATCTGGCAGTGTGATGCCACCATGGTCATGATGTCACTGGGAATTGTGATATAAAATGTCACCTGTGAAATCTAATGAGGTCAACAACAGATTATGAGTACAAAAAGGCCTAAGGTATCAGAATTGCAGCATGTCACAAAAGTTATGATGAGAGGATAGGTTTGTGATATCATGGCGGGTTAGTAATATCACAATGGAAACATGATATACAAAGGGATTGTGATATCACAATGGTTATGAGTTCCTGATTTGTTTATGATATCAATGTACATGCCACATTTGAAATAGAATGAAGTCACAGAAAAGGCATTCATAATGTGTCTTTGATGTCACCATGACAATGTAAAGTTTTAATTCTATCATATCATTTTAGTTTTGTGATTTCACAATGAGAAGATGGTATAAAAATGATAATGTGATGTCACAATTGTGATGATCTCACAAATTGTTTTGGATGTCAAAATGTCATGTCTGATTCTCAATTGTCAGTATTTCACAGTGGGGCTTTGGGTACACAAAGAGACTCTGATATCACAAAGCTATGTATTTTTCAAATGTTATAAGAGGTTATAATAGATTTGGAATGTCACAATGTGATCCTGGTATCAAAACAACAATGTGAAGTCACAATGGGTTTGTGATGTCACAGTGGTGATGAGGTCACAATGGGTTAGTTATGTCAACAGTTTGTAATATCACAATTATTTGTCCAATTTCAATTGCTACTAGTTCACCATAAGGACACAGTAATAACCAGAAGTGCCCCTATAATCCACGGGAACAGATAGTCATCATGGCCCCCTAGTCTGGACCAATGGAGAGAGGGGTGCATGACACTGGAGGGGGCAGGACATGCTGCTGAAGGAGATAGGATGTCAAGCCCCACATGGTGAGCTTCCAAGAAGTGATTGGGAATGGACATTTGGTAAGTGATAATTGAAAACTGGAAGGCTAAAAACATATTGTAGTTGGGGAAGGGTACAGCCTTTATATAAGCTGCATATTCAGAGCAAGAGAAGGGGAGAGAAAAAGGTTAAAGGCCTGGATGGAAAGAAATGATGAGACTGCTGGAGGGCAAAGACCTGGGAGGAGAGGAAATTGAGAGAGAGCAGGAGGTGAAGTACGGCAATTGGCCACCTGGACAAGGCAGGGCAGGCCTGTCAAGAGCACAGCAGCCTGAAGAGAAGAATTCAATGGTGGAAGGAAAAGAAAAGGAACTGAAAGGTAGGACAGATCTGTAGAGAAGGAGAATGAAGAGAAAGGAAAAAGCCTTGTCCTTTGAAGTGTGGAGCTTTGGAGATCATTATTTTGGCGGTTGGTTGTTTGCAGACCAGTTAACAAGTGGCTGAACTGCTCTTTCGAGGGTTCATGGTTGAGACTGAATTTAGCTCTCAGCATCCAGTCCAGGCCAAGGTAGTCGTTTGTTACAAAATTTATGAGGACAAGACAGGTTTGTGATGTTACATTGCAATAATGTTATCACAATGTCAATATGAGGTCACAAAAGGATTGTAATGTCACAATGATGATGTGGTCACAATGGGTTTCTGAAATCAACCTATATGCCCCATTTGTGATAGAATGAAATCACAGAATAGGCAATTGCATTGTCTCTAGGACCTCACAATGAAAATTTGATGTCATAATGCCATGATGTCATTGTCGTTTTGGGATGTAACAATGGGCTGATGGTATTATAACAACAATGTGATCTCACTCTGGAGATGATGTCACAACGCGTTTCTAATGGTACACTGGCATGTCTGATGTCAGTTGTCTTTGTTAACAATGACGACATGATAACCCAAAGGGACCATAATATCACAAACACCATGTGCTTTTTCAAAGGTGTTAAGCAGTCACAACAGGTTTGGGATGTCACAAGGTTATGATGATATCAATGTGGCAATATGATGTCATAATGGGTTTGTGATGTCAAGTGGTGATAAGGTCACACTTGGATAGGGATGTCACAACGAATGTGTAATATCACCATTACATGTCCAATTTCATTCTACTAGATCACAATGAAGATAGGAGTTCACGTAAGAAGCTAGAAGAGAGAAAGGCCATGAATTTTGTAAAATATGAGTACATAATAAGCTGGTGAAAATGCAATGAGACACAAATAGATGCAGAAAAAGCATTCAACAAGATCCAACATCCCTTTATGATGAAGGTTTTGGAAAAATTAGGAATCCATGGAACATTCCTCAATACAATAAAGGCTGTATATGACAAACCTACAGCCAGCATTATACTCAATGGTGAAAAACTAAAGCCATTTCCTCTTAACTCAGGAACAAGACAATGATGTCCACTCTCTACACTTCTCTTCAATCTATTATTAGAATGCCTAGCTACAGCAAAAAGACAAGATGCAAACAAAAAGGGGATCCAAATAGGGAAAAAAGAAATAAAACTCTCCCTCTTTGCAGATGATATGATCTTGTATTTAAAGAATTCCATAGACTCCACTCCCAAATTACTCAAGCTGATTCAAACTTTGGCAAAGTAGCAGGGTATAAAATTAACCCCCTAAAATCAATGGCTTTTCTGTATGCCAACAATGGAAAAAGTGTGGCTGAAATTAGGAAATTAACTATATTTGTAATAGCCCCACAAAAAATTACCTAGGAATTAACTTAACCAAAGAATTGAAGGAACTCTATGATGAAAACTTTAAAAACTTGAAAAAGGAAATCAAAACAGAACTTAGAAAATGGGAAAAACTCCCATGCTCCTGGATTGGAAAGATTAACCTTGTGAAAATGGCAATACTTCCAAGGCTATCTACAAATTCAATGTGATACCTATCAAAATTCCAACCTCATTCTACAAGAAAATAAAGGAGGCAATCAAAATATTCATATGGAACAATAAAAGACCCTGAATAGCAAAAACGCTCCTCAACGGAAAGAACACTGCTGGAGGAACATCAATATCAAATTTCAAACTCTACTATAAAGCCATAGTAATCAAAACAGCTTGGTACTGGCACAAGAACAGACCTCAGGACCAATGGAATAGAATTCAAAACCCAGAAATGAACCTACAGACCTATAGCCATCTAATCTTCGATAAGGGAGCTAAAAAAATAGAATGGAAGAAAGACCGACTTTTCAGTAAATGGTGCTGGCAAAATTAACTACTTGTAGAAAACTAAAGCTAGATCCTTATATATCACCCTGCACCAGAATCAACCCCAAATGGATCAAAGACCTCAGAGACAAAGCAGACACTCTGAAAACATTACAGGTTGGAATAGAAGAAACCCTAGGTCTCCTTGGCGCAGGCTGAAATTTTCTTAATAGAGACTCGGAAACACAATAAATCAAAGAAAGGTTGGGCAAATGGTATTGCATGAAGTTGCCCAGCTTCTGCATGGCAAAGGACACAGCTAGCAAGATCAATAGAAAGCCTACGGATTGGAAGATCTTCACGAGCCATACAACGGACAAGGTTCTCATATCTAAAATATACTTGGAACTCAAAAAATTAAATCTCTCCACCAAAAATCCTCAAAGAAACAACTGCCCTATAAATAAGTGGGCTAACGACTTAAAGAGAAACTTCTCTGAAGAAGATAGAAGGATGGCCAATAGACACATGAAGAAATGCTCAACCTCCCTAGCCATAAAAGAAATGCAAATCAAAACAACATTGAGATACCACCTCACCCCATTTAGAATGGCAAAATTCAAGAACTCTAATAACAACAGATGCTGGAGGGGATGTGGACAGAAGGGAACCTTACTGCATTGTTGGTGTGAGTGTAAACTTGTTCAACCACTTTGGAAAGTAGTATGGTAGTTCCTCAAAAGCCTTCACATTGAGCTCCCCTATGATCCAGCAATCCCAGTTTTGGGCATTTACCCAAATGTTTACAAACAAGACCACACTAAAGCTACCAGCACAACTATATTTATCGCAGCATTATTTACTATAGCTAAGATCTGGAACCAACCCAGATGCCCCTCAGTAGATGAATGGATCAAGAAAATGTGGTATAGATACACAATGGAATTCTATACCTCCATCAGAAAGAATGACATTGCCCCATTTGTTAGGAAATGGAAAGACTTGGAAAAAAATATATTAATTGAAGTAAGCCAAGTCCAAAGAAACATAGGTCGCATGGTATCCCTTATTTGCAATATCTAGTATATGTATGAGTCAAGCAGAAAAGGTCAGATAATGTGATGTTAGGAAAATGAACCTTCAGATATGTATTTTAATGTTTTTTCTCTTATGCGTGTCTTTCTAACGCATTTATAAGATTATTTCTTTGTTGCTTTGTATGCCCCTCCCCCACAGTATAACCCTACTTTCACTGTATTTGATGTCAGTAAAATTTGTGGAGGGGAAGGGGAAAAACAGGTCGTTTAAATTAGGATACATGTGGATCCATTGCAACAATGAGAAATACAAGTTGTCATGTCGAAAATGAACTTTACAAGTTTGGTGGGGGGGGGGAGCATTGGGGAGGGCTGGGGGAGGCTGGGAAGGGATGTGAAGGGTAAACAAAGGAGGAGGCTACAATGCTTGATAAGAAATGTACTCATTATTTTGCCCATGTAATTGTAACACTTCTGTACAATATGTTCACAATACACAATAAAAATAAATAAAAAATACATCATACTTAATTTTGGTATTAAAAAAAAGAAAATGCAATGAGACAGAGATATCCCATTGGCAATGTGATGCTACCATTACATGAGATAGTATTGTTTTGAAGTCACAAATGGTGATGCTCTACAGGTGATGAGGTCACTTAAGTTTGTGATTTCACAATGGATTGGTGATGTCAAAATCTCATGCCAGATCTCTAATTGACAATGACTATATAAGTTCTCAAGTGATAATGATGTATCCAAAGGCCTATGTTGGCACAAGTGTAATGAGTCTTAACATGTTTGTGATGTCCTCATGTGACTCAGTGGTCATGACATCTGGCAGTGTGATGTCACAGTGGTCATGATATTACAGTGGATTTTTGATATCACATGTCATGACTTAAGTATTATGAGTTAAACAATTTATGTACTCAGAGAGGCCAAAGAGATCACACTGGCAGAATGTCAAAAAATTTATGAGGATAAGACTGTTTTGTGATGTCACAGTGGGTTAGTGATATCATAATGGTAATATGGTGTCATCAAGGTATTGTGATATTATAATGATTATGTTGCCACAATGTATTTCTGATATCAACCCACCTGCAACATTTGAAGTAGAATGAAATCACAGAATAGGCATTCCAATGTATCTGTGACATCACAATTACATGAGATTTGATGTCATTGTTGTTTTATGATGTCATGTTGGGCTGATGTTATCATAATGACAATGTGATGTTACACTGGTGATGATGTCACAAAGGTTTTGCTATGTTAAAATGGCATGCCTGATCTCAATTGTCATTAGCTCAACATGAGGATATGAGTACACAAAAGGCCTGTCATGTCACAAAGGCCATGCTTTCTTTCAAAGCTTCTGAGGTCATAATAGTTTTGGGAATTCACAATGTGATCATGTTGGTACAATGGGAATGTGATAACACCATGAGTTTGTGATGTCTCCGAGGTGATGAGGTCACAAAGAGTTAAGAATGTCTCATCAAGTTTGTAATATAACAATGACATATAAAATTTCAATTTCTTCTAAGTCACTATGAGGATACTATAATAACCAGTGGGGCCAGAATTATCTGTGTTAGCCGATATTCATAGTAAATTCTTGGCTTGGCCCACCGGAGATTGTGGGGAATGACGCTAAAGGTGGAGGTGTCAAGCCTCACACGGTGAGCTGTCAAGAAGTGATTGAGCATTGGGCAGTTTTGGAAGTGATGGTTGAAAACTGTTAGTCAGGAGATCCGTTGGAAGGAGGAGGGATACAACCTATATATAATTTGCATTTTCAGAGCATTGTAATGGAGATAAAAATGGGAGTTACCCGGATGGAAGAAAGTGGTGAGACAGCAGGAAAGGAAAAGCCTGAGAAGAGAGGAAGCTGAGGGAGGGCAGAAGATTGGCAAGTGGTCACTGGGTCAGAGTAGGGCAGGCCTGTGGAGAGTGGAGAGGCCTGAAGAGAAGAAGGAAGTGGTGGAAGGGAAAAAGGGAAAGACCAGGAAGGAATGACAAGTCTGTAGAGGAGGGAAGAATGGAAAAGAAAAAAAGCCTTGCCCATTGAGTTTTGGAGCTTTGGAGATCATAATTTTGTGATTGGTTGTTTGCAGAACAATTAAGAAAGGGCAGGGCTGCCCCTTGGAGGTCTGAGGTTTGGTGGCCAAGGCTGCTCTTGAACCTGGGTATCCAGTCCAGAATAAGGTAATCACAATCCCCTTTCTAGTGAAAAATGGTTTATTATATTAAATGTGACTCGATGATTTGTCTCCTTTCCTTAGAGGTCATATGTACATGAGTTCACAGAAAGAGCTTGAAGTCTCAAAGTCCATGAATTTTCTAAGATCTGATGAGGCAATAACAGGTTTGTAAAAACACAATGGGAGAGTGATATCACAAGAGCAATACTACAATATTATGAAAAATTATGATTTGATACAACAATTAGTTGTTGATGCCATTCTCATGATGAGGTCACAATAAGTTTGTGATGTCACAATGGGTTCAAGATGTCAAAGTGGCATGGGAGATCTCAACTGTCATTAATTGGCAATGAATATATCAGTTCAAAAAGGGACTGTAATGTCTACAAAGGCATGTTTTGTTACAAATGTGATGCCATTCTAACAGTCTTGTGAGGTCAAAATGTGACACAATGATCATGAAATCTGGCATTTTGATGCACAGGGGATTTCTGATATCACATGTCAAACCAAAAATATGAGATTGAAAACATATTATCGGCTCACAAAAGGCCTAATATATGGCAATAGCAGTATGTCACAAAACTTATAAGGACAGGACTTGTTTGTGATGGCACAGCATGTTAATGATATGACAATGGCAATGTGAAGTCACAAAGGATTGTGATATGACAATGGTTATATGGTCAAAATGGGCTTCTGAAATAGATTGAATTCACAGAATAGGCCTTCACACTCTTAAGACACAATATCACTGTGATTTATAATGCTATGATGCCATTGTCGTTTGGTTACATCACAATGAGCTGATGATGTCATAATGACAATTTGATGTCATTGGTGATTTAAGGTGTTACAATGGTTATGAGGTCACAATATGTTTCTAATACTAACACACATGTCAACTTTGAAACAGAATGAAAAAGCCGCGTGGCGGTGGCTCATGCCTGTAATCCTAGCTACACCAGAGGCTGAGATCTGAGGATCGTGGTTCAAAGCCAACTCAGGCTGGAAAGTCTATGAGAATCTTATTCCCAATAAAAAAACCATTAGAAAACCAGAAGTAGCTCTGTGGCTCAAGCGATAGAGAGCTTGCCTAGAGCTGAAGAGCAGGGACAGTACCCAAGCCCAGAGTTCAAGCCCCAGGACTGACAAAAAAAATTAAAATTAGGCATTCACAATCTTTTTATAACATCACAATCACAATGTGATCACCTAATGCTGTCTTGTCATTGTAGTTTTGTCATGTCAAAAGTAGTTGATGCTGTCATAATGACAATGTTATGTCACTGTGGTGATGTCACAAAGGGTTCATTATGTTAAATTGGCATGTCTGATATCAATTGTCAGTTCATAATGAGGGCATAGTTCCACAAAGGGGCTGTGTTGTCACAAAGGTCATGTGTTTTTTCAAAGGTGCTAAGAGGTCCTAATAGGTTTGCGTTGTCACAATGTGATAGTGATGCCAAATGGCAATGAAAGCTCACAATGCTTTTGTGATGACACATTGGTGATGAAATCAAATAGTTTTGTGAAGTCACATCTCATAATCACATGTCCAATTTCAGTTGCTACTATTTCACAATAAGGTATGAGTTCACAGAAAAAGACAAGTATAAAAGGCCATGAATTTTCTAAAATGCTATGAAGACATACTAGGTTTTTGAAAACACAATGGGACAGTGATATCACAATGGCAATGTGATGTTGCAATATGATGACTTAATAATATTTTGATATCACAATTTGTGATGCCACACTGATGGGTTCACCAGAAGTTTGTGATGTCACAATGGGTTGGTGATATCAAAATGACACATGTGATCTCTATTGTCATTAACTCACAATGAGTACATGAGCTCACAAAGGTACTCTGATGTCTCCAAAGGCATGCATTTTCACAAAAGTGATGAAGTCCTAACAGGTGTGTGTTGCCAGAATGTGACAAAATGCTCATAACATCTATCAGTGTGATGTCACCATAATCTAGATGTCACATTGGATTCTAGTATCACATTTCATACCTGGATTGGGTTTGAAAGCATTGCAATTTCACAGTGGGTTAGTGTTATCAATATGGAAATGTGGGGTCACAAAGGAATTGTGCTATCACAATGGCTATTAGATCACAATGTGTTTCTAGTATAATAGGTTTGTGCTGTCACAATTGGTTGGAAATGTGACAATAGCATGCTAGATCTCAAATGTCATTAATTCACAATGAAGATATGAGTTCACAAAGGGACTGTGTTGTCTCTAAAGTCATGTGTTTCACAAATATGAAGTCCTAACAGATTTGTGAGTTCATAATGTGCTACCATGGTCTTGATATCTATCAATGTGATGTTACAATGTTCATGATGTCACGGTGTTCATGATGTCAGAGTCAATTTCTGATATCATATGTCATACCTGAATTATTATGAGTTTCAAAACTGATTATAAGCTTACTAAAAGCCTAAAATATCCTAATGGCAGCATATCACACAAGTTATGACTAAGTTATGACCTCCTCATCAGTATGGCATCACCAGTTGTGACATCAAACCATTATTATAACATGATGTTGAAACATCACATTGTCATTGTGAAATCACTGTCCCGTTGGGTTTTCACACAGTATGACCTCACACTATGAAGCTTCTTCTATCAACTGGTATCCTCATATTGAATTATGGGTAACTGAAATTGGATATATCATTCTGATATTACAAACAACCTGTGATATCACAAAGCCATTGTGACCTCATCACCACTGTGACATCAAAAACCCAATGGGACATCTCATTTCCATTGTGACATTATGGATTATATTGTGCCATTACAAAACTTTTATGACTTATAACCACCTTTGAAAACACACATGGCCACTGTAACATCACCGAACCTTTTTTGGATCCATAACCTCATGGGGAACTAATGACAACTGACATCAGACATACCAAGGAAACATAACAAATGCTTTCTGACATCATAATTGTGACATCATGTTGCCATTATACACCAGCAGCTCATTTTGACATGTAAAATTACAATGGCATCATAGCAATTCAACATCACATTGTTATTCTGATGTCATAGACATGTTGTGTTTGCATATTATGTTATTGATTCTATTTCTAATGTGGCATGTTGGTTGATATCAGAAACCCACTGTGTGTTCATGACTATTTTGATATCACAATGCCTTAGTTCCATCACGTTGCCATTGTGATGTCACATTGCCAAATTGATATCACAAGGGATTTGATGTGACAATGGTTGTGACATCACAATGAGTTTCTGATATCAACCCACATGCCACATTTCAAATACAATGAAATCACAGATTATGCATTCATAATGTGACTATGATATCACAATGACATAATGGCAAATGTTATAATGTCATTGCCATTTTGTGATGTCACCATAAGCAAAAGATGTCATAACAACAATGTGATGTTACACCAGTTATGATGTCACACAGGGTTTATAATGTTACAATGGTTATGAGGTCACAATGTGTTTCTGATATCAACTGATATGCCACATTTTAAATAAAATGAAATCACAGGATACACATTCACAATATGTCTATGACAGCAAAATGGCAATGCAATGTCATTCTATGTGGTCACTGTAGCTTGTTGATGTCACAATGTGCTGATTGTGTCATAATGATTGATATCAAACTGGTGATGATGTCACAAATGGTTTGTATGTCACAATGGTATGTCAGATCTTAATTGCTATTAGTTTACAGTGAGGACATGAGAATGAAGTCACCATGACATACACAAATTAACTGTGATGACACAAATGCCATGTTTTTTTGTCAAAAGTGCTAAAGTTCCTAACAGGTTTTGGTTGTCAAAGTGTTAATGATATAAAAATGGGTTAATGATGTCAAAACTATTTTGTAATATCACATATTATTTCAAATTTCAATTGCTACAAGTTCACAATGATACAAGTTCACAGAAGGAGCTTGATGTCCCAAAGGCCATGCATTTTCTAAGATGTGATTAGGTCATAATAGGATTGTGAAAGCATGATGGTACAGTAATATCACAATTGCTATATGATGTCAAATTCTAATTAATTGGTGATACCATAATAGTGATGAGTTCAAAATTGTTTTGTGATGTCGCAGTAGACTGGTGATGTGACAGTGGCATTCCAGACCTCAATTTTCATTAACTCACAATAAGTATATAAATTTAGAACGGGCTTGTGAGGATTCTAAAGCATTTGTTGGCACAAATGTGATGAAGTCAGAACAGATTTGTGATGTGACAATATGACACAATGGTCATTACATCTAGCAGTGTGATATCACTATGCTCATGATGTCAAAGTATATTTCTAATATTTCATGTCATTCCTGAAGTAATATGAAGTCGAAAATAGATTGAGCTATCAATGGGCCTAACATAACACAGTGGCAACATGTCACAAAACTTTTGAGGACAGGACATCTTTGAGTTGTCACAGTTGTTTAGATATCACAATTTCAATGGTACATCACAAAGGGATTGTGATGTCACAATGGTTATGAAGTCAAAATGTGTTTTTGATATAAACCCACATGCCACATTTGAAATATAATGAAATCACATAATAGGCATTCATAATGTATATATGATGTCACAATGACAATGTGATGTCATAGTGGTATGATGTCATTACAGATTTGTGATGTCACAATGAGCTGATGTTGTCATAATGACAATGTGCTGTCACATCGATGATTATATTGTAAATACTTTGTGATATTTCTTTGGCATATCTGATCTCAATTGACATTTCACATTAAGGATATGGATACACAAAGGGACTGTCATGTCACAAAGACCAAGTGTTTTTTCAAAGGTGCTAAAGATGTCATAATGGGTTTGGGAGGTCTCTAGGTGATTGTAATGTCATAACAGCAACGTGATATCACAAAGGCTTTGTGATGTCACATTGGTGATGAGGTCACAATGGACAGGACCAGTTTGTGATGTCACAACAGGTTACTATCACAATGGCACTGTGATGTCTCAAAGGGATTTTCATGTCACAGTGGCTTTGGGGTCATAATGGATTTCTGATATCCACCAATATCGCTCACTTGAAATAGAATGAAATCACAGAATAGGCATTCACACTATGACTATAATGTCACTATGACATATGATGTCATAATACTATGATATGTAAGTTTAGTGATGTCAAAATGGCATGTCTTATCTTATTTGTCATTAGATTACCATGAGGATCCCAAAGGTTGCTATGTGCTGAGTCCTTCAAAAGGCTCATTGTGCTGAGTCCATTACACAGGGTTCTTTGTGCTATTTTTTAAAATTGTTCTGAGTCCTTGAGAGGTAGGTATCCCAACAATCACACACACACAAACACACACACACACACACACACACACACACACACACACACATGGAGGGACACCGTGCACCTGCTTGGTGTATGGGGTGGATGGAGAAGAGTTCCCCAGCGGTTGGGCTGAGGGGAGATTCGATGCACCCCCTGGGCAGCTGCTGGGGTTGGGGGGAAGCCCTGACCTGAGGTGAGGCTTCTTCTGCCATAGCCTGATAGACTTAGGGCAGAGTCAGGACAGCACAAAACCAGGGATGGAGGCGTGGCTGAGGGGGGAAGAGGCGTGACCCAGGGAGGACAGGGCATGGCTGAGGGCGCACATATCTGCTGAAACCAGTGGCACACAGGGGGGTGGAGCACTTGCGCAGCGGGGGCGGGGCAGCCTGGGAGAGAAGTGGGGACAGAGAGAGAGCAGAGAGAAGAGCAGGCACATACATCAGGGGTGGCAGCCTCAATGCCTCTGCTGCTGTAGGAGCATGGGTCTGGGCCAGGAGCACAGAGCTGCTGTAGGAGCATGGGTCTGGGCCAGGAGCACAGAGCACACAAAGCCAGCACATCAGGCACATTCCTCACACCACCCCAGGGAGGCTCAAAGGCTAGCTATGCCCTAAGTCTTAGGCCCCTGGCTGGGAGCTCAGCTGAAGAAGGGGCATGCTCAGCCCAGCCATCCACCAGACACTGCCCCTGCCCCATCTCCTGCGCTCCCTGCAGCATTGCATCGCCTCTGGCTCAGACCTGCGGCACCTCTTGGAGTCATCCAGTGATGGTGCGCCCTCAACCGGTTTAAGGCCCGGACCCGGTACAGACCCCTGGTCCTCTGCTCTGGGGCCAAGCGTCCACCATGCCACTGCCATCGCTGCAAGCTGCACACAGAACCACAGCCTACAGATTCTCCCAGCAGCACAAGTGAGTGGCCACCCGCAGGTCAGCACCTTGCCACCTCCCCCTACCACTACTTCTGCCACCCTGCAAATCCCGCCTCCCCTCTTGTGTCCCAACCATGCCTCCCCAGCACCAGGCAGGCCAGCCTTGACTCTGCCACAAATGCGCCCCAGGAGTGGGGGGGGTGGGGGATTGGGTGTTGACTCTGGGAACTCACACCCATCCCTAGTGGCCAGTATCCCTGGAAATGGGGAGATGCAGGAATGGGTGAGAAGGGGTCACCACTGAGCCCCTGGCTGGAGTAGTGGGAGCCACACAGTCCCACATCTGCACCCTTCCTCTCTCTGGTGGGAACCTGGTGGCTTTAGGCAGAGGTGGGGAACAGCACCTTTGCACCTGCCTTATTGGGTCTTTTTCTTTTTTTCTGGGAGTGGGGGGTGTTGGATGCAGAAGATAGGCTTCCCTTGCTGTGTGAGCCCTTGTCCTCTGTGCTCAGTCACCTTTTCATCTGAGGAGGGTCCCAGAAAAGCCCACTAGGGAGGTGAGGGCACTGGGGGTCAGATAGTAGGTGAATATATTGGTGGAATACAGGCCCTCAGACACACATATACCTGGTCTATCCCCCACCCCAGCTGTCAACAGTACTCACAGGGTGATCACATTTCCCATCTCTGCCAGCATCTGGTGGTGCTCCCTGTCCATCTGGTCTCTTTGTCCTCCACAAGAATCTGCCCAGTTGACCAGAAGAATCTAGGCTGGAAGTAGGAGTCTGTCCATGTATGTAGCCTTTAGGACCACATCCATTTCCTCAACACCCCCCCCACCCTGGGTCACACACCCCCCTTGGGACCCAATGACCCACTGCTTGTTTCAGTCCTGGCTCTGAGGAGCCACCTGTCTGGGGATTCCTTCACCCAGCGTCCTGGCCTAGGGTTTTGGTGAATGGGGAGTTAAGGCTGATTGTTCCCAAGGAGAAAAGTCTGGCCCTGGAGAAGGGGAGAGGAGGGGTCGTGCTGTGCCATTAGAGTGGTGCTCCCCTTGGGTGGGAGCCCTTGGTTCTGACAAGGGAACAGAGAATGGGAACCCGCATGCTCCAGCTAATACATTGTCCCAGATGAGGAATCAACAAACTTAGGAGAGGTACTACTCTGAGTCTGTGTGTGTGTGTGTGTGTGTGTGTGAGTGTGTGTGTGTGTGTGTGTGTGTGTGTGAGAGAGAGAGAGAGAGAGAGAGAGAGAGAGAGAGAGAGAGAGAGAGAGAATCTTTCTCCTTGTACAGCCTGACCGTCCTCAGGTGAGTGATTAGTTGGCAAATTGCAGGTGCTGCATGGAAGAGTCAACTTTCACCATTCTGGAGGTGTGTGTGTGTGTGTGTGTGTGTGTGTGTGTCTGTGTGTGAATGTGTGTGTGTCTGTGTGTGTGTTGGGAGAGCAAGGAAATGAGAACAATGAAAATATATTTAAGTCACCATGTTTAAAACAGCAAAAGCATTTTCTTTCTCTCTCTGTGTGTATTTGTTGTTGTTTTTTCTTCATCAATACCAAATACAAGCCCAGCCACAATTTTTGTTTTCTCCTTCACAGTTTTATGGATTCTTTATGGAAGATTTCAGTAGACATTACTTTCCTCCCCTTTCCACCTCTCTCTTCCCCCTTTCCTGTAGCCCACAGTAGCTGCTGGGCCTGAGTGGGCCTCCCTTAGAAGAACAGTGTGAACCCTGGACTGGAGTGGATGTCTGTCCTTTTTCCCCAGCCAGAAGTTTGGTGAGGCAAATGAGATCACAGCCACATTCTTCCAGCCAGACACTCTACTCTTGTGTGTTTAGTTGGAGATAATTCAAGGGTGTGGAATGTGTCTGCCCAACATAATTAGGGAATGAGATGAGGGAAAGGATAGGGCAGGGGCTGTGAAGCTATGAGGTTTTGGGGACTGGCGTACGATGTGACATGGCAGATGGTTCACCATGAGAGTGGATGAGAGGAGAACCATACCTAGCACATTAACAGTCTCTGTGGGCATCCGGGCACAGGGTTCTGGGCCCCACTGGTGGTGAGGATACCCTCCTGGGGCAGTGCCCAGTGTCAATCCTCCCTGGAGTCCTGCAGAATCCAATCTGTGTCCCGCCTGGACTGTTTCTAGCTGGGCAGTAGTTGGCAAATCCATTCCCCCTGCTGGAGCCCGTTCGATATCAGGAAGTGGCAGTTAGCTAGGTCTCGCTGAATGCTATTTTCTGTAACCTGCTATAGGTTGTCTGAAGGAAAAGGGGACCACTGACTTTGGAACCCTTTAAGTTTGATTGGGACAAATTAAATACCACATTTTCCAGGTTTTTTTAATTTAAGCTGGCAAGTTCGACTAATGCCTGGGATTATGGATCAAATTAGATGGATGATTTCAGCCATCAAACAATGATGTTCAAAGTGACACAGGCAGAGTTCCCAAGCCAGATTGTGTCCTGCTTTGAACGTTGAGCTTGACTGCCTTTCTCTGGCAGCTGTTGAATCTCTCTAGAGTGACCACCCCACTCGCGGACATTGAGGGGGACAGAGATTGAGACCTCACC
This sequence comes from Dipodomys spectabilis, assembly GCF_019054845.1. Taxonomy (NCBI): domain Eukaryota; kingdom Metazoa; phylum Chordata; class Mammalia; order Rodentia; family Heteromyidae; genus Dipodomys; species Dipodomys spectabilis. Next base: position 868,421 of record NW_024871011.1, read on the forward strand.
ATGCTCAGCCTGTCAGCTATGAGCATAGATGATTCCCAGCACCTGTACTGGACTCTGGGAGATTCAGAGAACCCAGGCTGCCTCAAGGATCCTTCCTCGGCAGCATGAAACTTAGGGGCCAGATGTGGTGGACGATCCTGACTGGCCCCAGGGGAGGACAGGAGGCCCCTTGAGCCAGGCATTCAGCTCACAGCAACCTCATTCACACCTATGTGGGGAATTGAGTGCCACAGTGCTGGTCAGCTGCTGGACAGAGATCTTTGAGACGATAGTCATTCCAGAGGCCCTGGAATGTAATGAGTACATAGTGGCTCACACCCTCAGAGCCAAAAACCGTTCAGTGTGGTGGCACCAGGATGGGGTAAGAGGGAGGAGGGAGAACTGTGGGAGAGCTTCATCAGGAATCGTCACCCCTCCCCCACAGAGGATTCTTACCTGAATCAGATGGGACTTTTCTGTAGTATTGTCATAGAGAGATGCTCATTTATTTATCCAACAAATCATTACAGTGTGCAACAGACTCTGGGTGGTCCTAGACAATGAAAAGTTCCAGGACTTGTTCCACAGCCCATGAAGAAACTTTGGATTGATTTGGATGCCAGTGCTTCCAGCCTGTCATCCTAGCTATTTAGGAGGCTGAGATCAGAGGATTGAGGCTTTTGGCCCAGGCAGGAAAGCCTATAAGACTCTTTTCTTCAATTATCTACCAAAAACAAAACACCAGAAGTGGATGTGTGGCTCAAACCATAGACTGTTAGCCTTGAGTAAAAAGGCTTAGGGACAGCACCTAGGCTCCGAGTACAAGGCCCAGGACTGACACAAAGAAAGTGAAGAGAGAGAAGAGGGAAGGACAGAGGGGAGGGAGAAAACGAGGAAAAGAAGGAAGAAGGGGAACATGCAAGCCTTGGTTTGGAGTCCATGGATCAAGGGAGCCAACTATTCACAATCTATGTGGAGACAGTTTCAGAGCCTAAAGCCAGTATGTAGGACCAAGCCACTGACCCCTCAGCAACTTCATGACAGCCAGGAGCTGTGTGATCACCGACTATAGAGGGAACTAGCCTCGGGTAGAACCTAGGGCTCAGGGTGGGTCACCAGGTTTCAATTAACCCCAGCCTCATCTGGTCAGATCAGAAGAAAGTTTCCAAGATCTAGGGAGGTATTGGAGTGAGAGGGTTTCAAGGCAGGGGGGGCGGGGGGTTGCAAAGCATAAGTAGGAATTTGAAGAGGGAGAAAGGTCAGGTGTGTAAGGACATTGGAGCCATGACCTCGCCTGACAACAAAGATTACCAGCCTTTGATCCAGCCACACTGCTATTAAAAGTCCTGGCACCTTGGGTTCATCATTGACAAACTGGCTGCCGTTCACTGCAGGATGTCTGTGCAGTATATCCTTACGGACTAGGACATTCCAGGGCTCAATCTGATGATACCACCCCCGGTGTTCTTTCCTTCTCCAAAGACTGAGGTAAGCATGCCACTGCCACAGGACAGCCTTGGAATTAGGGCAGGAAATGGGGCTCTTGGCTGGCTCAGTCTTTAGTCTAGATGGCAGATCTGGGATTCAGAGAGGGCAGGCTGAAGGTGTGGCAGAGCTGGGTAGAGGCTGGTGGGAAAACCAGAGTGACTGGGCTTTGAGCAAAGTTGTTTCTTTGATAATACTCACAACGTAGGAACATTTCTGGGATAGAGCAGCCCTTTTCACCTCCCCAAGAGGACCTAGATCCCCCCAGTCTCCGTCCCTTGACCAGGAATCCCTTTGGTTCCCATATCATATGGTTGGATAACTAGACCTTACATCACTGCCCAGTGTTTAGGCAGGACAGTGAGAGATCCTGATTCTTTGATAAGGTCATGGGATCTTCAGTATGAGATTTTAATTGAATGTCCCAAATTGGTGCATGGTCAGTCCTATCTAAGACTGCCATGATGTAGGACATAATATCTAGGGAATCAGAGCTGGATGGGGTCTGTTCTGGGAGTTTTGAGTATTATGTGTTGGCCTTGAGCTCCCGTGTGCCCACTTGCTTCCCTTTCTTGGGTGGGTTCACGCTAGAAAAAGCTTGAAACTAGTCTGTGGATCTTTTCTTTTATGCTCCAAGATAGCACTCTACCATTTGAATCACAGCTCCACTTCCAGCTTTTTTTGGTGTTTAATTAGATAAAGAGTTCTCACGGGCTTTGCTGCTAAGTGGCATCCAACCGCAGTCCTCAGATGTCAGTCTCCTGAGGGGAAAGGATGACAGGAATGGAAAAATATTTTTGGCTGGGTGCCAGTAGCTCATGGCTTTTATACTAGGTACTCAGGAGCTGAGATCTGAGGATCACGAGTCAAAGCCAGCCTGGTCAGGAAAGACCCTAAGAGTCTTACCTAAAAGGAATTTCCAGAAAACCAGAAGCCGTGCTGTGGCTCAAGCAATTGAATGCTTGAGTTAAGCTAAAGTGCTCAGGGACAGCACCCAGGCCCAGAATTCAAGCCGCACAACATAAAAAAGAAAGAAATTAAGACATCTTTGCCTGCAAATGATGGTGGAGGTGTGGGGGTGTGGGGAGGGTGCTGTGTTTGGGAGACCAAGTGCTGGCCTCGCTGTACAGACATTTGTAAGAACTCCCCAAGTTTGCCCCAGTTTAAAGCCACAGCTTCAAGAGGACATGTCCTGTGACAGGCAGGGAGTGGGCAAAGGGGTGCAGGTATGAGATTGTTGTGTCTTTATTTCCTCCATTGAAGGATAGATTTGGATGCTGGGTATCAAAATCTGAAGTGAAGGGTTGCAAAAAGTTTGTGGCCTGACGAGATGGGTTTCCTCTGTGTATATGAAGGTGGCTGAAGCTGGAAGCCACCGGTGGCTTACAAATCTCATCCTAGCTACTCAGAAGCCTGAGATGTGAGGACCGTGGTTACAAGTCAGCTTGGGCAGAATAGTCTGTGAAAATTGATGATAGACCACTCGAGAACAGGTATTGTTGCTTTGGCTCAATTGGGAGTATGCTCAACTTCAGCTGAATTGCTGAGGGACAGCACCTTGGCCCAGAATTCAAACCCCTGGACCAATAACAAAAAAAGAGGTGACTAAGTTTTCCACATAGCAGTGTGTATGATAGGAAATGCCATGCTGGTCTATGAGACATTCCAGATATGTGTGAGGCTCAATGTTTTGTCTACAGTGGGTCTGATGTCGGTACTGCCACCTTCTAGGGGTTGAGATCTGATGCTAATTGAGGGAGTTCATGTTTCTGTTCTCAGGGACTGCTGAATCCTTGGGCTATCCTGTGTGTATGTGTATGTATGTGTGTGTGCGTGTGTGTGTGTGTGTGTGTGTGTTTGTCTGTCTGTCTCTCTGTCTGTCTGTCTGTCTGTCTGACTGTCTGTGTCTGTGTCTGGGTGTGTTCAGAGGTAGAAGACCTGGGCCTTGAACTCACGGCCTAGTTGCTGTCCCTGAGATATCTTGCTCAAAGCTAGAGCTCTGACACTTGAGCCACAGGTCCACCTGTGGCTATTTGGTGGTTCAGTGTAGATAGGAGCCTCAAACTTTCCTGTGTGGATGGCTTTGAACAGTGATCCTCAAACCTCAGCCTCCTGAGTAACTAGGATGACAGAAAGGAGCCACCGTTATGGCTCTGTGTGTGTGTGTGTTTGTGTGTACATATTGGTTGAAACAAGGAGTGCTGGAGCCTTTGGTAACTTCTTATCACTGTCTTTGGGGGGTGCATGTGCTTTGTGGCTGAGTTCTAGGGTACTGGAAGGGTGAGACATTTGAAGGGGACGCAGCACCTATAAATTATAAGAGCAAGGGATTTTGTGACCTGGAACTGTCTACTCCCTTGGACCTGGTTGGTGGCAGAGGGAGCACGGGAGGACCATGGGGTGGGGCCCATAGGGGTTGGCTCCCCAGGAGGACAGAGAGCATGGTCAGCACTTAGTAAGGCTGTGAGCCCTGTTAGTATGGACCTTATTGGCATGGGTCAGCCTCTGGGTCATCTCATCATGACATCTGATGGGCAAGGCCAAACCTATTTTAAATCTTGACCTGTGTTCTTCAGACCTCAGCCTCCTGAGTAGGTAGGGTTATAGGCATGAGCCTCTGGCACCGGGCCTCAGATACTTTTTGGTATATTAGGGTTTGTACTCAAGAGCTTAGGCTTTCCAGTCAGGTCTTCTTCCATGGGAGCCAAGCCTTTCTGTCTTGGGCATTTCTGAGATGGAGACTCTATTTATGCTCAGGCTTGGCTGGATCATGGTCCTCTTGTGACAGGCATGCACCACCATGCCTGGTCCTCTGTATTTGGGATGGTAGATATGTAGCACCATGCTCAGTCATCGGTTTAGATGATTGTCCTAAACTCAGTCCACAGCAGCCGATTCTTGACCAGAGTTGAAGCTCTGGGTTCGGCCTCGAACCATTGGTCCTCAGTCTTCTTACAGGACAGTTGTGAGGAAACAAGGGATCAATACAAGAGGAACTCTGGTGCAGGGCCAGGCATAGAGGGAACGGTCATCATATAAGTTTCTTGGCAATTCTGTGAGCATATAACAGGAAGATACCTGGAAAGGACTAAGAAGGGACCTGTTATTTATCATGCCACAGGTATGGGATTAGGAAACAAAACATGGCTCTCTTTCATCCTTACCCTATCCCCATGAGGAAGGGGATCATTCACTATTCAGCTTTGCAGCTGGGGAAAAAGAGGCACAGAAAAGCTGGGTGACCTACTCATGACCCCCAGATGACAGGAAGCTCCACCTGACTTGTCTGCCATGCTCCCTAGGACAATGGGTGCTATTCAGTCCATTTCTTGTGGTGGGAATTCCACTTATTGTCAGTCGTGAGTTTTGAACTCTGGGCCTGCACACTGTCCCCAAGCTGCTCAGATCAGGTTTAGGGCTCTACCACTTTGGCTACAACACCACTTCTGGGAGATAAGCGTCTTACAGACGTTCCTGCCTGGGCTGGCTATGAACCATGATCCTCATATCTCAGCCTCCTATGTAGTTACCATTGTAGGCCTGTGCCACTGGCATCCGGCTTAAGTGTAATTCTCTCTCTCTCTCTTTCCCTTTCTCTCTCTCTCTCTCTCTCTCTCTGTCTCTCTCTCTCTCTCTCTCAGTAACATGTTGAATGTGTGCTGGAGGTTTTGGCTCAGCATCCCCATATGGCTGGGACCCTAGGTGACCCTCTCATTCTGGAGGTAGGCTGTGGGTCAGGATCATTTTGGCTTGGACTGTGGAATTAGCTTCCTTAGGTAAGCCCCTCTGTGACTGGGGTAGACCAGATGGTTACTCATTGTCAGTCTGTCTGGTGAGACCTTCCCCACTACCCTCTGCTAAGTCACTTAAAGGAAAGTGGATGAGGAGGCATCGCATTGTCCAACTGCACAGCACTATCTCGAGCCTCTGAACCTCACTGCCACTTACCTGGCCAGACCCTGATTATAAGAAACTGAATTCACTCTATGTCTACCTTACATTGCTGCAGTGTGTCGTTTCAGGGATAGGGGACAGTGTGCAGAGGAAAGACCACAGATCCGACACTTCCTGGGGGACATTTGTTCTGTGACAGCACGAAGTCATTGCTGTGGATAAGGAAGAAGCCATCATCAGACTGAGCCGGAACAATGCTCAAAGGTAGGTAGGCTATTGAAGTATCAAACGGACCCATGTCTGCTTCCCAATCACAAAAAGGAGAATGCAGTGAAGGTAGCCCAGCACTGGCCCTAGGGGACTATATATGGATGGTGGCAGTCAGGTGCCAGTGGCTCTTGCCTGTCTTCCTGGCTATTCGGGAGGCTGAGTTCTGATGGTCGTGACTCAGAGCCAGCCTAGGCAGGAGAGTTTGTGAGATTCTTATCTCCCATAAACTACCTCCTCCCCCCCCCGAAAAAAGCCAGTTGTGGTGCTGTGGCACAAGAGATAGAGCCTCAGCTTTAAGTAAAAGAAGCTCAGGGATAACACCCAGTCCCTGAATCCAAGACCTGGGACTCACAAAAAATAAAATAAATGAATAGTGGGCACATGTTATCTTACTACCAAAAAGGATGGATTCATTCTTCTCTCCGGTACTTGTAGCCAAAGGTAAGTCGCGTCCCTTGATTTTCCTCTAAACATCTCCTTCTGTCTATTATTTCTCCTGGATTCAGTTGCAGGATAGAATTCAGATCATCCCACTTGATATGACCTTAAGTACCCTCCCCTGCCCGACTTTCTTGGGGTGGGGATCCTGGATGTACTCACCACTGGGTGAAAGAAGCACTAGAGAGAGTGGAGTAGGTATCCCTGAAACTCATACACACACACACACACACACACACACACACACACACACACACACACACACACACACACACACACACACACCTAGGCCAACTCTGACTAGCCTTTTCCAAAGATACTTTATCTCCTTGGGTTAACTGGCCTAGGAGTGGAACTTGATCCCCTATAAATGACTATTTTAAGTAGGGCTTGCTAGTTGATACAAGATAAACAGAAGCTTAAAGGAAAGGTTCTGGACCCTCTCTGGCTCAGGCTCACACTTGACATTCTGGCTCCTCGGTAGCCAGAGATCTGAAGATCAAAGATTGAAGCCAGCCATAAGCTGGAAAGCCGATAAGACTCTTCTGTGCATGGAACTACCAAAAATCCAAACGTGGAGTTTTGGCTCAAGTGGTAGAGTAGAAGCCTTGAGCATGAAAACGCAGAGAGACAGCTCCCAGATCCTCAGTTCAAACCCACACAAGAAATGGCCCCATTTGTTGCCCCCATACTGCCTGGGCCTCAAGTGCCCTCTCCCAGAGTGTGATACTGCACTGGTCCTGGGTAGTGTATCAGAGTCTTCAGAAATTAGGTGGTGAAAGCCAGGCCTTCACCTTTGCATGCTCTCAACCACACCAGCTTGAGGCAGAGCATGACAAGGCTAGCAGCCTGCAGAGCCAAGAAGATCCCCCTCTACCAGGGTGATTGGAGCGGGCTTCTTAGAGGCAGCACTTGAAAGGGTGTCTTGCTTAACAAGGAGGATGTGACAGGAAGCACAGAGAGAAAAGGTGCCATACATCATGGACAACATAGCAGACCGTGTTCTTTTCCAGCCAAGGCTGCTGATTAGATACTCGGTAAATATGTGCAAGACTGTCCTGAAACAGGCCCAAGGGGTCACAGAACAGCTATCCAATGTTGGGATTTTATCTTAGCAGTAGTGGGCTCACCTAGCACACAGGAAACCATGGGTTCGATTCCTAGGTCCCACATACACAGAAAAAGCCAGAAGTGGTACTGTGGCTCAGGTGGAAGAGTGCTCACATCAAGCAAAAGAAGCTCAGGGACAGCGCCTATACCCCGATTTCGAGCCCTAGCACTGTCGACGTAAAACTTCACTCCAAGAGACCTGGGTGACAGATGGATGGTGTGCCCTCTACCACTTAGTAAATCCATCCATGCTTCGTGTCTCCTTCTATGACAGAGGGCATCTGGACACTCCTTCTGCCCTGGGCACCCCTAGACCCGGTTATCAGCAATCCTCCCAAAGGCTTCCACTAGGACATGGAGCAACTGGCCCCAGAAATCCTCAGGTACCGGTTGTGTGTGGCGGGGGGTTACAGGGCAGGCCTAAGAAGTCCTAGTGGGTCTGATCTGCCCCAGACAACCAGGCCATCCCGAGGAAGTGGATGGGAGCTTAGAAAGGGGAAGTGATTTGAAGGGGACTCTTTAATGCCCATGGCCCTACCCTGATTCTGAGCCTCCCTTTGCTGTCCCTGAGGGAGGTAGAGGAGGGTCTAGGTGGTAGTGTCTGGAGGAGGACTAGTTGGAAATTGTAAAGAATAAGACACCATAGGCCATGCGCTGATGGCTCATCCTGGCTACTCGGGAAGCTGAGATCCAGAAGGTCTTGTATCCTTGCACAGGGTGGAAAGTCCAATGAGAGTCTCATTTCTAATCTCCAACCGGATGTGGTGCCATGGCGCAAGTGGAAGAGCACTGGCCTTGAGCAAAGTTCATCATCAGGGACAGTACTCAAGCCCTGAGTTCAAGCCCCTCATCCAAAAAAACAAGAAAGAAAGACACCCCTTGCTTGGCAGAGATGGTGAAAGAGTGGGGTTGCTGTGGTTGGGACATCAGGTTCTGGCCTCAGTGTACAGCCATTTTTAAGAACTCCCCAAGTTTGCCCGAGTGTGAAGTTAAAGCAGGCTGGGCATGTCTTACCAAGAACTCCAGAGGTTGTGGCCAATCATAGGTAGGGTTTGGGCAGGGTTGGAAGGAAGTGTCGATTATATTCTCTCCAACCAAGGAAGAATGGCTTTGGATACTGGTGTCAAAGTCTGAAAGTTAAGGGTTGCATGTGCTTTATGGCCTGACAAGCTGGATTTCCCCTGGTTGTAAGAAGGTGGCTGAAACCTGGCATTACCAGTATCTCACAACTGTCATCCTAGCTAATCAGGAGGCTGAGATCTGAGGATCACGGTTCAAAGCCAGCTTGGGTAGGAATGTCTGTGAGACTTTATCTCAAGTGAAGCACCAGAGAACTGGAAGTAGTGCTGTGGATCCAGTGGTAGGGCGCACACCTTCAGCTGAAGAGCTGAGGGATGGCACGCAGGCCCAAAGTTCAAACCCTATTACCGACAATCAAAATAATGTGGCTGAGTTTTCTTAATAGTGGTGTGTACAGTATGAAATGCCATGCTGTTTTATGAGCCCTTCCAGATGTGTGAGAGGCTCTGAGTTTTGTCAACATTTGGTCTGAGGATGGTAGTTCCATCTTCTCAGAGTTTGGGATGTTCAGTTGCTCAGGGACTGCTGAGGCCTTGGGCTACTTGTGTGTGTGTGTGTGTGTGTGTGTGTGTGTGTGTGTATTTTTCCCTCATCATTCTCTACCCACTTCCTGGATGCTTGTCTCCCTCTTCCTGACCTTGGATGGTGCCCTTCCTCAATAGCAACCCTGTCTTTAGTCATGGTCTACAATGAGTCCTAAATTGCCAGAGACCTGAATGCATATTCTAGGTTTTCCTTGGGACCCAAGTCCGGGTGTCCATAACTTTGTCCTCATAAAGGGGATTCTGTGTCCTCAGTGCTGGCTAGCATATGTTCTCTCCTGCCTCTGGGGGGGGCAGGGTCAGTCATGCTGTGTCCTGTCCTTTTCTCAACTGGACCCCTGGCTGCATGTCCCACTCCCAGCAGGCTGGTAGTGGTGTGGAGGAAGGGTGGATGCCAGTGGCTCTGGCCAGCTAGACATTGATAGCTGACTGAAGGCCCCCCAAACAAGGATAATCTGGGGCTACATGAGAGGTGAGGCCAAGGTGGCATAGATGTGGATGTATTGTTCGATGTCTAGGAAATGTCAACATACCTTATTGTAGGCAAGTCTATCTTCTGGCCCCAGCTTGGCCTCTCAGGTCCTTCTAGACAATTCTGGATGCCCAGAATACAGAGGCATATACTTTAGATTCCAGGGCCAGGGAACTGGGGGATGAGAGATTGGTATAGCCAGTACCTCATTGTTCTGGGGCATTAGTTTTGACCTGGATGACCCAGCCTTGAATTTCCTGCCTGCCTTTGCTGAAGCCATAGAACCTTCATACCACTCACACCACCTGCTCTGCAGCACACCTCAGGACCTATGCCCATGCTTTACCTTCTGCCTGAGGCGCTCTGTCTTGTACCCACATATTAGAACTACTTCGGAATTTTGGCACTGGCTATATCACTTCCTGGAGTAAATCTTTCCTTCCCTTCTCCATCTTTATTGTTTTTTAATATTGGTTTGTTAGAGATGGAACTTGTGCAGGCTGACTGGCAAATGCTCTATATTGGTGTGTGTGTGTGTGTGTGTGTGTGTGTGTGTGTGTGTGTGTGTGTGTGTATGTGTGTGTATGCCAGTCCTGGGGTTTGAATTCAGGCCTAGATGCCATCCTATCCCTGAGGTTTTGTGCTCCAGGCTAGCACTCTACTACTTGAACCACAGCTCTACTTCCGGCTCTTTGGGTTTTTAATTGGAGAAAAGTGTCTCATATTGATTTTCCTGCTTGCAATTGGGATCCTCAGATCTCAGCCTCCTGAGTAGATTACAGGGGTGAGCCACCAGCACCTGTCCACAACTCTACCTCTTACCTATAACTTCGGCCCTCCTCTGAGTCCCAGAAGAATATGTCTCACCAGGCTCAATTTTTTTTGCCAGTCTTGGGGCTTGAACTTAAAGCTCATACTTGGGAGAGACTCTAAACATGTGAAGACTGTGACAAATGCTTCCATTTAATTACGTATCATGTTTCAACACTTAATAAAATGTTAATTAAAATGAGTCAATGCCCTAAATTATTGTGTATAATTTTATAATAGATGTGCAAAATATAATATGTGTATAACAATACTAAATACAATAATCAATACATGAATCAAAGAAAAATAAAATACAAAATCAATAATAAAAATCATAATAGGAAATTAACATGCATATATATGTCATGTATTACACATTTATAGAAATATTTCTTCCATTGCAGGGCCTTCATTCAGGCCCTGGGAACTCTATCCTGAATTTCTTTTCCTCATGGACAATGAGCTTCGCATTATGCCATGGTTCAAAAGAGTTATCTGGATGGTGAGCTCAAAAACTAGCAATGGCAGAAATACTGGCCCCAGTTCCAAGAGAGTGACTTAATTTTTTAAATGGAAGCAGTTATGTTTATTCAGTTCCATACTGAACATTAAAAAAAGCAGTGTAGAGTTTTGTACAGCTATTCAAACATCCTTCCCTTACCTGCAAAGTGCTTCTCTGTGAACTACATTATTTCTCTTTTTTTTGTACATTTTTCATTGTAAAAATGTTCTACAGAGGGAGCAAGGTAATGAGTACATTTCCTACTGAGCATTGTTTACTCCTCCTGTGTTTTTCCCCTACCATCCCTTCCCTCCCATCTCCACAACTACCTCCCCCTGCCGAGGTATGTGACTTAGTTTTTCATTTTTGGTTGGCATGGGGTTTGAACTCAAGTAATGGAACTCTTTGCTCACATTGCTACAGATTTACCAAGACCCTGAGTTCAAATCCCAGGCTAGGAAAGAAAACTGGCAAAAATTCCAAATCAGGGAGCTTCATTTTTTTAAATTTAGTTAAATAGTTAATTTTTATATGTTCTTTTTCCCTTTTTTTGGCCAACCATGGGGCTTGAACTCAGGTCATGGAAACTCTGCTTCAGCTTGGATCTCGCTTGGCTGGGGTGCACTCATTGGACCCATAGCCAATCATGAGATCCTGGGCCAAGAGGACTTTCAGGAAGAAAAAAAAATTTGGAAAGCACAAAAAGTGGTGAGCTGCAGAGAGCTGGGGTTTTACAATTTTTTTTCTTTGCACAGTGACCATACTGGATCTGAATGGCAAACCTGCAAAGTGGACCTGTCCTGCCAATGCTGTGGTTGGTGGGCTATCAATGAGGCCATAGGCCAACCTGTCAACATAGACCCTGGGTTCAAATCCCAGTCCTGACACCAATAGCAGGAGATCACAAGAGACTCATACCTATGCATAGGAATACCGATTGAAAAAGTAGTTTAAGCATCGGTCTACTCTAAAATTGGATGCAATAATCCTAGAATGCTGATTGATCTTAATTAATAATTTATTAATCGTGAAAAGAATAATAATCCTTCAATTGCAGTTTAATAAATACCTAAGAGTTGGTAGGAACATAGTATGTGTCCTTCTATCATAGAGAAACGGCTATGGAATTCTTTACCAATATATATTTATTTGTATACCTCCGTCTGCCTATCCATGTATCTCTGTTTGGGTCAAACCTGGGGGTCGATCTCAGAGCCTGGGAACCACCTGACATCTTCATTGGCTAGAGGCTGCCATGCTCAATCTCACCCAATCATGAATTGGGCCTGCTAGGCACAAAGTTCAGATCCTGGCATTGCCAGGCATGATGGAGAACACATCTAACATCTGGATGTTATGTGATAGGATGTAAACAATATAATAAATGGTATAGGTGTCATCAGAGTCAATAAAATAAATTCTAAATAAATGAATGAAACAAGAAATAAAATAAATAACCACTTCAAACACAATATGGACTGAACATCTTTCCAGAAGTATAAATCTTATCTTTTAAATATATATAAGGAGGGCTGGGAAGGTGGCTCAAATGGTAGAGCACTAGCCTTGAGGTGAAGAGCTGAGGGACAGGGCCCAGGCCCAGAGTTCAGGCCCACGAGTGGACCAAAAAAAATAGTATATAAGGAGTATCTTTTCCAGGCCTGAAGCTTGAATTCAGCCTCCCTACAAGGAGGGAATGGCAGGAGATCCTGAGATACTCGTTTGTGGACCTGGGATGAGTCATGGAATGTGATCGATCTCATCCTTGAATGAGTAGTTCGTGCATAATGCAAGTAGGAAATGATAGGCAAGACTCATGGGGTATCGATTATTTGTAAAGAACAGTTGATGAAGCACGACAATAATCATCACAATCATGAAATGGAGGCATTAGGAAAGATCCAAGAATCGGTAGTCCACAGATTGGATTCCACCACAGATTACCATCTCTCCTACTCTATTCAAATGTGTACTTATTTGCATACTACTTTCACCTTATGAATGGATGACTGTTGTGGTCCCCGCTCTACCCTCGGGGTCGGGGGCTCAATAGCAGGTCCTTGGAACGGCCTAGCTCCTTCGTGGGTCAAAGGATGATGTGCTCAATTGGACCCATTCGCCACTTGGTTCTGCTAGGTCCCGAGTTCAGATTCCCCGCCCTGCCAAAAGATTCATCTTGATGTCAGAAGTCAATTGTTGCACCTGTTTTTTTTTTTTTTTTTTCCTGTGCAAGACCTGGATCTCAGCTAGGATCGAGAATGCATGGGCCAACCTGTGGCCATGGGTATAAGTTGTTATCCATGTCAGCCCAGTTATATCTGTCATTATATACTCAAGAAAATACACAATACACCCATGAATAGCATACAAAATAAAGAGAATAACTACACTCAATGCACGATGCAGTCCAAAAACGAATGTGAATATACATCCCATGTTTAAATGATCATTGAGGACTATTTTGGCCTCCCTGGGGCTCGATCTCAGTTCCTGGGAATGGCCCAGCTCCTTAGTGGCTCACAGTCTGGTGCGATCACGTGGACCCCTTGGGCAGTTAGGCCTTCTAGGCCCAAAGTTCGAATACCAGCACTGCCAAAAATTCACCCTGATGTGAGAAGCCAGTCGTTGCACCTGTTTTCTTGTACTGTGCAAGTTCTGGGTCTCAGCTAGGAAGGAGAATGTATACGCAACTCTATACTCATGGGAATAGGTTGTCATCCAGTTCACCATAGTTATATCTGTCATCCTATACTCCAGGAAATACATAATACATCAATGAATAAGACACAAAACAAAGAGAATGACTACACCAACCCAAGATGCCACCCACCCATGTTAGGTAATATAGATGCTCTATTTAATTATGAATTTATGACTATATTGGCCCCCACCAGGGCTCCATCTCAGGTCCCAGGAATGGCCTAGTTCCTTAGTGGCTCACAGCCTGGTGTGCTCACCATGACCCATTCACCAATTGTGCCTGCTAGGCTTTGAGTTCAAATTCCTACACTACCAAAAGATTCATTCTGATTTGAGAAGCCTATGTTGGCACATGTTTTCCTGTCCTGAGAATGTCCTGGGTCTCATTGAGGATAGAGAATGCTATATAGGCAACTCTTAGCTATGGGAATAGGTTGTCATCCATGTCAGCAGAGTTATATCTGTCACCCCATGTGTAATAAAATACACAATACATCCATGAATAAGACAAAATAGAACGAATAACTACACTGAATGCAAGATGCATACCACACCTCTAGGTAATGAGAAATTCTATGTTTAAAAATGGTGGGCTTGCTATTTTGTCCAGTGCTGGGGTTTCAAATCAGGCCCTGAACCAGGCCTGACATTCTAGTCTTCAAAGATGGTGAGCTTCCCTGTCCCCCAAAGTGCAACAGAGTTACCCAGTCCTGAGCTCAAATCCCAGCACTGACAAACTATGAAAGTCCTGGGTCCCAAATACAATGGAGAATGCATAAACAACAATGTAACCATCTGAACATGTTGTCATTCATGTCAGCACAGGTATACCTGTCACCATACTTCTTAAAATACACAATACCTCCATGATTTAGAGACAAAATAAGGAGAACAATTGCACTGAACACAAGATGCTGTCCACACATGTATGTCAATATAGATCCTATGTTTAAATTATGAATTTATGACTATAGTGGACCACCCTGGGGATCAATGTCAGATTCTGGGAATGGCCACACTCCTTAGTTGCTCATTGGTTCATATGATTATCTTGACTGATTGGCCAATTTGTTTTGTTCTGCCCTGAGTTCAGATCCCAGCACTACCAACAAGTGGATCGTGTAGTAAGAAGGACAGTGTAAAACTTTTATTCCTTTTCTCTGTGAATTCTGGGGGTCAGGCTTGATGGAGAACATTTCTACAAAACTTGATGTTCTGTGATAAGTTGTCATCAATGTAATAAACAGAATGGGTTTCATCATAGTAAAATCAATGGTAAATAAATGAATAAAACAAAAGATACAAGGAACAACCACATCAAACATGTATGGACTGAACATCTATAGGTATGTATAAATCTTATGTTTACAATATATATAAATAGTATGTTTTCCAGGGCTGAGTCTTGAATTCAGGACTAGTGAACAGACATGACTTTTTTATCTTCATGTAAGGTGATCTTCCCCTTTATCCACATTGCTGCAGATTTACCCAGATCCTGAGTTGAAATCCAAAGCCTGTAAGAATAAACTGTGAATTGCAAGCCAGGGAGCTAATTTTTTTTCTCAGCATGGGTCTTGAACTCAGGTCATGGCAAGTCTGCCTCAGCTTCGATCACCCTAGGATGGGGTAAAGCCACTGGACACGCAGGTGCTCCTGTGATCCTAGAACCCCAGGTATTGCAGGGAAAACAATGCCTTTTATGTTTTCTTCCTTTGCAGTGACCCTTCTCAGTCTGAATGACACTTTTGCAAAGGGTACTTCACCTTCCATTGCTGAAGGCTGACAGATTATCATGGAAGCCATAGGCCCATGTGGCAACCTAGGTCCTCATTTCAAATCCTGGTCCTGACACCAACCAGTGGCATGAGATGCTAAAAAACTCGTTCCCATCCAAAGCAATGTTACTGGAATTTTCTCAATGTCACAGTTGAATGAGTTGATAGTGAATGATGATCCTATAAAATTAAACAGCATCATTTCAGAAGTCTGGTTGATTTTATTTAATATTTATGAAGCATTAAAAGAATATTATTACTTACAGGAACACAATAATTTCAGGACACTGAGTGCTTTCATTAATAGTTTAAGGACTTAAACAATAACATTAATTACATGGACACATAATGAATACTCAGGAATTGGTAGGAATATAGTCTATATAACTGAGTAATGTATAGACATCTCTAGAACTCTATAAAGATATATATTTATTAGCATACTGCCATCTGCATGTCAATCTGTTCTTATTTTGTTAAGCCCTAGGGCTCATTCTCAGGTCTTGGGAACATCCTGTCAGCTCAAATGGCCCCAGGATGGCCTGTTGACACTCACCCATTCTACTTGCTTCACAGGATTCTGGCCACACCCCCATTCTTTCATGCTCCTTTCTGACCAATAGGATACAAGAATGCTGGCCACATCCACATTCCATGCTGCCAGGTAGCACTGGGATTCTCTCTGTTAGTTTTCACCACTACCTGTAGTTGAGGAATGTAGAGGTGGCTGAGTGGTGAGGAAGAGACTTGAGGTGACTTTGGAGTATAGTAGGAAATTGATGCTCCCACCTCCACCTGGCCCCTTCCTTCTGTTCATGTGGTGCCAGGTTTCAAACCTCAGACAATGGCATGCTGCCAGCAGGCCTAAATCCCCGACTTGGTCCCTGCTCCTAGTCTTCTGCTCTGGGCCTATGTGTCCGCAATGCTGCTGCCATCGCTGCTGCTGCACTTGGAGGACCTGCCAACAGCTTCTCTCAGCAGGTGATTGGCCGCCCCAACACCAATTCAACTGGGGTCAAACACCCCTCTGGGGGCACCATGACCTCCGTACTTGTTTCCTCTCCTCGCCTCTGATGAGCCACCTTTCTGTCTTGAGCATTTCTGAGATAGAAACTAAATATAAGCTCAGGCTGGGCTGGATTGCAGTCCTCTTGTGAAAGATATGCTCCACCGGGCCTGGTCCTCTCTAGTTGGGATGGTAGACATGTGGCACCATGCTCAGTCATTGGTTTACATGGATTATCACAAACTCAGTCCACAGCAGCGGATTCTTGACCACACATGGACCTCTTGGTAGGGCCTCAACCATTGGACCTCAGTCTCCTCACAGGACAGTTGTGAGGAAACAAGGGATTTATACAGAGAAATCTCTGGAGAATGGCTAGGCAGAGAGGGAGCAGCATTCAGATAAGGTTTTGGCAACTCTGTGAGCATATGACTGGAAGATACTAGAAAGGGCTCAGGTGTGGCCTGTTATTAATAGTGCAACAGGTGTGGGATTATGAACCTAAACATGGCTCTCTTTCATTATTACCTGTTCAGTTTTGCAGCTGGGGAAACTGAGGCATAGAGAAGCCAGGTGACCTACTTATGACCTCAAGTTCACAGGAAGCTCGGCCTGACTTCTCTACCATGATCCCTAGGACAATGCATGCTACTCAGTCCACTTCTTGTGGTGGCAAGTCCACTTCTTTTCAGTAGTGGGTCTTGAACTCTAGGATTGGGCACTGTTCTGGAGCTCCTCAGCTCAAGGCTAGCACTCTATCACTTGAGCCCACAGTGCCCCTTCCAGTTTTCTGGTGGTTCTTTGGAGATAAGATTCTCACAGACGTTCCTGCCTGGGTTTTCTATGAACCATGATCCTCATATCTCAGCCTCCTGTTTAGTTAGAATTAGAGTTCTAAGCCACTGGCACTGGATTTAACTGTAATTCTGGTTTTCTTTCTCTCTCTCTCTCTCTCTCTCTCTCTCTCTCTCTCTCTCTCTCTCTCAGGAACTGGTTGAATCCGTGCTATAGGAGGTGGCCCAACATCCCCAGGTGGCTGGAAGCCAAGATGGCCTACTCATTCTGGAGTTGGGCTGTGGGTCAGGAGCTGTCTCACTCAGCGTGTTGATACATCTCCATGAGGTAAGCCCTCTGTGCCCTTGCTAGACTGTGAGGGTTATTCATTGTCCATCTAGCCATACTGCATTTATTTTATTGTATTCTTTCTACATCATTTTCTAGCACGTGGCCAATATTATGGTACATAGTTATGGAATGAAAATGTAATGTCAACTTAAGAAAGTCATTTAGGGTTCTGGGAATGTGGCTTCATGATATGGTGATTGCCTTGCATGCATGAAACCCTGAGTTCAATTCCTCAGTACCACATAAAAAGAAAAACACTGAAAATGGTGCTGTGCCTCAAATGGTAGAGTGATAGACTTGAGCAAAAAAAAAATTCAGGAATTATTCCCTAGCCCTAAGTTTAAGCCCCTTGACTAGCAAAAAACAAACTAAACCAAAACAAAACAAACGCAAAAAACATTTAGTTAATAAATACAAAATAAGGAACCCATACTTGGAATATAAAATTGCTTCTCCATACTGACATGCCATGGCACATACACTTGGTTGAAATTCTGGAATGAAAGGTTCTGGACAGGAGTGGAGCCTGGCATAGACTCATGCCCCAGGCATCCCCAAGAAGTTGGTGAAGAACCGGATTCCCT
This sequence comes from Dipodomys spectabilis, assembly GCF_019054845.1. Classification (NCBI taxonomy): domain Eukaryota; kingdom Metazoa; phylum Chordata; class Mammalia; order Rodentia; family Heteromyidae; genus Dipodomys; species Dipodomys spectabilis. The sequence continues at coordinate 886,196 of NW_024871011.1, forward strand.
AGAGAAGACAATCTGGTTAGACTTAACCAGTTGTTCTCTGAGAAAGAGAAGTTCCAGTGTGACTGCTGCTCACCACAGTTACCCAGGGCCCAGTGGCAGGATGCCTGCCCTGTGCCCTGACAAGTCCCACCTGGGAGAGTGTCTGTCCTGCCTCCAGGCCAGTTCAGGCCTGCCAATGTACACAACAACCCTTGTTTCCTCGTCTAACAAGCAGCTCAATATCCAACCACCATGGGAACCCAGTACGAGAGGCACAGGCACAATGGAGGGGAAGCTGCTGAAGCAAGCGTTTGGAAAGGAGCAGAGATCACAGCAGGCAAAACAGCCATGAGGATGTGTCTGCAAAGAGTCCTTAGCTGGGTTCAGCAAAGAGAGGCTGGCGTAGGTGAGCGGGGCACTTCCATAACCAATTTGAACATCTAATAAAGCTGCCTGTGGTGGATAGATGGCTTCTGATTTGACATCGGCAACAGAATAAGGGGCTGCAAATTCAATGAATAGTCTCTGGCCAGAGAAACAAAGTCAAACGCTTAAGTTTCTGCACTTCCAGTGGTTCCTGGTATCTCCAGCTGAGTGTACATCTTTCTGTGGCCAGTTGGTGCCATGCCACCTTCTGCGGAGTCTGCGTGAGAGATCACATTAGACAAAGAGCTTCAAGGAAGCATGCCTGCAGGGAGGGGGTGTTGGTTCAAGGCTTCCCATACACTTCGCTGCACCTTTATAGCCTCTATCTTTATTTTTACTATATTCGTCTTGGCTGTACATTCGTTGCCTTTATTCTCGTTTCGGCTATTTTTCTACTGATCCGCGAACAGAGCATGTTGTATATTTCCAGTCCAATAGAGATGGCTTCTCTAAGTAATAAAGACTAAGACCAAAGATTAAATGTGGGCAATGCCCCAATCAATCTATCATCTGATGTTAAGTTGCCTCCAGAAACTCCTACAACTTCACAAGCGGTTTTGCAGCTCACGCATAGTAAATATATAGACTTAAAATTTCCAGATATGTTCAACAGACAAAATCAATGAATTAAACTAAGTTAGAAAGAGTTATCCGAGTAGTTCAGAGAGTTCTAAAAAAAAGGGACCTCTGTTTATAAAAGTAAAAGAAAGATTCTCCCAACAGTTAATATTAAGTTTAGTCCAACTTATGTTATAGGGAATAGATGGTGGTTTCACACAAAATATAACCAACCGAAGAACCATTTCCTTATACAGGAGCTTATAAAGATGAAAATTGTTGGATAAAAATAAAAATAAAAAGAGTACAATATAAGTACATCCCTGCCTTAGGTTTCTTAATTATTAAACATTAAAAGGCTGAATAGATGACGCATTCTATTAAACAATATGCTAGACTTGTTTCACACCACTTAGCTTAAACTGTTGGTGGGATAGTCATCAATTTTCATGTAATTCATCAATGCTTTGCCTTTAAAAAAATTGATTACGTGCTTAAATAAACAAAGAATCCTTGTCACAATCACACACTGTATAAAAATGTTAATTCTCTTCAATAAAGATACACTCAGATGCAACACTTTTGAGTCTGTGTCTGTTTGTCACTTCGCCGACTCCTTGCCCACCTATCCCGAGATCCCTGTCCCATCGGTCCCAGTGCTCTGGCTGAGCTGGTCTGTCACACTGACACCTGACTATAGTCCCTAATTCATGTACTTCACTTATATTAGGATATTGTGTTGAAAAATAAGTTTTGTTCATTAGGTCACAGCAATTAATGGCTTGAATGTGCTTACAAGTCAGGTGAAGATTAATTCTGGAAATCCAAAGTTTCCAGGTTTTTGAATGGTCACTGCTAATCAGAATGAGAGGGGTAGTTTAAGTGAGATTTGGAAATATTTTTGGTCATTCATGTCACCAAAACGGCAGAGACAAATTAACAGTAGTGACAGAAGAGAGGGAATAATTCCAGAGTTAATGAACAAATGACAGTAAATAAGGTATACCAGAAATTGTTTTAGAGAACCATTTTTGGTTATTGAAGAAATAGTTATCAACTAGTCTTATTCCATATTGCCTTTAGCATTCTAAATCTCTTAGGCTACTTCTTAATTTCTGTGTAATAAATGTGTCTCCTTCTGTGCTGTTCTTTCATATCTTATCTTTTTTGCTTTCTAAAAATCTCAGTCTTCTATATTCCTCTATGAACATTTCCTGATAATAAATACAACTACAAAGATGGCATAGGATGCTAATGTAAGGGTCCAATAGCTCATGAGTCATTAATGAAACAACATGGAAAAGAGGACATATTTATTGCTACCTCATAATTTTCTGAAAAGCTGCAATGCCATCATTTGATTCAAATTTCCATTATTTGTCTACATAGTGTCATTCAGTGCACATAAGCGCAAATATGAGCTGGGTGCTGGTGGTTCACGCCTGTAATCCTAGCTACTCAGGAGGTTGAGACCAGAGGATTGTGGTTCAAAGCCAGCCTGGTCAGGAATGTCCATGAGACCATTATCTTCAATTAACCACCAGAAACCCGGAAGTGTTGCTGTAGCTTAAGCGGTAGAGCAATCAACTTGTGCTGAAGAGCTGAGGGAGTGCCCCCAGGATCAGAGTTCAAGCCCCACAACCAACAAAAAGTGCAAATATTACTTTAATTTTCCCAAAAGGACGGACAAGATCAGTAATCTTCCCAAGCAGAAAAAATAATTTCAAAATGATTCAGTACACCTATTTTTGCTGAGTTATTTAAGTTATGGCTTCTTTGCTAGACATATTCTCTTCCTTTAAAAATTGTCACATATTAGCTTTACAATAAACTTCAACTAACATTTCTTGTTCCAAAAGAGAAGTCTATACAGTTGATGTCACTTAGCTTTCTTATTATCTTAATTCAAAGCCAAACCAGGCAGGAGAGTCTGTCCAACTCTTATAGCAAATTGAACACCAAAAAACCAGAAGTGGAGTTTTGGCTCAAGCAGTAGAGTACTAGCTTTGGGGGCAGGTGGGCAGGAAAGACAACTGTTCAGGGACAGGATCCAGGCTCTGGATTCAAGCCCCAGAACCAGCACAAACTAAACAAACAAGCAAACAAAAATCCCAGATATTTCTTTGGGACCTTCCTTAAAAGAGTACTTGTCTGAAAAGAGGCTCCTTTTGCTGATCATACTCACTGGATCCTGCTTTTTTGGAATCCTTATTGCTCTGGAGAACTCAGGACCAGACCAAAGGAATTGATAACTGACTCCTGCATCAAGAGAATCATCTCAGGGGTGAAATGTCCATCCATATGACACTTTAAAACCTCTTTGTTCCTTTGCAGGAGAACACTTTTAAAACAACGTTATTTCCTTTTGTTCTATGCTGGTCGTCAAATGGTACATTATTTCTTTTTGTAATACTCTCAACTAGAAGTTTACAGAAAAATTTTTTATGAGTAAAGAACACACCCAGAAAAGCCAGGGACAGAGTTTCCTTCAAGTCTTGGGATACTTTTCTAAAGGAAAGCACAAGGTAACTTGAACTTTGTTAATCGTCTATGTTCCATTCCTCTCCTGGGTCCATTTTCCACATCCAGTAAAAGTTACTTCCAGTAACAATCGATGGTGCTGCTTGAAGTATAATGAATGTTTTCTGGCTTCACTGAAATAACACTAGGACACTTTTGGACCTGAGGTAACACGTGTTTCAGAGAAAACTCAGTAAATAGAAAATATGAAATTTATATTGCTTATAAATACATTATACATGAGTACATTGAGTTCAAACTTTGTAAGTTCTCTGTAAATTAAGGCGAATTTTAAATGGGAAGAAGGTTCTCAGAACATTCGTTTTGTGAGTGTATGTGCTGTTCATAATTTCCCAAATGTACATGAGCTAACAGTAAGGGAATCAATAGCAATAATAGGAGAAAGAGAAGTTCTGTGTTTAAGTATAAGGCTTCAATACAATATAACAAACTACAAATAAGACAACATTGAAAAAATAAAGCCAAGTCCAGTATGTAGATTTATGGGAGTGATATACAGAAAGCAAGACTCCTACATGGAACATGAATTATGAGGCCACTCTCATTCTAAATCATGCTTGCTAATCATGCAATTTTGTAGAAAGTAGAATGGAAGAATAATATTGTTCCCAAAGCAAGTCAGATATATGAGCATGGATTTAACTGAAAAAAAAATGTCCATCTTGTGAGAGCAGGGATTATATTAGCAATGAACTGGTGGCTAAGATCACATTTCTTTTTTTTTCTTCACTTGTATATGTATATTTTTGTTGGCGGTGGTCTTGGCACTTGAACTCTGGGCCTGCGAGCTGTCTCTCTTCTATTCAGCTCAAGGCTAATGCTCTACCACTTTATCCACAGTGCCATTTCCAGTTTACTTTTAGTTAATTGGAGAAAAGAGTCTCTGGGACTTTCATACCTGGGCTGGCTTTGAACCCCAATCCTCATATCTCACCACAACCCAGCTTAGATCACATTTCTAACAGTGTAACTCAGGATAAGTAATGTGTGTGTTCATCTATCTTTATAAGAATTCTTGAGTTAGGGGCTGAGAAGGTGGCTCAGGGGTAGAGCAGTTGCCTTGCATGCATGAGGCCCTGGGTTCGATTCCTCAGCACCACATAAGCAAAAAAGAAAAAAGTCGAAAGTGGCGCTGTGACTCAAGTGGTAGAGTGCTAGCCTTGAGATGAAGAGCTGAGGGACAGCGCCCAAGCCCAGAGTTCAGGCCCCATGACCGGAACCTCCACCAAAACAACAAAAAAAAAGAATTCTTGAGTTAAAAATCTGGGCTACAGCTTAGACATTACCCTCACAAAAATGTTTGTAGTTTAAAAGTTGATACTCCTGGAGAAATAAAACCTTAGAATGAAAAGGAGTCTGGGAAATTCAGTTTGCATCCAGCTTGGGCAGAACAGTCTTTCCAACAGTACATATAATAAAGCAGCCAAAAGCTGGATTGGAAGAATGGCTCAGGTGGTAGAATACCAGTTATGAGCAAGATTGCCGAATAAGAGGTTGAGACTATTTCATGCATACATAGACACATACACAAACACACAAAGGCACTTATATGTGCACACACAAATACACAAATGAAACAACTCTCAGAATGTGTAGAAAAGTTAGAAAACAACAGAATATATATCCTGATTAAGACTCGAATCAAGGGATAATTTTTAATATTAGAAAGTACTCAAATGAACTTCCTTCAAAAAAGTTTGAGAATATTACATAGGTACTGTCCAGACATAGTAAGAGAGTCAATTAATCATTATTATAGGGATCGCATCCATGGAGGAATGAATCAGAGACCCCGCAAGGGCATCTGAAAATATTCATATCCTGTGTCAAATGTTAGAACATCTTTGAAAATAGTAGATAAGCAGTCTGAACAGTCACTATGGTGTATAATATCCCTGGAGAAGTTCAGAATTGGTAGTCTGTATCTAGATTAAATAAACCAAGAATCTATGGCAGGGCAATGTGATACAAGCCTAGAATTCTAGCACTGAGATTAAGACAGGAGATTAGAGAGTGGAATTACATAGTGATACCTTCCCTGGACCAGGTAGTATAATTTTGTCTTAATAAAAAAAAAAACAAACCAGAAAGGAATACATAATTGGACGTTTGGGCTAATTTTGTCACTATGTTTTGAGAAGTCAAATTTTCTGTTGAAATGCAACTCATACTTAATCCTCACTTGTGTTTTAAATTCTCTCTTCATTACAGATCATTCCTAGATGCAAAATGACTCATGATTCCCATCCAAAATTTGAAAAAGTAAATAATCATCATTCTGTTGTATCTCAAAGAAATGATGTAGGATTACAAAAACTTAAGCCTAGAAAAATAGCAAAGTTCGTCTAATGTAGGATTTTGAAGATCTTGCTAAATTAGAATTTAGATTTAAAATAAATATTTTGATTTTGTTTTTAATTTCATATTCTATCGGATGCTAAAATTTCTTTTTTAAGTAGAGGGTTTAATTGACAAATTCACAAATGATTTTGCATTCTATTTGCCTAGAATATTCTTTCAAGAGAGTTATAATTAGAACTTAGTTAATAGATAATTCCAATAATTAATGTATAAAATGATAATGTGAATGGTGTGGACAGAGTTGCCAAAAATTGATGATATTAATTTATAAATTTAGAATAAGAGCAATTTTTGGAGTCTTTGTTATAACATGGTATGAAGAGAATAATCATGTGACATCTACTTTCTTCTACCTGTATGTAACACAGGAAGCAATTTCCTTAATTATTTGCCACTGTATACAATGAGAAAAATGTTAGTTTTGAGGTTTCTTTTTATTTTTGTTTTTGTTTTATTGGTTTGTCCTAGGGCTTGAACTCTGGGCCTGGACACTGTGTCTGAGCCTGTTTATGCTCAAGGTTCGTGCTCTCCCCCTTCAACCTCAATGCCACTTGTGTCTGACTTTTGCTGATAAGTTTATACGATAAGAATCTAGGGAATCTTCCTGCCTGGATGGGCTTTGAACTGTAATCTTCTGACCTTAGCATCCAGAATTTATATGATAGTTAAAAAAGTATAAATATAAATAATATTTGCAAGTGTTCCCATCTCAAGAATAACAGTGGAGGGGAAATGATGCAACCCAGTTTATTGTGGTGTTCTTTCCAAAACATGTGTGGCATCACATTAGCAGAGTTGTATTTTTTTCACAATAGAGATAAGCTATTCATGATGTGAATTAAGGGAAGTTTGAGGTGCACCCTAAAATTTCTAAACTGTTGGACTAGGATGACTCTATGTCATAAATATTGGAATTGGTGGTCATAAAAAAATAGCTTACTGTGATAAACAATTGCTTACTCTTGAAGAATTATTACCTATGCTACATAGTTTTATCCTCAACCAGAATGTGGTTATTTTTCTGTTGACTCTCAATCTGTAACACCCCATGGAAAAATGCATCTATTGCAGAATTATGTAACATGCAAGCCGGTACTGTTTTGAATCTCTCAGGTATGGAATCTTCTGAATTTGAAAATGAGTAGTTATTAGTCATTGGAATGTTGAAGAACACATATATTCTGTCTTCTTAACAACTTATTTACTTTTAAAATTATAGGTTTCCATAGAATTAAACTGTTTTCGCTTTTAGTATGAGAAAGTACTATATTTATTCTTTTTTCAAAATATTGGTAAGTATATTTTGAAAATATTGTCTAGTCAGATAGCATTCAAGTTGGTGGTCCTCAGATTAAAAAGGATAGTTAATTCAAATTAGACGCCAAACAGTATTGATTTTTAAAAAGGTACTACATAAAGAATAATATTTACTATACCAATACAGTGAAATTTTATTTCATGCAGCTTATTTTTTAAATTTAATTTTATTGTCAAAGTGATGTACAGTGGGGTTACAGCAATTTTAAGGTAATGAATAAATAACTTTGCAAACTTGATACACCTTCCCTGATTTTCTTCAGTTTTCCTTCACCCCAATACTCCTCACAAGTTGTAATGTATATTTACAACATAGTGTCTTGTGAGTATTGCTATTGCATTGGTTTGCCTTTGTCCTTTGTCTCACCATTTTTTTGTTCCTCTTCCCTTCTCTAATTAACATAAATATATACACAATACACAGGCTACCAAAATCAAATACAGCAGGGAATAAAGCACAGGGGAAAAACCCCAAAGAAAACAGAAATCACATAGCACATTAAAAACAACAACCACAAATAATACTCTCGGTTTCATATCTTGGAGTTCATTTTGCTCAGAATCAGCTTATATGGTTTTATATACGCATAACAAAGCCACTGGAAAATAATAGTTTCATGGACACTATATCATGAAAACAACATGTTAACTGTTTTTCATGGTAAAGGTGGGGTTAGGATTGGTGAATTCGCAGTTCTAATAAAAGAATTTCAAAAGAGTTTTAAAATTATAACAGGTAAATTTTTATTTGTTCAAATTTTTTAACAACTTTGCCTATTACGAAAATTTAAATTTGCCTGGGAAAATAGGCATTCATGCAAAGTAATCCATGGAGACTTTGCTGAGAGGGAGCAATGTGGGTGAAGATGGCTCATTTTCACACTAAACAAACCTCAGAAACCTTTCTATAAATCCTGTAGGTTCCCTTGAGAATTGTCCTTAGCCAGGAAATCTATTCTTACTGTGTGAAACAAGGTTGTAGTGGAATTTAAATTCAAAGTTTTTTAAAAAAAAGACATCAAAATTTGTGAATTGACTTTAATTACCAAACAGTAATTCTCTGAAAAAGATAATTTGGGTCCAAATATTTAGGGAGAAAGTGCCCTCAACATTGAAAGAAGGTATTGGGTTTACACTTTTCTGTTTGTAATACTTTCCACAATGTCTTTGCACATGAAGCACTGAACAACAGAAAAAAATCTGATTGGATACTTGAAACCAATGATTTCACATTTTTTAGTAGCTTACAATATGTAATATCCTTATTAACATGAGATATTGAGGACTTCACTTATTAAATAAGCCAAAGAGTTTGGGATCAGAAAATAATTGAGCAAATTGAAAAGGCGAGAATACTCATTCTTAGAAGCCCTAGCTAAGCATATTTACTTCAGGAGTGGAGGGAGGCCAAACTTTTTGATATTCATTGTCTTAATATATTTGATACCTAAAGTGATTTTACGGAGCCTATTTAGCTCACTACAATGCAGAACAGATTGAATGAAGACATGAAAATAAATTCCACATCCAAATAAAAGAGTTGTAAAAGGAAATCCATGAAGATGTAGTGTGGGTAGAGCCGGTCAGATCTGGTTGAGTCAGCTAGAGTAGCAGTTGAAGCACACTTCCTGCTAATAGAGACGTGACCCACAGGCATGTCTGCCTAGCTTGCCAGCCATGAGCTGTCCATGCTCCCTACAAGCCCGGGAAGACCAATCAGTGCCTGTCACCAAGCAGTGCCCATCACAAATGCCTTACATCAACTCCCCACTAAGTAATTGGCTGGGAAGGACTCAGGAGGTTGGGAAAGCTGGGGCTATATAATCCCCCCCCTTGTGCAGAAATAAACAAGACCTGCATAAGCCTGTTCTCCCAACGTGTGTTCCTTGTGTGAGTCGTTCATGCTTACCTCCTGCTGGAGATCTAGCCCTACAAGTGGTGCCCAACGAGTGGCTCGATCGCTTTCTGCAGATGGACGGTCGAGGGTCTAGTGCAAAATTAGTGCCTCCATGGGCAACCTTCCCCCAGCAGCAGGAGAGCCTCAATCACAAGCATTTTTTGCCCTGCTCCGGAGTAGGCAGATAAAAGTATTACAAAAGGAAGCTAGATTAATATGGGAAATAGTGAATGAATTGTATCCCTGGATTGACTCCGGGGCCATTTGGGTTCCAGACAGGTGGACCCTGGTCCTTCAGGCAGTTCATAAAAAGGAAGTCCGTGACGGCTCTGAGCTGCCCCTAATCTTTTACCCCATTATAGTAGCTATTCAAGCCTGTCTATCAGGGAAAGAAGAAGGGGAAACTCTGCAAGCATTTAACACTTCGCTGCAAGAAGAAACAGAACAAAAGGAAATTTGCAAAGCTGCTTTAGCACTCCCATCTTCTTGTGACACAGCAAACAATTCCAGCAAGAACACAGATAACCAACAACTTCCACTAACAGGTGACCCAGGGGGCTGGCCAGCTACGCTTGTACAACCGCCTCCCCCACACTATCAGTCACAGGAAGCCTGCCCAATCACTTCTTTTGGCTGTTTAGGCAAGCCTGGGAATTCTCCTCAGAAAATTTTGTATCCTTGGGCAGAGATATCCAACTTTGCCCAAGAACAAAAACTCGTTGTTCCCCCTGTAATACAACAGTTGTTCACAGGCCCCACATCTACCATGGCAACGACAGCCAAGCCTATAAATGAACCCCAGTTCATGTTCCCTGAAAACGTCCACCGAACATCTGCACGACCTAACCAATGGTAACCCCATGACACAAAAATACCGGGCCACTGTCAAGGAAGATGGGTTACACTCCCTTAATGCTCAACAGATGCTCGAAACCCTTAGCATTGATCTTAACTGCCCCCATGATTGGAAGAGCTTAATGATCTGTAGTCAACAAGAAAGTTTAAAAAAGGCTTAGAATGTATTCCTAAGTACCAGTTTTATAAATGGCTTTGCACTGTGGTTTGTGGTTATTTTATTTTACATGAGATAATATTTTCTACTACCAATAAGTTTTGGAAAAAGAAGAAAACTAAAATTTACTATTGTAGAGGAATATGATAGAAGTAGAAGAAAGATTTTATGTTTGTCAAATCTTTGATGAGTACCCATATTCAAGACTTAAAGTCATATTTCTTACTATGTTAGACAGATAGGGAAAACAAAACACCATATGATAAGGCAACTATTTGTGATTTTTTAAAATGTACCTAGTATGTGATGAAATTTACTTTATTAGCTAATATGGGAGGCTGATCTATTTAACAAATTTTTGAAGTCACCTATTGAAAAAACAAATGATGGGGGGTGTAATTTCTACACTCTAATGAATGGATGAACCTGTTTGGCATTAGTGCTGGGTAAATAAATAAACTCTATTGTAACTTGCTCCCTACCCTTGAAAAACTATTTATGTCACTAAATATCATCTCCTTGTAAAGTGTTATTTGGCAAATGTGATTTTTAAAAGTTTATTTGAAAAGGAATATACTTTCAGGAGATTAAATGTAGGTTATCATTAGTTTGAAAATGACAACATTTTTATACTACAGAACCAAGTTTTACTGAAGTACCAGTGTTTTGAAGCACTAAGGATCTTCTCAATTAACATTTTTCTGAATTATATTTGAACTCTATGTCAAGTATTACTAGCATTGGTAGACCAAATATGGATCTATCGTTCCAGGAACTATTTTTTTGGTCTGCTGATGCTGGAATGAAATCATTCATTAATCATTAGGAGAGGGGTATTACAAAAGATCTTGTGACATTTGTGGTCTTGTTCAATCATATATGATGTTCATCTGAAAATTGAAAGTTTGAATTACTGTACTTTCACATTTTGTGATTTCATCTTGCATTTTAAGTTGCCTTGCATTTCCCAATTGCTTACTGATAATTCCTGCATTTCAAGGAATTGGGGCTGAAATATAGAAAATGAGAAATTGAGATGGGTCTTCAGTTACTTTCTGTTGGCATGTTGCATGGACGTAGGTGAGAACTCTTGCCTTAGTTATCTGATGATGCGGATAACTGGGACCTGGGATCCTAGGACCCGTGGATCCTGTAGAAGAATAATAGCTTTTAGACATCATATCAGAAAAATTTGAGTATAATCAGTAGGAATGCTTCAGAAACATGGAGAAAAACAGTTTGGTACCAGCGAGTTAAAACAATAAACAGAGCAGCAAAGCAAAATCCCTTATAGATTAGAAGCAAACAACATTGTTTTTTTTACCATGTGAGTTCAGAAGACCAAGAACATTTAGAAGTTATCACAAGTCAGAGTTCCGGGAAGATGGCGGAGGAGAAGCTGGAATCTGAACAAGCTCTTGCATAGAAAACAGTTTCAGAGTTCCAGTGAACAGTCCCAAGCCAGAGAATCACACCAAGTGTGCCATCACAGGACAGAGAGTTAGTCAAGAGAGGGGAAGCCAAGCAGACACATCTGAGCAGCTGCCGCTGCGGCAGCAGGGTCGCAGCGGCGACCACCGCCGCGGAGGCATACCTGAGACGCAGTCCGGAACGAAGGAGCCAGACGCAGCGGTGGAGCGGATTCTACTCAACACCAGCAAGAACTGACAAGGAGCGGACAACTTCATCCTGCACTTTGCAGACCAGAGACGACCCGGGATCCAAGACTCCGCGTGAGTAGAAGCCCCACTTCCTCACTCCTCTGGGAGCAGAGGAGGGAAGGCCACCCCTCCCCCCCCAGCACCGGTGATCTCCATCTTGGATACCGACAAAGCTCGGAGGAGCGGCTAGCTCCAGCTCAGGCCTTGGAATAAAACGAGTCATTTAGCAGGTCACAAGAACTTAAAGGCGAATTGACCTCACAGACTCAGTTCCATCCAGGGAAAAGTCACCCAGCTCAGGCGCCAGCCATTGGAGTGGCTCTCCTCACCAGGTAACCAGAGCCAGAGGCTGCCCCGCCCTCTAGCAGCCACCACAATCAACTGAAAAACAGAAACCCTGAGAATGGCTCCAGGCTGGGTGCTGTGAGTTTTTTTTCACAAAATAGCCCCAGGGAAAAGCTACTGTTCTTTGAAAGGCCTCAACTCTACCCAGAACCTAGCCTCATCACTGCATCCCCCTCTTTTGTGATTCTCAAAGCAGATCACCCTCCCAGTAAACTAACCTGGGAGGGGGATCTCAAAAACTTGGGTAAAGCAGAGCATTTTTCTGCTTGTTCCAACAAACTGACTTAAGAAACCAATCAAGCCACAGGACCTCAAGCTGACCAGAGACTCCAACCAGACTCTGGTTACAGACAAAAGGGAGATACAGGACTCTTCCCACCCCTCCCAAAAAAAAAAAAAAAAAATCAAAGAACTTTTTTTTTTCTTCTTCTTCTTTTCTTTTTTTTTCTTTTCCTTGTTTTGTTTTTTTTCATTTTTTGTTACCTTATATATATATAAAATTTTTTTTGCTTTTCTAAAACTTTTATTAATCTTTAATTTTTGCCTCTTCTGAAAAAATAATTGTTTTCCATTAACTTTTTTTTTTTTCTCCTCTTATAATTTTTATTTTAGGAATACGTGAATTTGTGTTTTCTTTTCTTTTCTTGTCTTCTTTCTCTTTTTCTTTCATTCTTAATTATCTTTTTGTTTTTTTTTTCCTAGCTCTACTGAACTTCTGATCTTTTCTTCTCATTTTCCTATCCTTTCCATCTTTTCCTCTTTGTTCATCTGTATGTGACTTAACTCTTGTCCTGCACATCCTCAGATAAACCCGTAGTTAACCAGTAGACCCTATCCCCCATTGTGTACACACTTAATCCACAAACTTATTACTCAATTCAAAACCTCTGAGACTTAAATTCATTAATAGCAGTACTACCTCTTTATACCGATATAATATTTTAAGCATTTTTTTAAAGTTTTTCTCATCTCCTCTATGTCCCTCCCTTTCTCTCAACATATTCATATTCCTCTATAAATAGATGGTCTTTTAATCTCTAAAATAACATTAATTTTTACGTTTCTATTTTATTTTCTAGTCTCTTTTCATTCCCCTTTCCCTTTCTTCTTTTTCTCTCTCTCTCTACTTACATCCTACCCAACCTATTTCCTGCATTGTGATTAGGACATAGTTAACTCTCCCTGTGCCTCCCCACACCAATCTATTCCTATTTTTTACCCACATCTCTCCCTAACCCTAATAATTTCTGGTTTTCCAAATTCTTCTCTGCGGTTCGAAGTCCTTTAACATATAGTTGTTTGATGTCGAATAGATGTATCTGTTGAACTAGATTGTATCTGTAGACTATTGACTGTACAAATGCAAACTTTGGTTGATGGTTGCCTTAAGATAGTGTTCTAGCACAAAACTGGTGCTATCTTCATCTCAAATGGGCAGAGTAAGCCGGAAAAACACAAGAAAAATGGCAAATTCGGGTATCTCAATTCCCAATCCTGATAATCAGGGGTTAGAACAGATAATGAATAATCCAGAGGAGAGTTCCCAAACAGCTCTACAAACACTGCTGGCAAACATGATAAATGAAAAGTTTGACAACGTACAAAGGACTCTGTATGAGCGTGATAGGGAGAGAGAGGAGGCATCCCAGAAGTTTATACAGGAATATCATAAGCGTGAGGAAGCTACTCAAAAACTGATACAGGATTTGTGTGAACAACTTGAGAATACTCAAAGAGAAAGGGAGGAATGGCGTGAGCAGGCTGAGAACACTCAAAGAGATCTGCAGGAATACCACGAACGGGAGGAAGCTAATCAAAGAGTAATACAGGAATTGAGAGACCAGGTAGAGAATACACAAAGATCACTAAAGGCATTCATGGAATCCATTAACAAAGAGCTGAAGGAAGTCAGGGAGACCACAAAGGGAATGCTGAATGGAACCCAACAGAAGGAATGGGAGACCAAAGAAACCATAATCAATCAACTAAGCGATTTGAGGACAAACACTGAACACCAAATTAAGGAAGTAAAGAAATTCATACAAGACCTAAAACAGAGCTTCAACAAAGAACTTGAAGCCATCAAAGCTGACCAACTAGAAGGAAAAGAGATAAAAAACAAAGTAGAGAGTCTTGACAGCAGGTTAGACCATGCAGAAGATCGAATCTCAGGGATTGAAGACAGCCTAGATATTATAGAGAAAGAACATACAACCATCCAAGACAAGTCCAAGAAATATGATAGATCTATCCAACACCTGGAAGACACCATCAGAAGGCCTAATCTAAGGATAATGGGTGTAGAGGAGCACCTAGAAACAGAAGTTAATGGTCTAGGAAATTTGTTTAACAGGATCCTAGCAGAGAACTTCCCAAACATGCAAAAAGATAGGCCTGTCCAGATACAAGAAGCCTTTAGAACCCCAAATAGACCAGACCAGAATAGGACATCCCACCGTCACATTATAATCCACACAGGATCAACTCAGAACAAGGAAAAGATCCTTAAAGCTGTCAGAGAGAAAAGGGTAATCACTTATAAAGGGAAACCAATTAGAATCACCTCAGATTTCTCAGCAGAGACAATCAAAGCAAGAAGAGCCTGGAATGATGTATGCCATGCCCTAAAAACAAACAACTATCAACCAAGAATACTGTACCCAGCTAAACTCTCCTTCATAACTGAAGGCCAAATAAAAACCTTCCATAGCAAAGAAAAATTGAAACAATACATCTCCACCAAACCAGCCCTACAAAAGATCCTTAAAGATGTCCTACACATAGAAAACCAAGAAGACCGCAATAAAGGCCAAGAAACTGCACCCAAACTGAGAATCCAAGAACCATAGGAAGAACCCAGTTTTCGCAGCCCCCAAGAAGGTAGATAACATGGCAGGAACTCCCAAATACCTCTCAGTCCTATCTCTTAATGTTAACGGACTGAACTCTCCAATTAAGCGACATAGACTGTCTAGTTGGATTAAAAAACAAGACCCTTCTATCTGCTGCCTACAGGAGTCACATCTTGCCCGTAATAACAAACACATTTTCAATGTTAAAGGCAGGAACAAAATCTACCAAGCAAACGGACCGCATAAACAGGCGGGAGTTGCAATCCTAATATCAGATAAAATAGACTTCAAATTAAAATTTGTGAAAAGAGATAAAGAAGGTCGCTACATACTAATTAAAGGATCTCTCCTTCAGGAGGATATTACAATTCTAAATATCTATTCGCCAAACAATGGAGCACCCAAATTTATCAAAGAAACACTACTTTCCCTCAAATCCCATATAGATCCAAAGACATTAATTGTTGGGGATTTTAACACACCACTCTCCCCACTAGATAGATCAACTCGGCAAAAACTCAACAGAGAAACCGCAGATCTAAACAGCTACATAGATCAACTAGACTTAACAGACATTTACCGAACATTTCACCCAGCAGCATCAGAATACACGTTTTTCTCAGCAGCACATGGAACATTTTCTAAAATAGACCACATTTTAGGCCACAAAGCAAACTTGTCTAAATTCAGAAACATTGAAGTTATACCTTGCATTCTCTCTGACCACAAGGGAATAAAGTTAGAACTCAACACCAAAAGCCACCAAAGAAAGTCCGGTATCACATGGAGGCTGAACAACACACTGCTGAATCATGAGTGGGTCATCGAAGAGATTAGAAAGGAAATTCAAATGTTCATGCTATTCAACAAAAATGAACACACAAAATACCAGCTCCTCTGGGACACAGCAAAGGCAGTACTCAGAGGCAAGTTTATAGCTCTGAGCTCCTACATCAACAAATTGGAGAGATCTGAAACCAACAATTTAATGACACATCTAAACCTCCTTGAAAAAGAGCAGCAAGATAAACCCCAATCCAGTAGACGGAAAGAAATAATCAAAATTAAATCAGAATTAAATGAATTAGAATCCAAAAAAACTATAGAAAGAATCAACAAAACAAAGAGTTGGTTCTTCGAAAAACTTAACAAAATTGACAGACCCTTAGCAAATCTTATCAGAAAAAGAAGAGAACACACCCAAATCAATAAACTCAGAGATGAGAATGGAAACATCACCACGGAAACAAGCAAGATTCAGAACATTATAAGGGAATACTTCTCAAAACTTTATGCTAATAAGTTTGAGAACTTGACAGAAATGGACCTCTTCCTAGCAAATATTGACATGCCAAAACTAAACCAAGATGAGGCAAACTATCTTAACAGGCCCATATCAAGCATTGAAATAGAAACAGCAATAAGAGACCTACCAGCTAAGAAAAGTCCAGGACCAGATGGTTTCACAGCGGAATTTTACAAGGCCTTCAAAGCAGAGCTCACACCAATTCTCCTCCAACTCTTCAATGAAATTGAAAGAGAAAGCTCACTACCGAACACATTCTATGAAGCCATCATAACCCTCATCCCAAAACCAGGCAGGGACTCATCAAAGAAAGAGAACTATAGACCCATTTCTTTGATGAACATTGATGCAAAACTTCTCAACAAAATTTTGGCCAACCGACTTCAACAATTCATCCAAAAAATCATACACCACGATCAAACAGGATTCATTTCAGGGATGCAAAGCTGGTTCAATATACGCAAATCAATTAATATTATTCATCACATCAACAGGAGCAAGAATAAGAACCACATGGTTATCTCAATAGACGCAGAAAAAGCATTCGACAAGATCCAACACCCCTTTATGATGAAGGTTTTGGAAAAATTAGGAATCCATGGAACATTCCTCAATACAATAAAGGCTGTATATGACAAACCTACAGCCAGCATTATACTCAATGGTGAAAAACTAAAGCCATTTCCTCTTAACTCAGGGACAAGACAAGGATGCCCACTCTCTCCACTTCTCTTCAATCTAGTATTAGAATGCCTAGCTACAGCAATAAGACAAGATGCAGACATAAAGGGGATCCAAATAGGGAAAGAAGAAATAAAACTCTCCCTCTTTGCAGATGACATGATCTTGTATTTAAAGAATCCCATAGACTCCACTCCCAAATTACTCAAGCTGATTCAAAACTTTGGCAAAGTAGCAGGTTATAAAATTAACCCCCAAAAATCAATGGCTTTTCTGTATGCCAACAATGATTAAAGTGTGGCTGAAGTTAGGAAAGCAACTCCATTTGTAATAGCCCCACAAAAAATAAAATACCTAGGAATTAACTTAACTAAAGAAGTGAAGGACCTCTATGATGAAAACTTTAAAATCTTGAAAAAGGAAATCAACACAGAACTTAAAAAATGGCAAAACCTCCCATGCTCCTGGATTGGAAAGATTAACATCGTGAAAATGGCAATACTTCCCAAGGCTATCTACAAATTCAACGCAATACCTATCAAAATTCCACCCTCATTCTTCAAGGAAATAGAAGAGGCAATCCAAAAATTCATATGGAACAATAAAAGACCCCGAATAGCAAAAACGCTCCTCAACGGAAAGAACACGGCTGGAGGAATATCAATACCAAATTTCAAACTCTACTATAAAGCCATAGTAATCAAAACAGCTTGGTATTGGCATAAGAACAGACCTCAGGACCAATGGAATAGAATTGAAAACCCAGAAATGAACCTACAGACCTATAGCCATCTAATCTTCGATAAGGGAGCTAAAACAATAGAATGGAAGACAGACAGCCTCTTCAGTAAATGGTGCTGGCAAAACTGGTTAACTACATGTAGAAAACTAAAGCTAGATCCTTATATATCACCCTGCACCAGAATCAACTCCAAATGGATCAAAGACCTTGAACTCAAAGCAGACACTCTGAAAACATTACAGGATGGAATAGGAGAAACCCTGGGTCTCCTTGGCTCAGGCCGAAATTTTCTGAATAGAGACCCGGAAACACAACAAATCAAAGAAAGGCTGGACAAATGGGATTGTATAAGGTTGCAGAGCTTCTGCAGGGCAAATGACATAGCTAGCAAGATCAATAGAAAGCCCACGGACTGGGAGAAGATCTTTACTAGCCATACAACAGACAAGGGTCTCATATCTAAAATATACTTGGAACTCAAAAAATTAAACCACCCAACAACAAATCCTCAAAGAAACAACTGCCCAATAAGTAAGTGGGCGAAAGACTTAAAGAGAAGCTTCTCTGAAGAAGAAAGAAGGATGGCCAATAGACACATGAAGAAATGTTCAACATCCCTAGCCATAAAAGAAATGCAAATCAAAACAACATTGAGATATCACCTCACTCCAGTTAGAACAGCAAAAATCAGGAACTCTAACAACAACAGATGCTGGAGGGGATGTGGACAGAAAGCAACCTTACTTCATTGTTGGTGGGAATGTAAACTTGTTCAACCACTTTGGAAAGCAGTATGGAGGTTCCTCAAAAGACTCCACATAGAGCTCCCCAATGACCCAGCAATCCCACTTTTGGGCATTTACCCAAATGATCACAAACAAGGCCACACTAAAGCTACCAGCACAACTATGTTTATTGCAGCATTATTTACCATAGCTAAGACATGGAACCAACCCAGATGCCCCTCAGTAGATGAATGGATCAAGAAGATGTGGCATATATACACAATGGAATTCTATGCCTCCATCAGAAAGAACGACATTTCCCCATTTGTTAGGAAATGGAAAGGCTTGGAAAAAATTATATTAAGTGAAGTAAGCCAGGCCCAAAGAAACATAGGTCCCATGGTTTCCCTTATTTGCAATATCTAGTATAGGTATGAGTCAAGCGGAAAAAGTCAGATAATGTGATGTTAGGAAAACGAAACCTCAAATATGTATTTTAATGTTTTTGTTTCTTTCATGCATGTATTTCTAACGCATTTATAAGATTATTTCTTTGTTGCTTTGTACGTCCCTCCCCCACAGTGTAACCCCCGCTTTCACTATATTTGATGTCAGTATAACATGTGGAGGAGATGGGGACAAACAAGTCGTTTAAGGATTCAGGTGGACCTGTTGCAACAATGAGAAGTACAAAATGTCATGTCAAAACCAGCTTTACAATGTCGGTGGGGGGGGGTATGATTGGGTGGGAGGGAGGGGGGAGGCTGGGAAGGGAGGTGAAGGGTAAACAAAGGAGGAGGCTGCAATGCTTGGTAAGAAATGTATGCATTATCCTGCCCATGTAATTGTAACCCCTCTGTACAGTATGTTCTCAAATAAAATAAAATAAAATTTAAAAAAAAAAAAAAAAAAAAAGAAGTTATCACAAGTTTATACCGAAAACATTGCATTGATAATTTTTATATTCTAATATATATTCTAATCCTGATTATTTATATTCCAATCTATTTATTGGAATAAATATCAATTAATTTTTCATATTATCAATTAATTCTAATAAGATTCACTGTGTGAAATATAAAATCAGCACATATAAATATAAAATATATAATAATATATAATATTAGAAAATGTTTGGCATTGTTCTGTTGTGGTAAGGGTATCAAAGGCAACAGTTTTTTTTTCTTTCTGCTTATGTGGTGATGAGGAATCAAACCCAGGGCCTCAGGCATGCAAGGCGAGCACTCTACCACTGAGCCACATGAGGCAACGGTTTTAAAGTATTATTCCATTACCTCTACCTCAGTGTTTGGTAGAATTAGAGCTAAAGCTTTACCATTCCGAGATATACAGCCTAGAGACAAGAAGAAACACTGTGATTAAAACATTACCAATTTAAGGCCTAATAACGAGGAGAAACATATGGACTTCTTTTGGAGCTATGGAATATATTTGGTGATAGAAAATCAGTGGTGTAAGTTCCTGCCTGCTTGGATGGTAGACAGGCCAACACATTAGGTAATCATACATATGAACAATTTTTTCACCTTCTTGGCTTTAGCTTCTTTTGAAATGTTAGGGTGTAATAAACAATTATATTTTGAAAAAATACCTTCTAGTCTGAACAGTACTGTCTGAACTGTTTGTCTCTTTATGATCCCTTGTAACAGATTAGTTTTGCTCCAATAAGAAAATCTATGCTGTCAGGGTAAGATTCTGGTTGGTCTGTTCCTACATGGAGCAAGGATAAAGGGTCAGGAAGACATTTGTGCCAGTGAGACCTCATTTGGGAGATTTTAAGCTGCAGAAGTTTAGAAGTAGCTCTTAAGCAAGGCTTACTTTGACTCCATTATCTCCACAAAGCTAAATCAGTTAATAAATAAGTACTTGGAAATCCATCATCTTTGGACCTAGATATAAAGGCTGCAAAGTATGATCCAATTTCAAATAAAAAGACTTAAAATAGTCATTGAAAAAATTGCAAATGTGAGCAATTGAACAAACAATATAAGTTTTTTCCACCATACACAGAATTTTACAGAAATAAGATAAACTGCAATTTTGGGAACAATAAGGTTTCCTTCTTACAAATAGGCAACCAAAGATATATGCCTGTCTTAAGATTGCATCATTAACTACTTAAATTTCCAGGATACTACATACTTCAGCAGCACGTCTACCCAAATTACAATACAGAGATTTACATGGCTCTTGTACAAGGATGATATGAAAATTTGTGAAGTATTGCATATTTTTCATTCTTCTGATGCAAGAAATTAAAAGCAGTTATTAAAAAGTTGATTACAAATATACAAGTGTAAGAATACATGTAATTCATAGAAATAAAAGTTTCTATGAATCTTCACTTTTTACAAATTCCTTTACATAGCATAACCTTTATAAACTTTTGAAGTAAGATAACATTGTCATTTTATCCTAAAGAAATAAAATTCTTTAAGGACCAAGGAATTAAAGGAATCTTAAACGGTTTCTATATGGAATGCAATCTGAAAGGACACATTTATTAATGAACCTCTATATTATAAAATAATGTCGAATTCAAAGGATTATATCTAGGGGAGAATGAAATAGGTTATGGACATTACACAAACAGATTACTAAATATTTTTAAATATACTTTTTTCAGACATGCACCAGAAATATCTTTACTTTCTGTATTACTCATTTCAACAGATAAGTTAAAATTATTTATGATTTAAAAAATCACAAACTCTATAGAAATCATTATAGATGTATAC
Organism: Dipodomys spectabilis; assembly: GCF_019054845.1. Lineage (NCBI taxonomy): Eukaryota > Metazoa > Chordata > Mammalia > Rodentia > Heteromyidae > Dipodomys > Dipodomys spectabilis. The sequence continues at coordinate 907,358 of NW_024871011.1, forward strand.
AAACAACTCGAATATATTTTGACATCAAAGTCAGGCAATTCACTTGGAAGAATACTATGGAATCCATGAATTTTTAAAGTAAGATATTGCTGTTGCTTTGTATTGTGAAAATATTTTGTATGGACACATAGGATGGACTGGCTATTTTGAAATTTAAGAAACTTAACCGAATCATTCGGACTTAGGAGAACAATTTGTACAGCTTTCCAAAACTTCGAAGAGGTAGTAATACATACTTATCCTTTTGGCAATATCAAATGCAGCTTCTTCTAAGTTGTGCTTCAGACCTGGTTTGAAATAATGGTTCACCAGAAGGAGATCCAGCATATCTTTGCTATATCTATTACCAGCATCAAGATGCAAGGGGGTCAAGAGGCCTTTAGTTTGGGCTTTGTATCTGTATCACGATGAAATAAAGAAGCCACTGTGGTATTATTCCATGTATAAGTACTGTGCAGGGGTGTCCAGCCATTCACAATTATTCCAGGAATATCTACCTTGAGCCACCAACTCATGGACAATGTCTAAGTGTCCACTGTAGGCTTCTCGATGAAGAGGGGTATACTAATCGTCATCCCTAGTATTCACATGAGTGGCCTTTTTGGAAAGTCGTCTCTGCACTGTAGTAAGGCGGTTATTTTCAGCAGAACAAAGAAGAAATTTGCTTCAATCCTTTGCCATTTTTTTCTTGCAACTGATACCATTTCACACTTTTTCTTCTTGTTCTTCAACTTCATAGGAATTGCCTAACCAGAGAATTTGAGTGTCAGTGAGAATTAGTTGTCCATGTATTTTCCCAATAGTTCACATTGGATGAAATGGTTAGAAAAATCCGGTGAATTTTCTGCATTTGTTTTTTTCACTATTATTTATTTTCTCTTTTTTCATTTTTACTATTCTAAATTATTCTAACTGGAGAGTAGGGAATTGGTAGAGAGCAGAGGAAAGATTTTCCTCCGTATTCAAAGGTACAGAATGAAAATGAGGACTAGTGGTGTCTTCATGAGCAGCTTATTCTAGGAATGAGAAAATAGGAAGTAATGCTTTCTATGTAAATGAATTGGGAAATGGCAGAGGAGAAAGTGAAATGATGCAACCAAAAATATAAAAGCAAAATAAATTAGGATAATTATGGAGCAATCTTATTATCTATGAGAACCATGAAAGTGAGAGAGGAAGAGAGAGACAGATGTGCCATGATCTAGCTAGCCACAAAATCCATCCTTCTGATCAAATTATAGTGCAAATAATTTTATTTTTTAAAAGAGATGGAAATAGAATTTAAGATCAAATGTCTCCATTGTTTTTAATTATATTTTTATTATCTTAAATACTTGTACAAGGGAATTTCCATTAAACAAATCAGTTTTTTAAGTATAATGGATCTTTATATAACTTTTCCACACCCTTCCAAACCTCACCCCACTTTAATTTTTTTCTAGTTTCATACTATCTGAATTGAATATTATACCTTCACTCTCTTCCTCCATAACTCTCTTTATTCCTTTCTTTTGTCTTCCCCTCATATCTTCCAAGTGATAGTTTCCTGGTATTCATTTTGTTGGAGTAAAGTTCAATTTCATAAGAAATTAAACCTTTGAAATAATCCTCTGCAAATAGCATGCTTTGGTTATTATTTTTGTGTAAACTTGTATAAATTTCTATCTTCCAAATATGAGACAGAGCATGGGTCCTTTGTGTGTCTGGCTCTGACTTAGTTCACTTAATATATTTTTAGATCTATCCATTTCGTTGCAAATAATGTAACAGTCTTCAAAATGGATGGGTGCAATCCAATTGTGTATATGTGCCACACTTTCTCCAACCATCACTCCACCAAGGGACATCTGGGCTGTTTCCGTAACTTGGCTACGGTGAATAGTGCAGCAGTGAACATGGTTGTGAAAGTGATTTTCTGTAACCCTTTGGAAGAATTCATCACTACCTTTATAGGAGCAATCCTCTAGCTAGTTTTCCAGAATAAGAATATCCCTCCCTTCATCTTCATCACAATGTATTGCAAGTCTTCAAAAACACATTTCCCCCTACAGGTCTCAATAAGCTAAAACCACACTGTCACACTGTGCCCATATTCTTTCAATACATTTTTTACATAATTGGACATATAATTAAGTGAGAACCTTCTATATACTTTCCTAATGTGGGAATGAGGGACATGACAGAGTAAAAGTAAAAAATATGTAATTTAATTAGCTATTATCATATGTAAAATCATTTTCAGCTCTAATTCATAGCCTCACATAATATTATTTTAATCTTTATTTGATTACTTCATCTAACCCATAAATTATAACAGGTGAGTTTAAAACAAAGGCAAAAAGTGTGGTTTGATTTTGACACTCATGTGTGAAGTTGCACAACTTGGGCAAATAGATGGATTGGAATTAATAGCTCTTATCCATTTTGTTAACGTAGAGACGGTTTTCCCAAACTGATTCTCGCAATTCGCATTCCATTCAACAACAAGAAACATGTGATAATTTCCTTTGATTTGCTCCTTATTAACTTTCGTTTCCATTTAATTTTATAATGGATGATTTCATAAATCTACTGTAGATACAAAAATATGTTAAAATATTTCTATCCGTATGCATTGATATATACATACACACATATATTACACAGGTTATAATGATAATGTATAACTTCAGTAACTGTACAATTTACTAAATTATTAAAACTATCGACGGCTCATGCCTGGCATCCTAGTTACTCAGGAGGCTGAGATCTGACGATCATGGTTTGAACCCGTACTGGGCAAGAATGTCCAGGAGCCCCTTATCACCAAACAACCAACAGAAAATCAGAATTGGAACTATGGCTCAAAGTAGTAGAGTGGTAGCCTTGAGAGAAAAATCTCAGCGACATCATCCGGGCTCTTAGTTCAAGAAGTACAATCTACCCAAATAAACATCTATTTAATTTAAACATGTGTAAGTAAAGTATTTCCATCACCCAAATGCACAACCATGCTCATTTGCAAGGTAACTCTGTTTTTTCTGAAGTACCATAAAACATTTTCAATTAAGTTAAAAGCATTGCACCATGGGTTCATTCTCTCATTCATTTTTCCACTCAAATACTCAAATCTTACAATTTTTCCAATTATTTAAAATCATAGATTTTTACTTTAATACCCAAATATTAGAGCTTGAATTGAATGTCTTATGCCCCCTAAATGGGTGTTATTACCATTATGTCATGTCCCCAACCCTAAATTATCCTTATTATTTTTCAGATACATGTGTATGACCTTGGGTTCAGTCCATGTTATGTTATTCTTCCTGGAATTTAGAATAACAGGTGCATGGCATTGTGTACAGATCTTTCTGTCCAGTCTGGGCTTTAACCTCTATCCTCACAACAGTAGACTCCCAGGTAGTATGGATTTTCATAAGCTCGTCATAGCTGATGTTTTTTTTAAGTCTTTGCATTTCCTGCAGGTTCATGAGTACTGAATTAATTTGTTTTCTTGGGTTGTTTTTATTTTTTTATTGTGTTTCATTTCAATGGATATGTTGAGTTGTTCCTCACTTTTCCTTTTGTTTCTTTCAATCAAGTTCTTACCTAAAGTGCTGAGAAACCAATTCTTCTTTTTCACGATAGTCAAGATGAACATGATTTATTCCCAAGCAATTTCAATAATATTTAAACACCTTCATATCTATGGATGGTATATAAATGATAAGTGCTGCGAAGGGTCTTTTTATTTTCACAGCAGTCTTTGTCATATACAGACAGATCATGAAATATATGCAGATAATAAAACTACAGATGTAAGCAAAGAGAAGAAAAACCTATTATTAATTGTTTGTAAGAGCTTTCCTTCCAGTGAAAGAAATGTGTTGCTTGATGCAGGATTTCACAAAATTATATTGTTAGGAGGAAGCTAAACAATCATCTAATTCTATAGAATTGAGGGAGAAGAATCAAACTCCTGAATAGTTTATATTTGGGTCAAATAAAAGCATGCTTCCAAAAAAGAGAGTTGACTTTAGAGAAACATGATGAGTTTATGTAAATAGGTGCTTAGCTGATTTTGTTAATTTGTAAACTAATACATGGAAGTAGAGTACAGCAAGGTAAAAAAAGAACTTCGCTTTGCAATACTTATGTGTGTGTGTTTGTACACATGCACGTGTATACATGCACATGCATGTGCAAGTGCTCATTCATTCATCATCTCTAAGCTTCTGTGACCTAGGATAGTGGTTTACCACTTGAACCATCGTTCCACTCCTGTTTTTTTTGGAGATAATCGCATTTATTTTCATGATTGGACTGGCTTTGAATAGTGGTCTTCATATCTCAGCCTCCAGAGAAGCTAGCTAAGCTTATTCAGCCTCCAAGTAGCTAGTTAAAATTGGGCCTGTCCTCTACACTTCACTGCTCTTTTATTCTTGTCCTGAGTTGTTCACATGCCTAAGTCATATATATGTCTAGTTGCCTTAAGAAATACTCTTACTGCTTGGCACCAGGGGCTCCCATCTGAACTCTTAACTACTGAGGAGGCTTGAGAACAGAACCCAGGCCAAAAGTTTAGTGGACTTCCTTTTCAATCTATAGCTGGGTGCATTGGATCATTTCCACCATCCTGCACTATCTACAGGTTAAGACTGGAAGGACTGCAGAATCCAGGCCAGCCAAGGTAGGAAGCTAGACAAGTTGGTGTGCAATTCTTATGCCATTGATAATGGGAAGGCTAAAACGACGGATCAGGTGCATGTTCTTGTGGAAAGGGAACCCCTATCCTAAAATTAACCACCTATACGACACCAGTCCAACAAAAACAAGACCCCAAGTTGAACACAATTTCCCACAACCAAAATAAGTATATACCTTAACATCCCGAAACTTAGTACAATCTGCTCTTTGCTCTAATATCAGCTTCATCTAATTATCATATGATGTAACAAAATAGTTTCTTCATTAAATTTATTATATATTTAAAAAGACCTAGAAAATTATTTCTCACGTATTAAGTGCAAATGAATGGCAAATTGCCTCATTTCTTACATATTTGACTACCACTATAAATTCATCTTATGATTATTATTAATATTAATATATTCTGATTTATTACTTTATTTTGTAACAGTTTTTAAACTTTTGGCTTCTCTGCTGAAGTTGAAGTATTTTAATAGTATCATCAAATAATATTACTTGGGTACTTAGAGCAGTATTTTAAAAAGTTTTTAACCAATGGTTTCTAGTAATTCTGTTTTTTTGGGGGGGGGGGTCTGGTCCTGGGACCTAAACTCTGGGCCTGGATGCTGTTTCTCAATGCTAGTTCAAGGCTAGCACTCGACCATTTGAGCCACAGCACCACTTTTTCTGTTTATGTGATGCTGAAGAATCTAACCCAGGGCCTCAAGCATGTAAGGCAAGAGCTCTACCACTGAGCCACCTTCCTAGCTCTCTACGAATTCTTAATTTGTATATTATTTAGTTTATTTTTAATTTCAATTTAATTTTATTGTAAAGGTAATGTACAGAGGGATACATTTACATAAATAAGGTAATGAGTACATTTATTATGGAAGGAATATTGTTACCTCTTTCATTGATTTTTTTGCACACTCAAAAAAAAAACAAGAATTCTATGCTTCCATCAGAAAGAATGACATTGCCCCATTTGTTAGGAAATGGAAAGATTTGGCAAAAATTATATTAAGCGAAGTGAGCTAGGCCCAAAGAAACATACGTCTCATGGTTTCCCTTATTTGCAATAAATAGTATATGTCTGAGACAAGCAGAAAAAGTCAGATAAGTTGATGTTAGGTAAAATGAACCCTAAGAAATGTATTCAAATGTTTTTTTTTTCTTTCATGCATTTGTTTCTAACGCATTTATAAGATTATTTCTTTGTTGCTTTGTATGTCCCCCCCACCCCCACAGTATAACCCCTTCTTTTACTGTATTTGATGTCGGTATAATTTGTGTATGGGAAGGGGAAAAACAAGTCATTTAAATAAGGATACAGGTGGACCATTGAAACAATGAGAAGTACAAGTTGTCATGTCGAAAATGAACTTTAAAACTTTGGTGTGGGGGGGGAAGATTGTGTGGGGAAAAGAAGGGAAGGCTGGGAAAGGATGGGAAGGGGAAACAAAGGAGGAGGCTACAATGCTTGTTAAGAAATGTACTCATCTTGCCATCTAATTGTAACCCAACTGCACAGTATTTTCACAATAAAAAATAAATAAAAATTTAAAAAAAACTACTGATGCTTTTCCTGTCGTCATTGATCAATAGGTACTTTTCTGTCTTTGTTCATGCATTTTTTATTATAAAATTGATATACAGAAGGCTTACAGTTACTTAAGTCAACCAAAGAGTACACTTCCTTTTATTTTCTAAATTTCAAATTTTGAGCTTAATTATTTTCTTTTGTTTCTTTAGGGTAATTCTTTTATTCAGAGTTGTAGGATTAGTTAATTTAGTTTTGCATAATTTGAACACATGTAAATTATTCAGACATATATTTTGCTTTCAAAATAGTTAACATGTGAATATTTAAAAATTATTTTCTTAAATTTTATATGGTTGGTGAATTTAAATAAATTTATTATCTCATAGTTCTAAACACATTTGTCCAGGTAACAAATACTTTATTTTCAAGAAGCACATACTTTATTAAAAAAGCCTTCATTACATGGTCACTTTTTGGCAATATTTGTACTTAAATTAAAAAAAAAAGTCTCTTTGAGCTGGGCATAGTGATTTGTGGTTTCCATTTTCTAACTATGGTGGCAAGTGTAAATAGGGTTTGTAATTCGGGAGAGAATGGGAAACTATGAGACCTTTTCATAAATTTCCAGAGTGAAATGATTAGAGATATAGCCATCCCTAGCAAGATATAGAGCACCTGGTTATCATATTCTAAATCTTGAATTAAAACACCAGTAACAACAATCTTTTGTCAAAATAAAAGGATACATGTTTCAAAATGTTTATTATTTAAAACTTGTTCTCAAAGTTCTCATGTCTTTTATTTCTTAATATTCAATTTACTTAATCTATAAGAATCCAAGTATCTTGTGACTATTTTATTTCTACTAAACTTTTAAATACTATGAGCAATATTATGATTTCATATATTAAAATACTTTTACTGTTTGTGATAACTTCCTCTGTTTCATATGATAATAACTATATTCCAAATGTGTGTATATGGTGTGTGTGTGTTTATGTGGGTTTTTTGTGTGTATGCTTTTTGTGTACTTTGTAATGCTTAGGAGATCACACAATTGCTTCCCATATGTTAGGCCAATGTTTTACCACTGAACTATACTGTTTAGTTATAATACAAATTGTGTTTTAAGTTATGACTTTTAAATTTTCATTCCTAGTAAGCTTTTTCAAAATTATATATGATAAAATGTGATCCAACTTTTTTTTTTAATTTAATTTAATTTTATTTGTGAACATACTGTACAGAGGGGTTACAATTACATGGGCAGGATAATGCGTACATTTCTTACCAAGCATTGCAGCTTCCTCCTTTGTTTACCCTTCACCTCCCTTCCCAGCCTCCCCCCTCCCCCCAATTCGAATCCTTCTCCTTCCCCCCTTCTCACTCCTCTCCCCCCCCCCCTCACCGACTTGTAAAGCTCGTTTTGGACATGACAACTTGTACTTCTCATTGTTGCAACAGGTCCACCTGTATCCTTAAACAACTGGTTTTTCCCCATCTCCTCCACAAGTTATATTGACAATGGTTTCCCTTATTTGCAATATCTAGTATATGTATGAGTCAAGCGGAAAAGGTCAGATAATGTGATGTCAGGAAAATGAACCCTTAGATATGTATTTTAACTTTTTTTTCTTTCATGCATGTGATCCAACTTCTATCCACGTTAGCAATTGTTATTGTTATTTTTTCTCTTATTTCTTTGGAAATTAATTATATTCCTATTACAGCTTTTTTACATTGTAACAGCTCTATACAATGCTTTATTTTCTGTTTTATTTTTTCCATGTTATCTGACTTTCAGTCCAAACTATCAGGTGGATTAAAAAGAAACTTCATTCAGGACACTTTATTTTTCTCCTTCTCTTCTCTGTAGTCTTTCTGTTTTTTGAAACAATACCAATAACATACAGCTCCTTTGTGGTCCACCATTCTTCCCCCCCCCCTCGTTCTGCAGTACAGCTCAAGTCGTTATCATTCAGCTTTATTATGCTATAATGTTATCTAAACCTAACTCATTCCTAAATTAATTTTATTTGCTTTGAGCAATCACTAAAGACATTTTTCTAAATATAATATCGGGGGTTTGTGTTTTCACAAGGTGTGAAATATGAGTGACTATCCAACATCTAGATATCTCTGGAGAATATTGGTCCACATGCTCAACAATCACGTGTGTAAATTCAAGGAATACAGGACAGTCAGAACAATGTTGTAAAATGGTGTTGCTGGAGCCTTCATACTAGCTTTGAATCGTATTACCATGTTTAGTGAAGATAACATAGTTCTACTATAAGAACAGACACATAGAAGAAGGTAACAGATTTTTCAAAAATAAATTCTTAGTTTTATGGACCACAGACTTTTGAAAAGGATGCTATGACTTTATGAAATAAAACAGAATCTTAAATGGTTGTATTGGCACAATTGCCGCTTTAGATTTAAAGAATGATCTTAGACTACTGCCTCAATCCTTTGTTTGTTTGTTTGTATGTTGGTCATGTGGTTTGAACTCTGGGCTTGGGAATTGTCCATGTGCTCTTCAGCTCAAGGTGAGCACTCTACTGCTTGAGCAACAGCCAAACTTCCGGTTTTCTAGTGGTTTATTGGAGATAAGAGTATCATGGACTTTCCTGCTCGGGCTGGCTTTAAACCACGATCTTCAGATCTCAGCCTCCTGAGTAGCTAGGATACAGGCATGAGCCACCGGCACCTGGCCTACCTCAAACCTTATAAAGAATGATTATCAACGTAAATGTGAGATGTAAAAACCTATAAAATATAAATATAAAAATTCATAACATTGGCTCAGTAAATGTTTCTAAAAATTTGACATGGAAAACATTAGTGGCTAAAGAAAAGCAAGAACTGGATTATATCAAGTATTAACCTTTCATAATTCAAAGGACACTATAACAGAAATGAAAACATATCCAACAGATAGAGGGCACATATTTGTTAATGCTACAAAGTTAATGCTACAATGATTCTGAAACAAGTATTTTAATATCTTCTAATTCTATATAATTTTTTTTCCTGAATAGGATATTTCTTTAAATTACATATGTAAATTAATAGTCAATAGGAGGAGCATATGAAATAAGCTCCTCTTTAGTGTCTAAGAAATAATAAAAAGAAAAATCACTATTATGACCATAATATAAAAAGAGGACGCAAAATATAGCAATTCATTTGTGGAGAAATTGATATACTTCTTATAGTGATCGATTTGTATAATACTGCAATCATTTTAGCAAAAAAGTTTTCAAGCCTTCAAAGGGTGAAAGGTGAATTATATAGGATTCAGGCATTACACTTCTATGAATGTATTTAACAGAAGTAAAAAACTTTTTTGGACAGAGACTATAGTTAATTGACAGTGAACTTGAATAGTATGTGTGAGACCCTGGAAATGATCCCCAAAAACAAATTTTGAAAAGACACACTATAGAGGACGTATGCTGGGCAAATTCCTGTAACTGAATTTTATATATATTTTAATGTCGGTTCTAAAATTTACAGCATTTCTATTTGAAGAATTGCAAGTTTGTGAAAATTAGGCTTTGAAAACCTATGAAGGTAAAATTAACTTCCAAAGCACTAAAATGTATACAATAAAAGGAGATAATATATTGTAAGTGAATTGCATGTCAGGAAAAAAAACTACTTTTAAACTTCTTCACACAAAATGCAGAATCGCTAAAAAGATGTTTTTGGAGTTGGCTAAAAACTCATTGAGAACTACTGCATTTAAAACACAGATATGATTTCTGTTTATTTTGAGAGTATTTTGTCCGTTTGAGTTTATACAGAGATAACTCAATCCAAAAGTATATGTGATAACTGGAGTACCTAGGAATTATACATCACTCCTAAGTATTTTTTTTTATTATTTTTTATTGTGAAAATCCTGTACAGAGGGGTTACAATTACATTGACAAGATAATGAGTACATTTCTTATCTAGCATTGTAGCCTCCTCCATTGTTTCCCCTTCCTATCCCATTCCATCCTCCCCCGCCGCCCCACCCAATCCTCCCCGCTATTCCCCCCCACCAAAGTTGTAAAGTTCATTTTTCGACATAACGACTTGTACATCTCCTTGTTGCAATGGGTCCACCTGTATCCCTACTTTTTTTCCATGGTTTACCTTATTTTTAATATCTAGTATATGTCTGAGTCAAGCAGAAAAGGTCAGATCAGGTGATGTTAGGGAAATGAAGCCTAAGATATGTATTCAGATTTTTTTTTCTTTCATGTGATTGTTTCTAACAAATTTATAAGATCATTTCTCCCCCACAGTATAACCCCTGCTTTCTCTGTATTTGATGTCGGTATAATTTGTGGAGGGGAAGGGGAAAAACTTCTAAGTAATTGAGAAACTTTTCTGGAAGAAACTTATAGCAAATGACAGAAAAAACAAATCTATGCATCTGCTTTTTATGAAAGTCATATGTTATTTGCTCAATCCAATTGCTTATCTCTACTTTGTTAGGAAAAACGTATTCTCAAGGTAAAGCCAAAAGCAGTGAAAAGAACAAAATACACAATCATCTTGGTTTATTTGTGAAAGTAACAAATGAAATAAAACAATTCCACTTAAGGGACTCCAATATTAGTGTATGTGAAGATGTTCCTGACTGCCAATATCCATTAAATTTTTGGAATTTTAATTTCTACCAACATATGAAAACTAGAAAAAGAAAACAAATATAGACTTAGAGTGAACCAGCCTAGAAATCATTTTCTTAATTGTTTTGAAATTACAAAAGAATTGATACTCCGTTGCTTTTGAAATCATTTAAAAATATTTAACATTTATGATAATTCAAATACCAAGGAAGAGTAATTTTATATAATCATTATAAATATCATTTTATTACTATTGTAAAATAGAATAAAAAACAGTCCCAATATATGACCTACCTATCATTATTCTTAAATTCTAATCATTACCTAAATATCTTAAACAATCTAAATAGTCATGTCTTTAACATAGATGTAAATATTCTATACTATTTTACTTAATATTTTCCAGGGGTATGTATTCATGTTTCTAAGAAATGTTCACAGCAGTTAAAACATGCTTTTGTGAAATTAAGTGATACATTTTGTTGTTGTGGGTGTTGTTTTTAGTGGTTAATTGGAGATAAGAATCTAACAAGTACTTTTCTGTCTGGGCTAGTTTCGAAAACAATTCTAAGACCTCAGCACCCAGAATAGCTCTTATTATAAAGGTGAGTTATCGGCACTTGGTTTCAAGAAGTTTTTTTTTTATTTTAATTATATTTTAAGATGCTTGTTTCGCTATAATGTATATAATTCTACACATAAATTTAGATATATGTATATATTTCTGAGGACAAATTATCTCTAAAAATGTACTATTCTACACATAATATATATATATATATATATATATATATAGAAGACATATATATATATATAGAGAGAGAGAGAGAGAAGACAGACTTCCTCTAAAACTTTTATACTACAATTTTTGACCTTTTTCATTTCAAAGATATACAGTATATTTTTCTAAAAGTTTCCTAGAATAAAATAACTAATATTTCAATAGAAAGTAGAGTTTATTACTTTCAAGGTAATTTTAGATATAGACATGATATTGTAGTTACATTTACAGTATATTACTTGAAAAGGTTCTGCCCAAACTCTTAAGTATTTGATTGTAGTTAGGGGGAGAGAGGAAGTAAATTCATACTGATTAGGAATTTGCAACGCTTCCAAAAATCTATTCTGTAATTTGTTATAAGCACATTGTTACGCTACCTGATATGGTTAAGTTTTTTATTTATTTGTTCAAAATTTCAATATGGATGCATCCACAGTGGTAAGATTAAAATTATTAATCAAAAGACAAATAATAATAAAATCATAGACATATATCCGACGTTCAATGATTAGCACTTATGATGCTAATAATAATTTTGATGAAGAGCATGATGACCACAGTGTAGCCTGATAATGACGATTTAGTGATTAAAAAGGAAAAAAATCTTAGACATATTTGAAAATGGATTTTCCACATTGAATGCCTAGTTATAAACAGCCTTGGATTACAACAATAAGAATAACAGGAGGAGGGCTGGAAAGTTGGCTCAGTGGCAGAGTGCTGGCATTGCCTACATGAGGTTCTGGGTTTGATTCCTCAGCACCCCATAAGCAGAAAAAGCGCGAAGTGGCACTGTGGCTCAAATGGTAGAGTGCATTGAGCTGAAGAGCTGGAGGACTGTGCCAGGCCCAGAGTCCAGGCCCCATGACGAACCAAAAAAAAAAAAAAAACCAAGACAAAACAGAATAACAAGAGGAGAGTTTGATTATCAAGAAATTCAATCATATAAACAAGTAGAGACAGTAAAAACCCTAATGTTATATTACAGCAGTCATTCTAATGTATACTCACTTTTCTTGGTGGTATTATTTTCTTATAAATAAAATCGTTTATTTCCACATTTTGATGGACTAAGATGTAGGTTTCAACTTTGTGTGATTAGTTCAAATAACATTCTCATATAGATACCATTCAATAACCAATGTTTTCCAATGATATATTAATAGTATGTTCTTCAGTACAGCTGTAAACACATAACACAATTTACATAATACTACTTACATATCTGCAGTTACCATAAAAGGACACAGGCTATAGAGTCAGGAGTTAAAATTTATTTTTATTTCTGCATGAAAGTATTTCTGACTTTATACCAAGAGTCTGAATTTGACACTTTCCTTATTTGAAAGCTAAGGTAGACAATGTAAGGACTCTTCACTTTTCTTTTTCCTTGCTCTAGAATTCAACAAATATATTCTTCAATATTTCTGGTAGATTACATCCATTTACAGATGAGAAATGTAAGATCACCAGTCAATGTTGTGAGTAAATAATGATACTAGAATTTTTGTCTGAGTTCTTCACTCTGTGTGCTTACAAAGAGAGTCATTGGGTGATGGAGAGGAACAATATGAAAAGACTATGGGGAGAAATGCATACTTTGTAAACAGTTGTTTTAGGACTGAGTGACTGGTGATGAGTATTTTCAATAGGCTGGTGTCAGGGGCATAAAAAGGAGTACATAGAAATTACATTAGTGACAGAAACTGTGAAAATCATGATCATTCATCCTATCTAATGGATGGAGGTAGGGTAAGAGGAAATCTAAAGGTTTTCCACATCTCTGTCTTCTAACTGTGTTAGTTACATTCTTGGTGATAAGGACTACAGGTGGAAAAGATGGATTTAGAGGAAAAAACTCTCTGATAGTTCTAAGTTTTATGTTAAACAGATGCAAAGATAGGTCTGTTTGGACATCCTCAAAATATTCACGACCATGAATATGAAAAATAATCATAAAATCAGTGACATTATTAAAGGGAAGAGGAAAAGGAAAGTTCTGATGAAAGTGTGAACAATGTAAGTACCAGTGTGGACAAGATTGGAAGGAAAGAGATAAATAATGAAACAAAAAAGTAATAAACACAGATTTTCAGAAGAAAAGGAAGGAAAGAATTTTCAGGAAGATATTGAAGGAAATCTGCTATTTGGATTTAAAAGGTAAAATGACATAGACAAGTTCAATAAGAACAGTGTTTTGGTGAAAGTCATATTGATTAAACGTTGAGATATGAATATGAAGACATAAAAATCTGGATCCATTTATTCAACAGATCCTGTTGATTCTAAATGTTGGGAACAAATGCTTTAATCCTGACCTTGGAAATGTTATACAGATATAAATGTCATGAACTTTTCTTAGTGATATTCTGTGAATATTTTTGAAAACTTTATTTAGCCAGGAGATTATAGATTGAACTACAGCACAGACAAGCCTAATTTGTCCTACAGTTCCAATTAGTGACCCATCTATCCATATCAGTTTGGAATTTTATTGAAATATATTTAGATATGTTTGGATATCTTATCAGCCTACTCATTATTAATGTAGGACAAGTAACACCAAGTATTAGGTTGAACATACAGCTTTACTGATGTGACTGAAGACTCCTGGAATTGATTCCACTTTAGAACAGAAAATGCCTCAATAGCCATTGACAAATCATAACTGTCATATACACTATTGAAATCTAATACTTGTTATGTATACCTCCATGCTGTGTCAACAAACCTGACACAAATACTTATATGTAGGAAAATGTTCTTATAAATTCAAGCTTTTATTGAATGGAAAAGTTCAGACATTGCTCTCACCACTAGGATTAAATGCCTAAAAAGATAAGACATTTTGCTTTAATGTCTTTCTTTCATTTTCTCATACACATTGTCAAGGAGTGAAGGATACTGATTTAACAATACTACAATCGTGACTTGTATTAACACAACATCTAGGATCTAATGTTAATTCGGATACTTACTAATTAGCTCCAAATTTTGTGGATATTTATATTTCTCCTGGGTAAACTAATGAACTCCAGGAAAAAGTCCATAAGGAGCCTTTCGATTCTAATACCACTGTTTGTTGCAAAGTGCTTTAAATTCTACATTCTCGAATGTGGGCATAGGGTTATATTGTGGAACTTTTCTACTCAGAGAGTTACTATTACCCTATTGCTTAGCATGGACAAAGTACCTTCATACTTAGACTGGGCGTGTACAAATAAGAAGTGGTAGTTGAACAATGTTCTTAGCAGTTTGTACAGACGAAATGGAAATAGAGCAACGATGAACTCAAAAGGAATGTGCAAAGAAGACAAAGGCACAAAGTAGAATGTGCCAAGAAAAGCTGAAGTATAATTTCAAATAATGTGGTCAGGTGTGAGGGTGTGTTCAAAGTACAGGTTTAGACAATGTAGTTGGATATCTTGGGCAGAAAACTGCTTTAAACTATTCTGAGATAATTGTACAAGTAGAAGCCCCTAACTCTGACTCTAATCAGCCACAACATCATCAACTTAGGAACTATTTTTCAAGTGCAAAGTGAGAAAAAGAGGGCTGATCACAATTAGTGTTCAAGTTGAAGCAATTGCAATCACATAACTTTTCTTATACGTGTTCATTTATTTTGGAACATTAAGTAGGGAAAATCTAAGTAAATATTTTGTATGTACCTAAATTAAGTGTACGTATTATATTGGTCTCTCTTTTACTTGGAAGTTATAGATTATGTCTTTTTATACTCTAACTTGGGACAATGATCTACTGTCAGTTATTTTCTTATCTTACCCTTCTTTTGCCTTTCCACTTACATAATTATTATTTAAAGAGACATAATTGAGCTTGCACTTCTAAATGCTTCAAAATTATCTGAACTACTTCATACTTGTGGAAGGCTCCTATATCTTTCTCAAGGGAATATTTTGTCACTACCATTTTGATCCTACATGATATTGGATATCTTCCTGCCTAATTCAGTTTAAGATATATATTAGACTCATCCTATATCTCAACACTTGAACCAGCATAAAATACTATCTTACTTAGAAATCATGATATTGTTATATCTGGTGAGGTGGAATCTGTCATTTTTGAATGGCCTTTAGTGATATTTACATGCAATCATGTTTTAAACCAATATGCCACTCAGTAGATGAACGAATTGACAAAATGTGGTTTATATATGTACGGAGTAATTCTATGATTCCTATTCATAAGGAAATGAAAGACTTGGAAAAATCCTACTAAGAAAAATAAGCAAGACACAAAGAAACAGATTCCATGGTTTCCTTCATTTGTAATAACTAGGAAATATCTAAGATAGTCCTAGCAGATGAGCAGAATGGCTCAATAGCTATGTATAAATGACCATATAAAATGATGCTGAGCAAAATAAACTCCTAGATAGGGAAAGAGAGGTTTTTCTTTTTAGTTGTTATTTTTAATGTACTTGTGACTTCTTTTTTGTTTTGTGTTTTCCCGTATGGTTTGTCCACTGTTGTATTTGATTTCAGTCTCCTGTGTATTGTATATAAATTTATCTTCATTTGGCAAGGGAAGCAGAACAATAAAATGGTGAGACAAAGGACAATAGGTAAACCAATGCAATAGCCATACTCACAGGACAACATGTTGGAAATTTACATTACATCTTGTGAGGAGTATTGGGGTAAAGAAAAAGTGTGAGAAAAATGAGGGAGGGCATAAAAATTTTGACATGTTATGTATTCAATACCTTACAATTACTGCAACCCCTTCTATATATTACCTTGACAATAAAATTAAGTTAAAAATGAGCAACATAAAATATAATTTCACTTTATTGATATAGTAAATATTATTCTATGTGTATTACCTTTTAAAAAATGAACATTTTGGCTGCTAACTTGAGTTAGCTCTTTCTTTATCAGACAGACATCAACTGGAATGTTATCAAACTATACAATATTTTCAGTATATACTTGCCATTATTTTGAAAAAAAAACATTATTTTAGTATTGGCTCATACTAAAACAGAAAACAGTTCAATTCTATAGAAACCCTAACTTTAAAAACTGAAAGCTGACTAATTGTTAAGAGGCCAGAATATATGTGTTCCTCAACATTCCTAAGACTACTAACTACTCATTTTCAAATACTGAATCTGTCATACCAGACACATTCAAAATAGTACCTGTTTGCATTTTATTTAATTCTGCATAGATGCAGTTTTCAATGCTACATTACATATTTAAAAGTCAACAGAAAAAATAGACATGTTCTTGTAGAGGGTAAAACTATGAAGTATCTATAATAATTAATTCTTTGTTTTTTTTTGGTCATTCCTGGGGCTTGAAATATGGGCTTGGGCGCTGTCCCTGCGCTCTGCAGCTCAAGGTGAGCGCTCTACCACTTGAGCCACAGTGCCACTTCCTATAAATCATTCCGTAAGAGTAAACATTTGTTCATCAGAGTAAGCTATTATTTCTATGACAATCAATCCCAAGTTTTTATGCTGTAAAGTCATCCTAGCGAAATAGTTTGCAAATCGTAAGGTGCACCTTAAAATTCCCTAAATTCACATCATGACTACTTTATCACTATTGTGATAAAATACTACACTTCTGCTAATGTGATGCCCTTCGTATTGTGGAAAGAATACTACACTAACTTTGCTATATCATTTTCTCCGCAGTAGTTTTCTTGAGATTAAAACACTTGCAAATATTATTTATTATTTTTATTTTTATATATTTTATTATATATAATCTATCATAGATATTCAAGAGATCTGTATATCTTAATATTAAGATTTCAAGATTATAGTTGAAAGCCCACCCAAGCAGGAAAGTTCCTTGGATTCTTATCTCCAATAAACTCATAAGGAAAAGCCAGACTGAAGTGGTGTTGAGGTTCAAGTGGTAGAGCAATAGCCTTGAGAAAAAACAGGCTTAGGGACAGTACCCGAGCCCAGAGGTTAAGCCCTATGACAAACCAAACAACAAAAACAAAATAAAAACAAATCTCAAACCTAGCATTTTTCTCATTGTATACAGAGATACATAAATAAGGAAATTTCTTCCTGTGTTATGTATAGGTAGAAAAAAAAAGATGTCACAAAATTACTATCTTCATACCCTGTTACACCAAAGTCTCAAAAGATTGCTCTTTTTCTATATTTATAAATTAATATAATCAATTTGTTGGCAATTTGTCTAGATTATTGATATTATCATTTTACACATGAACTGTTGGAATTATCTATTAACTAAGTTCTTATTATACCTCACTTGAAAGACTAACTACTCTAGTCAATTAGAATGCCAGAATCATTTGTGAATTTGTAAATTAAAACTTTTACTTGAAAAGAATTTTGTAGTATCCTATCGAATATTAAAGTATAAACAAAAATATATATTTTAAATCTGAATTCTAATTTAGCCAGGTCTACAAAGTCCTACATTAATTGAACATTCCTATTTCTCCAATAAACTTTTGTAATCCTTCAGTTCTTTGGAATCTAAATGAATGATGCTTACTTTTTCAAATTTTTAATTGGGAATCATGAGCTCTTTTGCATCTAGACATGTTCTGTAATTAAGACAACATTTACAACACAACTGAGGATTATACATGAGTTGCACTTCTATAGGATACTTGACTACCAAAACATAATGACAAAATTAGCCCAAAATTCCAACTGTGTATTCCTTTCTTGTTTATTTTTTATTCCTTTCTTGGTTGGTTTTATTGAGACAAAATTATATTCTGCTACTTGGCCAAAGTTTTTGATCAACTCAAGTAACTTGAGAGTGGAATCCATGGAGTCCATTAAATACAAGATCATGTCATCCTCATGTTTTTTTTTTCTTCTTTTTCTTTCTTTTTAAAATTTATTATTTTTTCTTGTGAAAATACTGTACGGAAGGGTTAAAATTGCCTGGGCAAGATAATGAGTACATTTCTTGTCAAGCATTGTAGCCTCCTACTTTGTTTCCCCTATCCATCCCTTCCCATTTAACCCCTGCGCCCCCACCCAATCCTCCTCCCCCCCACCAAAGTTGTAAAGTTCGATTTCAACAGAATGACTTCTACATCTTATTGTTGCAATGGTTCCACCTGTATCCCTAGTTAAACGATTTGTTTTTGCCATTCCCCCCCAGAAATTATACGGACATCAAATACAGTTAAAGCAGGGGTTATACCATGGGGGAGGAACATACAAAGCAAAAAAGAAATAATCTTATAAATGTGTTAGAAACAATCCCATGAAAGAAAAAAAAACATTTGAATACAAATCTTAGGGTTCATTTCCCTAACATCAACTTATCTGACCTATTCTGCTTGACTCAGACATATTCTAGTTACTGCAAATAAGGGAAACCATGGGAGATATATTTCTTTGGGTCTAGCATACTTCACTGAATATAATTTTTTCCAAGTCTTTCCATTTCCTAACAATTGGGGCAATGTCATTATTTCTGGTGGAGGCATAGAATTCCATCGAGTATATATACCACATTTTCTTGATCCATTCATCTACTGAGGGGCATCTGGGTTGGTTCCATATCTTAACTATGGTAAATAATGATGCAATAAACATAGTCCTGCTGGAATTTTTAGTGTGTGGTCTTGTTTGTGAACTTTTGGGTCAATGCCCAAAAGTGGGATATGCTGACTCATAGGGGAGCTCTATGTGGAGTCTTTTGAGGAACCTCCATATTGCTTTCCAAAGTGGTTGAACAAGTTTACACTGCCACCAATAGTGCAGTAAGGTTCCCTTCTGTCCACATGCCCTCCGTCGTCTGTTGTTATTAGAGTTTTGATTATAGCCATTCTAACTGGGGTGAGGTGTTATTTCAATGCTGTTTTGATTTGCATTTCTTTCATGACTAAAGAGCATTTCTTCATGTGTTTATTGGCCATCCTTCATTCCTCGTCAGAGAAATTTCTTATTAAATATTTAGGTCACTTATTTATTTGGCAGTTCTTTCTTTGAAGATTTGTCGTTGGGAGATTTAACTTTTTGAGTTCCAGGTATATTTTAGATATGAGATCCTTGTCTGTTGTACGGCTAGTGAAGATGTTCTCCCAATCCGTGGGCTTTCTAGTGATCTTGCTATCTATGTCCTTTGCCATGCAGAAGCTCTGAAATTGCATGCATTCCCATTTGTCCCATTTGTCTTTGATTTTGTTGTGTTTCTGGATCTCTATTAAGAAAATTTTGGCCTGTGCCAAGGAGACCTAGGGTTTCTCCTATTCCATCCTGTAATATTTTCAGAGTGTCTGCTTTGACTCTGAGGTCTTTGATCAATTTGGAGTTGATTCTGGTGCAGGGATATAAATAAGGGACTAGCTTTAGTCTTCTACAAGAAGTTAACCAATTTTGCCAGCACCATTTACTGAAGAGGCTGTCTTTCTTACATTCTATATTTTTAGTTCCCTTATTGAAAATTAGATGCCTATGGGACTGTAGGTTCATTTCTGGGTTTTCAATTCTATTCCATTGATCATCTTATATGTTTTACTTCATCTTTCCCTATTTGGATTCCCTTTAAGTTTGCATCTTGTTTTATTTTCCCAGCTAGCATTCTTATACTAATTTGAAGAGGAGTGGAGAGAGCAGACATCCTTATCTCTTTCCTGAATTTATAAGAAATGACTTTAACTTTTCACCATTAAGTATAATGCTGGCTATAGGTTCGTCAATCCTTAGCCAAAAGAACAGCACTGGAGCAATATCAGTTCCAAATTTTAAAGTATAGTGCAAAGCCATAGTAATAAAAACATCTTGGTACTGGCACAAGAACAGTCCTGGGGACCAATGGAATAGGACTGAAGACTCAGAAATCAATCAAGTGACCTATAGCCACCTAATCTTTGACATGGGAGCTAAAAAATAGAATAGAAGAAAGACAGCCTTTTCAGTAAGGCAAAATTTGGTGTTGGCAAAATTGGTTAAACACCTGTAGAAAACTAAAGCTAGATCCGTATATATATCAGCCTGCATGAGAATCAAGCCAAAATGGATCAAAGACCTCAAAATAAAAGCAGACACCATGAAAACATTACATGAAGGATAAGAGAAACTCTAGGCTTCTTTAGCACAGGCCAAAATGTTCTTAATAGAGAACCAGAAACAAAACAAATCAAAGAAAGGTTGGAGAAATGGGATTGCATGAAACAGCAGAGCTTCTGATTAATAGAAAGCACACTTACTGGGAGAAGTTCTTCATGAGTCATAAAACAGACAAAGTCTTAAATCTAAAATATACTGAGGACTCAAAATCTTAAATCCCCCAACAACAAATCCTCAAAGGAACAACGGCCCAATAAATAAGTGGGCTGAAGACTTAAGAAGAGACTTCTTTGAAGATGAAATAAAAAATGTCCGTTAGACACATGAAGAAATGCTCAACTTTTCTAGTCATAAAAGAAATGTAAATCAAAACATTTACATTGCACCTCACTCCAGTTAGAATGGCTACAATCAAGAACTGTAATAATGACAGATGCTAGTGGGGATGGGGCTAAAAGGGAACCCTACTGCATTATTGGTAGGAGTGTAAACTTGTTTAATCACTTTGGGAAGCAGTATGGAATTTCTTCTAAAGACTCCATGTAGAGCTCCCCAATGACCCAGCAACCCCACTTTTGGACACTTACCCAAATTATCACAAAGCTACCAACACAACCATGTTTTTGCTGTGTTATTCACCATAGCTATGATATGGAACCAATCCCGATGCACCTCAGCAGATGAATGGATCAAGAAAATGTGGTACACTCACACACACACACACACACACACACACACACACACACACACACACACACACACACACACACACACACACTGGAATTCTATGCTTCCATCAGAAAGAATGGCATTGCTCCATATGTTAGGAGATGGAATGTCTTGGCAAAAATTATATTGAGTGAAATAAGCCAGACCGAAAGAAAACATAGGGCCCATAGTTTACCTTGTTTTGCCTTCGAAGGATTAGAACATGTCTAGGACAAGGAGAGAAGATCATATGCTAAGAACATATGACCATACAAGATAATGTTAAGCAAAATATACCCCAAGTCAGAGACACAAGTGGTTTTTCCTTTCTTTCTTTTGTTTTTAATATGTTTATAATGCACTACGTAATTCTTTTGTAGGTTCATCCCCCCAGTGTATACCCCTGTTTTCACTGCATTTGATTCAAGTGTTCTGCATCATATATATATATATATATATATATATATATATATATATATATATATGATATAATATATATCTTATACCATACCATACATATTTGTAATTTGGGGAGTGGAAGGGATATAGCAGAATGCTTAAATGGGGACTCAGGTTGACCATTGTGACAATGAGATTTACAGGACACTGTGTTGAAAATGAATTTACAGTGTCAGACAGGGGTCGAGGAGGGAGGAGTTGGAGATGTGAGGAGGGAAAAGATGGCAGGGGAAAAACAAAGGAGGAGGTAACAATGCTGTATAAGAAATGCACTCATTACCTAGTCCTGTAACTCTGAGCCCTCTGTACAGTATTTTTACAATTAAAAAATATTAAAAAAAATCTCTGCCTAGTGTAGATTTCTAGTGCTGCCCTCGGAATTGCATTTTCTGCCTATTCTGGCTGCGGTGAGGTCCACCTGCCCAATGGATCAGTAGTCTTCAAGGCATCTTGGTCCTGAAGTGGGACTTGGGTTATCCAGTGGTGGTTAGAACCAGGCCAAGGACAGGACAAAACCACTTCCAGGACATGGCTTCTTCATTCCTCATGCAACTAAGATTGCAAGCAGAATTTCTCTGAATTTGACTCCAGAAAACAATCAGTGAATCAAAAGGCAAGCCCACCAAACACCTCACTCCTCCCCCCGCATTTCCTCCTTTCTCCCTGCTGGGAAAGTACAAAATAATTTTGCAGGCTTTGGCACACACACAAAATGCCCACCATCTCCCCTGGTAAACTAGGTTTCAATTCACTGTCATGTAAGCGGATAATGCTGCATTCATTATTCTGGACAACATCTTCAGGCTGTTTGATGCTTTAATTTTAGTTGTTGTTGGTGGTGGTGGTGGGGAGGCCTGACATCTGGGTCTGGGTGCTGTCCCTGAACTGCTCAACTCAAGGCTAGCGCACTGCCACTATAGCCACAGTGCCCCTTCGCGTTATTTCTGCTTATGTGGTGCTGAGGAATTGAACGCTGGACCTCATTCATGCAAGACAAACATTCTACCACTGAGTCTCCTTCTGGCCCTAATGATTTAATTCTTTAAATTTCTTCTTGTCATTCATGGGGCTTCAACTCAGGGCCTGGGTATTAACATATCCCTGAAATCTTGAGCTCAAGGGGAGCCCTCTCCCACTTGAGCCACAGTGCCACTTCCTATTTGGAGATAAGCGACTCACAGACTTTCCTGCCAGGGTTTGCCTTGAACAGGTGAATTTTTAAATTATATTTCTTCTAGGTGTTTATTGGTACCTTACAGTTTTCTGGAATTTAAAGTTTTCTGTAAACTTTTGTCTTCAAGTAATCCAACAGCATTAAATACTACATTTTGAAGCTATCCTTTAGCACATCCATTTTGAAATTATTATCTTAAGATGAAATTCTAATTCTTTGTAGTAACAACCCATTAAAGTCCAAATGAGAAATATACTAATTTTTCAGCAGCCTTGACTCTCCTTCCTTTTTTCTCTCTCCAATATCTTTTCTTGTTTTGGAACAAGTGTCATGGACTGTCCAACCATTCAAAAGGAAGCTTATTCCATTAATTTAAGAGGAAAAGAATCCAGCCTGCCTGCATCTCAAGGCAACTTTGAGTATAATGTTAATCTAATAATTCATGTCAGTGGATTTCCAGTCATTTCGATATTTTTTTTGTTTAACCACTCATTAAAGAGGTTCCATAAAGCAAGAATCAAAAATCATGTTCTGCTTTCTAAGAATTTTTAAAAAGCTAGTGATTCAACAAGACACATTCTCTTCTTCCAATATTCCATGGTGAAGAATTTCTCTTTTATCATAGCCCTTACCACTGACTCCTTCCCTTCAAATGTGTAGCTTTGTTCAATTTTCTTGTACCAGCTTGCGTTTTGGTATTAGCCTCAGTAATCTCCTTGTAGTATTTGACAATGAAATTCTATTTATTTTTAGAGAGCTCAATTCATGTTGCCAAAGGCAGCGTAATGAGCATATCATAAAGCATAAACCATTGAATATCATTAACATGATCATATGCAACTATTTCATAAATTAATATAAGTACCACATAAATGTGCATCTTCATATACTTTTTAAAATGCCAAGTAGTTACATATCTATGTCATAAAATAATTCAGATCACTGGTATATGAGACTAAGCTAAACCTTTTATATCATCCCCAATAATTTTTCAAATTTTCTTTTCTCATTAAGTTTCACCTTAGTGTCTGCTTTTCCTAGCAACAAGTTATAAGTTGATATCCCTGAATTTTAGTCCCCTCTGAGTAACCTTTTTTCTTTCCACCACTAGTTGGTCCCTCATGATAAATACCTGAGGAAAACGTCCCATTGTGCCTGCAAGAGGAATACCCAAGTCGACTGTCTGTGCCTACTCTTGCCTTGCTTTTTTTGGGAATGTGGTAGCAGAGACAGGCGTGTCAGCGATCAGGTGGCTGGAACCATGGTGTTAAGAATTATGGGTAGCAAAATGAGTAGCAGAGAAAGGGAGTACCAGGGATAGGGTAATTGCTGAGTTGCAGTGGCAGGAAATTGGGTAGCAGCAACAGCTTTGTAGGGGTAAGGGTAGCTAATACAGGAATCCAGAAAAATTTAGCAGGGACAAAGAAGCATAGACAAATTGAAAGATAAAGGTTGTGAGGCATTGTGGGAATTTTTTGTCTACCAATGCTATAAAAACCAAGGAGGGTTATTTTAAACTAAAACTACAAAAGAAAATGTAAGGTCTTGGTGCTAACAAATCTACCCAGGTGATATTACATTAAACAAAGAATTCAAAATGGTTTTTCTTCATGAATACAGAGATCAAAGGTATTATAATACTTATTTCAAAATGCAAATTAAAGGGAAAAATCAGTCAGGAGTTAAATTTACATCGAATGTTAACATTTAAGAGGAAAAGAAGATCCTAGATGGCAAACTAAAGAAAAAGCAATATCAGAGCACTATATGTTCAATAATAAAGAAACATTAATTGAAAAATTGAGCTGGAATGTACACATCAGGCAAAGACAAGCAATCTGAGCCTACCATCAACAAAGAAACACCATAATGTATATCTTAGAAAAAGGAACCAAGTTCCTTATCCTTGATTTCAATAATAAACATACCCCCCCCACACGCATGTATGCAACGGCTTAATCTAATCACATCCATTCAAAATGAATCAAAGATCTTCCTGTAATATTTGAAACTCTAAAATTTTCAAGTCTTACTCTGAAAAAATCACAGGACGGAATAGGAGAAACCCTAGGTCTCCATGGCACAGGCCGAAATTTTCTTAATAGAGACCCAGAAATAGAAAAATAATCAAAGACAAATGGGACAAATGGGATTGCATTAAATTGCAGAGCTTCTGCATGGCAAAGGACATAGATAGCAAGATCACTAGAAAGCTCATGGATTGGGAGAAGATCTGCACAAGCCATACAACGGACAAGGGTCTCATATCTAAAATATACCTGGAACTCAATAAATTAAATCTCCCAACAACAAATCCTCAAAGAAACATATGCCCAATTAATAAGTGGGCTAAAGTCTTAAAGAGAAATTTCTCTGAAGAGGAAAGAAGGATGGCCAATAAACACATGAAGAAATGCTCAAACTCTCTAGCCATAAAAGAATTGCAAATAAGAACAACATTGGGGTACCACCTCACCCCAGTTAGAATGGCTATAATCAAGAACTCTAATAACATCAGATGCTGGAGGGGATGTGGACAGAAGAGAACCTTACTACGTTGTTGGTGGGAGTGTAAATTTGTTCAAACACTGTGGAAAGCAGTATGGAGGTTCCTCAAAAGACTAAATATAGAGCTCCCCTATGACCCAGCAATCCCACTTTTGGGCATTTACCCACATGATCACAAACAAGACCACACACACTAAAAATTCCAGCACGACTATGTTTATTGCATCATTATTTACCATAGCTATGATATGGAACCAACCCAGATACCCCTTAGTAGATCAATGGATCAAGAAAATGTGGTATATATACACAATGGAATTCGGTGCCCCATCAGAAAGAATGACATTGCCCCATTTGTTAGGAAATGGAAAGGCTTGGAAAAAATTATATTAAGTGAAGTAAGCTAGACCCAAATATACATAGGTCCCATGGCTGCTTTATTGCAATAAGTAGTATATGTCTGAGTCAAGCAGAAAATGTCAGATGAAGTTGACGTTAGGTGAATGAACCTCAAGATAAGTATTCAATTTTTCTCTTTCATGCAAGTGTTTCTAACATATTTATAAGATGATTTCTATATTGCTTTGAATGTCCCTCCCCCACGGTATAACCCCAGAT
The DNA here is from genome assembly GCF_019054845.1 of Dipodomys spectabilis. Lineage (NCBI taxonomy): Eukaryota > Metazoa > Chordata > Mammalia > Rodentia > Heteromyidae > Dipodomys > Dipodomys spectabilis. Next base: position 933,506 of record NW_024871011.1, read on the forward strand.
TTCACTGTATTTGATGTTGGTATAATTTGTGGAGGGGAAGGGCAAAAACAAATCGTTTAACTAAGAAGACAGGTTGACTCATTACATCAATGAGATGTACAAATCATTATGTCGAAAAAAGAACTTTACTACTTTGGTAGGGGTAGGAGAGGTTTGGCCATCTACTTTCCACCTGATCTCTTGGTGTAGAAGCAATATGTAATACAAAGCAATACAAACCAGTTCTTACTATAAAGAATTTTTCTCTGAACATCTTAAAAATAAATTCTGACAAGATGAAATAAAAATCTCTAAGCTTAAAACATTCTTCTAGACAAGTTAAAGAATTACTGAGAACAAGTATTTTAAGAATAATTTCAGAGAGCTTGAACCCAGGGCCTGGGTTCTGTCTCTGAGATTTACTACTCAAGATTAGTGTTGCCACGTTGAGCCACAGTGCCACTTCCAATTTTCCCTTGATTAATTGAACAGAAAAGTCTCACCAATTTTCCTCTCCAGAATGGCTTTATACTAGGATCTAGAGGCCTAAGCTCTCTGAATAACTATGATGATAGGCATGAACCCCTGGCACCTGGCTAGAAAAATTGCTTACCTGAGACAGAGGCCAGTTAGTATTAAATGTCAATCATGTTTAACTTTGTAAAATAAAGTTAACTGAAATGTCTTCTGCTAGAAATAAGGAATCAAATGTGTAGGTGGTTTACAAAGTTTTTATCAAAAGCCACATATTTTCCTTGTTTTATTTTTTCTTCCAAAATTGTGTGCTTTCCAGAATCATACCTTATCTTTCCTTGCTGGTTTCTTTAGATTATCTCATACATGCCCACAGCTCCTTCATTTATAAATTCTTTATGTGAAGACCTTGCAAATATCTATTTTCAGTCCAAACCCATTGTATGCACCTCTCATCCATATATTCTACTGACATAAAAACTTGTGAGACAGTAATCATCTCTTATCATTACTGGATATTAATGTGTAAATAAAATTTAAGAAAATAAAGAATAACATCAATAAATATAACATGATTTTAATAGTAATGCTAAACATAAATACAACGTCGATTATTTTCTGAGCAATTTAATAAAAAGCTCAAGGAAAAGAAATCAACTTTTTTGAGTGCTGATATTATGGTTTAAACTCAGGACCTTACCTTGTTACTTAGGCTTTTTCCCTTAAGGGTGGTGTTCTGTATTTGAACGACAGCTCCCCTTCCAACTTTATTTGGGGGATTATATAGAGATAAGAATCTCATGGAATAAAAATCATTTGTGTCCCTATCTTGGGGTTCATTTCACATAACATCCTCGTATATGGTTATATGGTACCAAATACTAGTTACTGCAAGTAAGATTGACCATGGGATCTATGGTTATTTTAGCCTGGCTTATTTCACTTAACACAATTGTTTCTGTGTCTTTCCATTTCCTAGCAAATGGGGCGATGTCATTCTCTCTGATGGAGGCATAGAATTCCAGTGTGTGTGTGTGTGTGTGTGTGTGTGTGTGTGTGTGTGTGTGTGTGTGTGTATCACATTTTCTTGATCTACTCATCTACTGAGGGGCATCTGGGTTGGTTCCATATCTTAGCTATGGCAAATAATGCTGCAATAAACATAGTTTTGCCGGTAGCTTAGTTGGGTCTTGTTTGTGAACATTTGGACAAATGCCAAAAATGGGATTGCTGGATCATAGGGGAGCTCTCAGTGGAGTCCTGGAAAAAATTATAAAAAGTGAAGTAGGCCAAACCCAAAGAAACATAGGTCCTATGGTTTCCCTTATTTGCAATAATTATTATATGTCTGGGACAAGCATAAAAGTTCAAAAGCTATGTACATACGACCAGATAAGGTGATGTTAAGCGAAATGAACCACAAGATAGGGTTTATAATCTACCATGTGTTTTTTTTTCTTTTTATGTTCATCCCCCATGGTGTAACCCCTGTTTTCACTGTATTTAATGTCAGTGCCCTGCGTCTTGTATACACCCTTCTCTAGGTTGGGGAGGGGAAGGGAAAAAATAGTTAAATAGTGATACAGCCTGATCCATTGCAACAATGAGATGCACAAGACACTATGTTGAAAAAGGATCTTTACAATATAGGCGGGGAAGAGGGGAAGCAAAGAGGGGGGGCGTATAGTTGTGGAGGTAGGAGGGGAAGGTTAGGGAAAAACTAAGGAGGAGGTAACAATGCTTGATAGAAAATATACTCATTAACTTGCTCATGTAAATATAACCTATCTATACAGCATTTTTACTATTAAAACTTCTGCTGAAAAACAGAAGGTGTGCCGGGCACCGGTGACGCAAACCTGAAATCCTAGGTATTTGGAGGTTAAGATCTGAGGATCAGGGTACAAAGCCAGCCTGAGAAGGAAAGTCCGTGAGACTCTTATCTCCAATAAAACCACTAGAATACCGATACTGGTGTTTTGGCTCAAGTGGTAGATTGCTCCCCTTGATCTGAAGAGTGCAGGGACAGCGCCCAAGCCCAGAGTTTAAGCCCCACGACCGACAAAAAAAAAAAAAAAACAACACACAAAACAGAAGGTGTCATGTACACCATATATAGTAGCCCACATCTGAAATCCCAGCTGATTGGGAAGCAGAAATGATATGCATCATGGTCTGAGGCCAGTCCAGAGAAATAACTGCCAAGACAACCATCTCAACAAATGAACTGGCCATAGTGGTTCATATCTGTAATCCTAGTTAATTATGTTATGAGGCATTGGTAGCAAAGTCTGTCAGTCTAAGATCAGACCAGGGCAAAAAGTTCAAGACCTCAAGTAAATAAAATGGACTAGAAGTATGGCAAAAGTAGTAGAGCTGCTTGGTGCTATACAGACAAATTCCTTTCTAGCAAGCAGAGAACCCATGAATAGAACCCTAGTAATATTCCTTTCTTCCACAAAAAGCCTAAATAATTTTGTCCTATTTGAACATCTAATTTCAAGGCCACTGACAAATCAGAGATGGTGACATTCTCTTAAAATTTAGGTATTCAAAAGAGACAAAGTTCTTTATGTTTTGAAAAAAATTGAAAAGGAAGGAAAATGCATGTGATTTTTGTTAGCTCCATAATTCTTGAAAACATAAAATGTACTCAAGTATTTAATATATATCAATATGTGTGCTTATATCCATGTATGTATAAATGTGTGTATATATATAATCATATATATATACATACATATATATGTATGGTTAATCTCTTTTCTTTGTAGCAAATGGTACAAATGAATCTGTCCAATCACTACTCATAGGCATGAATAGACAAAGAGAATGAGCTGAGAACTCATACTCAGGAATCTATGGTTAGCCCATAACCCTGAAAATCTTTTACATCGGTTTGCATGTGTCAGTTAGTGCAGTACAGGGACAATACGATGGCAATGAGATACCAGGCAGATGACATGAGAAATGAGAGCCACAAATGGTACAATATTCTTTTTGATGGGTAAGTAGAATTTCCAGTGTGTGTGTGTGTGTGTGTGTGTGTGTGTGTGTGTGTGTGTGTGTGTGTGTCTAAGTGTGTCAGTCCTGGGGTTTGAATTCATGGCCTGGATGCTATCCCTAAGTTTTTATGCTCAAGGCTAGCATTCTACTACTTGAACCACAGCTCTGGTTTTTTTGGTGCTTAATTGGAGAAAGGTCTCATAAAGACTCCTGCCTGCACTTGCTTTCACATATAATCTTCATATCTCAACTTCCTGAGTGCTAATATTACAAGGGTGAGCCACCACCATTGTGGTGAGCTCACAAGTGTGAGCCCTCTACCTCTTACCTATAACCTCGGCCGTCCTCTGAGTTCCAGAACTGTATGTCTCACCAAGCTCACATTTTTTGACAGTGTTGTGGCTTGAACTCAGGGTCTGGGCATGTTCCTGATCTGCTTTTGCTCAAGGCTACATTCTATCACTTAAGCCACAGTGACACTTTTGGCTTTTTCTGTTTATGTGGTACTGAGGAATCCAACCCAGGGCTTCAAGCTTGCTTGGTAAGCACTCTACCACTTAGCCACATTCACAGCCCAAGGCTTACCTCTAACAGGAACTATGAGGGTGGAATTTATTGGCATTTTCTTTTCAGCATAGAAATCGCTGGCCATTTCATATCTTTGCCAGGATTTGGGACCAGTGTGAGACTCGGCAATGCGGAATGATGAATGAGTGATAGCCACCAGGACTCAGAGATCTAGGCTCACAGCTTACAGAGGGATAGGGAATATGGAGCCAGAACGTTCTACAACTCCTACAGCTTAGGAAGAGTGGTCTCCCTGGCTGCTAGATGTCCCAATGGGACACCTCAGCCAGAACATAATGCACCCGTTGCATACCCCAGCCAAGGCAAGCCTTCTGGGCTTCAGTTATTAAATGGCACAGAAGGATGCTTTGTTCAAGCTACTGGCTCAGGCTTAGTACTCTCTGAGGGATTGTCACAGCTTGACAGGTTGGGGGTCTGGTCATGGGCAACCTGATGAATGCCCATCATTCATACATCATTCATAAATACACAGAGACATGGAGTTATTGCCTTCTTTTTTTTTTCTTTGGCAGGACTGAGGTTGAAATATGAGCATAGGCACTATCCCTGATCTCCTCTTTCTCTAGGGTAGCTCTCAGCCCTTGAGCCACAGCCACAACCCTTGGGGATATTTTCATGTGATCTCTTAGAAATAAGAGTGTTGTGGACTTTCCTGCCCTGGCTGTATTCAAATTGGCATTCTCTACATCTCAGCCTCCTGAGGAGCTAGGATTACATACAGGAGCCACTAAAACCTGGGTTTCTTTTCTTCTTGTTGTTCTTTTTTGAATCGTGACAATCTGAAATCTTCAGTGTCATTCCAATGATTTGCATTCGAAGTAAACTTCCCAGGCCTGGAGTATGAATGCCAGGACTGCCACACACAAATGGAGGGAGATCCTGACAAACTCATTCCTATTTATGTTAATGGTAGTGGAATGTTATAAAATTAATTAAATTTGAAGCTACTTAATGATTCTATTTTAGAAAGCCACACAAAAATGATTACATTTACATTTTCCTTTCTAGCATCATGTTATGATTCCCCTAATGGACGGATATTGATTAATTTTTAATTAATGCTTTTATAAGTATTCAACTATGATACTTCATTAAAGGGAGACATAACTTAATAACTAATTATTGGTAACTATATATATATATAATCTAATGATATCCTCACATTCTCTCTCTCTCCATATATATATGCATATATATACAGCAATCTATAACCCCCCTCTCTTTCTCTTTCTCTTTCTCTCTCTCTCTCTCTCTCTCTCTCTCTCTCTCTCTCTCTCTCTCTATATATATATATATATATATATATATATATGTATATATATATTTGGCACTACTGTGGATTGATAACAGGTCGTCAGAACTTCCTGGCACCTCAGTTTGTCAGAGGTTGGTGTTCTAAGGCTGTGACACCATTTATGGATTGGGCATTCTAGGCTGTGAGTTGAAATCCTAGCATTGTCAAAAATTTATTCATGGATTACGAAGCCACTTTTGACACATTTTTTTTTCCTGAAAAATTGTCCTGGGTCTCATAATGATGTATACTTCATATGCAAATATATCCTGTGTGATAGGATATAATAAATGAAATGTTATATGTATAATAATACTAAATGAATAAGGGTAATAAACCTCATACTCACTAAACTCATGTATGTATTTTTCCAGTGCTGGGGCTTCAATTCAGGCCCTGGGAACTGGTCTGAATGTCTTGTCTTCAAGGACGGTGAGCTTACCCTTCTCCCACAGTTCCACAGAGATACCCAGATACTGAGTTCAAATCCCAGGCCTTCCAGAAAAATGGTGCAAATTTCAAGCCAGAGCATTATATTATTTTATTTTTGCCAAGCATGGGGCTTGAACTCAGGTCTTGGCATCTCTGCCACAGCTACCTTGGGATCCTAGGACCCAAATTCAAATCTCGGCGTTGGTAAGAAATAAAATAAAAAGAAGAAGGATAAAATGGAGAAATTCAAGAAGGTGGTTTTGCATTTTTTCCCTTTGCATTGTGACCATCCTGCATGTAAATGACAAGGCCAAGAAAGTGTACATGATATAGCATACTGATGTTTGGCTGGCTATTAGGGAAGCCATAGCCAAAACCTCAAATTAGGCCTGGAGGTCAAATCCCCGGACTGCCACTAAGTATTGGCATGAGATTCTAAGAAACCCATTCCCATATACATCCATACGAATGGAATTTTATAAAAGTAACAAATTAGTAATTAGTGTATGAGTGTACTATAAAATTATACACAACAATTATACTACATTAACTAATTTTCAATTAATACTTTATTATGTATTCAACCATAACCATGATACTTAAAAGTGGAAGGAATAATTTGATTGTCAATAATGGGTAGTAATATAATAAATGTAAGTTCATACTCTACAGACACCTTTCTCTTGTTTTATACATATATATGTGCATATATATATGTGTATATATGTATATATATACACATATATATGCATATATGCCAATCTACACATTTATCTCTTCATACACTTGTCACTCCTGGGGCTCAGTGGTATAATGATGGCAAGTACATACAAAGCCCTGGATTTGATTCCTCACTACCACATGCACATAAAAATCCAGAAGTTGTGCTCTCGCTCAAGCAGTTGAGCATTAGCTTTGAGCACAAAACTTAGGGACTGTGTCTAGACTCTTACTCAAGGTCCAGGATGGGCATGAAAAAATGATTGAATGTGACTGCAACTCTATAAGGAAAGGACTTCAAATACCTCATCACAGAGCAAGCCGGGAGACTGATACTGACAGCTGCCATCTAACCTGACTTAGTCAGAGGTATACTTCTGCAACTCAGCCACACAGAACAAGATGCTGCTGGCTTGCTCACCCCTGTCATCCAAGATTCTCAGGGGCTGAGATCTGACACTGGTGGGTTTAAAACCCTGCCCTGGCAGGGCTGTGGATCAAAGTGATACATCTCTACCCTTGAGCAAAAGATCTTAGGACAGCACCCCCAACATTTTAGTGCAATCCCTGTGGCTGACTCCCCCACCCAAAAAAAAATACCCCTCTGAATCATTAGATGTGAACTTTGTGCAGTTTGTGATGTGTTTCTGAAAGAATGGTGATACTGATGAAAGCAACTGAATACTAATGACAACTTGTGTGATACATCTATGTGATAAGTCCTTCCTGGTGTGCTGGGGCCCTCACGGGGTGCTGTTTGCTGAGTCATGCATAGGATGCTATGTGCTGAGTCCTTCACCGGGTGCAGTGTGCTGAGTCCTGCATTGGGTGCTGGGTGCTGAGTCTTTCACAGGATGCTGTGTATTGAGTCCTGTAAAGAGGGTTATTTGGAGCCCAGCACCAGTGGCTCACACCTGTAATCCTGACTACTCTGGAGGCTGAGATTTGAGGATGGTGGTTCAAAGCCAGCCCAGGCAGGAAAGTCTTTGAAAATCTGATCTCCAATAAACCACCAGACAACTGGAAGTGTCGCTATAGCTCAAGTGCTAGAGCACTAGCCTTGATCTGAAGCGCTGAAGGACAGAGTGCAGGCCCAGATTTCAAGCCCCATGACTGACAAAAAAAAGAGTGTTATGTATTTTGTCCTTCAAAGGGTGCATTCTTTCATCTTGTTCTTGTAAGAACTCCACAACTGACATGACTATTCAGAAAAGAATATTGAGGCTCAGATCTGTCCCCAGGGCAGGGACAAAATTATGTATTACTGAAGACTAGTGAGTTGTCTACAGCAGCCAATTGTTTTGTCTTGTTTTTTCTAAGTCATGAACCTTGAACTCAGGGCCTAGGCTCTGACCCATAGCTCTTGGGCTCATGGCTAGCACTCCACCACATGGAGCCAAGGACCCCTTGCAGCAGAGTGCCACGGCTTAGGGTTCTATAACTGAGGTCAGTCATCTTGCCTTCTCAAGAAGCTGAGATCTGGTTTCCAAACTATCCCTGACACAAAAGGTACCATGAGACTATTATCTCCAATTCACATCTAAGGAAACTCAAGTGGAAGCAAGGTGCTTGTGGCTCATGCTGGTCATCCTAACTACTAAGGAGGATGAGATCTGAGGATCATGGTTCAGAGCTAGCCTGGACAGGAAAGTCCTTGAGACACTCAGCTCCAATGAACCACCAGAAAACCAGAAGCGGCTCTGTGGCTCAAGTGGTAGAGCACAAGATTTGAGTTGAAGATCTCAGGGACAGCACCCAGGCCCAGATTTCCACTCCTACAATGACAAAAACAACAAAAAAGACAGAAATACACTAACAAACTTGAAGTAGAGGGCTGGGAATGTGCCTTAGGGGTAGAGTGCTTTGCGTATATGAAACCCTGGGCTTGATTTCTCAGAACCACATCAGTAGGAAAAAGCCTGAAGCAGCTCTGTGGTTCAAGTGGGAGAGGGCAAACCTTATACAAGAGAAAATAGGTACAGTGCTCTTGTCTTGAGTTCAAGCTCCAGGACTTGTGTATGTATACACACATGCATGTACACACACTCACACACAGAGAGAAAGCAGAAGTGAAGGTGTGACAAAGTGTAAAGCACTAGATTTCATCTCTGAGCTCATGGTCAGCACGTCAGGCCCTGTGTACAACCCCAAAACCTAGCCACTCAGGGCCCAACTAGGAGAAGTCAAAGGGTTCAAAACTTCATGAGCTTCACCAGTCCTAGATGATAGGAAGCTTTGTGCTACCAACATGTGCTTGGATTTCCCAAGCTTCTGGAAATCTAGGAGAGACATTATAGTCCCATCATTGCTGGCAATGAAATGTTTCATTAGGTTCAGTGCCCTAGTTGTCTGCCTGAAGGACTCCTGAATTATATTGAGCACTGTAACTGAACACCGGAATATAGTCTCATAAAGGCAGGATAAGAGCACAGAACTTGACCTGCCATGGGAGGTGGCAAAAATGAAGGTCTCCTGTTAAAACAGAGAACTGGGAAGAGAGATAGCTAAGGGTAAAACGAGTCCTTTTTCTCCTGACCTTCAGAGCCCGCCCACACATCATCACTAATTGGCCCAGATGGAGTTATTTGGTACACAGCTGTACAGGAGTGAGGTCTTTTGTGTTCCTGTCCAGACAATGAGGGAGACTTCCTCCAGCAGGCCTGGGATGCAGAGAAACCCTCAGGCTACATTGGGAGCAGTGACAGGAGCCCTGGAACATGCAATATCATAAAAGCAGTCTCTGTGTTATGAACTCATTGTATTGAATACAATTTTCCATGCTTGGTGTGATTCATCATAGCTACTCAGGTGTTTCACCTATAGGAATACATCCATACATACACAAAGAAATTGAGGTACAGGTTTTTTTGGAGGGGGCCGGTCCTGGCGTTGAACTATGAGTCTAGGCCTGGTCCAAGAGCTCCTTTTGCTCAAAGGTACTGCATTAAGCTTGAGTCATAGGCCCACTTCTGGGTTTCTCTGTGATCCCTTAGAAATAACATTGTCAAGGACTTTCTTCCACTCAAATTCTCTACATGTCAGCCTCCTGAGGAGGTGGGATTGCAGTCAGCAGGCACTTTCACCTTCTTTCTTTCTTCTTTGCTCTTAATCTGGAATGACTTCCTAATAGGGTCATTCCTATGGTTGGGACTTATAAGTCAACTTCCCAATGTTCTTTATATCTGCTTTATCTGAGAGTATTTTCTCTCTTCATCTTAACCTCTGGTCACAGGGTTGAAGCCAAAAGTGAGAAATGACTGTTACAGGATTTAGGAGCAAATGTCCACAGGAAATGCCAGTTCTGTCACTTAGCACTGAGCTGCAGTGAATTTACTGTCTCAGGATATGAGGACCGAAACCTGGAGCGATCCTCACACTATCTGCATTGCTCCTTTTGCCTATAAAGTGATCTAATAATTATGAGAGTTGTGTGTCTCAAGTCGTCATTATCTAGAACACACTAGAAACATGTTCCTGTGTCTGTTTTTCTCTAGTACCTCTCGAGATTTAGAATAAAGTTTTGGGTGGAGTGGCTTCTAGGTGAATCCTTGAAGAAATCCACTTGAAGCCTCCTCGGGAGATCTCCATTCAAAGCCAGCCCTAGCAGGAAAGGTTTATTGTCTCCAATAAACCACCAGAAAACCAGAAGTGGAGGAGTGGCCTAGAGGGTAGAGCTCCAACTTTGAGAGAGAAAGCCAAGCAGGAGATACAGGGCCTGACCAGGCAGGAAAGCCTGGGTGGTGCTTATGTCCATTGAACAACCAGATGGCTGGAAGTGGAGCTGTGGCAGTGGTAGAACCTCAGCTTTGTGAAAAACAGCTGAGGAATGCATTGCATCCTCAGTTTAAGCCACGGGATGGCCACAAAAGAAAATTCATAAAGAGAAGCCAATTTTATGTATCAGTGTCCTACTTACTTACATGTGTATATTACTTCCCTAAGTGCAAAATGGCTGTATGCAAAACTTCTGCTTTTATTTACTGATTTATGTTTTAGATATGCTCATTGTACATACTGCATCATTCTCTTCATTTCAGCCCCATTGCTTTTCTCTTCCAGGTTTCTAGGCCTGTTTGCTTATATGATGCACACTGAAGCTCTCAGGAGCCTTTATTTACATTTTATTATGAGGCAAATGCAGGAGCAGTCACAAATCAGGCAGGGGAAGAAAAGATCATAGTTCATAGAAATAAGCGGTATTAAGAAAATTGTACTTGGGTACTCAAAATGGTAGCATATATATGTAAAAACTACCATTAAGAAAAAAGAGGAGGGGGCTGGGAATGTGGATTAGTGTGAGAGTGCTTGCCTAGCATGCAAGAGGCCCTGGGTTCGATTCCTTAGTAACATATACACAGAAAAATCCAGAATTGGTGCTGTGGTTCAAGTAGCAGAGTGCTAGAGACAGTGTCCAGGCCTTGGGTTCAGCCCAAGAAATGTGAAAGAGATAACTATGTAGGTAGTTAGGTAGGTAGGTAGGTAGGTAGATAGGTAGGCAGGTAGGTAGGTTGGTACATAGATAGATACATAAAAAGAAAGAAAGAAAAAAGATAGAAAGAAAAAAGACAGACAGAAAGAAAGAAAGAGAGAGAGAAAGAAAGAGAGAGAGAAAGAGAGAAAGAAAGAAGGAAGGAAAGAATGAAAGAAGGAAAGAAAGAAAGAAAGAAGGAAGGAAAGAATGGAAGAAGGAAAGAAAGAAAGAAAGAAAGAAAGAAAGAAAGGAAGGAAGAAAGAAAGAAAGAAAGAAAGAAGGAAAGAAAGAAAGAAAGAAAGAAAGAAGGAAAGAAGGAAAGAAGGAAAGAAAGAAAGAAAGAAAGAAAGAAAGAAAGAAAGAAAGAAAGAAAGAAAGAAAGAAAGAAAGAAAGAAAGAAAGGAGGAAGGAAGGAAGGAAGGAAGGAAGGAAGGAAGGAAGGAAGGAAAGAAGGAAGGAAAGAAGGAAGGAAGGAAAGTCAATAGACAGATAGGAAGATAGATAGATAGAAAAATGATAGATGAATCTGGTCTTGGACTTCAGGAAGAAAGAAGAGAACAATTCCCAGTCATGTGGCCTTCTGCAGTGTGCCAGGACACCAGCATCATCTTCACACAACCACAGAGCAGGAAGAATGTCTCTTTCACACTTTTCAGGCCGCCGAAGGCCCAAGAGCCAAGAGGGCAGAGCAAGGGTGTAACTCAGCTGCTTGGAGCCAAAAGAGAAATGACCCTGCCTCACCTTGGACTGGGGATTAGCATAAATGATGTGGAGAATGAAGGAAGGAGAAAAGACTGGCAGAGGTAGAAGAAGGGCCTTCAAATCTGATAGATGTAGAGTAAAAAACCCACTCCCTAAGACCAGAGAGCAGGGCCTTTCTACTCTGTTCCTCCCCTCTTCCTAACTAAACTGGCTCTCTATTGGTAACCTAAAGATAGCCTGAGGCTCTCTTCACCTGAGGGAGGAAGGTTAGTCATTATTTGAGGAAGCTGAGAAAAGCCTGACCCTGGTGTAACTCTAACAAATGTTTCAGGTTTCCCCCCATTGCTGGCTGTGCCTGGAATGAATGAAGTGGTTTTGCAGCTTGCTTCCCTGTTGAGTGTGTATATTCTGCCTCCTTGTTCTCTTCACCTAGCTTGGCTTTTGAAACTGTTTTCTGTCCTTCAAATGCAGTGTTACACCGGAGTTCTTCCTGCTAACTGTGCCAGGGCTTGGATTCTGAGAACTTCATTTGAACCCAGGATGGGTCAATGGGTCAAGAACACTAAGAACATTTAGAGTAACTTCTCATCATCAAAGGAAAAACAAGAAGCTCTTGAACATCTGACCTTTCAGACGTGGAAGTCAGAGTGTCATAGACTTTCCTGCCCTGGCTGGGTTCGGTGTGATCCTGAGACCTCAGCCTCCTGAGCTAGGGTGATTGGCAAGAGCTACTGGTGCTCTGCTAGGTTCAGACGTGTAATGACATTGACAATACAAGCCAACTGCTTATCACAAAAGGCTTTGGGAGCATATTAAGCCTTTCAACATTGGACATTTAAGAACTCTGTGGACACAAGGTTACAATGCTAGAGTCTATGAGGCTGGGTATGTGGATCTGCTACACTTAAGCCTAGAGGTCTGACTCCAATTCTGGTGTATATGAGCGTTGATTTTCCAGAGAATGTTCTCGTAATTAGCAAATAGAAAAGTACTTTGATTAACCCTTAATTTTTTTTCCAGTTGTGTGTCTTGTAACAACCCTTGGCACTGTCCCTGAGCAATTGAGTCAATGCTAACTCTCTACCACTTGAGCCACAGCTCCACATGGGATTTTTTAGTGGTTCATTGGAGATAAGAATCTAACAGGCTTTTGTTGCCTAGGCTGTCTTTGAACGGTGGTCTTCAAATCTAAGCCTAATGAGAAGGTAGTTTTCCAGGTGTGAGCCACCGACATCTGGCCTATTGTTTTTGACAGTCCTGGGGATTTTTTTTCTCAAGGCTGGTACTCTACCATCTGAGCCACTCCACTGCATCTAGCTTTTTCTGAGTATGTGGCACTGAGGATTCAAACCCTGGTATTCATGCATCTTGTGTGAGCTCTTTACCACTAAGCCACATTTCTAGCCTCCCCCTTACAACTTTATCCAACAACTTGCCTGTCCTCAAGAAAAGGCTTCTCAGTATAAATTATCTAAAGACATCCCTATAGGAAGGTGTCCAAAGATAAGTAAGACAAAGCTCATTCTTGGGAGAGACTCTAAACGTGAGAAGACTGTGACAAATGCCTCCATTTAATTATGTATCATGTTTCAACATAAAAAGTTTTAATGATAAATGAGTCAATGTCTTAAATTATTGTGTATAATTTTATAATAGATGTGCAAAATGTAAATGGAATGATAATATAAGTAAAATAAAAAATAAAAAAATGAATCAAATAAGAAATAAAATAAATACAAAATCAATAATGAAAAACATAACATGTAAAAAACATACATATGTAAGGATATATCATATATTACACATGTATAGAAATATCTTTTCCATTGTAGGGCCTTCATTCAGGCCATGGGAACTCTAGCCTGAATTTCTTTTCCTCAAGGACAGTAAATTTTTCCTTCACCCATGGTATAAAAGAGTTACCAGGATGGTGAGATCAAATCCCAACAATGGTATAAATACTGGCCCCAGTTCCAAGACAGTGACTTAATTTTTTAATGGAATCAGTTTATTCAGTTCTATACTGAACATTAAATATAAAGCAGTGTAGAATTTTGTACATCTATTCAGACATCCTTTCCTTAACCCCAAAGTGCTTCTCGGAATACTACATTGTTTCTTTTTTTGTATGTTTTTTATTGTAAAAATGTTGTACAGAATGGTCACAGTTACATGAGCAAGGTCATGAGTATAGTTCCTATTGAGCATTGTTGCCTCCTCCTTTGTTTTCCCCCTACCATCCCTTACCTCCCATCTCCACAACTACTCCCCGTGCCAAGCTCAGTGACTTAATTTTGTACTTCTGTCTTGGCACGGGGTTTGAACTCAAGTAGTAGCAAATCTGCACTTTCCCTCACATTGCTACAAGTTCCTGAGTTTAATTCCCAGTCTAGGAAAGAAAACTGGCAGAAATTCAAAACCAGGGAGCTCTATATTTTTAAATTTTGTTAACTAATCAATTAATTTTTGTCTTTTGTCTTTTTCCTTTTTTTTTTTTTTTTTTTTGGCCGATCATGCAGCTTGAACTCAGGTCGTGGCAACTCTGCCCCAGTTTCGACCACCATAGGCTGGGTGCAGCCTCGGGACCCTTACCCAATCCTGGAATCCTAGGCCCAGAGGGCTTGCAGAAAGAAAAAAGTGAGATAGCACAAAAAGTGGCAAGCTGCCGAGGGATGGGTGTTTTTTTTTTTTTTTGTTTGCATGGTGACCATCCTGTGTCTGAATGTCACGGGTGCAAAGTACACCTGACCTGCCATTGCTGAAGACTGGCGGGCTAGCAGGGAAGCCATAGGCCAACCTGTCAAAATAGGCCCTGGGTTCAAATCCAGGTAAGGCCAACTACCAATGGCAGGAGATCACAACATTGGTAGAGCCTAAAATTGGATGCAAAAATCCTAGGACAATCATTGGTCTTAATTTCATGCTTTATTAAGCATGAAAAGAATAGTATTCGTTTAATTATGGTACAATAAATACCTAAGAGTTGGTAGGAATATAGTATATGTCATTCAATCATAGATAGGCGGCTATGGTGCTTTTTACCAACATATATTTATTTGTATACTACTGTCTGCCTATCCTTGTATCGCTGTTGTGGCGAATCCTGGGTCATGATCCCAGCACCTGGGAATCAACTAACAGCTTCATTGGCTAGAGGCTGCTGTGCTCACGCTCACTCATTCATGAATTGGACCTACTAGGCACTGAGTTCAGATCCTGGCAGTGCTAAAAATTTAATCTTGGAGTATGAAGCCAAGTGCGACACCTGTTTTCCTTTTCTGGGAGAGTCCTGGGTGTCAGACATGATGGAGAACACATCTACAAATCTTGATGGTATGTGATAGGATGTAAACAATGTAATACATAGTTAGGTGTCATCACAGTCAATAAAATAAATGGTAAATAAATGAAAAAAATGAAAAAATACAGTGAATAACTACACCAAACATAATATAAACTGAACATCTGTATGGAAGTTCAATCCTATCTTTAAAATGTATATAAGGAGTACATTTTCCAGGTCTGGGGCTTGAATTCAAGCTTAGGGAACAGGCCTGACTTCCTGGCCTTTAAGCACGGTGAGCTTCCCCTTTCCCCACAGTGCAACAAAGTTACCCAGACCCCGGGTTCAAATTCCAAGACTTGCAGACAAAAAAATGGCACACATTCCAAGCCAGGGAGCTTCATTAGCATTTTTAATATTTTTTAAATTCACTTTGCCTTTATTTGATACATATTGATTTTATAACATGAGAATTTTTCAAAAAAGAGTTTAAACTTTTACATTTCAGCATAGCACATTGGTGTTTCTATTTTGACCATCTGCCTTGAAGAATGAGAATGAAAATAAGGACATCATTTCTCCCTAGAATGTCGGGACTGTTGAATTTATTTCTATTTACAGTTATTTCTATTATAAACTCTCTGCATTTGTGTCATATGAGTTTTCCTCAGTGCCTACCAAGAAATACACTAGGGGAGTTCTCATAGCACAAAAGGTTGGGTTTCTGAATAAAACCTCACTTCTGTGAGGACAGTAGGTACTTCTAAGCATTTTGGGAATAAACTGGATTGTAACATGAAAATCAAAACAATGGGACTGTGATGTATCTCAGTAGTGGAGTACTTGCCTAAAGAGCATAAGACCCTGGCAGAAAAGTTTCCTAAAGCTCAGAATGTTAGAATTTTATGATCTGCATGAACAAACTTCGTTTTTTATTTATTATTTGGCCCTGGGGATTGAACTCAGGGGTTATGCCTGTGCTCTTCAGCTCAAGGCAAGTAATCTACTACTTGAGTCACAGTGCCACCTCGGTTGTCTAGTGATTTATTGAAGATAAGAGTCTCTCGGACTTTCATGCCTGGGCTGACTTTGAACCACCAACCTCAGATCACAGCTTTTTGAGTAGCTAGGATTATAGGCTTGAGTCACCGGTGCCAAGAACATGAACAAACTTCTTAAAGATTGATTCTGAGAAAAGAAACTTGGAATACACTTTTAGTATGAATAATTTATAATGCCATGGTTAAGGCACTAATTCAGAAGTATTTATTCATTGGCTGGTTTCTTAGTTTATTTAAAGATATATATATATGTATATATATATATATGTATATATATATATACATGCATTATAAATATATATACATATATATTATTAAAAACATAGCTTTGAAGTGCACCTAAGAGCTTATGTGCTCATGTACAGTTATACAACTTCACAAGCTTCATTTTTTTTCAGTTTGGTTGGTACCTTAAATTAGGTGGGATTTATGTATTGTCGTTTTGTTCTCTGTTTTTGGAGGATTTCTCTCCCTTTTATTCCCCTACCTCCTCTCCTCACATTTGCAGTCAGCTTGCTCTTTTTGGCTTCGTTTTTCATAGCTGATTTTCTACCACTTCAGCTATGTCTGTAGCCTGGCATTTGCCAGTTAATTGGAGATGATATCTCTCAGTCTTTTCTGCATTCATTGGCTTTGAAATTTCATCTTCCATTTCTCAGCCTCCTAAGTAGCTTACAGATGAGAGCCACTGTGGTGCCTAGGGATAAATTAGGCTTCAGTAAATTAGACTTCAGTTGGTGTATTCTTTCTGCTTTTCTAAGCATGGCATCATCTACTATAGTATTTCTGTGAATGTCCTGGGTCTGAAGTAAGATATATAATACATATGCAAATCCGTATAATTTTCATAAGATGTAGTAAATTAAAATGTGTTATAAGTGTAATAATAGTCAATAAATATAATGAATGAATAATACAAAAAAGCAATATGCAGTAAATATAAGTATGTAGATATTAATAATTTCAAATGTGGATGAAAATTAATTTACAGGGCTGGGGATTGAATTCAGTCCTAGGGAACAGACCTGAATTGCATGTATTCAAAGAGGGGGAGTTTCCCCATTCCCCACAGTGCATTAGAGTTTCCCAGACTCCAAGTTCAAATCCCAGGCCTGGAAGAAAAAAAAATGAGCACGCATTCCAAGCCAGGGGGCTCCATTAGTATTTTTAGTATTTTTAAATTTTTAAAATTTATTTTATTTTATTTTCTATATTTTATTTATTTATTTATTTAGCCAAGCATGGAGCTTGAAGTTAGGTCGTGGCAACTCTGCCTCACCTTCCATCACCCTAGTCAGGGTTGGTGCAGCCTCTAGACCCACAGCCCATCCTGGGATCCTATGCTTCAGGGGCTGACAGGAAAAAAAAGTGAAAATGGCAAGGAAAAATAGCCATGAATTGCGAACTGTTAGAGGTTTCTCGGTTTTCCTTCCTTGCATGGTGACCATCCCTGTTCCAAATGACACAACTGTAACCTGTAAGTCACCTGGAATTGCTGTCAGCAGGCTGTCAGCGAAGCCATAGGCCAATCTGCACACCTGGGCCCTGAGTTTGAATTCCGGCCATGACATTTACAAAGGGCTGGAGAGCGTAAGAAACTTTTGCCTGTCCATAGGAACACGAGAGGAATGTCGTCCATGTCATTGTTGGAAGAATAGTTTGTCAATTAGTCTAGCATAAAATTAAACCCAGAATTCACAAGATGTGGATTGATTTTATTTATAGTTTATTATGCATTAAAATAATAATCTCTGTGTGTGTGTGTGTGTGTGTGTGTGTGTGTGTGTGTGTGTTTGTGTTTTCAGTAGTGGGGCCTGAACTCTGGGCCTGGGCATTGTCCCTCAGCATTTCAGCTCTGGTTTAGCGCGGTACCATGTGAGACACAGCGCCATTCCCGGCTTTTTCTGATCGTGTGTTGCTGAGGAATCGAACCAGGGACTCATGCATGCAAGGCAAGCACTATCAAAATGAGCCACATTCCCAGCCCCTAAAAGAATACTATTGATTAAATGGAGTCCTCACTAAATATCTGAGAATCACTAGGCAGGTAGTATATGTCATTGAATATTAGATAGACATCACTAGCAATATCTAAATATATGTTTATTTTTATACCACCATCTGCATAGAGAGCTATTGCTACTTTGGACAAACCTGTGTCTCCATCCTAGGTCCTGGGATCCACCTGGCACCTGAATGTGCTAGAGGCTGCCGTGCTAACACTCACACATTTGTGAATTGGGCCTCTAGGCCCTCAGTTCAGGTCCCAGCATTGTTGAAAATGTCTTCTTGGAGTAAGATTGCAAGTGTGATACCTGTTTTCCTTTTCTGTGCAAGTGCTGGGTGTCAGGTATGATGTTTATAATTTGTCTGCAAAGCTACATGCTATGGAATAGATTTGAATGAATGTAATAAATGTTATAGGTGTACTCACAGTCCATAAAATAAATGGTAAACAAATAAATATATAATGAAATATAATGAATCATTCCAACAAACAAGATATAGACTGAATGTATGGATGTAAGTATAAATGATATAATAAAAACATCTGTAAATGTTATGTTCTCCAAGGCTGGGGCTTGAATTCAGGCTTAGGGAACAGGCCTGAATTCCTTGTCTTCAAGGGAGGAGAGCTTCACTTTTCTCCCACCCCTTGCCCCAAGTGCATCAGAGTTACTCAGATCACAATGTGACATCCCTGGCCTGGTAGACAACAAAATGGCACAAAATCCAAGACAGGGAGATTCAATAGTATTGTTAATTAATTAATCAATTTTTTGCCAAGCACGGGGCTTGAACTCAGGTTATGCCAACTCTGCCTCAGTTTCCATCACCCTAGGCTGGAATGGTGCAGCTTCTGGACTCACAGCTCATCCTAGGGTCCTAGGCCTCAGGGGCTCACAGGAAAACAAAATGAAAACAGCATAGAAAAAAAGTCACAAACCGCGGAAGGTCAGCAGTTTCTGTTCTCCTTCCATGCACGTTGACCATCCGGGGTGTGAATGACATGGCTGCAACCTGTAAGTCACCTGTCATTTCTGATGGCTGGTGCTGTCAGTGAAGCCATAGGCCAACGTGGACACTAAACCCTGAGTTCGAACAGCGGTCATGACACTTACAAGGAGCTGAAGAGCCTAAGAAACTATTGCTTGTCCATAAGAACACAAGAGGAATGTGATTAATGTCATGGTTGAAAGGGTAGTCCGTCAATCAGTCTTGCATAAAATTAGACCCAATAATCACTGGACAGGGTTTGATTTTAATTCGTAGTTTATTATGCATTAAAAGAATACTATTGATTAAATGGAGTCCTAACTAAATACATGAGAATCAGTAGGAAAGTAATATATGTCATTGAATACTAGATAGACACCTCTGGCAGTACCTAAATATCTAAATTTATATTTGGGCTTGGATAGTGGCTCAGTGGTAGAGTGCTTGCCTTGCTTGCCTGAGGCCATGGGTTCAATTCTTCAGTACCACATAAGCAAAAAGTAAAAACCCGGACGTGGCACTGTGACTCAAGTGGTAGAGTGCTATTCTTAAGCTGAAGAGCTGAGAGACAGGGCCCAGGCCCAGAGTTCAGGCCCCACGACGCAACCCAAAAATAAATAAATAAATAAATAAATTTATATTTATTTATTTACCACCATCGTCATACAAAGTTACTGCTATTTTGGCCAAACCTGGGGCTTGATCCCATGTCCTGAGATCCACTTGGAAGCTGAATGGGCTAGAGGCTGTGGAGTTGACACTCACTCATTCATGAATTGGGCCTCTCAGGCCTTCACATCAGGTCCCATCATTACCAAAAATTTCTCCCTGGTGTAAGATTTCAAGGGTGACACCTGTTTTCCTTTTCTGTACAAGTTCATAATATGTCTGCAAAGCTACAAGCTATGGAATAGATGGGAATAAATGCAATAAATGTTACAGGTGTACTCACGGTCCATAAAATAAATGCTAACTAACTAAATAAATGATAAAATATAAGGTATCACTCCAAAAAACATGATATAGACTGAATATATTGATGTAAGTATAAATCATATATTTAACATGTCTATAAATGTTATGAGGTGCTTGAATTCAGGCCTAGGGAAGAATTTAATTCATGCATGATTCTCATAGGAAATGATAGGCAAGATGTATGGCACAACAATTAGTTTTAATTAAGCGTTCATGAAGTGTGACAATAAGAATCACATTCAGGAATTGGAGGCATTGGGAAAGATCCAAGAATCAGTACTCAAATGGTAGATTAGATACGAACACAGCTCACTACATCTCCTACTCTATCCAAATAGGTAGTTAGCATACTAGCTTCAGCTTATGAATGGATGAATATTTTGCCCCATCCCCACCCTGGGGCTCGATCTCAGGTCCTGGGTATGGCCTAGTTCCTTAGTGGCTCACAAGCTGATTGGCTCATGTGGACCTATTTGGCTGTTGGGCTTCCTAGACCCCAAGTTCAAATTCCAGCACTACCAAAAGGTTTATCCTGATGTGAGAAGCCAATCCTTGCACCTGTTTCCCTGTACTGTGCAAGTGCTGGGTCTCAGCAAGAATCAAGAAAGCATAAGCAACTCTACACCTGTGGGAATAGATTGTCATCCATGTCAGCACAGTTTTATATGTCATTCTATGCTCAATAAAATACACAATACATCCTTGAAAAAGACACAAAATAAAAAGAATAACTGCACTGAATACAAGACGCATACCACACCTGTATGTAAATAGAGATCCTATGCATAAAAGAGCTGGGCTTCTTATTTTGTCCAGTGCTAGGGCATCGAATAAGGCCCTGGACCAGGCCTGACATTCTTGTTTTCAAGTATGGTGAGCCTCCCCTTCCCCCACAGTGCAACAGAGTTACCCAGACCTGAATTCAAACCCCAGCACTGACAAAAGATTCATCCTGATGTCAGAAGCCAGTCGTTGCACCTATTTTCCTCTCCTGTGAAAGTCCTGGGTCTCAGCTAGGATGGAGAATGAATACATAGGCAACCGTATAACCATGGGAACAGGTTGTAATCCATGTCAGCACAGTTATAACTGTCACCATACTCAGTAAAATATACAATATCTCCATGAATTAGACACAAATTTAGGAGAAGAAATGCACTGAATGCAAGTTGCTATCTGCACATGTATGTCAATATAGATCCTATGTTTAAATTATGAATTTAGGAGTATAATGGCCTCAGCTTCAGTAACCTCAGGGTGGCGGGCTGCCATGGGCCCATAGCCAACCCTGGGATCCTAGGCCCTGAAGTCTTGCAGGAAAATACACACACACACACACACACACACACACACACACACACACTCAGAAAAAAAGAAGCCGCGAGATGGATTTTTGACATTGGTTTCCTTTCCACGGTGATCATCCTGGCTCTGAATGACTCGCCTACAAAGGGTACTTCACCTTGCATTGGCGAAGGCTAGTGGGCTATCAGGGAAGCAGCAATGTTGGCCCTGAGTGCAAGTGCTGGTCCTGACACCAACCAATCGGGGGATTTCCCAAGATACTCATTCCTATGCATCGGAATACCGATGGAATGTGAGCAAACTCTTGATTGAGAAGTTTCCCCATGGATGGGTCTAGTCTAAAATTAGACACAATGATCCTAGGATGCTGACTGATCTTATTGAATAGTGTATTAAGCATGAAAAGAATCCTATTCCTTCAATGGTGGCATAGTAGCTACCTAAGAGTTGGTAGGAATGTAGTTGATGTCATTGAATCCTAGGTAGATGTCTCTGGCACTCTCTCTCTATATATATTTATTGGTATACTACCACCTGCCTATCCATGTATGTCTATTTTGTCCACCCCTGTGGCTCAATGTCAGGGTCTGGGAACTGCCTGGCAGTTTCCTGGGCTAGAGGTTGCCGTTTTGACACACCCATTCATGAATTGGGTCTGCTAGGCCCTGAGTTCAGATCCCAGCACTGTCAACAATTGGATCATGGAGTAAGAAGCAGAGTGTGACACCTGTTTTCCTTTGCTCTGAGCATTCTGGGTGTCAGACATGTTGGAGAACATGTCTACAACTCTAGATATTATGTGACTATGTGATAGGATGTCATCAAAATAATAAATGGAATATGTGTTAACACGGTCAATAAAATAAATTGTAAATAAATGAATAAAACAGAAATACAATAAATAACCACAACAAACAGGATATGTACTGAACATCTATGAGTAAGTACAAATCCTATCATTACAATGTATATAAATAGTATGTTTCCCAGGGCTGGGGCTTGAATTCAAGCCTAGGGCCTAGGTCAGACTTTCTTGTCTTCAAGCACGGTGAGCTACCCCTTTGTCCACAGTGCTGCAGAGTTACTCAGACCCTGAGTTCAAATCCAAACCCTGGCAGAAAAAACAGCACCAATTGCAAGCCAGGGAGATATTTTTTTTTTTTTTTTTTTTTTTTTGCGAAACAAGGTCTTGAACTCATGTAAGGCAACTCTATTTAACTTCCATCACCATAGTCTGGGGTGCAACCACTGGAACCACATGTGATCCTAGGATCCTAGACGTCCAGGCCTTGAGGGGGGGAGGGAGCGCACAGAGAAGAAGTGGTGGGATGGAGTTTTAACATTTTGAACCATGATCATTTGGGTCTGAAGGACACGGCTACAAAAGGTACTTTGCCTTGCAGTCCTGAAGTCTGGCAGGGTACTAGGGAAGACAGTCCTGTAGGACAATATAAACCTAGAGTCCAATCTCAGTCATGTCACGTCTGAATGGCGGGGGATCCTAAGAGTGGGAGTAATGATTGAATGTTGTAAGTGTCACAGTTGAATGAGTTGCTCATGAATGATACTTGTATAAATTTAGACATCATGATTTCAGTAGGCTGATCAATTTTATTTAATATGAAGCAATAAAAGACAACTATTTCTTACAGGGACACAACAATTTCAGGACACTGATTTACTTAATAGTTTATTAAGGATTAAAACAATAATATTACTTATATGGAAGCATAACAAATACCCAAGAATTGTTAGGAATGTAGTCTATATAACTGAATAATGGATAAACATCTCTGGCACACTATAAAGATATATATTTATTAGCACACTACTATGTGCGTGCCAATCTGTTCTTATTTGGTCAACTCCACAGGCTCAATCTCAGGTCCTGAGAAATGCCTATCATCTCAGTTTGCCCCAGGATGGCTGGTTGACACTCAATCATTCATGAATTTGGCACTGTAGGCCATGAGTTCAGATGCCAGCACTCCCAAACAATGAATCGTGGAGTAAGAAGCAGATGGTGACATATGTTTTCCTTTTCTGTGAAAGTCCTGTGTGTCAAGTATGAAGTGGAATACATATGCAGACCTATATCCTATATAATCAATGTAATCAATATTCTATGTGCCATAATAGTCAATAAAATAAATGGTTACTACATGAACAAAACAGAAGGTAAAATGAATAACTACACTGAATGCAATATCGAGTCAATATATGTATGTAACTTTAAATCATATATTTAAAATGTACACAAATAGGATGTTTTCTAGTGGTGGGGATCGATTTCAGGCCTAAGGAACAGACTTGAATTTCTTGAATTCAGGAAAGCAAGCTTCCCCTTCCTACACAATACAACAGAGTTACCCAGACCATGAGTTGCAATCCCAGTCCTGGCAGAAAAAAAATGGCATCTCTATGCTATGTGACAATCAATTCTTAGGTATTTCATTATTTCTCCTTTAATGAATGTAATTTTTTAAACGCTTCATAAAGTATTGATTAAAATCAATCAGTATCGTAGAATATAATTGTATATAATTTTATCCTAGAATTATTCAAGAACTGCCCATTCAAGCATGACATATATCACATTCCATTGGTATTCATATGGATAAAAATGAGTTTCTTAGGATTTCCTGCCATTTGGATGTGGCAGGACCAGGATTAGAATTGTAGGCTCCAGCTCCCAACACTTAAACCCGAAGTTAGCGAACTCACTGGTCTGTCCAAGAACATCAGCAAGACCAATGATTAAGCAGGCACCAGTGGCTCTCAGCAGTCCTCCATGATACTTACAAGGCTGTGAAAGGAGATTCATGGTCAAAGTCACCCTAGACTGGAAAGTACTTGAGACCCCTGCCCAACTTCAGTATCAACAAAGCCAGAAGTAGAGCCGTGTGGCTCCAGTGGTAGAGGTGTAGCTTTGAGCAAAAGCAGCTCATGGACTGTGCCTAGATCCTGAGTTCAATGTCCAGGACTGGCAACAAACAGACATACACAACAATCTGTGCAACCATCCGGCTGTCTGTTGGTTGACACCACTACCAGCAGTTGAGGAAGGTAGAGGTAACTGAGTGGTAAGCAAGAGTATGGAGGCGAATTTGGAGTACAATAGGAAATTGAGGACCTAGTCAGTGAGTGGGAGAATAGAGGATTTCCCAGAGCCTGGGAATGTGGCCAGCCCATCTTTCCCATACCAGCACTCAGATGTCTCAAACAACAAGACTCTGAGACAGAGCTGTGGGCAACAAACTACTGCCAGAACACCAGCAGAAAAATCCCATCGTCAGACCTTCAACATTCAAGAAAACAAAGAATACAAAAAAGGGAAGGATCCCAAAGACAAACTACACTGGGGAGGGTGATTCAATGGAGGGTCTGGCCAAAGGCCTCCCCTGCCTTTGGACACAGTCACAGACACCAGGGTCCAGAGTGTCAAGGGTCCCGATATCACCAAGAATCTGCAGAGGTACTACAGATATGTGGTGCCTGCCCTACACTACAGCAAAAGAAGAAACCTTGTGCTCTGTTATAAGATACAACCACTGAAGAAGGAAAAGACAGACGTGCAGGATTGACAAGAGAAAGAGAAGGAGAAGGTAGCCCAAGTGCACAAAGCACCAAAACTGAGCTAGACTACCCATACAGAGGCTGATTTTGGCAGAAAGTGATTTAGAATCGGTACCAGCCCACATGCTGCTTACAGCCGATGACAGAAATGGAGCATGAAGCCCTCACCAGCTGCCTACAGGCCATAGAGCAGGACATGGGGGAGCTGGAGATGGTAGCTTCTGTGGTTCCTACTTACAGAAGGAGGCTGAAATGTTGTTCCAACAGCTGAATGATGTAACACTTCAGCTCAAGGAAAAGACCAGAAGTTTCTATGACATGGAGCAAGTGAACACAGTTTTAGGAGAAGCTGGGAGCACTCTGGACATAGAGGAGCAGCAGGAAGAACAGAATCTGCAAGTTCCAACAAGTGCTGCAGAGGCATGATGTACTAAAGAGACTACAGGACAACCTGACTTGAATGGTGACCACAGCAAATCTGGAGACAGACACGTTCTCACAGAACCTGAGCATTTAGAGTACCCCACAGAAGGAGGAGGACTGGTGGCTGACCGAGCAGGTAAACCAACTGACAGAGGAGAAGGAGTGAGGATTGAGATAGGTGATGCACCTAGAGAATAGCTGGGGGAACTGAGAACGAAGCTGGCAGAGCCATTGCCCCCTGAGGGTCCATCTCAGGAGGAGCAGCAACTGCAGGCCCACATCTACCGCACACAGATGGGGTTGAAAAACCTGGAGGAACAACTTCACATCTAGGTCCAGGAAAAACAGAGGCTCCGTCTCCAGATTGTGGCGCAGCGGGAGCAACTGGGAAGACTAGAGGAGAAAACCAAGGATCGGCAGGAGATCCCCGAGACCCCACGATGTGCATGTGTGTGCAACCCACAGCTGGAGGAACAGCTGGCCTTGCTGCGGGACGCTTTCCACATGATGAGCAGTGAGAAGGAGGATCTCACCAGCATCGTGGACTGAAAACAGCAGCTGAAGAAATATCTGCGGGAACAGCTGGACTGCTCAGAGGAGAAGATAGAGGAATGGAAAGAGGTGGCTGAGAGAGAGCCAAATGCCTCGGAAGCTGCAGGAGCAGCAAGAGCAGTCCTTGGCCTAGCTGAAGGAGCTCAGAGCCATCTGTGAGCAGCACATCACTTCCAATGAGCAGCGGTGCTCCAAGTGGTAGGTCCTGAAGTAGCAACTGCAGAGGTAGACCCAGCTGTTGGAGCAGCTGAAACAAGTGCAGTGTCCGACCAAATGGGGGGACTAGGTGGTGCCCCCAAAGTGGCAGGACAGTTTCAAGTGCTTGTAAGTGACAAGTCCACAGGAGGAGCACCTGCAGGCCCAGCTGAGCTTCCTGGCTTTCCCTGGGGAAGGGGAAGATGTGAACCCTGGAGAAGCAAAAGCTGAGGAAGCGACTCTCCTCGATGTGCCCATGGCAGAGGATGGAGATGTCTCCCAAACTGAGGGGGACTTGGCTCTGTTAGCACTCTCAGAGGCTGAGATCCACAGGGGGCAACTCCTTCAGGTCTGGTGCAGGCACTCCTCCTCCCTGGGACAGCTCAGTGCCAGATAGAGCCAGAGCCACAGGTCCCCTGCCCCGTGATCTGCCACCACAACATGTGAGAGAATGGGAAGTGGGACATGTGGGCATCCGAGAAGAAAATCTGCTTCATCCACAACCTGTCTGATGAGGTGGACCTCCAAAGTCCTGCAGATGAGCTCCAGCATCGATGCAACCAGCTGTCAGCACATATCCGCACCGTCCAGGAATCCCTCCTGGCATGTAAAGGACAGATGTTCATTCTGGATCAGCTGTGTCAGGAGAAAGCAGAGTGCAGGTGCTGGCTGTCTCAGGAGAAGATGAAGAGTAGATAACTGCAAGTGCTGCGGTCTCTCTTACACAGGGTTCCAAATGCTGACACAGGCTGAGCTCCCCACAAGTGCAGTTGCTTCAGAGGCCTCAGGCTCCTGGGTGGTCAAAATGAGGGAGAAGCAGAAAGGTTTTGAAGAATTGCAACTTCAGTATAGTGTGGAAACTGCAAGAGGAGAGTTCAGGGTTCCTTTTCCCGGACTCCCCCACAGAGCATGTCGTGCTGCAGATCCCCACATCCAGAACTGCCCACAGCTGGTGAGCTCAGACTTGCAGTGCTCTGTCCCTTTTTCTGTAAGCTGATGGGGATGATGACTCCCTATGTGACATACGGAGTCCCAAAATCCTCAGCAGCCACCAGAACTAGGTGACCAGGTGAGCTTCTCTAGGCCTCAATCTGCCTGGTGATAGGAAGCGTAAACTCCGGGCCAAGTAGAGCAGAGGCTGCTGGGAGGAGGCCCAAATTCCAGGGACATCTAATGGCCCATTGGTGGTCAGGAAAGAGACCTATGGTGTGCTTATCACAAAGAATAAATTATTTCCAAAGGGAAAATAAAGCCTCCACAAAGATTTGTTCTTCCAGTTATGGGGCTTGAACACAGGGCCTGACCACTCTCCTTGATCTCTAATTGATCAAGCCTGGTAGTCTACAAGTTGAGCCCAACCTCCCCTTCCAGCTTTTTCTTTTTTGGAATCAAACACAGGGCTTCAGGCTTGCTAGGCTACCACTCTATCACTGAGCCACATTCTCAGCTAGGATGATTCCCCGCCCCCAAACCCATATGGCCAATCCTCAAATAAATAGGAATTAGGGGCTAGGATGAATATGAAGCACAAGTCTGGTTCACACGGAAGTACTCCTCTGCCCCCTCTTTGACACCCTTATTTAAAGTTTCTCTTTTACTATTGAGGGATGAGAGAGGGAGAAGGACTTCCTAGAGAGTAGTACCAAGAACAGTGGCCCCCTGAGTCCCACAGCCTCCCACACACAAGTGGTCCTACAGATTCCCATCTTACCTAACTCAATGTCGTGTCTACAGTGTCTCTCTAACCATGCAAGGCTCAGAATGAAATAAATGTCAGCCCTGGCCTCAGCCCACACCCAGAGTAGAAGCTCCTAGTCCCAGGCTGACTTGCACCTCTGACTTCCCCGATTTAGGCTGGACCCACCACTCATCACTGTGTTGGTGTCAATGATCTCATGGATGGATTTCAGGAAGAAGGTCTATGGCAAAGAGCAGAAGCAGCAGTGTGAGCAGGGAGGAAGGAGCTGGGGCAATTGGTTTGGGATCTTCCTCCTTGGAGCCTTCCTGTCAATCCAGAGCCATCCTGACCTGAAGCACGGCCAAGGCCACGAGGTGGACAAGATAGTGGAGCAAGGGACTAAAGGAGGTACTGCTTTATCTTGGCTCACTTGAAATTTCTAATATTTGGCCCATGCCAATCCCAAAGCCAACATGCAATGCCTCTCCTTGTTGTTGTTGTCCATGAGCTGTTGCCCCTGACCTCTTTTTCTCAAGGCTTGCACTCTACTACTTGAGCCACAGGGACACTTCTTGTTTTCTAATGGTGCATCGAGGATAAGAGTCTCACACTCTTTCCTGCCCAAGCTGGCTTGGAAGCCAGATCTCACCTTCCTAAGTAGCTAGGATGACAGGCGTGGGCCACCAGTGCCCAGAATGTGATGCCTTTTTAAAGGATCTTGGCAAGTTTGTAAAAGGAGCCCCAAAGGGTCTGGATAGACCATGACCCAATCAAGGAGCTGGGATTGGGAAAGGCTGATCGGGGAAGCCATTCTGTTCCCCAAAATTATAGATGTCAGGTGGTGTTGGATGCATCAAACTCCTAGGCCAACAACCACCAGACTTAGTGGGGAAAAAGGTAGAGAATACCCAAAGGTTACAGTGTAGAAATCTCTGATTTTGCATGCATATGGGTTGTGTGTGTGTGTATGTGTGTGTCTTCAATGATGGTGGGTTTCCCCTCCCCCACAGTGCCAGAGAGTTAATCAGACCCTGAGTTGAAATCCCAGTCTTGTCAGAAAAATGGTTCAAATTCCAAGGACGGTCTTAAATTTTTTTGTCCAGGAATGTGCCCTGTCTTGAAAGCACTCTCTGTGCTATGACATCATTCTATTCAAAGCAAATTTGTTAGCTGGGTGCTATTCTTGATAACAACTATGGATGTTCACTGATAGAAATACATGTATATATACACAAACACATGCAGTTACCGGCTCTTTTTTTTTTTAGTGCAGATCCTGAGGCTTGAACTATGAGCCTAGAAATTGTCCTTGAGCTCCATTTACACAAAGAGCACTTTATTGTGCCTTAATCCATGATACTTCATTAAATGGAGGCATAATTTAATATCTAATAATTATTAGTAATATATTACATGTAATTTAATAATATATATACATCTAACATTCTATAAATATATTTATATTTAAATGTACAGTAGAATATACATATACATCTCTCTCTCTCTCTCTCTCTCTCTCTCTCTCTCTCTCTCTCTCTCTCTCTACATTTATATACATGTATTTGCAACAATTTACACATCTATCTCTTTATATATTGGCCACTCCTCGGGCTAGAACTCTGGTCCTGGGAACTGCCTGGCATTGAATTTGTTTGAGGTTGCTGTGCTTAAACTGACCCCTTGATGAATTAGACATTCCAGGCCCTGAGTTCAAATCCCAGCAGTGCCAAAGTCAATAGGTGGAGTAAGAAGCCAATGTTGACTTGATTTCCTTTCTGTGGAAATATTGTGCCCTAGGTACAACATGTAATATCTATGCAAATACATATATATGACATATATTATACTTGTATACAAATATTATTTTTGCCTGTTCTAGGGCTGGAATTCACACAGTGGGAAATGCTCCAGAATTTTTTCTTCTAGGAGGTTAGCTTTTACTTCACTCAAAGCACATTAGTGTTACCCAGTCCCTGAGTTCAAATTCCACGTGTGGCAGATAAAATGGCCCAAACTGCTAGCCAGGACCTTAACTGTTTTTGGGTGCAGGCACCTGTTTTTGGGTGCAGGCACGGGGCTTGAACTCAGGTCGCCACAACTCTGCCTCAGCCTTGATTACCCTAGGCTGGGGTGCAGCTTTTACACCCACAGATGATCCAGGGATCCTACAACCCGAGTTCAACTCCAGCTCTGGCAAAAAAAATAAACCAACCAAGATGTAGGAAAAAAAACCTGGAAGTTTTAGACAACAGTTTTACCTTTGTTTCCTTTGCACTGTGACCATCCTGGCTCTCAATGACTCGGCTTGAAAATTGCTCATGTCCTTGCATGGCCGAAGGCTGGCTGGCTGTCAGGGAAGCCTGAGCCCAACCAAGACACCTAGGCCCTGAGTTTGATCCTAGGACTTCCACCTACTCGTTCCTATCTATAGGAACAATAATAGAATCTTTGTAATGTACCAATTGAACTACTGATTAGCTAGTCATTGTAGTATAAGATTGTACGCAACAAATACAGGTCATTGATTAATGTAATTAATATTTTATTAAGTCTCCTACCGTGATTAATTAATGGAGGCATAATTTTAGAACAAATATTTCATAGTAATAGAATATATAAAAATAAGATATAAGTCGTCATTCTTTATATAGAGTTATAAACTAGCATCGACATAAATGTCTGGTTCTCTATATAACTTTATAGATTCATATACATATGTAAATATGCACACATACTGCAATCTACATATCTATCTGTTTATATATTGGCCACTCCTAGGGCTTCATCTCAGGTCCTCAAATTTGCCCGACAATTTCACTTACGTCAGATTGGTGTGCTAACATTGACCCATTCATGAAGTGAGCCTTCTAGGCCCAGAGTTCAAATTACAGAACTGCCAAAAACTTAATCCTGGTGGAAGAAGGCAATTGTCCCACTTGTTTTCCTTATTAGTGAAAGTCCTGTGTCTCAGGAATGATTTACATAGGCAAATCTATGTTCAATATAATAGGATGTAAAAAAGTTATACATGTAATCATACTCTCTAAAATATATAATAAATTAATAAAAAACAAAATAAAATGAATACACTAAATGCAATATGCAGTAAACATGTGTATGTAAGTATAAATCATGTATTTAAAATATATACGAATATTATTTTTGCGAGTGCTAGGAACAGGTCTGTCTTTCTTGTCTTCCAGCCTTGTGAGCTTTCCCTTCCCCCACAGTACTGCAGATTTACCCAGACTTTAGTTCAAATCCCAGGCCCCGCAGAAAAAATGACGTGAATACAACACCAAGTAGCCTAATAATTGTTTAAATATTTTTAATGTATATATGTACGTATGCATATATGTATTAAGTATTTTTATTTTGTCAAGCACAGGGTTTGAACTCAGGGCATTGCAACTCTGCCTCAGCTTTGATCACTCTAAGGCTGGGTTGCAGCCACTGGACCCACAGCCGAGCCTAGGTTCCTGGGCCTCAAACTCTGACAGGAAAAATAAATAAATAAAACGACACAGAAAAAAAAAACAACAGTAACTTGCAGATGGCGGCCAGTTTTACATTTGTTTTCTTTTCAAGGTGACCATCCTGGGTGTAAATGACAGGGCTGAAAAGTGATGGTAACCTGGCATTGCTGAAGGCTGTTGGGCTTCCAGAGAAGCCATGGGCCAAAATGATAACATAGGCCCTGTGTTCAAAGCCGGGTCCTGACCCCTACCAATGGAGGGAGATCTTAAGAATCTTGTTCCTATTCATAGGAATACCGATGGAAAGTTTATGAATGTCAAGGTTGAATTACTTGTTTCTGAATGATACTAGCATAAAATTAGAGAGTAATTTTAGGAGGCCGATGGATTTTAATGAATATTTTTTGACACATTAAAAGAATTCTATTAATTACATGGACAGTATAGTTTCGGGACAGTGGTCAATATAATTAATAATTCATTAAGGATGAAAACAGTAATATTAATTACATGGAGGCATAATAAATACCCAAGAATTGGTAGGAATGTAGTCTATATAACTAAACAATGTATAGACATCTCTGGCACTCTATAAAGGTCTATATTTATTTGTGTACTAGCATCTGCATGTCCATCTGTTCTTGTTTTGTCAACCCCTGGAGCTCAATCTCAGGTGCTGGGAACTGCTTGACGGCTCCATATGCCACAGGCTGGCGTGTTGACACTCACCCATTCATGAATTGGGCCATGTAGGCTGTGAGTTCAGATGCCAGCACTCACAAAAATTGAATCATGCAGTAAGACACAGGGTGACACATGTTTTTTTTTTTTTTTTCTGTGAAAGTCCTGGGTGTGAAGTTTCATACATAGGAAATTCTATATCTTATGTAATAAATGTACTAAATATTCCATGTGTTATAACAGTCAATAAAATAAGTGGTAAATGAATAAAATAATAAAATGAATAACTACACTAAGCACAATTTGGAGTCAACATACGTGGCTCAATCTCAGGGCCCGGGCACTGTCTGGCTGCTGAATTGGCTAGTAGCTGCTGTGCTGGCAGTCACCCATTCATGAACAGAGCATTCTTTGCCCTGAGTTTAGATCCCATAACTCCCAAAAATATAATCTTGGAGTGAGAAGCCAATCATGACACATGTTTTCCTTTTCTGTGAAAGTGCTCAGTGTCAAGTAGGATGTATAATTTGGATGCAAATCTATATGCTATGTAATAGGATGTAATAAAGGTAAAAAAACATCATAGGTAGAAGAATTGCCACTACAATAAATGATAAACAGATTGAATCAGTAGTGAATCATTCTAGGATAAAATTAGATGCAATAAGTGTAGTTTGTGCACTGTTTAATTAATATTTTATTAAGCATTAACAGAATAAAAATTACATGGAGACATAATTAAATAACTAATAATTTGGAGTAACACATGATGCATAATTTAATAATATATAGACATTGGTCTCATTCTATGAAATATCTAATTATATGTATAGATATATGTATATATATGATAAACAATTATGGGATATTGAGTAATTATTAATAAATGCTTTATTAGTTGTTAACTGGGAGACATCATTAAATGGAGACATAATTTAATACCTAAGAATTGGTAGGAATATTATCTATAATTTAATGATATGCAGAAATCTCTTTTTGTGTACAAAATATTTATATACAGCAATCGCTATCTATTTATACCTTGTTCACTCCTGAGGCTCGCTAGTAGAGTGCTCTCATAGTAAGCTTGGAGCCCTGGGTTCGATTCCTCAGTGCCACAAAACAGAAAACTCAGATGTTCTGCTATCTTTCAATCAATTGAGTGCTAGCCTTGAGCACAAGCGTTTAGCGACAGTGTCTAAGCTCTTAATCAAGCCCCAGGTCTGATGCCAAAAAAAGGTAGGATCCTCTAACTGTAATTATAGAAGAACAGAACTTCAAAAACCTCATTAAAGAGCAAGCTAGCAATCTGGTGCTGACAGCTGCCACCTAACCTGACTTAGCCACAGATAAATCGCTGCAACCCAGCTCCACGGGTTACCCATGTCATCCTGGCTTATGCCCGTCATCCTAGCTGCTCAGGGGCTATAAAACACAGTCCTGGCAGGAAGTCTAAGAGACACCTCAAAATGTTGCTCCAAGTGGTAGAGCTTTGAGTTCAAGCCCCATGGCTAACAAACCCTCCCAAGAAAAATAACCCACTAAACTTTTAGATGTGAGCTTGTATGGTTTGTAAATTTTTCCTTAAAGAATGGTGATACTGATGAAAGGACCCTAATTCTAGTGACAGCTTGTAGAATGGAGCTATGTGCTGAGTCCTCCATAGGGTGCTCCATTCTGAGGCCTGCACATGGTGCTATGTGCTGGGTCTTTCACAGGATGCAGTGTACTAAGTCCTGCATTGGGAGCTGGGTGCTCAATCTTTCACAGGATGTTGTGTGCTGAGTGGGGCAAAGACTGCCATGTGCTATGTCCATAA
This sequence comes from Dipodomys spectabilis, assembly GCF_019054845.1. Classification (NCBI taxonomy): domain Eukaryota; kingdom Metazoa; phylum Chordata; class Mammalia; order Rodentia; family Heteromyidae; genus Dipodomys; species Dipodomys spectabilis. The sequence goes on from NW_024871011.1 coordinate 967,193, forward strand.
CCGAGTGCATTCTTACATGTTGTCTATGTAAGAGCTCCACAACTTTGATGATTATACAGACATGAATATTGAGGCTCAGAAAGGTCCCCATGTCAGGAACAAAATTATGTATTACTGAAGACTCATGAGTTGTCTACAGCAGACAATGGTTTGGTTTATTTTTTTCTTGGTCATGACCTTGAACTCGGGACTGAGGCACTGACTCTTACCTCTTGGACTCATGGCTAGCACTCCACCACGTAGAGCCATGGACCCCCTTGCAGCAGAGGCCATTGCCAAGGGGGCAGTAGCTGAAGTCTGTCATCCTGCCTTCTCGGGAAGCTGAGTTTTAAAGATCTGGGTTCCAAAGTATCCCAGACACAAAAGGTACCATGAGACTATTATCTCTAATTCACTACTAACAACCTGAAGGGGAAGCTGGGTGCTTGAGCTCATGTAGGATATCCTACCTACTGAGGAGGATGAAATCTGAAGAGCATGGTTCAAAGCTTGCCTAGGCAGGAAAGTCCTTGAGAAACTTAGCTCCAATGAACCACCAGAAAACCGGAAGTAGCTCTGTGGCTCAAGTGGTAGAGCACAAGACTGGAGTTGAAGAGGTCAGGGACAGCACCCATGCCAAGATTTCAACTCCTTCAATTGACAACAACAACAAGAACAAAAGGCAGAAATAAACTAACATAGCTGAAGTAGAGGGCTGGGAATGTGCCTTAGTGGTAGAATAATTTGCATATATGAAATCATGGGCTTCATTTCTCAGGACCACGTCACTAGGACAAAGCCTGAAGTGGCTCTGTGGCTCAAGTGGGAGAGGAATATCATTCTACAAGTGAAAATAGGTACAGTACTCATGTCCTAAGGTCAAGCTTCAGGACTCATGTATATGTGTGCATGCACACACACCTGTGCACACACACACCGTGTTGTGCACACATACACACTCACACACACATACACTCACAGAACAGAAGAGATGTTGTTACACAAAATGATAAAGCACTGGGATTCTGCAACTGAGCTCATGGTCAGCACCCAGGCCCTGTGTTCAAACCCAAAACCTAGGCACCCAGAGCCCAACTAGGGGAAGTCAAAGGTTTCAAAACCTGATGAGCTTCACCAATCATAGATGTCAGGGAGCTTTGTGATATCCAACATGTGCTTGGATTTCCCAAGCTTCCGCAAACATAGGAGAGGCATCATAGGCCCAACATTGCCTGCAATGTATCGTTTCATTATGTTCAGTGCCCTAGTTGTCTGCCTGAAGAACTCCTGAATTATATTGAACACTGTAACTGAACACCAGAATATAGTCTCACAAAGGGAGGATAAGCACACAAAACTTGGCCTGCCTTCGGAGGTGGCACAAATGAAGGTCTTCTATTAAAACAGAGCACTGGGGATAGAGATCGGTAAGGGTACAAAGAGGCCGTATTCTCCTGACCTTCACTCATCCTCACTAACTGGCACAGATGGAGTTGTTACCCAACTGTACAGGATTGAGGGCTTTTGTGTGCCTGTCCAGACAATGAGAGAGTTTTCCTCCAGCAGGACTGTGATGCAGAGAAACCCTCAGGTTACACTGTGAACAGTGAGGGGACCCCCCGGAACATGCACTATCTTGAAAGAAGTCTCTCTGTTATGAACTCATTGTACTGAATACAAATTTATTAGGTTGGTGCTATTCATCATAGCTACTCGGGAATTTCACCTATAAGAATACAATACGTAGACAAATACATGGAAGTACAGGCTCTTTTTGAGGGGGCAGGTCCTGGGGTGGAAATATGAGCCTATGCATGGTCCCTGAGCTCCTTTTGCTCAAGGGTATTGCATTAAGCTTCAGTCCAGCCCCACTTCTGGGTATTTCTGTGATCTCTTAGAAATAACTGTGTCATGGACTTTCCTACACTGACAGCATTCAAACTATGTTCCTCTAAATCTCAGCCTCCTGAGGACCTGGGATTGCAGACAGCAGCCACTGGCACCTTATTTCTTCTCTTCTCCATTTCTTAATCTGGACAATCTGACTTCTTAACAGGGTCATTCCCAAGGTTTTAATTTATAACTACCAAATGTTCTTTATAGCTGCTTTCCCTCAGAAGGATTTTCTCTCCTCATCTTCCCCTCTGGTCACAGGTTTGAGGCCAAAAGTGAGAAATGAGTGTCACCAGATTTGGGAGAAAATATCCACAGTACATGCCAGTTCTGTCACTTAGCATTGAGCTGCTGTGAATTTACTGTCTCAGCATATGAGGGCCGAAAGCTGGAGTGTTCCTCATACAGTCTGCATTCCTCCTTTTGCCTATAAAATGATCTAATAATTATGAGTGTTTTGTGTCTCCAACATTAAGTGTGTAGAACCCACTAGGAGCATCTTCATGGGAAGGGTTAAAGTTTTGAGGCAGTGATCGCTTGTTGCTTGTTTCTAGCAGAGCAACACGTGCTGATAATCCAAACACCTGGTTGGTTGTGTGCCTTTATAAACCCTGCAAATCTTTAGCTCGGGGTTCTCCTCCAAGGCTCCGCTGTGTGAGTATAGGATGAGTCCCAAGCTATAGTCCGTTTAAATAAAACATTAAAACAGTTGTATAGTCTGACTGTGGATGTTCTTCGTGGTGGGGATCCTGCGACCTGGGTATAACATATTAGTGTGGACTCATCCAGGATCCCCCCAAAGACCCCCTAGATCTCAGACTCCAAAGGTAAAACAGAGCTGTCTTTGTTAATTTGTCTTGTCCTATCATTTGTCTGTTTTACTTTCATTTTCCTTTGTGAGGATGGCCACTCCGATTCATAAGGGGTTGTTGAAGCAGAAGTGCTTGCACCACAACCCTGGAGCAACTGGAAGATGTCCAAGATCATCTTTTGAGGCGGAACCCCGCCATGTGGGGCAGGAGTCCTTGGAACCCCGCTGTCTGTGGCGGCGGGGGCGGTCCTTGGAACACTGCTGTGTGTATTGTAGGCCGGGGGTCGGTTCAGTTTTGGGCTGGAACTGACTAAGAGGGCCTCTGCTAGGAGGCCCACTGTGGCTTTGCTCCTTCTGCTGTGTGGCGTGGGTGTGAAACCCCATCGTGACTTTAGTCAGTGGACCAATTTGGGAGATCTCCACTTTGTAAGGCTTTTTTTTGTAACTGTAGGGCATGAGTGTGTTTTGTTTGTACTGTTTATTGTTTTTTGGACTGTACGTCTGACGGGACTGGAAACCATAGGCACCACTCCATCTAGCCCCCTAGACTTACAAAAAGAAACTGACACAGAGGGAAAGAAAAGTACCCCCTGGTTTTTCAGGGAGATAACTTGGATGAAGAAATGTTTCCTCCCCCATACTCTCCTTTCCAGGTTCCTTTTGCAGAACCTGTGAATGATCAAGAGGAGGAGGGAGCTATAGAACACTCGGCACCTGCCCTTAAAGTTTCTGAGGGGCCAGTCACTCGACAATGCCATCGTATCAATCCTCCTTCTAATGCACCTGTTTTTCCCTTATGCACCATAGGTCCTGTGGATGCGGATGGTCAACAGCAACTCCAGTATTGGCCATTTTCTACCAGTGATCTATACAATTGGCACACCCAAAATGCCCCCTTTTCTGAGAAACCCCAGGATTTAATTCGTTTGCCTGAAATTATTCTCTTTACTCATCAGCCCACTTGGGATGATTTTAGTCAGCTTTTACAGGTCCTTTTTACCACCGAAGAGAGAGACTGTACCCAAGAGGCGGCCCAGAAACATATCCCTGGCCCCACAGGAGCACCTATCACAGATCCTGCCCTAATCACTACCTATTTTCCTGACATGCGACCAACATGGGACTACAATATAGTTGAAAGTAGGGAGCAACTCCTCGTCTATCACCAGGCTCTGTTGGGAGGTCGCAAGGCGGCGGATTGCCAAAGTACTAATATGGCCAAAGTTTATGATGTTAGACAGGAAGGAAGTGAAAGTCCAACAGCATATCTTGAGCGGCTCATGGAAGCTTTTAGTCAATATACCCGTACGATCTTGAGACCCAGGAGTCTGCTCAGATGATTATGTTTGCCTATATAAATCAAGCTGCACCAGACATAAAGTGAAAGTTGCAGGCTCTAGACAGACTTGGTGAAAAGTCTATTAGGGATCTCGAAGCTGTGGTGTAAAGTTTACAATGAGAGAGAGAGATAGAGTAGCAAATACAGGAAAGGAAAGACAGAGAACGTGAAATTGAGTATGAAAAGAGTGACCAGGCGAAAGAAAAGAGGCCAGACTTGTTGGAATCGCCACTATCGCATGCCGAGCATACCTGGTTCACAAAAGGCAGCAGTTTCATTTGAGATGGTAAAAGGTACACCGGTGCAGCAGTCACCGGTGTCACACACTGAGATAGTGTGTGCAGAAGCACTCCCCCAGGGAACGTCTGCACAAAGAGCAGAACTAGTGGCACTAACAAAAGCCCTACAGAAGGGAAAAGGGAAGAGACTAAACATTTACACGGACAGTTGGTATGCTTTTGCCACTGTGCATGTCCATGGAGCCATTTACCCAGAGAGGGGCTGTTGACAGCTGAAGGAAAGGCTATTAAAAACGAACAAGAAATTTTAAGCCTCATCCGTGCCTCAGGGGAACCAGTAAATATTGCCACTGTCCTGGACATCAAAAGGTAACTGATTCAATAATTGAGGAAATAACTTGACCGATCAGGCAGCTAAGGACGAGGATCTCCAGCCCAGAGCGGAAGTAGACCCAGGGCCATAAGCTTTGCCTCCTGAGCCTCAGTACTCCCAAGAAGACTTGGGGTAGATAAAGAAAATTTCCATGGACAGAGAAAGAAATGAAGACTGGAAGAAAACTGGTGAGGGGAAACTTATCTTGCCACAAAGATTGGGCAAGAGGATTCTTAGGAGAATCCATCTGGTCTCTCACATGGGAACCCTAAGAATGGAGGACTTGCTCCTAAACTCAGAAGTAAAAATCAGGCAAGGAAATCAATTCATTGAGGACATTGTTAAAAATTTTAAAGGCTGTCAGCTCACCAATGCCCCTAATCAACTGGTTACAAAAGGAGCTTGCCTCCATGGAGATAGGCCAGGTGTGTATTGGGAAGTAGACCTCACAGAAATTGAAACTGGAAAATTTGGATATAAATTTTTGCTAATTTTTATAGACACCTTTTCAGGATGGGTTAAAGCCTACCCAACAAAGCATGAGACTGTGAACATCATGGCTAAGAAGATCCTGGAAGAAATCCAACCCAGGTATGGCTTCCCATCCACCATCAGGTAGGACAATGGACCTGCTTTGTTCTCAAAAGTAATTCAGGGAATAGCCACGGCACTGGGGACGGATTGGAAATTGCACTGTGCTTATAGACCCTAGAGTTCAGGGCAGGTAGAAAGAATGAATCGGATTCTAAAAGAGACCTTAACTAAATTGGCCTTAGAGACTGGCCAGGCTTTACTCCTTTTGAAATAATGTATGGACACCCCCCACCCATTATCCCTAGCCTTCAGACTGAATTGCTTGCTGATTTGGATGATATTGAATTTCTGTGTAAGCTTGACTATTTACAGCTGGTGCATAAGAGGATGTGGCCACAGCTTAGAGCATTATATGATTCTGCTTCTATTCCTAACACCCCTCCATTTGTATAAACAAAGGGACTGGGTGTTTGTTCGAAGGCACAACCTAATATCTCTGGAACCACGGTGGAAGGGACCTTACATGGTGCTACTGGCTACACCTACTGCCCTTAAGGTGGATGGCATAGTTGCTTGGACCCACTGCTCCCACACCAGAACGGCTGATCCCCTTTCCCTGGACAACCTTGAGGAAACATGGGAATTCTCCAAGCATCCTACCCAACCACTCTGCATAAACCTCAAGAAAAGAAAAATGAACTGATTGTTATTGGTATTGTTGTTTAATAGTATGGCTAAGGTCAGTTAAGGACCATACCCATTCAAGATCAAGAGCAGTTGGAGTTTAGTTTGGGGCTGGAGCCACAAAATTGTGTCTCAGGACCATAAGTCAATGGGGGGAATGAAGGGTTAAAGTTGTGAGGCAGTGACCACTTGTTCCTTGTTTCTAGCTGAGCATCACGTGGTGGTAATCCATACACCTGGTTGGTTGTGTGCCTTTATAAACACTGCAAATCTTTACCTTGGGGCTCTCCTCCTAGGTGCTGCTGTTTAGAGTGTAGGACAAGGCCCTAGCTGCAGCCCGTTTAAATAAAACCTTAAAACAGCTGTAAAGTCTGACTCTCAATGGTCTTTTTGGTGGGGGTTTTGCAACTGGGGTATAACAATGTTTCCATTTTTCTCTAGTACTCCTAGAGATTTAGACTAAGGGTTTGTGTGGAGCAGATCCTCAGTGAATCCCTGAGGAAACCACTTGAAGCCTCCTCAGGAGAACGCCATTCAAGCCAGCCGAGCAGGAGAGTCTCTGAGACTATTTTCTCCAATAAACCACGAGAGAACCACAAGTGGAGAAGTGGCCCAGAGGGTAGAGCTCCAGCTTTGAGAGAGAAAACTGAGCAGGAGATACAATCCAGACCAGGCAGGAAATCCTGGGAATTGCTTATGTCCAATTAACAACCAGCTGGCAGGAAGTGTAGCTGTGGTGGAGGTAGAGCTTCAGCCTTTAGCAAAGCAGCTCAGGAACACATCAGTCCCTTAGTTTAAGCCCTGGGATGGCCACAAGAAAATTCAAAAAGGGAAGGCCAAGTTTATATATCAGTGCCCTACCTACTTATGTGTGTATGTATATTACCTCCCATAGTGCAAACTCTGCTTTTATTTACTGGTTTATTTTTCAGATATGCTAGTTGTGCATACTGCATCATTCTCTTCATTTCAGGCCCATTGCTTTTTCTCTTCCAGGGTTCTAGGCCTGTGTCTTTATATGATGCACACTGAAGCTCTCAGCAGCCTTTATTTACATTTTATTATGAGGGCAATTCAGGAACAATCACAAATCAGGCAGGGGAAGAGAAGATCAGGTTTCTTAGAAGTAACCAGTATTCAGAAAAATAAACTTGAGAACATAAAATGCTAGCATACTTATGTAAAAATTGCTATTAAGAAAAAAATGAAGGGGCTGGGAATATAGATTAATGAGAGAATGCTTGCCTAGCATGCAAGAAGCCCTGGGTTCGATTCTGCAGGCACCAGTACACAGACAAAGCCACAATATGTGCTGTTGCTCAAGTAGCAGAGTGGTAGAGACAGTGCCCAAGCCTTGAGTTCAACCCAACAACTGTCAAAGAGATAGCTACCTAGGTAGGAAGGTAGGTAGAGAGATAGAAAGAAATAAAGAGAAAGAAAGAGAGAAAGAGAGAGAAAGAAAGAAAGAAAGAAAGAAAGAAAGAAAGAAAGAAAGAAAGAAAGAAAGAAAGAAAGAAAGGAAGGAAGGAAGGAAGGAAGGAAGGAAGGAAGGAAGGAAGGAAGGAAGGAAGGAAGGAAGGAAGGAAGGAAGGAAGGAAGGAAGGAAAGACTGAAGGAAAGAAGGAAGAAAAGAAAGAAAGAAAGAATATTGATAGATGAATCTGTTTTTGAAGTCAGAAGGAAAGAAGGGAACACTTCCCAGTCATGAAGCTTTCTGCAGTGTGCCAGGACACCAGCATAGCCTTCACACAAACGCAGAGTAGGATGACTGTCTCTGTCCCACTTCTCAGGCAGCCAAGAACCCTAGAGTCAAGATGGCAGAGCCAGGTTCTAACTCAGGTGCTTGGAGACAGAAGAGAAATGGCCCTGCCCCTCCTTGGACTGGGGATTTGCATTAATGATGTAGAGCATGAAGTAAGGATAATGGATTGGTAGAGATTGAAGGACCTTCAAATGTGACAAATGGAGAGTCAAAAACCCACTCCCTAACACCAGAGAGCAGGGTTTATTTTTACTCTGTTCCTCCCCTCTCCCCCCGTAAACTGGCTCTCTATGGGTAACTTAAAGATAGCCTGAAGCTACCTTCACCTGAGGGAGGAAGGTTAATTAGTCATTGTTTGAAGAGGCTGAGAAAAGCCTGACCCTGCTGTAACTCTATCAAATGTTTCAGGTTTCCCCCATTGCTGGCTGTGCCTGGAATGAATGAAATGGTTTCGCAGCTCACTTCCTTGTTGAGTGTGTATATTCTGCCTCCTAATCCTGCAGGCCTAGTTCTCTGCACGTAGCCTGGCTTTTGAAACTGTTTTCTGTCCTTCAAATACAGTGTTACACTGGAGTTCTTCCTGCTAACAGAGCTAGGGCTTGGATCCTGAGAACTTCATTTGAATCCCAGATGGGTCAATAATATTTCTTTCCTTCTTCTGTAGCTAAAGAACTCCAAGAACATTTAGAGTGCAAGTAACTTCTCATCACCAAGGGAAGCACAGGAATTTCTTGAGCATCTCACCTTTCAGAACAGGAAGTTCCCTGCCTTTTCTGGTTTCACGCAGTGATAGAGACCTCAGCCTCCTGAGCTAGCGTGATGGGCATGAGCTATTGTTTCTCTGCTATGGTCAGAACTGTAATGACATTGACAATACAAGTTAACTGCTTATCACAAACGGCTTGGGGAACATATTAAGCCTTTCCACAGTGTGCCTTTCAGAACCCTGTAGGAAACATGTTTATAATGCTAGAGTCTGAGAGGCTGGGCTTATGTATGTGCTTCAATTGAATCTTGAGGTCTGACTCCAATTCTGTGTACATCAGCATACATTTTCCAAAAAATATTCTCATAAATAGTAAATAGGAAAATTACTTTGATTATCCCTCACTCTTTTTTCCAGTTGTGTGTCTCAAACTGAAGCCTGGGTGCTGTCCCTGAGCTCTTCAGCTCAAGGCAAACACTCTACCACTTGATCCACAGTGCCACATGTGTTTTTTTTTGATGGTTCATTGGAGGTTAGAGTCTAACAGGCTTTCCTTCCCTAGTCTGTCTTCAAAGTGTGATCTTCAGATCTCAGCCTCCTGAGAAAGTAGGTTTCCAGAGCCACTGGAATCTGGCGTATTGTTTTTGCCAGACCTGGGGCTTGAAATTAGGGCCTGGGTACTGTTTGTGAGCTTCTTTTTTCTCAAGGCTAGCACTCTACCACTTAAGCCACACCACACTTTCTGGCTTTTTCTGAGTATATGGCACTGAGGATTCAAATCCTGGCATTCATGCATGCTGAGCAAGCTCTCTACCACTAAGCCGCATTCCCAGCCCAACCTTACAATTTTATCCCTGAACTTGCCTATCCACAAGAAAAGGCTTCTGAGTATAAATCATCTAAACAAATCCCTATAGGAAGTTGTCCAAAGATAAATAAGACAAAGCTCATAATGGGGACAGACTCTAACCATGTGATGACTTGACAAATGCCTCCATTTAATTATATATCATGTTTCAACAGTTAATAAACTATTAATGAAAATGAGTGAATGTACTGAATTATTGTGTATAATTTTATAATATATGTACACAACATAATAAATATTATGTGTATAACAATACTAAATACAATAAACAATAAAATGAATAAAATAAAAATTATATACAAAATCAATAATAATAATCATAATATGAAATCAACATACATATGTACCTATATAGCTTATATTACACATGTATACAAATATTTTTCCTATTGCAGGGCCTTAATTCAGGCCCTGGGAACTCTAGCTTGAAAATCTTTTCCTCAAGGACAGGGAGCTTAGCCTTCACCCAAGGTGCAAAAGAGTAACTTGGACAGTGAGCTCAAATCCCAGCAATGGCAGAAATACTGGCCCCAGTTCCAAGAAAGTGACTTAATATTTGTAACAGAAACAGTTTTGTTTATTAAGTTCCATACTGAACACTGAAAAAAATCATTGTAGAATTTTGTACAGCTATTCAGACATCCATCCCTTACCCCCAAAGTGCTTCTTGAGCACTACATAATTTTTTTTACGTTTTTTATTTTAAAAATTTGTACAGAGGGGCTGGGAAGGTGGTTCAGTGGTAGAGCACTTGCCTTCCATGCTCGAGGCCCTGGGTTCGATTCCTCAGCACCACATAAGAAAAAAAAGCCAGAAGTGGCGCTGTGGCTCATGGTAGAGTGCTAGCCTTGAGCTGAAGAGCTGAGGGAAAGCGCCCAGGCCCAGCGTTCAGGTCCCACGACTGGACAAAAAAAAAAAATTTTGTACAGTTGGGTCACAGTTACATGACCAAGGTAATGAGTACATTTGAGCATTGTTTCCTCCTGGTTTGTTTTTCCCCTACCATCCCTTACCTCCCATCTTCACAACTAACTTCCGTGCTGAGGTCAGTGACTTACTTATTTATTTTTGGTTTGGCATGGGGTTTGAACTCAAGTAATGGCAACTCTGCGCTTTCTGTCACATTGCTATGGATTCATCAAGACTCTGAGTTCTAATCCCAGACTAGGAAAGAAAACTGGCAGAAATACCAAACCAAAGAGCTTTATTATTTCAATTTCGTTAGTTAGTTAGTTAGTTAAGGAATTAATTAGTTAAGTAATTTTGCAACCACGGGGCTTGAACTCAGGTCATGGCAACTCTGACTCAGCTTCACTCTCCCTAGGATGGGGTGCAGCCTCGGGACCCAAAGTTGATCCTGGGACCCTAGGCCCAGATGGCTTGCTGGAAGGAAAAAAAAGGAGAACAGCACAAAATGTGGGGAGCTGTAGAGGGCTCAGGGTTTTAAAATTTTTTCTTTGCTTGCTGACCATCCTGGGTCTGAATGATATGGTTTCAAAGTAGACCTGGCCTGCCATTGCTGATGGCTGGCAGGCTATCAGGGAAGCCATAAACCAACATGTCAACATAGGCCCTGGGTTCAAATCCTAATCCTTACACTTACCAATGGCAGGAGATCACAAGAGACTCATTCCTATGTATAAGAATACAGATTGAAAGAGTAGTTCATGCATTTGTCAAGTCTAAAATTGGATGCAATAATCCTAGGATGCTAATTGACCTTAATCGTTTATTAAGCATGAAAAGAATAATATTGTTTCAATGGAGATATAATAAATACCTAAGAGTTGGTAGAAACGTAGTAGATGCCATTCAGTCATAGATAGACAGCTCTGGAAGTCTTTAACAATATTTATTTATTTGCATGCCACCCTCTGCCTATCTATGTATTGATGTTTTGGCCAAACTTGGGGCTTGATCTCAGTGCCTGGGAACCACCTTGGCTAGAGGCTTCCATGCTCACACTCACCCAATCATGAATTGGGCCTGCTAGGCCTTGAGTTCAGATCCCAGCACGGCCAAAAATTTAATCTTTGAGTAAGAAGCCGAGTGTTACACATGTTTTCCTTTTCTGGGAGAGTCCAGGGTGTCAGGCATGATGGAGAACACATCTACAAATCTAGATGGTATGTGATATGATTTAAACAATGTAATAAATGTTATAGGTGTCATCAAAGTCAATAAAATAAATCGTAAATAAATGAATAAAAAAAGAAATAAACCGAATAACCACACTAAACGTGATATGGACTGAACATCTGTGTGGAAGTATAAATCCTAACACACTAAACACGGTATCTACTGAATATCGGTATGGAAGTATAAATCCTATCTTTAAAATCTATACAAGGAGTATGTTTTCCATGCCTGAGGATTGAATTCAGCCCACCCCCATGAGAAAGCAATGGCAGGAAATCCTGAGATACTAGTTTCTCGACCAGGAAAAGTCATGAAATTCGATCGATCTCATCGAATGAGTAGTTCATGCATGATGTGACTAGGAAATGATAGGCAAGACTCATGGGGTATCGCTTATTTGTAAAGCAGTGTTGATTAAGCATGACAATAATCATCACAGTCATGAAATGAAGGCATGTGGAAAGATCCAAGAATCAGTAGACACATGGTAGATTGGATTCCATCACAGATTATCATCTCTCCTACTCTATACACATGTGTACTTATTTGCATACTACCTTCAACTTATGAATAGATGACTGTTGTGTGCCCTCCCCTGACATCCCCACCTGGGGGTCTATCTCAGGTCCTGGGAACGACCTTACTCCTTAGTGACTCACAGGCTGGTGTGCTCACATAGACCCATTCGTCAATTGGGTCTGCTCGTCCCCGAATTCAAATCCCAACAGTGCCAAAATATTCATCCTGATGTCAGAAGCCAATTGTTGCACTTGTGTTCCTTTCCTATGCAAGTCCTGGGTCTCAGATAGGATTAAGAATGCATGGGCCACCCTGTGGCCATAGGAATAGGTTGTTATCATGTGAGCCCAGTTATACCTGTCATCATATACTGAAGAAAATACACAATACATCCATGAATAGAATACAAATTAGAATAACTACACTAAATGCACAATGCAGTCCACATACGGATTTGAATATACATCCCATGTTTAAATGATGCATTCTGGACAATTGTGACCCCCCCTGGTGCTCGATCTCTGTTCCTGGGAACTGACCAGCTCCTTAGTGGCTCACAGTCTGGTGTGATCACGTGGACCCATTGGGCAGTTGGGCCTCCTAGGCCCAAATTTCAAATCCCAGCACTGCCACAATTCACCCTGATGTGAGAAGCAAGTCATTGCACCAGTTTTCCTGTGTCGTGCAAGTCCTGGGTCTCAGCTAGGATGGAGAATGCATAGGCAACTCTATACTCAAGGGAATAGGTTGTCATGCAGGTCACCACAGTTATATCTATTATCCTATACTCAAGAAAATACACAATACATCAATGAATATGACACAAAATAAAGAGAATGACTACACCGAAAGCAAGATGCTGCCCATCCATGTATGGAAATATAGATCTTCGGTTTAAATGATGAATTTATGACTATATTGGCCCCCACCAGGGCTTCATCTCAGGTCCTGGGAACGGCCTACCTCCTTAGTGCCTCACAAGCTGGTGTGTTCACTATGACCCATTCACCAATTGGGCCTGCTAGACCTTGAGTTCAAATCCCAGCACTGACAAAAGATTCACCTTGATTTGAGAAGCCAATCGATCCACCTGTTTTCCTGTCCTGTGAAAGTTCTGGGTCTCAGCAAGGATGGAGAATTCTATATAGACAACTCTATAGCCATTTGAATAGGTTGTTATCCATGTCAGCTTAGTTAGAAGCCAAGTGTGAAACTTTTTTCCTTTTCTCTGAGAGTCCTAGGTGTCAGGCATGATGGAGAACACGTCTACAAATTTAGATTCCATGTGATAGGATTTCATCAATGTAATAAAGGGAATGAGTGTCATCATAGTAAAATCAATGATAAATAAATAAATAAAACAAAAATACAAGGAACAGCCACACCACACGTGTATGGACTGAACATCCATAGGTAAGTACAAATCATGTATTTACAAAGTATATAAATAGTATGTTTTCCAAGGCTAGGGCTTGAATTTTGGCTTACAGTACAGGCCTGACTTTCTTATCTTCAAATAGAGTGAGCTTCCCCCTTCTTCCACAGTGCTGCAGATTTACCCAGATTCTGAGTTCAAATCCAAAGCCTGGCAGAATAAATGGGGTGAATTGCAAGCCAGGGAGCTAACCTCTTTTAATTATTTTTTGCTCAGCAGGGGGCTTGAACTCAGGTTGTGGTAACTGCCTCAGCTTCGATCACTCTATGCTGGGGTACAGCCATTGGACCCACAGTAGATCCTGGGATCCTAGACCCCCAGGCCTTTTGTGGCAAAAATGTACAAAAAAATGCAGTGAGATGGCCTTTTTATGTTTTCTTCCTTTGCACGGTGACCCTCCTGGGTCTGAATGACACTGTTGCCAAGGGTACTTCACCTTGCATTGCTGAAGGTTGTCAGACCATTGAGGAAGTCATAGGTCAACATGGCAATGTAGGCCCCGATTTCGAATCCCAGTCCTGACACCAATCAATGGCAGGAGATACTAAGAGATTCGTTCCCATCCATGGGTATAACAAGGTAATATTATCAATGTCACAGTTGAATGATTTCATGGTGAATGATGCTCCTATAAAATTAGACAGCATCATTTCAGGAGACTGATTTTATTTAATATTTATGAAGCATTAAAAGAATACTATTACTTACAGAATGCAATAATTTCAGGATATTGATTGATTTACTTAATAGTTTGATAAGAATGAAAACAATAACATTAATTATATGTAGCATTATAAATACCCAAGAATTGGGTATTTATAATTGGGAATGTAGTCTATATAACTGAATAATGTATAGACATCTCTGGCACTCTATAAAGATATATATTTATTAGTGTACTACCATCTGCATGTCAATCTGTTCTTATTTTGTCAACCGCTGGGGCTCAATCTCAGGTACTCGGAACTGCCTGTCAGCTCAATTTGCCACATGATGGCAGGCTGACACTCACTCATTCATGAATTGGGCCTTGTAGGCTGTGGGTTCAGATGCCAGTACTCCCAAAAAATGAATCGTGTAGTAAGAAGCTGATGTGACACATGTTTTCCTTCTCTGTGAAAGTCCTTAGTGTCAGGAAGGACGTGCAATACATATGCAAACCTATATCCTATGTAATCAATGTAATCACTGTTCTATGTGTCATAATAGTCAATAAAATGAGTAGTCAATACATGAATAAAACAAAAAATAAAATTAATAACTACACTGAATGCAATATGGAATCAACATATGTATATAAATATAAATCATATATTTAAATTGTACACAAATAGGATGTTTTCTAGTGGTGGGCATCGATTTCAGGCGAAAGGAACAGACTTGTATTTCTTGAATTCAAGGAGGCAAGCTTCCCCTTCCCACATAGAGAAACAGCAGGGTTACCTAGACCATGAGTTCAAATCCCAGTCCTGGCAGAAAAAAAATGGCATCTCCATGATATGTGATGCCCAATTCGTAGGTATTTCATTTGGCCTCCATTTAATGAATGTGATTGTTTAAATGCTTCATAAAGTATTAATTAATATCAACTAGTGTCCTATAATGTAATTGTGTATAATTTTATCATTGAATCATTCAAGTAGTGCCCATTTAATCATGACAAACATCACATTCCTTTCGTAATCATATGAATAGAAATGAGTTTCATAGGATCTCCTGCCATTTGTTGGTGGCAGACCAGGATTCAAACTGTGGGCTCCAGCTCCTACCACTTAAATCTGAGGATACGTAACTCACAGGTCTGTCCAAGAACATCAGCAAAACCAATGATTAGCCATGCATCAGTGGCTCTCAGCAGTCATCCTTAAAACTTACAAGGCTGTGAAAGGAGGATCATGGTCAAAGTCACCCTAGGCAGGAAAGTCCTTGAGACTCCTGTCCAACTTGTGCCAAGAAAGCAAGAGGTAAAGCCGTGTGACTCTAGTGGTGGAGAGCTAGCCTTGATCAAAAGCAACTCACAGATTGTGCCCAGATCCTAAGTTCAAGGTCTGGGAACAAACAGACATACACAATAATCTGTGCAGCCATCCTGCTAAAGCAGGTCACTCTCTTGTCCCCAACTGGCTTGGACAGAGTTCTGGGGAAAGGGGGTGCTGTCATTTTGACTCCGTCCATTCTGCCTGCATCACAGGATTCCAGCCACACCCCAATTGTTTCATGGTCCTTTCTGACCAATGGGATACAAGAATGGAGGCCACGCCCACATTCCATGCTGCCCAGTAGCACTGTGATTCCCTCTGTTTGTTGACAACACTACCAGCAGTTGAGGAAGGTAGAGATGGCTGAGTGGTGAGCAAGAGACTCCAGACCTAGGAGGAGAGGCCTTCCTCAGGCCCACCATGTGCCTGCCTGAGCCCCGGCCCCTCCCCCCTTCCCCATGGAGCAGCATTTCAAACCTGGTGCTGCCGGGTTCAGACCCATGGAATCCTCAGGCAATGGTGTAATGGTATGCCACGAGCTAGCTTGTGGCTCTGACCTGGTCCTGGCTGCTATGTTCTCTGCTCAGGGCCTGAGTGTCTGTCATGCCTCTGCCATTGCTGCTTGCCCCACCTTGAGCAGTTGCCAACAACTTCTGCCAGCAACACATGTGAGCCCCGCACCCTGCTACTCCATATCCCCCTCACCTCCGACCTGGAACCACGCCTCCCCTGTGCCCCACAGTCTGGCCCACACACTGACACAAATGTGCCCCAGGTGTGGGAGTAGGTGTTGACCCTAGTATCCCACCACCATTCCCAGTGGCTAGTGTCCCATGAAATGGGGAGATGCAGGATTGGGTGAAGAGTGGGTGACACAGATCCTCTGGCCTGGAGCAGTGGGAACCACACAGCCGCACATCTGCGCCCTTCCTCTCCCTGGTGAGAACCCAGTGGCTTTAATCAGAGGTGGGGAGCAGCATGTCTACACCTGCCTTCTGGGGTCTTTTCCTTTTTTTCTGGAGATGGGAGATGTTGGATAAAGAAGATAGACACCCTTGCTGTGTGAGCCCTTGTCTTCTGTGCTCGGTCAATCTTTCACCTGAAGACAAAGAGACAGAGAGAGACAGAGAGAGGGACACACAGAGAGAGATATCATCTTTTTCATTGTACAGCCTGACTGTGCTCAGGTGAGTGATGAGTTGGCAAATTGCAGGTGCTGCATGGATGAGACTTCTGTCACCGTTCTGGATGTGTGTGTGTGTGTGTGTGTGTGTGTGTGTGTGTATGTGTGTGTGTGTAGAAGTGGGTTGTAAAAAGGAGGCTGAATGTTTTGGTAACTTCTACCTGCTATCTTTGGGGCATGTATGGGCTTCACAGCTGAGGTCTGGGGGCCTGGAATGGTGAGAGGCGTGAAGGGGACACAGCACACTTAAATTTCAAGAACAAGGGATCTGTGTGCAATGGAGCTGTGTACTCCCTTGGGCCTGGTTGGTGGCAGTGCGAGCTTGGGAGGACCTGGGAGTGCGGCCTGCAGGGGATAGCTTCCTAGGGGGACAGAAAGCAAGGCCAACACTTAGTGAGGATATGAGTTATGCTCGTATGGAGCGGAACAGCATAGGTCAGACTCTGGGTCTTCTCATCATGATGTCTGATGGGCGAGGCCAGCCCTATTTTAAATCTTGAGCTATGATCTTCAGATCTCAGCCTCCTGAGTACGTAGGATTATAGGCATGAGCATCTGGCACTGGGACTCTGGTTCTTTTTAGTATATTAGGGTTTGACCTCAAGGCCTTAGGCTTGCCAGTCAGGTCTTCTACCATGCGAGTCAAGCTTTTCTGTCTTGGACATTTCTGAGATGGAGAATTAATATATGCTCAGGCTGGGCTGGATCATGGTCCTCCTATCTGTGACAGGCATGAACCACTAGGCCCGGTCTTCTGCAGTTGGGATGGTAGACATATAACGCCACGCTCAGTCATTGGTTTAGATGGATTGTCCCAAACTCAGTCCATGGCAGCCGATTCTTGACCAGAGGTGAAGCTCTGGGTTGGACCTCGACCATTCGACTTCAATCTCCTCATGTGACAGTTGTGAGGAAACAAGGGATTAATACAGAGGGATCTCTGGAGCAGGGACAGGCACAGAGGGAGGGATCATCTGATACTGTTCTTGGCAATTCTGTGAGCATATATTAGGAAGATGCCTGGAAAGATATCCGATGGTGTGTGTTATTAATGGTGCAACAGGTAAGGGATTGTGAAACAAAACATGGCTCTCTTTCTTTATTACCCTATCCCCATGAGTAACGGGATCCTTCACTTTGTTCAGTTATGAAGCTGGGGAAACTGATGCACAGAGAAGCCGGGTGATCTACTAATAACTTCCAGCTGACAGGAAGCTCAGCCTGACTTCTCTGCCATCCTTCCTAGGACAATGAGTGCTATTCAGTCCACTTCTTGTGGTGGGAATTCCACTTCTTTTCATTCATGGGGCTTGAACTTTGGGCCCGGGGCAGCTCCCTGAGCTCCTCAGCTCAAAGCTATCAATCTACCATGTGAGTCATGGCACCTCTTCCAATTTTCTGGTGGTTCTTTGGAGATAAATGTCTCACAGGTGTTCCTTCCTGGCCTGGCTATAAATCACGATCTTCATATATCAGCCTCAATTGTACTTCAGCTTATAGGCCTGATCCACCAGCACCTGGCTTAAGTGTAATTCTGACCTTCTTTCTTTCTCTTTCTCTTTCAGGAACTGATTCAATGCGTGCTGTAGGAGGTGGCCCAGCATCCCCATGTGGTTGGAACCAAGGTGGCCCTCTCATTCTGGAGGTAGGCTGTGGGTCAGGAGCTGTCTCGCTCAGTCTATTGTACCAGCTCCATGTGGTAAGTCCCTCTGTGCCCTGTCTACAAGGTGACAGTTATCCATTGTCCATCTAGCCTTCCTGGACTCCGTACTGTGGTCAATGTTCTTTTCTAGCAAAAATTTCTGGTTAAAATTATGATACATAGTTACAGAATGAAAAGGTAATGCATCTTAAGAAAGTCATTTAGGGCTCTGGGAATGTGGCTTCATGGTATGGTGATTGCCTAGCATGCATGAAACTCTGGGTTCAATTCCTCTGTACCACATAAATTGCAAAGGAAACACTGGAAGTGGTCCTGTGCCTCAAACGGTGGAAGGTTAGCCTTGAGATAAAAAAGAAAAGCTGAGGAATAATTCCCAAGCGCTGAGTGTCAGCTCCAGGACTGCAAAAACAACAACAGCAACAACAACAATGAACATTTAAATAGTAAATGAAAAATAAAGAACCTATACTTGGAATGTATAATTGCTCCTTCCATACTGATACCTGACAATAGTCCCTAATTAATGTACTTTACCTGTGTTAGGATACTGTGTTGAAAAAATATTTTGTTCATTAGGTCATATCAATTAATGCCAGGAATGTGCTTAGATGTTAGGTGATTATTTCTGGAAATTCAAAGATTCCAGGCTTTTGAGTGTGGTCACTGCTAATCCCAATGAGAAGGGTAGTCTAAGTGAGATTTGGAAACTCTTTTGGCAAGTCATCGCACCAAAAAGGCAGAGGCTAATTAACAGTTGTGACAGAAGAGAAGGAATAACTCCAGATGGAAAGAAAAAATAATAGTAACTATGGTATAGCAGAAAGCGTTCTAGGGAACTATTTTTGGTTATTGAAAAACTAGTTATCAATTAGGTTTATTCCTCATTGCCTTTAGCATTCAAAATATCCTAGGTTAGTTCTTAATCTCTGTGTGATAAATGTATCTCGTTCTATGTTCTTTCATACCTGATCTCCTTTGCTTTCTAAAAATCTGTCTTTCTATATTTCTTTATGAACATTTTCTGAAATGGGATGCTAATATAAGAGTCCCATAGCTCATGAGTCATTAATGTAACAAAATGGGAAAGGAGGACATATTTATTGCTACCTCAATTATTCTGAAAAGCTTCAATGTCACATCATTTGGTTCAGATTTCCATTCTTTGTCTACATAGTGACATTAAGTGCACATAAATGCAAATATGATCCGGGTGCTAGTGGCTCATGCCTCTAATCTTAGCTACTCAGGAGGTTGAGACCAGAGGATTTTGGTTCAAAGCCAGCCTGTTCAGTAAAGTCCATGAAACACTTATCTTCAATTAACCCCCAAAACCCGGAAATTGTGTTATAGCTAAAGTGGTAGAGTGCTCAGTTGAGCTGAAGAGCTGAGATACAATGCCCAGGATCAATGTTCAATCCCCACAACCAACAAAAAAGTGCAAATATGGCTTTAAGTTTCCCCCAAAGGAATGTGAAGTCAATAATAATCGTCCCAAATGATTTAGTAGTGCACCTACTTTGGCTGAGTTATTTGTTATGGCTTCTTTGCTAAACATTTCTCTTCTTTAAAAATGGTCAGATATTAGCTATATAATAAACTCCATCTAATATTTCTTGGCTCAAAAGAGAAGTCCATACAGTTGATGTCACTTAGCTTTCTTACTGTCTTAGTTCAAAGCCAACTCAGGCAAGAGAGTCTGTCAAACTCTTATCTGTAATTAAATATCAAAAAATCCAGAAGTGGAGTTTTGGCTCAAGCAGTAGAGTAATAGCTTTGGGCCAGGTGGGAAAGAAAGACAACTGTTCAGGAACAGGGGCCAGTCTCTAAGTTCAAGCCCCAGAACAAGCACAAACTAAACAAACAAGCAAACAAAACAAACCCTGGGTGTTTCTTTGGGACTCTCCTTAAAATAATGGTGATCTGAGAAGAGGCTGCTTTTGCTGATCATACTCACTGGATCCTGCTTTTCTGGAATCCTTATTGTTATGGAAAACACAGGACCAGAATAAAGGACTTGATAACTGATTCCTGCAACAAGAGAATCATCTCAAGAGTGAAACATCCATCCATAAAACACTTTAAAACCTCCATATCTTTGCTTCTTTGCAGTAGAACACTTTTAAAACAAAGTTACTTTCTTTTGTTCTATGCTGGCCTTTAAATGGTATATTGTTTCCTCTTATAATACTCTCAACGGGAAGTTTAGAGACAAGTTTTACATGAGTAAAGGACACACTCAAAAAAGTCAGAGACATAGTTTCCTTCAAGCCTTGGCTTCTTTTCTTCTGCAGTAAAAAGGAAAGCAATAGTTAACTTCAACTTTGTCATTTCTCTATGTTCAATTTCTCTCCTGGAATCAGTTTCCACATCCATTAACAGTTACTTCCATTTTCTTCCAGTAACAAACTATGGTGCTGCTCCAGGAAAAATATGAATGTTTTCTTGCTTCATTGAAATAGCACAAGGACACTTTTGGAAATGAGGTAACACGTGTTTCAGAGCAAACTTAGTGAAGAGAAATGAAATTTAAATTGCTTATAAATACATTATCCATGAGAACATTTTGTTCAAACTTCTTCTGTGCTCTGTAAATTAAGGTGAATTTTAAATGGGAAGAATGTTCTCAGATCATTTTTTTTTGAGTCCATGTGCTGTGCATTAATTTCCCAAGTGTACATGAGTTAACAGTAAGAGAAACAATAGCAATTATAGGAGAAAAAGAAGTTCTGTGTTTATGTATAAGTGTTCACTACAGTATAGAAGACTCTACAAATAAGATAACGATAACATTGAAACAATAAAGCCAAGTCCAGTATGTAGATTTATGGGAGTGATATAGAGAAAGCATTATTGATAAGTGGAACATGAAGCATGAGGCCACTCCTTTTCTAAATCACGCTTGCTAATCACCTAAATGTGCAAAAAGGAAAATGGAAGAATGATTCGGTTTCCAACGCAAGTCAGATATGGGAGAATAGATTTAACTGGAAAAAAAGAGTCCATCTTAGGAGAAAGGAATTATACTAGCAATGAACCTGGTGGCTAAGATCACATTTCTTTTTCTTTCCTTTTCTTATATTCTTTTTTTTTTGTTCGTGGCACTTGAAATATGGGCCAGGTTGCTGTCCCTCCGAAATGCAGCTCAAGGCTAGTGCTCTTCCCCTTGAGCCACAGAACCACTTCCAGTTTTCTGGTAATTATTAGAGAAATGAGTCTCCAGGACTTTCCTACCCATGGTGGCTTTAAACCCAATCCTCAGATCTCAAAACAACTGAGTTTATGATCACATTTCTAACAGTGTACACTCAGGATATGTAATGTATATGTTTATCTATCTTTACATGAATTCTCAAGTTAAAAATCTGGGCTGCAGGTTAGACTTTACACTCACAAAAGTGTTTGAAGTTTAAAAATTGATACTACTGGAAAAATAAAACCTAAGAATGTAAAAGAGTCTGGGAAGTTCAATTTGCATCCAGCTTGGACAGTATAGGCTTTGCGACACTACCTATAATTAACCAGGCAAAAGCTGGAATACCACTCACGAGCAAGATTGCTGAATAACAGCTTTAGGTTTTTGCATACATACGTACAAACATACACATACACACAGAGGCACTTATAGGTGCACACAAAAATACACAAATGAAACAACGCTCAGAATATGTAGAAAACATAGAAAACAATAGAAAATAGGTCTTGAGTAAGATTAGAATCAAGTGATAATTTTTAATATTAGCAAGCCCTCAAATGAACTTTCCCCCAGAAGTTGAGAATATTACATTGGGACGGACCAGAGATTGTAAGAGAGTCAAACAATCATTATTAATGGGATAAGATCCATGGAGGAATGAATCAGGGAACCCTGCAGATGCATCTGAAAATGTTCATATCCTGTGTCAAATGTTAAAACATCTTTGAAAATAGTACATAAACAGTCTCAGCAGTCAGTCTAATGGATAAGATCATAGGAGAAGTTCAGAATTGCTAGTCTGTTATAGATTAAATAAACAAACTATGGCAGGGCATTGTGCTACAAGTCTGGAATTCTTGCACTCAGACAGGAGATTAAAGAGTGGAATTACATAAGGATACCTTCCCTGGACCACGTGAATAATTTTGTCTCAGTAAAACAAACCAAACAAAAAGAAAAGAATATAGAGTTGGAAGTTTGGGCTAATTGTGTCATTATGTTTTGAGAAGTCAAGGTTTCTAATGAATGCAACTCATATATATCCTCACTTGTGTTTTAAATATTCTCAGCATTACAGAACATTCCTAGATGCAAAATAGCTCATGATTCCCATCCAAAAATTTGCAAAAGTAAGAAAGCCTCATTCTGTTGGATTCCAAATAAATGTTGAAGGATTACAAAAGCTTAAGTCTGGAGAAATAGTAATGTACGCCTAATGTAGGACTTTGTAGACCTTGTTAAATTAGAATTTACATTTAAAATATATTTTTTGGTTTTGTTTGTAATTTCATATTCTATAGGATACTACAAAATTCTTTTTAAGTAGAGAGATTAAGTGAAAAATTCACAAATGATTCTGGCATTCTATTTGCCTAGATATTCTTTCAAGAGAGTTATAATTAGAACATAGTTAATAGATAATTCACCCAGTTCATGTATACCATGTTCATGTGAATAATCTAGACAGAGTTGCCAACAAATGGATGACATTAATTTATAAATTTAGAAAAACCAATATTTTAAGGGTTTACTTTAATATGGTATGAACAGAGTAATTGTGTGACATCTACTTTCTTCTACCTCTGTATACATGGAGAAAAATGCTAGGTTTGGGTTTTGTTTTCAGTTTTGTTTTTGTTTTATTGGTTCGTCCTAGAGCTTGAACTCTTGGCCTGGGCAGTGTCTCTGAGCCTGTTTATACTCAAGGCTCGTGGCTTACCACTTCAACCTCAGTGCCACTTGAGTCTGGCTTTTGTGGATTTTTCTGGAGATAAGATTCTAAGAAAACCTTCCTGCCTGGGTAGGCTTTGAACCATAATTTTCCTATCTTTCATTCTGTATATCTATGATAGTTAAAAAACTGTAAATATAAATAATATTTGCATGTGTTCTGATCTCAAGAATACCAGTGGAGGAAAAATGATGCAGTTCATTTTATTGTGGTGTTCTTTTCAGAACAAGGAGGGCCTCACATTAGCAGAGGTGTAGTAATTTTTCAAAATAGAGATAAGGTATTCATGATGTGAATTAAGGAATTTTAAGGTGCCCCTTACAAGTTGGAAACTGTTGGGCTAGGATGACTTTATCGCATAAATCTTGGGATTGAAGGTCATAGAAGTAATAGCTTACTCTGATAAACAATTGTTTACTCTTGAATTAATTATTACACATGCTTCATAGTCTTATCCTCTACCAGAATGTGGCTATTTTTCTATTGACTTCTCAATCTGTAACACCCCATTAGAAAATGCATCTATTGCAGAATTACATAACAAGCAAACAGATACTGTTTTGAATCTCTCAGGAATGTTGCGAATTTAAAAATGAGTAGTTATTAGTCATACGAATTTTGAAGAACACATATATTCTGTCCTCTTAGCAACTTACTTACTTTTAAAAGTTATGGGTTTCCATAGCATTAAACTGTTTTCTGTTTTAGAATGAGAAAGTACTAAATTTATTCTTTTTTGAAAAATTTGGCAATTATATTGTGAAAATATTTTCTAGTTGGATAACATTCAAGTTGATGACCCGCTGATAAAGAAGGGGTAATTAATTCAAATTAGATGCCAAATATTATTGATTTTTAAAATATTACTACATAAAGAATATTATTTACTGTGCCAATACAGTGAAAGTATATTTTACGCAGCTTATTTTTTTCAATTTTATTATCAAAGTGATGTACAGTGGTGTTACAGTAATTGCACGGAATTAAATCATAACTTTACAAACTTGTTAACACTCCCTCATTTTTCTCACAGTTTTCCTTCACCCCTTCACCCCTCACAAGTTGTAATGTACGTTTCCAACATATTGTCTTGTGAGTATTGCTATTGCATTGGTTTTCCTTTTGTCCTTTGTCTCACCATTATGCTTTTCCTCTTCCCTTTGCTAATTAAGGTAAATATATACACAATACAAAATGAAATACAGCAGGGATAAATCATAGGGGAAAATCCCAAAGAAATCAGAAATCACATAGTTCATCAAAAACAACAACCACAAATGAAAAAAATCTAGTTCCATATATTTGAATTCATTTTGCTTAGCATCAGCTAATATGTTTATATATACGCATAATAAAGCCACTGGAAAATAATAGCTGCATGGATACTATATCATGAAACAGCATGTTAACTTTTTGATGGTAATGGTGGAATTAAAATTGATGAATTCATGGTTCTGGTAAAGGATTTTCAAGACTTTTAAAGTTATGACAGGTAAATTTTAATTGTTCAAAATTTTAACAACTTAGCATATTAAGAAAATTTAAAATGCAAAGAAATCCAAGGAAATTTAGTAGAGAGGGAGCAATGTGGATGAAGATGGCTCTTTTCACACTAAACAATCTGACCTCAGAAACCTTGCTGTAAATCCTGTAGGTTCCCTTGGAATGGTCTTTACCCAGGAACTATATTCTCACCGTTTGAAACAAGGTTGTATTGCAATTTATATTCAAAGTTCTTAAAAAAATGAGGCTTCAAAATTTTTGAATTTACCTTTAATTTCCAAGCAGTTATTCTCTGAAAAAGATAATTTGAGTCAAAATATTTAGGGAGAAAGTGCCCTTCACAATGGAAGAAGGTGTTGGGATTACACATTTCTTTTCATAACACTTTCCACCATGTCTTTGGACGTAAAGCAGTGAAACACAGAAAAAAATCTGATTGTATACTTCAAACCAATGATTTCACATTTCTAAGTGACTCACAAAAAATAATATCCTTATTAATATCAGATAGTGAAGACTTCAGTTATTACATATGCCAAAAAGTTCAGGAAAGAATTGAGCAAATGGAAATATTAATTAAAAAAAGTTTTCTTAGAAGCCTTAGCTAACTGTATTGTCTTCAGCAGTGAAGGGAGGCCAAAACTTTTTTATATAAATTGTCTTAGTATTTTTACTCCCTAAAGTGATTTTA
Organism: Dipodomys spectabilis; assembly: GCF_019054845.1. Lineage (NCBI taxonomy): Eukaryota > Metazoa > Chordata > Mammalia > Rodentia > Heteromyidae > Dipodomys > Dipodomys spectabilis. Next base: position 992,418 of record NW_024871011.1, read on the forward strand.
CAGAGCCCATTTGGCTCACTACAATGCAGAACTGATTGAATGAAGACATGAAAATAAATTCCACATCCAAATGAGGCAACTTAAAGAGTTTTAAAAGAGAAATAATGAAGATGTAGCAGTGGTGGAGCCCATATAGTCCTTCAGGTTCACTAGACCTGAAGCCAAGAAGCTGTGATTAATTGGAACTCCGGCAAGAGCTAAGAGGAGGACATAGAAGTAGGACACAGAAGCATTGTCCTTTTGTAACAGACAATGTCTTCCAAGGTATGGGTGATTTAACTCTATTCTCCTCCATACATCTTGGTGAAGAAATCCAAGACCAAGAGAAAAATAATCTATAGAAATAATTTTGCATGGAATAACTTCAGGGTTCCTGATATGGTATCTAAGGAAAATCTTAACAGAGAAGATAAAAGTGCAGTATTTTTTGGTTTCCTCTAAACATCTTGTTAGCAAAATATATCTTTGAGGTTAGACAATTCTGATTGAACCAACAAGTGATGGAGTACTTAATTTTGACTTTAGACACAAGAAGTCTTTCAAGGTCAAAGAAAAAATATAGCCAAACATTTGTGATCACAGCTTCTTGGACAGTTTTTTGGAGACATTGTTTTACATTAGATTTCTCCTCATTAACATAGATGTTGTTTCATGGCAACCAAATGCAAGAGGGAAGTTTAATGGACTCACTTGGCCAATTAAACAGCATGAAAGAAGCAAAGGGCAAATAATATTTAATGAATTACTTTGACTAACAATTACTTTGCCAGAAGAAAGAAGGAAAAATATAATTCAAAATCAATTGACTTAAAATATGAAGAAAGAGTAGTGAAGAGATATTAGAGAAAATATAGAGGATTGTTTTCTCTCCAGTGGAGTAATGGGTTCTTGATCTTGTTCCTTCTATTCTATCCTCACAAGCTACCAAGTGTGTCTCAGGATTGTATTATCCAGTTTAGACAGAAAACTCGTAGAAGAAAGATACTATTTGCAGCAGATGTAGGTGATTTATAACCTTAGATAATCTATTTAATTCTGTTCAAATTTCTCCCCTATCCCAAACTTCCCATTTTGAACAGCTTTGTTTGCTTTTCCCAATACTGCCCTGCTTTAACTGATTAAAATTTTGAGATGTCATATTCATATTCTCTAGAGATTGTTGTTAGGTTGTAATTTTTGTGTGCTTTTGTTTCTTGTTGTGTTTTTTAACTGAATTTTAAAAGGTTGTGCAATTGTGTTACAATTAAATATATCCAACTAATTGTCTAATGCTCCTAGATTAGAGTCACTCTTTCCATCATTCCTCACCAACCCGTTCTCCAAGATTTATTTCCAATTTACCACTTCCTTTATCATATGTGCACATTGAGTATTCTAACTGTACTTGCCACTTGTTCATTATTCATTCATTCTATGTCTTTTCTATAATTCCTCTCTGGTTTGAACTTCCTGATTGTCATTCTGTTAAACTGTGTATTAATACTTTGAAAGGTTTATATACATTCCATGGACTTTCAATCCTGCATATTCTTGAACTGATGTCAGCTTATATTTCCATAATTGATTCATCTGCAGCAACAATTTGCAAGACTGGAGACGTGAAGCACCTAAACATGATTTTATTCTCATTCATTTAAAAGATTAATCTTTAGTCAAAAAGGAAGTTAAAAATGGCTTAGAACATATTCCTAACTACGAATTTTTATAAATGGCTTTGTACAATGGTGAGATTCTTTTATTTTACATGGAATAATATTTTCTACTACCTATAAGTTTTGGAAAACGAAGAAAATATAATTTATTCCTAGAGAGGAATATGATAGAAATAGAAGACAGATATTAAGTTTGTCATATCTCTGAAAAGTACCGATATTCAAGACTTAAAGTCATATTTCTTACTATGTTAGACAGAGGGAAAACATAAAATAACATATGATAAGGCAACTATTTGTGACTTTTTAAAATGTAACTTATTAAATGATGTAATTTATTAGCTAATGTTTGGGTTTGAAATTTAGGAGGCTGATCTATTTATCACATTTCTGGAAGGCCCTTACTGAAAAACACAAATTGTGGGTGGTACTATTTCTACACTTTAATGAAAGGTTTAACGTGTTTTGCATTAGTGTTGTGTAAATATTTCAACTCTATTGTAACTTGCTCCCTACACTTGAAAAGCTTGTAATGTCACTAAGTATCATCAACTTGTCAAATGTTATTTTGGCGAATGTGATTTTGAAAAGTTTATTTGAAAAGGAATACACTTTTAGGAGATTCAATGTAGATTATCATTGGTTTGAGAGTGACATTTTTATACCACAGAACCATGTTGTACTGAAGTCCCAGTGTTTTGAAGCACTTCTTAGTGCTTCAAATGTTTTTTCTGAATTACATTTGACCTCTAAGTCAAGTTTTCTGGGCTTTGGTAGATCAACTATGGATCAATCCTTCCAGGAACTATTTTTTGGCCAATTTATGTTGGAATAAAATCTTTCATTAATCATAGGCGTGGGGTATTAAAAATAATCTTATGACATTTTGTGAAATTGTTCACTCATATGGGCTGATCATCTGTAAGTTGAATGTTTGAATTACAGTACTTTCTCTCAAATTTTGTGATCTCATCCTTCATTTTAAATTGCCTTGCATTTCACAATTGCTTACTGCTAATTCCTGCATCTCAAGGAATTGTGGCCCTGAAATGTAGGAAATGAGAAATTGAGATGGGTATTCAATTACTTTGTTTTGACATGTTGCATGGGCCTTGGGGGGAAGTCTTGCCCCTATTATCTGATGATGCAGGCAACTGGGACCTGGGATCCTAGGACCCGTGGTTACTGCAGAAGAATAATATTTTTTAGACATCTTAGCAAAATTTGGGCGTAATCAGTAGGAATGCTTCAGAAATATGGAGAAAAACAGCCTGGGACAAGAGAGTTAAAAGAGTAAACAGAGCAGCAGAGTAAAATCCATTATAGATTAGAGGAAAACATTGTTTTTTACCATGTGGATTCAGAAGACCAAGAACAGTTACAATGTATCACAAGTTTATACTAAAATCATTGCATTGATACTTTTTATAGTTTAATATATATTTTAAACCTAATTATTTATATGCCAACTCTATTTATTGGAATAAATAAGTATCAATTTATTTGTCCAATTATCAACTAATTCCAGTAAGTTTCACTGTGTGAAATATAAAATCAGCACATATAAATAAAAAATATATAACTATATATAATATAATTAAAAGACACATGTTTTGCATTGTTCTGTTGTAGTTACTGTATCAAAGGCAACTTTGTTTTAAAGTATTATTCCATTATCTCTACCTCAGTGTTTGATAGAGTTAGACCTAAAACTTTACCATTTGTAGATTTACAGCATGGAGGCAATAGGAAACACTGTGATTAAAACATTATCAATTTAATGCCTAATAATGAGGAGAAATATATGGACTTCTGAAAATATTTGGTGATAAAAAGGCAGTAGTGTAAGTTCCTGCCTGGTTGGATGGTAGACAGGCCAGGACATTAAGTAATCATGCATCCCAACAATTTTTTCACCTTCTTGGCTTTAGCTACTTTTGAAATGGAAGGTATAATAAACAATTATATTTTGATAAAATACCTTCTAGTCTGAACAGTTCTGTTTGAACTGTTCATCTCTCTATGATCCCTTGTAACCAAGATTAGTTTTGTTCCAGTAAGACAATCTATGCTGTCAGGGTAAGATGTTCTGGTTTGTCTGTTCCCATATGGAAAAAGGGTAAAGGCTCAGGTAGACATTTGTGCCAGTAACACCTCATTTGGGAAAATGTCAGCTGAAGAAGTTTAGAAGTAGCTCTCAAGCAATGCTTACTTTGAATCCATTAGGTCCACAAAGCTAATTCAGTTGGATAAATAAATACTTGAAAAAGCCATCACTTTTGGACCTATCTATAAATAATTGAGAGTATGATCAAATTCCAAATCAAAAGACTTAAGATAGTCATTCACAAAAAAATTTGCAAATGTGAGTAATCAACTGTTCAATATAATTTTTTCCACTATTCACAGAATTTAAGGGAAATAAGATCGATAGCATTGTTAGGAACAATAAGGTTTCCTTGTTACAAGTAGGCACCCATAGGTATAAGCCTGTATAAAGATTGCTTCATTGACTACATAATTTAGAGGATACTACATGCTTCAGCAGCATGTATACTCAAATTACAATACAGATATTAACATGGCACTTGCACAAGGATAATATGAAAATTTGAGAAGCATTCCATATTTTTCATTCTTCAGATGCAAGAAATGAAAACAGTTATTAAAAAGTTGATTACAAAATTACAAGTATAAAAATACACACAATTCATATAATTAAATTTAGTTTGACATCAGTGTATTAAATCCTCACCTCAGATAGGCGTTTACATAATATAAACTTTACAAAAATTTTCAAATTAGACAACATTGTCATTTTATCCCAAAGAAAAATAATATTAAGACCTAGAAAAAAAAGGAATAAAACTGTTTCTATATGAAATTCAATCGGAAAGGACATGTTAATGAACCTATATATTATAAAATAATGTAGTATTCAAAGTATATCTAGGAGAAAATAAAATAAATTATGAACATTATGCAAAAATAGAATATAGAATATTTTAAAATATACATTTTCATGCAAGCACCAGAAATATTTTATCTTCTGTACAACTAAAAAATCACAAACCCCGAAGAAATCATTGTACATGTATACAAAAACTATTGAATACATTTTGACATCCAATGCAGGCAATTCACTTGGAAGAATTCTGCGGAATCCATGAATTTTTACAGTAAAATATTGGTGTTGCCAGGCACTGGTGGCTCATGCCTATAAACCCTAGCTACACAGGAGGCTGAGATCCGAGGATCACGGTTCAAAGCCAGCCTGGGAAGGAAAGTCTGTGGTACTCTTATCTCCAATAATCCACTAGAAAACTGGAAGTAGAGCTCTGGCTCAAGTGGTAGAGCACTCATCTTGAGCTGAAAAGCACAGGGATAGCTCCCAGGCCCAGAGTTCAAGCCCCATGACCGACCAAAAAATAAAAAAAGATATTGCTCTTAGGACTTAGGTGAACAATTTGTGCAGCCTTCCACAACTTCATAGAGGTAATGACACATACTTATCCTTTTGGCAATATCAAATGCAGTTTCTTCTATGTTGTTCTTCAGGCCTGGTTTTATATAATGGTTCAAAAGAAGGAGATCAAGTGTATATTTGCTATCTCAATTCTCAGCAGCAAGATGTGAGGGTGTCAAGAGGCCTTTAGTTTGGGCATTGGTATCTGTATCATGAGGAAGTAGGAAAGAAGCCACTCTGATATTATTCCACGTATATGCACTATGCAGGGATGCCCAGTCATCTACAGTTATTGCATGTGCCTCTTGAGACACCAACTCACTGACAATGCCTAAGTGTCCACTGTAGGCTTCTCGATGAAGAGGGGTATACACATCGTCATCCCTACTATTCACATGAGTGGCCTTTTGGGAAAGAAGTCTCCGCACTGTAGTAAACTGAATATTTTTGGCAGCCCAATGAAGAAAATTGCTTGGATCCTTCTCCATTTTTTTCTTGCAGTTGATACCATTCCTTACTTTTTCATGTTGTTCCTCATATTCCTAAGAATTGTCTAACCAGAGACTTTGAGTGCCAGTGGGAATGAGGTGTCCATGTATTTCCCTAATAGTTCATATTGTTTGAACTGGTCAGAAATATTCGGTGAATTTTCTGCATCTGTTTATTCACCATTATTTGTTTTCTGTTTTTCCAATTTTACTATTCGAAATTATTCTAACTGGAGAGTAGGGAATTTATGGAGAGCAGAGGAAAGATGTTCCTCCGTATTCAAACATACACACTGAAAATGAGGACCAGTGATGTCTTCATGTGCAAATTATTCTAGGAATGAGAAAATAGGATCTAATGCCTTCTATATAAATGATTTGGGAAATGGCAAAGCAAAAAGTGAAATGATGCAACCAAAAATATAAAAGCAAAATAAATTAGGATAATTATGGAGCAATCATATTATCCATGAGAACCAAGAAAGGGAGAAAGAGAGAGACAGATGTGCAGTGACCTAGCTAGCCACAAAATCTATGCCTCTGATCAATTTATAGAGCAAACAAAATTTTATTTTTTAAAAAAGATGGAAATAGAATTACTTGAAATTAGTAAATACATTTTTAGTAGCCTACATAAAGAGACATAACTTTGATCAAATTACAGAAAATCAACTAAATCCTTGATAATTCTAGTAACAGATCTGACTGAAATCAGTTGAATCATGCTTTTCCTGTACAATGAAGGAATAGGAGGGTAGTAAAGCAGCTAGAGAAGGCAGGGAGATGGTATCTGTGACAAAACTTTGTGGAAACAGGCATTGAGGATTTCTTACTCATGATTCACTTGCACTGGAAGCATGATTCTGAACTATTGCTTGCTGATTCTGAACTACTGATTTGATCATTATATTCTCCAAGAAAAAAATGTGAATTGATAGTTAAGGACTACCAATACATTTTGACCTCCTCACTTTCAATCATCAATATCACATGAAGACGATAGACAGGCCTACTTTTTAGATGAAAGCAAATGTCTTTTTAAAAAACAAGGAATGTATGTAGTCATGCAAAGGACTTCTATTTTACCAATGCCTCATGTATTTTTCTAATGTTGGGTACCAATATATAATGGATCTATTAGAAAACTCTTAACGCTCATATGTTCAATAGTGAGTTCTCTTACACTATATCATGGTATTTTTTGTGTATGGTCTTAAGAATAAATTTACATTACTAACTTGTATTTCTGACAGGACAGTATCATCACTGTACACCTTGCTTCTATACTCTCATTTTTAAATTAATATCTAAATATGTGCATTAGATACCTATAGAGGAAAAGGTAGAAGCCACACTCATGGCTTATGTCTTTAGTAGTAATAAATCAGAAAGATTAAATGTGAGGATTGTGGTTTGAAAGCAGACCAAGGAATAAAAAGTCCATTAGATTCTGATTTGAAGGTAACCAGCAAAAGCTAGAAATGAAGCTGTGGTACAAGCAATAAAATGCTAGCCTTGAGAAAACTGAAACAAAAAATAAATACTGGGACAAAGCCAGGTCCTGAGTTCAAGCCCTAGTATTTGCACCAAACAAACGAATTAATTAATGAGGCAATTAATTAATTAAAAATAAATTAAGTGGTCACATGTGGAGAGGCAGATAAAATGTAACATGTGTGGTGATGGTTTATGTATTATTTTGCAATAAGGCATATTATCATTTGTCCTAATCACTAATATTTTATTTGAACTTTTTTGTACAATAAACCCTGAATTTAGCATGCATGTATATGTGTGTATACATGTGTGAGCATGTGTGTATGTGTATATGTGTGCGTGTGCTGTTGCAATGTTGCTTGCCAATGTGGACAGGGTGAGGCTGAAAAGAGCTAACTGTGTTGCAATGTTTTTATTTATCAGTCTTCTGTCATGTCATTTCAGTGGAACCACTGGTCTGTACATATTATTTGTCTAATAATAACGTCATCATAATCAAAGCATTTACAACATTAAGTTAGATAAAGAGACTGCTTTCAGCTCTTATTGTATGTTAGGTAAGAAGATACAGACATAATTAGGTAGTAAGTTATTGCTGTAAAATCATTTTCAGTACAAAATATATATTTGACCTCTTAAATTGGTTATACTTTTTTTTTTTTTTTTGGTCGGCCATGGGGCTTGAAATCTGGGTCTGGGCGCTGTCCTTCAGCTCTTCAGCTCAAGGCTAGCGCTCTACCACTTGAGCTACAGCGCCACTTCCGGTTTTCTGGTGGTTTATTGGAGATAGGAGTCTCACGGTCTCTCCTGCCGGGGCTGGCTTTGAACCGCGATCCTCAGATCTCAGCCTCCTGAGTAGCTAGGATTACAGGCGTGAGCCACCAGCGCCCGGCTTAAATTTGTTATACTTTTAAGATACACTCTTGGAATGATTTGGACCGACTTTACCAAACAGATATTACTCTCTGGTTATTCCTGTAAAACACAAATTGGATAAACTCTTTCCGGATTTCTGTTGAAAATCACTTTCTTTGCAAGATCATATCTATTCTCACTAAGAGATAATCAAACCCATATTACGTTTGAATATCCCATCTTATTGATTGAAAGTAAGTATTGTGGATATGCTTATTAGATATTCCTTTCAAAAATGAACAAACAAAAAGCATGTGTCATGTCCAGATTGTGGACGTATTTGAAAGTATTTTGTACATGCACAGGGATCTTTACTAATGGCTCTTTTGTGGGAGTAACTATGGCAATTTTAACAAATAAGGCTTACATAACATCCCAGAGCAAGTCTTGCAATTTCTGAAAATCCATTGAATATTTTAGTTTTATATCAGTTCATTGACTATAGAGATAAAATTTCTGAAATAAAAATTGTTAAGATCTGTAAATGTAAGTGGGTATATAGGCTTTTTTATGCATCATTTTATGAAAACCCAGTTTTTATGAAAGTAAATGGAATAGAATAAAAGAATGTAAGTGAATTGGGTAAGCTAATTATTAGTATAACTTTGTTTTCTATTAACAGTCCATTGAATGTACATGATGCACTTAAATTATTTCCTTTGTGTCTCTGTACTTCAGTTAGTTTTATACTCTCTTTAGTTATGAGTGAACTTTTAGTATAAATAATGTTCTTTTAAAATGATTAGGATTAACCTTGTGATTTGTGTCCTACTCCCAAGAAAATGAGTTATTTTTAAGTGTTAATAGTTTATCATTATCATTATCATTATCATAGGGAATCATTATTATGATCATAGGGAATTAAAAAATGCAGTAGTATTGATGTCTTTTTAAACCAATTGTATTCACAAGTTGGAGAGTCTTAAATTCATACTTAGGTCTTGGTGTCTATGATTTTTACCCTCTCGTTCCTAACATTAATGATAGGTCAGACTGCATTTTTGGGTATATGAAGGGTAAAATATTTATCTGGGGTCAAAAGTGATTTTTATATCAGTCTTATTTTAATAACATTTTAAAGTAGTACATTTCTCTCAAAATGTTGGGTATAAAAAACAATGAAAATACTTCTAATGGTAAACAATTTAGGTGAGCTACAATGTGGAAATGATTGCTCCAAAAGACCTGCAGTCTGTTTTCATCAGGAATTGGGCAGGTCATTCTTTCAGTAAGAATGGGGTAAGAGATGGGGTCCCCAGGCAGTACAGTGTTGAGTGAAGGAATAAAATATGATTTCTACTATTTTGAGCTAGAAACCAAGAATGTTATAGTTTAGCAGTTCCTTTCACCAGAGAGGTATAAATTGATATGAACTTGGAATTTTCGTATTACAGTTACTTATTTTCTTTTTTGTTGTTGTTGGTCATGGGGCTTGAACTCTCGGCTTGGGTACTGTCCCTGCACTCTTCCACTCAAGGCGAGCACTCTACCACTTGGACCACAGTGCCACTTCCAGCTTACTAGTGGTTTATTAGAGATAAGAGTCTCACAGTCTGTCCTGCCCGAGCCGGCTTTGAACCTCAATCCTCAGATCTCAGCCTCCTGAGTAGCTAGCATTATAGTTATGAGCCATTGGTGTCCGGCTTAATTACCTATTTTCTAAGAAAGATAATGTGAAATATTATTAGTGTGCGCACAATAATTTTGGGAAATTTTCCTAGAATTAGTAGCCTGAGTTCTGTTATTTAGTTATAAAATAGAATGAGGTTATTTGATATGGTGGGAATGGACCGCAGGCTAACACTTACTATGTGTGCAATGTTGTACTAGTAATTCCAACTCTGAAGACTTAAATATCATCAACTTAGAATTAAAAATAGAAGTAGTTCCACTTTATGGGATTATTGTAAGGATTAAATTAGATACCAAAAGTAAAGTACTTGGAAAAACAATCAGAGTTTGATACTTTGTACCTGTTATTTTATCATGTGATATATCCTAATATTTTTACTGTGATTTTTATATTGTGTCTATTTAGGATATGCAAAGAGATGTATTGACATTCATTGGGTTGTTCACATTTTTGTCATTATGAGGATAATACCTGCAAAGAAATTTTCTGAGAAGGAAATTATCATATTGACTCATGGTTTAAGATCAGATGTCTCCATTGTTTTTAATTATATTTTTATTAAATAGTTGTACGAAAGGTTTTCCATTCAACGAATCAGTTTATAAGAACAATGGATCTTTACATAACTTTCTCACATCCTTCCAAACCTCACCCCACTTTCATTTTTTCTAGTTTCATACTATCTGCATTGTATATTATGGCTTCACTCTCTACTTTCAGAAGTCACTTTATTCCTTCCCTTTGACTTCCCCTCACATTTTCCAAGTGATATTTTCCTGGTATTCATTTTGTTGCATTAAAAGTTCAATTTTATAAGAAATTACACCTTTCAAATACTCCTCTGCAAATATCATGCTTTGATTAATATTGTTGTTTAACTTGCATAAAATTCTGGCTTCCAAATAAGCGTCCTTTGTGTGTCTGGCTCTGACCTCGTTTATTTAAAATAATTTTAGATCTATCCATTTCTTTGCAACTGCTGTAAAAGTCTTTATAATGGATGGGTGAAATCCAATTGTGTATATGTGCAACACTTTCTCCAACTATCCCTCCGCTAAAGGGTTTCTGAGCTGTTTCCATAAGTTCTCTATGGTTAATAGTGCAGTAGAGAACATGATTGTGAGAGTGATTTTACTGTAAACTTTTGGAAGAATTCACCACTATTTTCCTGGGAGCAATCCTCTAGCCAATTTTCCAGAATAAGCACATCCCTTCCATCATCTCCATCACAATGTTTTTCAAGACTTCAAAAACACACTACCCCCTACAGTTCTCAATCAGCTAAAACCGCACTGTGCCCATATTCTTCGTTGTTTTTTTTTTTTGTCCGGTCAAGGGGCCTGAACTCTGGGCCTGGGCTCTGTACCTCAGCTTTTCTACTCAAGGCTAATGATCTACCACTGGAACTACAGAGCCACTTCCAGTTTCTTCTTTTTGCTTATGTGGTGCTGAGGAATCAAACCCAGGGCCTAATGCATGCAAGGCAAGAGCTCTACTACTGAGCCACTTTCACAGCCCTGATGTGCCCATATTCTTTTAATACATTTTTTTCATAATTTTACACATGATTTAGTAAGAACCTTCTATGTACTTTCCTAATGTGGGAATGAGGGATATGATAATAGAGTAAAAGTAAGAGATATGGAATTAATTAGCTATTATCATATTTAAAATAATTTTCAGCTCTAACTCATAACCTCACTTACTATTATTTTAATCTTTATTTCATTACTTCACCTATCCACTAAATTATAACATGTGATTTAAATACAAAGGCAAAAAAATGTGGTTTGACTTTGACACTCATGTGTGAGCATGTACAATATGGGCAAATAAAGGGATTGGAATTAAAGCCATTATCCATTTGGTTAAATTGTTTTCTGAAACTGATTCTCACAATTCATATTTCATTCAACAACAAGAAACGTGACAATTCCCTTTGCTTTGCTCCTCATTAAACTTGTTTCCATGTTATTTTATAATGAAGGATGATTTCATAAATGTACTGTAGATACAAAAATATGTTAAAATATTTCTATATGTATGCATTGATATAAATATACACACATATAAAAGTTATAATGATAAATTATAACTTCTGTAACTGTAGAATTTACTAAATTATTAAAAACATGGACGGCTCAGGTATGGAATCCTGGCTAATCAGGAGGCTGAGATCTGACGATCATGGTTTGAAGCTATCCTGGGCAGGAAAGTCCATGAACCTCTTATCTCCAAACAACCAACAGAAAATCAGAATTGGAACTGTGGCTCAAAGTAGTAGAGTGATAGCCTTGAGAGAAAAGACTCAGAGATATCACCCAGGCTCTTAGTTCAAGAACTAAAATCTACCCCAAAAAAGTATTTAATTTACACTTGTGAAGAGCATTTCCTTCACCCAAATGCACATCCATGCTCATTTGCAAGGTAACTCTGTTATGTCTGGAGTACCACATAATATTATCACTTAAGTAGAAAACATTGCAACATGGGTAAACTCTCTCTCACGGATTTTTCTCCACTCAAATATTCAAATCTTGCAATTATTCCCATTATTTAAAGTCATAGCTTTTTTTCTTTAATACCCATAATATTAGAATTTGAATTGAGTGTCTTGTGTCTTGTAAATGGATGTTCTTACCACTTTGGCATGCCCCGAACCCTAAATTATCCTGATTAACTTTCAGATAGAATCTCGCTTTCTACTTGTGTATGATCGTGGGCTCAGTCTACTTCCTGTTATTCTTCCTGGAATTTAGAATAATGGGTGCCCGGCATTGTGAACAGATCATTCTGACCAGTCTGAGCTTTAACCACTATCCTCACAACTGTAGACTTCCATGTAGTCAGGATTTTCAGAAGCTTATCATAGCAATTTTTTTAAAAAAAATCTTTGCATTTCCTGCAGGTTCTTGAGTACTGAGTTAATTTTTGTTCTCTTCGGTTGTTTTGTTTCTTTTGAATGTATGTGTTAAGTTGTTCCTAATTTTGCCTTTTGTTTCTTTAATCTTTTTTTTCTTACTCTTATAACTGTTATTTTAGGTGAAAATGTGTGTGTGTGGTTTTTTTTAAAAAAGTATCTACTGACGTTTTGGTCTTTTTTGTTCCTTCTTTGTCATTCTTTTTACTTTGTCATCTTTTGTTGTTTTTGCATGAATTATTTGCCGGGCGTGGTGGTGCGCACCTGTAATCCCAGCTACTCAGAAGGCTGAGCCCGGAGGAAAGCTTGAGTCCAGGAGTTCTGGGCTGCAGTGCGCTATGCCGATTGGGTGTCCGCACTAAGTTTGGCATCAATATGGTGACCTCATGGGAGCGGGGGAACACCAGGTTGCCTAAGGAGGGGTGAACCGGCCCAGGTTGGAAACGGAGAAGGTAAAAACTCCCGTGCTGATCTGCTTGAATTATTTGTTGTTCTGCTCATCCTCATATATACCTGTCATTGATTATAAGACTTTATCCCCCATTGTGTACATATTTAATCTAAAAATGTATTACTCAATTCAATACCTGTTAGGATTAAATTCCTTAAAAGCAGTATTATTTATTTACACCTATACAATATTGGAAGTATTTTTATTTTTTAGTTTTTCAGGTCTCCTTTCTATCCCTCCCTTCCTATCATCCTATCCCCGTTCATCTCTCAATATTACTTCTTTAAATTTTCATTACTTTTAAGAGTTTCACTTTTTACATTTAAATATTTGTCTTTTCATTTTTTTGTCTTTTTTTTATTTTTTTCTCTCTTTCCTATCATTCTTTCCAATCCATTTCCCTCTGTGAGATTAGGACTTGGTTAATTTCACTCTCCTTTTACCTTTCCACATCCCTCTAAACCTATTTTTCCCCACCTTTCTCCCTAAACAAAATAATTTCTGGTTTGTCAAATTCTTCTTTGCTATTCTTAGCCCATTAATACATAGTTGTTTAATGTTGAATAGACTTTATCTCTTGAACTAGATTGTATCTGCAGACTTTTGTCTATGCAATTACAGGACTTTGGTTGATGCTTGCCTTAAAATGGTGTTCTAGCACAAAACTGGCATTACTTTCATCCCAAAGGGGAAGAACAAGCAAGAAAAACACAAGGAAAATGGCAAGTCCGGGTATCTCAATGCCCACTCAAATAATCAGGTGACAGAACAGATAATGAATAATCCAGAGGAGAGTTCCCAAAAATCTCTACAAACCCTCCTGTAAACATGGTGAATGAAAAGATTGAAACCCTGCAATGGACTCAGTGTGAGCGTGATAGGGAGAGAGAGGAGACAAACCAAAGATCAAAACAGGAAGCTCATGGGCTTGAGGAATCTACTCAAAGATTGATACTGGAATTGTGTGAGCAAGATGGGAACACTCAAAGAGAAATGAAAGTATTGTGTGAGCAGGCTGATATCAGTCAAAGAGAACTACAAAAGTTGCATGAACGTGAGAAATCTAATCAAAGAGTAATACAAGAATTGCAAGAACAGGATGAACATAGACAACGATCAATAGAGGCATTCATGGAATCAATAAACAGACACCTGAAAGGAGCCAGAGAGCCCACAAAGGGAATGCTGAATGGAGCCCAATAGAAGGAATGGGAGTCCAAGGAAACCATAACCCATCAACTAAGTGCTTTGGGAATAAACACTGAACACCAAATTAAGGAAGTAAAGAATTTCATACAAGATCTAAAACAAAGCTCCAACAAAGAATTTGAAGCCATAAAAGCTGATCAATTAGAAGGAAAAGAAATGAAAAATAAAGTAGAAAGTCTTGACAGTAGGTTAGACCATGCAGAAGATTGAATCTCCGGCATTGAAGACAGCCTAGGCATTATAGAGAAAGAACATACAACTATCAAAGACAAATTCAAGAAATATGATAGATCTATTCAACACTTGGAAGACACTATCAGAAGGCCTTATCTGAGGGAAATGGCTGTATAGGAGCACATAGAGACAGAAGTTAATGGTCTAGAAAATTTGTTTAACAGGATCCCAACAGAGAACTTCCCAACACGCAAGAAGATAGGCATATTCAGATACACGAAGCTTTTAGAATTCCAAATAGACCAGACAAGAACAGGACATCCCATCGTCACATTATAATCCACACAGGATCAATTCAGACCAAGGAAAAGATCCTTAAAGCTGTGAAGGAGAAAAGATCACTCACCTATAAAGGAAAACCAATTAGAATCACCTCAGATTTCTCAACAGAGACAAAGCAAGAAGAGCCTGGAATGATGTATGCCATGCCCTAAAGACAAACAACTATCAACCAAGAATAGTGTACCCAGCTAAACTCTCCTTCATAACTGAAGGTAAAATAAAAATCTTCCATAGTAAAGAAAAACAAACAATATATCTCCACCAAATCAGCTCTACAAAAGATACTTAAAGATGTCCTACACATAGAAACCCAACAAGACCACAATAAAGGCCAAGAAACCACACGCAAACCGAATCCAAGTACCATAGGAAGAACCCAGTAGGTGTAGCTCCCAAGAAGGTGGATAAAATGGCAGGAACACCCAAATAACTTTCAGTCCTATCTCTCAATATTAATGGATGTAACTCTCCAATTAAGCGACATAGACTGTCTAGTTTGTTTAAAATGCAAGTTTGTTCTATCTACTACCTTCAAGAATCACAACTTGCCCCCCCAAAAAAACACATTTTGAAAGTGAAAGGCTGGAACAAAATCTACCAAGCAAACGGACCCTATGAACAGGCATGAGTTGCAATCCTAATATCAGATAAAAAGACTTCAAATTAAAATTATTGAGAAGAGATAAAGAAGGTTACTATACACTAATTAAGGGATCTCTCCTACAGGAGCATATTGAAATTCTAAATATTTGCCAAACAATAGTGCACCAAAATTTATCCAAGAAATACTACTTTAAATCTCACATAGATCCAAAGAAATTAATTGTTGGGGACTTTAACACACCACTATCCCCACTAAATAGATCAACTCGACAAAAACTCAACATAGAAACCGCCGATCTAAACAAGTGCATACATCAACTGATTAGCAGACATCTAGCGAATATTCATCCAGCAGCATCAGACTACACTTTTTACTCAGCAGCACATGGAACATTTTCAAAAATACACCACATTTTAGGTCACAAACAAACTTGTCAAAATTCAGAAACATTGAATTCATATCTTGCATTCTCTCAGACCAAAAGGGAATAAAATTAGATCTCAACACAAAAAGCCACCAAAGAAAGTCCAGTAGTACATGGAGGTTGAAAAACACACTTTTGAAACCTCAGTGGGTCATGGAAGAGCTGAGAAACGAAGTTCAAATGTTCATGATATTCAACAAAAATTGGCACAGAGATTATCTGCTCCTCTGGGACACAGCAAAGGCACAATTCAGAGGCAACTTTATAGTTCTGAGTTCCTACATCAAAAAATTGGAGAGATCTGAAACCAACAATTTAATGAGATCTGACACTCCTTGAAAAAGAGCATCAAGATAAACCCCAATCCAGTAGATGGAAAGAAACTACAGAAAGCATTATACTCAATGGTGAAAAACTAAAGCTATTTCCAATAAACTCAGGAATGAGACAAGGATGCCCACTCTCTCTATTGCTCTTCAATCTAGTATTAGAATACCTATCTACAACAATAAGACAAGATGCAAACATAAAGGGGATCCAAATAGGGAAAGAAAAAGTAAAACTCTCCCTCTTTGCAGATGACTTTATCTTGTATTTAAAGACTCCGCTCCCAAGTTACTCAAGGTGACTCAAAACTTTGGCAAAGTAGCAGGGTATGAAATTAACCATCAAAAAAACAATGGCTTTTCTGTATGCCAACAATGAGAAAATTGTGTCTGAAATTAGGAAAGCATCTCCATTCGTAATAGCCCCATAAATAAAAATACCTAGGAATTAACTTAACCAAAGGCGAGAAGGACCTCTATGATGAAAACTTTAAATACCTGGAAAAGAAAATCAAAACAGATTTAGAAAGTGGCAAAAATTCCCGTTCCTAGATTGGAAAGATCAACATCGTGAAAATGGCAATACTTCCCAACGCTATCTACAAATTGAATGTGATACTTATCAATATTCCTACCTTATTCTTCAAGGAAATAGAAAAGGCAATCCAAAAATTCACATGGAACAATAAAAGACCCCGAATAGCAAAAACGTTCCTTAACAGAAAGAACAGTGCTGGAGGAAAATCAATACCAAATTTCAAACTCTTCTACAATGCCATTGTAACCAAAACAGCTTGGTACTGGCACAAGAACTGACCTCGGGACCAATGGAATAGAATTGAATACCCAGAAATGAACCTGCCACTAAAACTCCATCCAATGATTAATATAGTAATATATTCTGATTTATTACTTTATTTGTAACAGTTTTTAAACATTTTGCTTTTCTGCTGAAGTTTAACTATTTAAATGGTATCATCAAAGTATATTCCTTGGGTACTTGGGGCAGTTTTTTATAAAGTTTTTAACTAATGGCTTCTAAGAATTCTTAATTGCTATAATATTTGTTTTAATTTCAATATAATTTTATTGTAAAGGTAATGTACAGAGGGGTTACAGTTACATAAATAATGTAATGAGTACATTTCTTTTGGAAGGAACATTGTTATCCCCTCCATCGATTTTTTTGTACACTGAAAAAATTACTGATGCTTTTGTTGTTGCTATTGATCAAATGTACTTTTGCTTTCTTTGTTCACGCATTTTTTATTATAAAATTGATGTAAAAAGGGATTACAGTTACTTACGTCAACTAAAGAGTACACTTCATTTTATTTTCTATATTTCAAATTTTGGTCTTAATTACCCATTTTCTTGTTTCTTTAGGATAATTCTTTTTTCAGAGGTGTAGGGTTAGTTAATTTAATTTTGCATGATTTTTACACATGTAAATTATTCAGACACATATATGTTGCTTTTAAAATATTTAACATGTGAATATTTAAAATTATTTTCTTAATTTTTATATGGTTAGTAAATTTAAATAAATAGATTTTCTTATAGTTCTAAACATATTTTTCCAGGTAACAAATAATTACTGTATTTTCAAGAAGCACATACTATATTAAGAAAGCCCTCATTTCCTGGTCACTTTTTTGTAAATATTTGTACTTGAATTAAAAAAAAAGTTTGAGCTGGGCATGGTGATTTGTGGCTTCCATTTTCTGCCTATGGTAGGAACTGCGAATAGGGTTTGTAATTCGGGAGAGCCTGAGAAACTATGAGACCTTATCATAAAAATATCCAGAGCGAAATGATTAGAGATATAGCCACCCATAGTGAGACATAGAGCACCTGGTTATCATATTCTAAATCTTGAGGTTAAAACACCAGTAACAGTAATCGTTTGTCAAAATTAAAGGATACATGTTTCAACATGTTTATTATTTAAAAGTTATTTGCAAAGGTTCTCATGTCTTCTTTTTCTTAATTTTCAATTTACTTAATCTATAAGAATCCAAGTATACTGTGACTATTTGATTTCTAGTAAACATTTAAATAGTATGAGCAATATTATGATTACATATATTAAACTATTTTTATTATTTGTGATAATTTCCTCTATTTAATATTATAATATCAATATTCCAAATGTGTGTATGTGGTGTGTGTGTATGTGTGTGTGTATGTTTTTGTGGTTTTTGTGTGGGTATGCTTTGTGTGTACTTTGTAATGCTTGGGAGATCACATCATTATTTCACATGCGCTATGTCAAGATTTCACCACTGATCTATACTGTGTAGTTATAATGTAAATAGTGTTTTAAATTATGACTTTTAAATTTTCATTCCTAGTATGTTTTTCAAAATTATATATGATAAAATGTGATCCATTTTCTATCCAAGTTAGCAATTTTTATTGTTATTTTATTGGTATTTAGAATATTTCCACTGCTTTTTCACTTCCAAATTCTTGTGTTTGTTATTGATAAAGGTTTTACTTTGCTTCTTTTCTCTCTTCATTCTTTTTGCCTTTAGAGTTTACCTATTGTTTCCTTTATTTCTTTGGAAATTAATGATCATATTCCTATTACAGTTTATTTACATTGTAAGAGGTCTATACAATGCTTTACTTCTCTGACTCTCAGTCCACACTATTAGGTGGATTAAAAAGAAACTTGATTAAGGACACTGATTATTTTCCTCCTTCTCTTCTCTGAAGTCTTTCTGTTTTTGAAAAACAATAACAATGACATACAACTCTTAGGTGGACCCACATTCTATCCCCTCTCACTCTCCTCTGTAGTACAGCTCAAATCGTTATCATTCAACTTTATTATGCTATAGTGTTTTCTAAATCTTAACTCATTCCTAAATTAATTTTAGTTGTTTTAAGCATTTTCTAAAGACAATTTTCCCTATATAATATCTTGGGTCTTGTGTTTTCACAAGGTGCAAAATATAAGTGACTATCAAACATCTAGATATCTGTAGAATGTTGGTCCACCTGCTGAATAAACTTGTATATAAATTCAAGGAATACAGGTCAGTCAGAACAATCTTGTAAAATGGTGTAGCTTGAGCACTCATACTAGATTTGAATCTTATTACCATGTTTTTTAGTGAAAGACCCGACACATAGAAGAATGTAACAGATTTATCAAAAATAAAAATTCTTAGTTTTATTGTCAATAGATTTTGAAAAGAATGCCATAACTTAATGAAATAAAAATAGAATCTTAAATGGGTGTATTGGTACTACTGCCTTTCTAGTTTTAAAGAATGAACTTAGACTACTACCTCAAAACTTATACAAAAATTTAAAATAAAAAAATGATTATCAAACTAAATGTGAGTTGTAAAAACCTACAATACATAAATGTAAAAATTCATGACAATGGATCAGTAAAGGTTTCCAAAAATTTGACACGAAAGCACTAGTGGTTAAAGAAAAGCAAGAATAAACTAATATCAAGTGATAACCTTTCTTAATTCCATGAAAGTAGTGAGAACATATGCAACAGATAGAGGGCACATAATTGTTAATGCTACAATGTTAATGCTACAATGATCCTGAATCTTTAGTACTTTTATATCTTCTCATTCTGTATAAATTTTTCCTGAACAGGATATTCTTATAAAGAACATAGGTAAATTAATAGTCAATAGGAGGTGCATATGAATTAAGCTCCTATTTAGTATCTAAGAAAAAAGAAAAAGAAAACTCACTAGTATGACCATAATATAAAAAGATGACACAAAATATAGTAATGCATTTGTGGAGAAATTGATATGCTCTGCATAGCAGAATGATTTGTGTAATACTGCAATCATTTTAGCAAGCACATTTTCAAGTCTTCAAAAGGTCAAAGAGAATTGTATATGTTCTAGCCATTACAATTCTATGTATGTATTAAAGAGAAGTAAAAAACTTGTATGGATCAGGTATGTAGTTCATTGACAGTGCACTTCAACAGTATGAGTGAGAACCTGGAAATAATTCCCCAAAACAAATTTTGAAAAGACACCCTATAGAAGATGTATGCAGGACAAATTCCGGTAACTCAATTTTATATCTATTTTAATATCTGTTCTAAAATTTATAGCATTTCTATTTGTAAACATTAGGCTTGGAAAAGCTATGATTGTACAATTCACTTCCAAAGCACTAAAATGTATACAATGAAAGGAGATAATATAATGCATGCGAATTTCATATCAGCAAAAAAATAAAACTATAGCTAAAAATTCTTCACACAAAATCCAAAATACTTAAAAAGATGTTTTTGGTGTTGGCTAAAAATTCTTTGTAAACTACAGCTACTAAAACAAAGATGTGATTTCTGGTTTTTTTTTTTTTTGAGTTTTTTTGTCTGTTTTTTGAGTTTATGCAGAGATAACCCAATCAAAAAATGTATGTGATAACTGGAATATCTAGGAATTATACATCACTTATATGTAACTGATAACCATTTCTGGAAGAAACTTTTAGCAAATGATAGAAAACACGAATCTGTGCATCTGCATTTTATGATAGCCATATGTTACTTGCTCAATACATTTGCTTTTCTCTACTTTGCTAGAAAAAAGTATTCTCAGGATAAGAGCCAATAACGTGAAAAGACATAATCATCTTGATTTATTTGTGACAAAAACAAATGAAATAAAACAATTCCACTTATTATTAGTAGTAGTATGTATGACGATGATCCTGAATGCCAACATCCATTGAATTTTTGGAATTTTAATTTCTACTAACATATGAAAATTAGAATAAGAAAACAAATATAGTCTTAGAGCAAACCAGCCTTGGAATAATTTTCCTAATTGTTTGAAATTACAAAAGAATTAATACCATTAAAATTATCCTTTCCTATGGAAATCATTTAAAATTTTATCATTTATTATAATTAAAATACCAAGCAAGAGTAATTTTACAGAATAATTACAAATATCATTTTATTACTATCATAAAATAGAATAAAAGACCAGTCCAAATATATTATCATTATTTTTAATTTCGAGTCATTACCTAAATATCTTAAATAATCTAAATAGTCATGTCTTTAACCTAGACATAAATATTCTATACTATTTTACCTAACATTTTTCATGGGCATGTGTTCATGTTTCTAAGAAATGCTCACAGCAGGTAAAAGATGCTTCTGTGAAATTAATGTGATATATTTTGTTGTTGTTCTTGATGTTGATTGCAAGGTTAGGCATTGTCCTTAAGCCATTTTGTGCTCAAAGCCAGCACTCTATATTTTGAGGCATAGAGCTAATTCCTGTTTTTAGTGGTTAATTGGAGATAAGAATCTAACAAGTACTCTTCTGTCTGGGCTAGTTTCGAAAACAATTCTATGACCTCATTTCCCAGAATAGCTCGAATTATAGGTGGGAGTCACTGGCACATGGTTTAATGTATTTTTTAATTTTAATTATGCTTCAAGATTTTTGTTTCTCTATAATGTACATCGTTCTACACATACATTTAGATATATGTACATATTTCTGCTGACAAATAATCTCTAAAAATGTATGTCTTTCTACACATAATATATATATATACACACAAATATATTTCTGAAGACAGACTCCCTCTAAAACTTTTTATGCTACTATTTTTTTACCTTTTTATTTCAAAGATATACAGTGTATTTTTCCAAAAGTTTCCTAGAATAAAATAAGTAATATTTGAATGGAATGTAGCGTTTGTTACTTTTAAGGGAATTTTAGATATAAACATGATATTGTAGTAATATTCACAGTATATTACTTGAAATAATTCTGTTCAAACTTTTAAATATTTGTGTGTAGTGGTGGGGAGAGAGGAAGTTAATTCATACTGCTTAGGAAATTGCAAAACTTCAAAAATCTATTCTATAATTTGTTATAAGCACATAGTCAAGCTACCTGTTATGGTTTAGTTATTTTTTGTTTCTTTGTTCAAAATTTTAATATGGATGCATGCACAGTGGTAACATTAAAATTATTAATCAAAAGACAAATAATCGCAAAATCACAGATACATATAAGAGTTTCAATAGTTAGCACTTATGATGCTAATAATAATTTTGATGAGGATAATGATGACCACAGTATACCCTGATAATGACAATATTGTGATTGAAAAGGAAAAAAAAACTTTACACATTTTGAAGCTGTATTTCCCACATTGAATATATAGTAATAAATAGCGTTGGATTACATACAATAAGAATAACAAGAGGAGAGTTTCAATATCAAGAAATACTATCACATAAACAGGTAGAGACAGTAAAAACCCTAATATTATTCCTGCAAGTCTCTCTAATGTATACACACTTTTATTGGTGGTATTAATTTCTTATAAACAAACTTTGTTATTTCCAAATTTTGATGGGCTAAGATGTAGTTTTCAGCTTAGTGTGATTAGTTCAAAAATATTCTCATATAGATACTACTCAATAATCAATGTTTCCAATGATATATTAAGGGTATGTTTTCAATACATCTGAAAAAACATGACACTATCTACACAGTACTACTTACATATCTGTAGTTACCTTAAAAGGAAATAGACCTTAGAGACAGGAGGTGAAATTTATTTTTATTTCTGCAGGAAACAATTTGTGACTTTATACCAACAAACTGAATTTGACTCTTTCCTTAATTGTAAGGTAAGCTGGAAAATGTAAGGACTCTTCACTTTTCTTTTTTCTTGCTCTAGAAATCAACACATATATTGTTCATTATTTCTGGTATATTACATCCATTTATAGATGAGAAATGTAAGGCCAACAGTCAATGTGGTGAGTAAATGATACTAGAATTTGTGTCTGTGTTCTTCACTCTCTGTGCTTACAAAGAGTGTAATTTGGTGATGGAGAGGACCAATATGAAAAGACTATGGGGAAAAAGCATAATTTGGAAATGGTTGTTTTAGGACTAGTTGACAGTGTTGATTAAATGAAACAGGCTGGTGTCAGGGGCATAAAAAGGAGTATATAGAAATCATTTGAGTAGGAGCTGGGAAGGTGGCTCAGTGGTAGAGCGCTTGCTTTGCATGCATGAGGCCCTGGGTTCGATTTCTCAGCACCACATAAGCAGAGAAAAGAAAGCCGGAAGTCGTGATGTGGCTCAAGTGGTAGAGTGCTAGTCTTGAGATGAAGAATTGAGGAAAAGCGCCCATGCCCAGAGTTCAGGCCCCACCACCCGACCCACCCAAAAAATAGAAATCATTTTTGTTACAGAAATAGAAAATCTTGATCAACTTATCTAATGGGAAGGAGTAGAAGGGTCAGAAGAAATCTAAAAATCTAATGTGCTTCCACACGTTTGGCTGGCAACTGTGTTAGTGCTACTCTTAGTTATAATGACCACAGGTGGAAATGATGGATTTAGGGGAAAAAATCTGATAGTTCTAAAGTTTAGATGCAAAGATGGGTCTGTTTAGACATCATCAAAATATCCATGACCATGAATATGAAAAAGAATAATAAAATTGGGGATAGTATTGAAGGGAAAAGGAAAAGGAAAGTTCTGACACAAGTGTGAGCAATGTGGGCACCACTGTAGACAAGATTGGGAGAAAGAGATAAATAAGGAAATAAAAAACTAATAAACACAAATTTACAGAAGGAAACGAAGGAATTTGCAAGAAGATATTGAAAGAAATATGCTACTTGGATTTGAAAAGTAAAAGGACATAGACAAGCTCAATAAGAACATTGTTTTGGTCAAAGTCATATTGATAAAATTTTGGGATATGAATATGAAGACATATTATTATGGATCCATAAAATCAACAGACCCTGTTGATTTTAAATGTTGGGAACCAATGCTTTTATCCTGACCTTAGAAGAATTATACATATATAACTGTCATGAACTTTACTTATACCTATTGTGTGAATATTTTTGAAGACTTTGTTTATTCAGGAGTTTATACATTGAAATACACTCAGACAAGCCTAATTTGTCCTACAGTTCCAATGTGTGGCACATCTATCCACATCAGTTTGGAATTTTATTGAAATATCTTTAGATATGTTTGGATGTCTTATCAGCCTATTCATTATAAATGTAGGGCAAGTAACACTAAGTATTAGGTTGAGCATACATCATTACTGATGTGACTGCCGCGGACCGGCTCTGTCGGGACAACGGAGGACACCTAGTGGAGGAACTGGAATAGGTGGGGAGATGGCAAACAGACAACTCACACACAAGAGGAGTGGATGCTGAGTGCGATTTAATGCAGAGGATAACAAACTTTTATAGCAAAAGTGTCCATGAGAAAGGGCAAAAGGTTACACAATCTTGTTGCAGGGCTTCATTCTTGGGTGGTCACCAGCTGGTTGCCTGATGGGCACTTGTTTCCAGCTTATCTCTATTTTTAAGAAATACAATGGATTTTCATGTTTATCACCAATTAACCATTACTTTTTTCTCTAGAGGCCTTAACTGTCCCATAAGATCTTTTCTGTTCCTTCTTTAATAGTTAGCACCACAGAGGCCTAGATCTAGCACGTCTTTTAGTAAATGAAAGAAAGTAACAGGAAGTTCTTTCTCCTAAGATGTTATCCCAGCAATTGCCATACATTCTTCCTGTTCTAGCCTTGCCTAAAGCTTCTTGTAAATCTCTTACAAACAATTCCTTCTGCTGAAGTGGCATCATGAAACCCCCAATACTTTTATATTTACTTATGACTTGTCTATTAGCCTCTGTAAGAGGGGCTTTCAGGGTAGCATTTAACTCTGGTGAGTTAGTCATATTTTTAAGACACTCATCAGATGTTGGAGTCGTCAACACTCTTAAGAAAGAGCTTTGAATAAGAGAACGTTGAGCATGAGTAAGTACAATGAGCACCAGGAACAGTAAAAGATTAATAGGCACTCCTATACAGTGAAGAAAAGAAAAACAAGAACAGAAACACATCTTTCCCAGGGGCTTGCCAGCCATTCCTGGAGGTCGGCCTCTTTGAAACCCCATTCTCTGAGGTAGACTTCGGTGAAGTCCCATTCTCAGAGATAGGTCTCTGTGAAGCCCCATTCTCTGAGGTAGACTTCGGTGAAGTCCCATTCTCAGAGATAGGTCTCTGTGAAGCCACATTCTCAGGTCTGAAAGCAGGTTTCCCATGCTAAGCAGACTCCACCGGAGTAGGCGTGGCAACTCGAATTGATTCTTCTTTAGAATAGAAAATGCCTCAATAGCCATTGACACATCATAACTGCCATATACTCTATTTAACTCTAATTCTTGTTAGGGATATCTCCATGGTGAAATAACCCTGTCAATCAACCTGCCACAAATTCTTATATGTAGAGAATGCTTTTATGAACTTCAATCTTTTATTGAATGGACGAGTTCAGACTTTACCCTCAGCAGTATGACTGAATGCCTAAAAAGATAAGACATTTTGCTTTAATGCCTTTCTTTCATTTTCTCATACCCATTGGCAAGTAGGGAAGAATTCTGATGTAACAATAATAAAATGGTGACTTGTACTAACACAACATCTAGGATCTAGTGTTAATTCGGATACTTACTAATTAGCTCTAGATTTTGTGTCTATTTATATTTCTCATGGGAAAACTCATGAGTTCCAAGGAAATTGACCTAAGGAGACTTTCAATTCTAATATCAGTTGTCTCAAAATGCTTTAAATTCTACATCCTCTAATGTGGGCATAGGTTTACAAATTGGAACTTTTCTCCTTAAAGAGTGAGAACTACCCTGTTGCTTAATAGGGACAAAGTACTTTCATACATAGACTGGTCTTGTGCAAACAAGAAGTGGTAGTTGAACAATGTTCTTAGCAGTTTATATAGACGAAATGGAAATAGAGCAACTATGAACTCAAAAGGAATGTGCAAAAAAAGCGAGAGGTTCAAAGTAGAATGTGCCAAGGAAATGCTGAAGTATAATTTCAGCTTAAGAAAAAGTAGTTGTATATCTTGGGGAAAAACTGCTTTAAACTCTTCTGGGATAATTGTACAAGTAGAAGCCCCTAACTCTGACTCTAATCAGCCACGTCATCATCAACTTAGGGACTATTTTCCAAGTGCAAAGTGAGGAAAAGAGGGCTCATCACAGTTAGTGTTCAGGTTGAAGTAATGGAAATAACATAATTTTTCTTATAAGACTTCACTTATTTTGGAGGGTTAAAGTAGGAAAAACCCAAGTAAATATTTTGCATGTACCTAAATTAAGTGGGACATAGTATATTACTCTCTTTTTTACTGGGAAGTTGTACATTATGGCATTTTACACTCTAACTTGGGACAATGATCTGCTGTCAGTCATTTTCTTCCCCCTCCCATCTTTTGCCCTTCCAATTACATAATTTTTATTTAAAGAGACATACTTGAGCTTTCATTTCTAAATCCTTCAAAATTATCTGAACTAATTCATACTTCTGGCAGCCTCCTATATCTTTCTCAAGGGAATATTTTGTCACTACCATTTTAACCCATACGATATTGGATATCTTCCTGCCTAATTCAGTGCAAGATATACATTAGACTCATCCAGATATCTCAACACCTGTACCAACATGAAATCCTATCTTCATAAAAACCATGATTTTAGAATATCTGGGGAGGTGGCATCTGTCATTTTTGAATGACCCTAAGTGATACTTACATGTAATCATGTTTTAAATCAATATGCCTCTCAGTAGATGAACGAATTGACAAAATGTGATATATATATACTGTGCAATTCTATGCTTCCAATTCATACGGAAATGGAAAAATCTTACCAAGTAAAATAATCAAGGCACAAACAAAGAGATTCCATGGTTTCCCTAATTTGTAACAAGTAGGAAATATCTAGGATAGTCCTAGCAGATGAGCAGAATGGCTCAGTATCTATGTGTAAGATGATGATGAGCAAAATGAACTCCTACATATGGAAACAAAGGTTTTCTTTGTGGTTGTTGTTTTTAATGAACTCTGTGATTCTTTTTTCTTTTGTGTTTTCCCATATGGTTTGTCCCCTGCTGTATTTGATTTCAGTATCATGTGTCATTGTATATATATTTATCTTAATTAGGGAAGGGAGGAGGAACAACAACATGTTGTGACAAAGTACAAAGAACAAACCAATGTAATAGCAATGCTCACAAGACAACATTATGGAAATTTACATTATAACTTGTGAAGGGTATTGGGGTGAAGGTAAACTGTGAGAAAAGTGCGGTAGTGTGTAAAAAGTTCTACATGTTATATATTCACCATCTTATAATTACGGCAACCCCTTCTATATATCACCTTGACAATAAAATTAAATAAAAAAAATAACTTATATAAAAGCCCCTCATCCACCGGTCCCAGGGCTGCGTACCTAAGATTCAAATTAGAGTTAACAGAAGACATATTCTCACACTCAAGACAGACAGCAAGCGCATCAGACTGCTGGTCCGACAGTTTGTCCAGAAGGGCTTCCAACCAGAGAGAATCGGTCAATCAGGGGCACTCGAACCCCCTCTACCCGAGCTCGAGGACAGCCCCACCCAGGGGTCCAGGGGACATCTCCCACTGGCCCTGCTGGCAGTCTTATAGCGTGTCCGCCAAGACTCTCCGCCAGCCCCAAGACCACACCTGCAGGCTTTCACCATTCTTGAAATATGAAAATTGTATCAAATGATCTAATTGTTTCTTATTCTCTTGGGGAGGGGCTGGTTGCCCCTCTGTCCGTTTTTTGTTTCCTCTTGAAGAGGAGTTCTGTCTTTATGGAACTTAGATTTACATTCACTTTTTCAATGGTTCCCTTTTTCCTGCGGGAACCAAGGATTAGTTTGTTCTCCCACTGCTGCTGTGGAGGCTTTAGTGCCTCGTGCTTTTAGCATATGTTTTAAAATAGAGACAAACTATCCTTATTCTTAGAAGATGAACTCCCCATGATTTACTCGTTATCTTTCCCAGCCGCAACTGAGGGGCCTGCAGCACCACAACGAGTTTCTGACTACTATTCCAGGTGAAAAGAAATGAAGATGCTTACCTCCCAAGGTTCCTTGACTGAAGAGACTGCTTCGTGCCCAGCTTCGAGCCCCACGTTGGGCACCACCTGCCGCGGACCAGGTTCTGTCGGGATGACGGAGGACACCTAAGGGAGGAACCTGGAATAGGATGGGGAGATGGCAAACAGACAACTCACACACATTAGGAGTGGATGCTGAGTGCTGAGTCCTGAGTGCGATTTAATGCAGAGAATAACAAACTTTTATAGCAAAAGTCTCCATAAGAAAGGGCAAAATGTCACATAATCTTGCTGCAGGGCTTCATTCTTGGGCGGTCACCAGCTGGTCGCCTGAAAGGGCAAAAGGTTACACAACCTTGCTGTAGGGCTTCATTCTTGGGTGGTCACCAGCTGGTCTCCTGATAGGCACTTGTTTCCGGCTTATCTCTAAGAAATATAATGGATTTCAATGTTTTGTCATCAACTAACCATTACCTTATTTCTATAGAGGCCTTAACTGTCCCATAAGATCTTTCCTGTTCCTTCTTTAATAGCAAGGTCACGGAGGCCTAGATCTAGCAAGTCTCTTAGTAAATGAAAGAGAGTAACAGGAAGTTCTTTCTCCGAAGTAGTTATCTCAGCAATTGCCATACATTCTTTCTGTTCTAGCTGAGCCTACAGCTTCTTGTAAATCCCTTACAAACAATTCCTTCTGCTGAAGTGACTTCATGAAACCCCCAATACTTTTATATTTACTTATGACTTGTCTACTAGCCTCCATAAGAGGGGTTTCAGGGTAGCACTTAACTCTGGTGAGTTAGTCATATTTTTTAAGACACTCATCAGATATTGGAGTCCTCAACACTCTTAAGAAAGAGCTTTGAATAAGGGAACGTTGACAATGAGCAAGTACAAAGAGCAGTAGAAACAGTAAAAGATTAATAGGCACTCTTATGAGGAAAAGAAAGGCAGAAACACATCTTTCCCATGGGTTTGCCAGCCTTTCCAGGAGTAGGCCTCTTAGAAGCCCTATTCTCCGAGGTAGACTTCGGTGAAGTCCAAAACTTGGAGATAGGTTTCTGTAAAGCCCCATTCTCTGAGGTAGACTTCGGTGAAGTCTCAAAACTCAGAGATAGGTCTCTGAATCCGTAAGGTCCGCTCCTGGATGGCTAGCAGACTCCACCCTCCTCGCAGCAAAGTCTCCACCCATTACCTGCGTTACCTAGGCAACTGGGACACCTGGAAGAAGTCACATCTGCATCCGCTGAGGTCACATCTGAATTTGATGTGGCCACACCTTTCCCCACCCATACCATACATAAGGCCTAGCCCAGGCCCAGAAGCTCTCTTGCTCTTGTTTTCTAGCTCTTTTGCTCTTGCTCTTCTTTTCTAGCTCTCTCTGCTATCTCCCTGCTCTAGCTCTTTCCTCTCTCTTTCCCAGCCACGTGGAGTGCCAACCTTGCCTGGTCCCAGCAGGTCTTCTGAATACCTGAATACCACGTGAGTGCTACTGTTCTTACCCCTCTCTCTGCTCTTTTCTAGCTCTTTCCTCTCTTTCCCAGCTCTCTCTCATTGCCAGGCCTTTCAAAACCACGTGGAGTGCCAACCTTGCCTGGTCCCAGCAGGTCTACTGAATAAACCTACCCCTTACCTGAATACCACGTGCATGCTGGTGCTGTTCTTACTCGGTTACCTCTTTTTAAAAACCTAACAGAAGCCCCTTTCTTAGGTCTGATAGATGGTTTCCCATGCTAAGCAGACTTCAGTGGAGTCGGCGTGGCACACTTCTGCTGTGATGCCCTCCCAATTGTGCGAAGAACACTACACTAAACTTTTCTGCATCATTTTCCCTCCAGTGGTATTCTTGAGATCAGAACACTTGCAAATAGTATTTATATTATTATTTTATATTAATTTTATTATATATTTTTATCTAATCATACATATTCAGGAGATCTGAATATCTGAATATTAAGATCTGAAGATTATGGTTCAAACCCACCCAGGTAGCAAGGTTCCTTAGATTCTTATTTCCAATAAACTCATAAGGAATAGCCAGACAAAAGTGGCACTGAGGTTCAAGTGGTAGAGCACTAGCCTTGAGCAAAAACAGGCTCAGGGACAGTACTCAGACCCAGAGGTCAAGCCCTAGCATAAACTAAACAACAAAAACAAAATAAAAACAAACATTAAACCTAGCTTTTTTTCCCTCATTGTATGAGTAATTAAGAGGTACGTAAGGAAATTTCTTCTTATGTTATGTATAGGTAGAAGAAAAATGATGTCATACAATTACTCTCTTCATACCATATTACACCAAAGTCTCAAAAATTGCTCTTTTTCTAAATTTATAAATTAATAGCATCCATTTGTTGGCAACTTTGTCTAGATTATTCAGATTATCATGTTATACATGAACTGTTGCAATAATCTATTAACTAATTTCTAATTATACCTCACTTGAAAGAATATTCTAGGCAAATAGAATGCCAGAATCATTTGTGAATTTCTAAATTAAATATTCTACTTGAAAACAATTTTGTAGTATCCTAGAGAATATGAAATTATAAACAAAGAACATTCATTCCAAATCTAAATTCTAATTTAGGCAAGTCTCCAAAGTCCTACATTAGATGAACTTTGCTATTTCTCCAGGCTTAAGCTGTTGTAATTCTTCATCATTTCTTTGGAATCCAACAGAATGATGCTTACTTTTTCAAATTTTTGATTGGGAATCATGAGCTATTTTGCGTCTAGCAATGTTCTGTAATGAAGAGAGCATGTAAAACACAAGTGAGGATTCTATATGAGTTGCATTTCAATAGGGAACATGACTTATCAAAACAGTGAAAAAATTAGCCCAAACATCCAACTGTATATTGCTTTCTTGTTGTTTGGCTTGTTTTATTGAGACAAAATTATACTACCTGGTCCAGGGAAGGTATCGCTATGTAATTCCACTCTCTAATCTCCTTTCTTAGTCTGAGTGCTAGAATTCCAGGCTTGTATCACATTGCCCTGCCATAGTTTGTTGGTTTATTTAATCTAGAAACAGACTAGCAATTCTGAACTTCTCTGATGATCTTATACACTAGACTGACAGCTCTGACTGTTTATGTACAATTTTCAAAGACGTTCTAACATTCGACACAGGATATGAACATTTTTAGATGTACCTGCAGGGTTCTCTGATTCATTCCTCCATGGATATGATCCCTTTAATAATGATTACTTGACTTTCTTAATATCTCCGGGCCTTACCTTTGTAATATTCTCAAGTTCTTTTTAGGAAAGTTCACTTGAGGATTTTCTAATATTAAAAATTATCATTGTTCTATTCTTACTCAGGACATATGTTCTATTATTTTCCAACTTTTTCTACACATTCTGAGAGTTGTTTCATATGTGTGTTTACACATCTAAGTGCCTCTGTGTATGTGCATGCTTGCATGTATGTATGCCAAAACCTCAAGCTCTTATTCAGCAGTCTTGCTCATACCTAGTTTTCCATCACTTCAGCCTTCTTACAATGCAGGTTTAGGCTGGTTAATTATAGGTATTGTTGCAAATACTTTTTTTTCCCCCAGGCTGAATGCAAACTGAACTTCCCAGAATCCTTTACATTCTTAGGTTTTATCTTTCCAGGAGTATCAACTTTTAAAATTGAAACAGTTTTGTGAATGTAAAGTCTAACCCAGATTTTTAACTTAAGAATTCATAAAAAGATAGATGAACATACACAGTACATATATTGAGTGTACACTCTTAGAAATGTGATCTTAAGCCTGGTGACAGTGGCTCACATCTATAATCCTAGCTACTCAGGTGGCTGAGATCTGAGGATTGCAGTTCAAATCCAGCACAAGTAGGAAAGTTTCTGAAGCACTTTTCTCCAATTAACAACCAGAAAACTGGAAGTGGCACTGTGGATCAAGTGGTAGACTCCTAGCCTTGAGCTGAAGAGTAGAGGAAGAGTGCCCAGGCCCAGACTTCAAGCCCCACAAATACCAAAGAAAAAAAAAAGAAAAGGAAAGAAATAAAAAGATATATGAACTTAGCAAACAGTTCATTGCTAATATAATTCCTTGTCTCTCAACATGGCTTTTTTCCAGTTAAGTCCATGCTCTTATATCTGACTTGCTTTGAAACTAGAATTGTTCTTCCATTCTACTTTTTACAAATTTGTATGATTAGTTGCCATGATTTAGTGCTAGTAGAAGAAACAGAGTGGCCTCATACTTCATGTTCCACTTAGTAGTAATGCTTTCTCTATATCACTCCTGTAGATTTACATACTGGCCTTGGCTTTATTGTTTCAAATTTGTCTTATTTGCAGAGTCTTCTATACTGTATTGAATAACCTTACTTAAACACAGAACTTCTTTTTCTCCTATTATTCATATTGTTTCTCCTACTGTTAACTTATGTACACTTGTGAAATAATGCACAACATATATACAAATATTTCTGAGAACCTTCTTCTCACTTAAAATTGGTCTTAATTTATAGACATTTAGGAAATTTTAACTTAATGTACTCCAAGGTAATGGTTTTTTCATGCTTTTTAAATTGTAAAAATGTTGTACAGAGGGGTTAGAGTTATATATGTAAGTTAAGTAGTACATAATCTATCAAGCATTGTTACCTCTTCTTTTGTTTTTCCCCTGCCTTCCTTTCCCTCCTCGTCACCCCAAATCCCCACTGCCCTCCTCAAGTTGTAAAGTTCATTTTCTACATAGTCTCTTGTAGAACTCATTGTTACAATGGGTCATACTGTATCCTTGTTTCAGCATTTTGTTATTTCCCTTCCCTTCCCCACATTAGAAAAGGTATATGCAAGATGCAGATCACCGACATCAAATACAGTAAAAACAGGGGTTATACCGTGGAGGTAGAAAATAGAAGAGAAACAAAAATTTCACATATTACCTGTTAGGTGACAATAAAGAAAAATCAAGTTGTGTCCTATCTTGGAGTCCATTTCACTTAACACCATTTTATATGGCCATATGTACATGTATAATGTTTTATAAATGATTTAAATTCCGTATTTTCTCATTACTAAGTTGTTTCTGAAACACATGTTACCTCATGTACAACGATTTACTTGTGCTATTTCAATGAAGCCACAAAACGTTCATTTTACCTGGAGCAGCACCATAGATTGTTACTTGAAGTAATTGGAAGGAACTGTTACTGGAAGTGGAAAATGATTCCCAGAGAGGAATTGAACATAGAGAAATGACAAGTTCAACTTCATTTGTGCTCTCATTTTACTGTACAAGAAAAGAATTCAAAGCTTGAAGGAAACTCTGTCCCTGACTTTTTCGAGTGTGTTCTTTACTCACATAAAACTTGTCGGTAAATTTCTAGTTGAGAGTATTACAAAAGGAAACAATATGCCATTTGAAGGCCAAAATAGATAAAATGGAAATAACGTTGTTTTAAAAGTGTTCTACTGCAAAGAAGCAAAGATATGTAGGTTTAAATGTACCGTATGCCTAGATATTTCACTCCTGACATGATTGTCTTGTTGCAGGAGTCAGTTATCCATTTCTTTAATCTGGTCCTGAGTTCACCATAGCAATAAGGATTCCAAAAAGCAGGATCCGTGAGTATGATTAGCAAAAGGAGCCTCTTTTCAAACCAGTGCTGTAAGGATGGTCCCAAAGAAATATGGGGTTTTTTTTCCCGTGCTTGTTTGTTTAGTTTGTGCTGCTTCTGGGGCTTGAACTCCGTCTGGACCCTGTCCCTAAACCGTTGTCTTTCCTGTCCTCCTGCCACCATAGCTAGTACTCCACTGCTTGAGCAACAACTCCACTTCTTGCTTTTTTGGTATTTAGTTACAGATAAGAGTTTGACAGACTCTCTTGCCTGTTGGCTTTGAGATTGTAATAAATGCAAGTGACATCAACTGTATGGACTTCTCTTTTGAACCAAGACATGTTAGATGAAGTTTATCATAAACCTAGTATTCAACAATTTTTTAAAAGAAGAGAATATGTTCAGCAAAGAAACCATAATTTAACTCAGCAAACGTAGGTTCACTGAATTATTTTGGAATTATGTTCTCAGCTTGGGAAGATTAGTATTGACTTCATCGTTCTTTTTGAAGAACTTTTTCTGTTGGTCGTGGGGCTTGAACTCTGATCTTGGGTGCTGTCCCTCAGCACTTCAGCTGAAGATGAGTGCTCTACTACTTTAGCTACAGCACTACTTCTGGATTTCTGATGGTAATTTAAGATAAGTTTCTCATGGATTTTCCTGACCAGGCTGGCTTTGAACCACAATCCTCTGGTTTCAACCTCCTGAGTAGCTAGTATTACAAGTGTGAGTCAACAGCACCCAGCTCGTATTTGCATTTATGTGCACTTAATGACACTATGTTGACAAAGAATGGAAATTTGAATCAAATAGTGTGACATTGCAGCTTTCAATAAAATGGAGGTAGCAATAAATATGTCCTCTTTTTCCATGTTCTTACATTAATGACTCATGAGCTGTGGGACTCTTACATTAGCATCCTCTGTTGTCTTCGTATGTGGACTTAGTATCAGAAATTGTTCATAGAAAAATAGAGAAAGACAGATTTGTAGGAGATCAGGTATGAAAGAGCAGCATAGAAGGATATACAACTTATCACACAGAGATTATGAACTAGTCTAAGTTGTTAGAATGCTAAAGGCAATGAGGAATAAGCCTAGTTGATAACTTGTTCTTCAATAACCAAAAATGGTTCTCTACAACAGTTTATGGTATAACTTAGTTATTATTTTCATTTATTCCTTCCATCTGGAGTTATTCCTTCTGTCAAAACTATTAATTAACCTCTGCCGTTTTGGTGCCTTAGCTTACCAAAAAGATTTTCAAATCTCACTTATACTACCCTTCTGATTGTGATTAGCAGTGGCCACTCACGAGCCTGGAATCTTTGAATTTCCAGGATTAATCTTCACTGATATCTAAGCACAGTCCTGGTATTAATTGCCATGACCTATTAACACAACGTTTTTTTTTTGTTCAACACAGTATTCTAATATAGGTAAAGTACATGAATTAAGGACTATTGATAGGCATCATTTGGAAGGGGCAATTATATATTCCAAGCATGGGTTCTTTATTTTGCTTTTCCTAGTTAAATGACTCTTTTGCCAGTACTAGGGCTTGAACTCAGGGCCAGGGAACTGTTCCTGAGCTTCTTTTTGTGTTTTTGTTTTTGTTTTTGATCAAGGCTAGAACTCTACCACCTGAGGCAAAACACCACTTCCAGTGTTTCTTTTTCTCTTTATGTGGTACTGAGTAATTGAACCCAGGGTTTCATGTATGCTAAGAACAACTGTTCCATGAAACCACATTCCCAGAGTCCTAAATGTTTTTTTTTTTTAATAATTTTTTGTGTTAAAATACAGTACAGAGGGGTTATAATTACATGAGCAAGGTAATGAGTACATTTCTTATCAAGCATTTTTGCCTCCTCCTTTGTTTCCCCTTACCTTCCCTGCCCACCGATCACCTCATACCGCCAAAGTTGTAAAGTTATTTTTTTTTAAATAATGTCTTGTTGCAATGGGAATTTCTTAAGATGGCATTGCTTTTTCATTCCGTTAATATGTATTACAATTTAGGCCAGGTGGTAGAAAAGGAAGTGGAAAACAATACTAAGTCCAGTAAGGCTGACATTCCTATCACATCACTAAGGAAGTAGTGTCAAGACCTGCAGGACTCTTAGGGCTGTTGTATGTGATATTATTATGTGAAACACTATTAACTGTCATCCCCGACATCCATAACATTCTGCTTCCACTTTCCTTGTCAAGAACCAAATATCTACACCTTTTTATTGATTGGATGTGTTTCCTAGGAAGGAAGAAGGAGGATGTAGTATGTGATGGTGGAAAAAATATGTATATTGGCTCTCTGTCCACATTTTTTGCATTTTTAAAAAGTGCTACTGATGAACTCCCACTTATATCTAATTTACTTGCTGTTTGCACAAGATGCAGATAAATGAAGACATTTATTCTGGTGGATAGTCACATATATTAACAAAATCCATTTCTGGAAAAATAAGATACTAGGTAAGAAATTATAAATTATTGTCTATAAAATGGTTTCTTTTCTTGAAGAACAAAAGGTAGTATTGAAATGATTACTCCAAGTTTCTTTGAGATTTTATGCTGTCTCAGTATCAAAATATTCTCTAAATTCTGTAACATCCAAACATAAAAGACATGATTTGAAGATCTCAGTAGTTTCAGAAAATAAGGAACGTAATAGCATCCTTCCTGCAGACACATGTGATGGCAAGTATGATTGATTTTATTATGGATCTCTTTTTTTTTCCTGTTTATCTCAAGTGTTGCATATCTTGGCATATTACTCTATGTCCTGAATCAGCTTCCTGTAGGTGAGATTTACCTCTACTCTGCAATGTCAAGGTGGGTCATGTGACTTACTTCAGCTTACAGAAGTGAACCAGAAGTGGTGAAAGGCTATTTCTAGGGGAAGATTTCTATCTCATTATCTGTGTCTTTTTTCCCCTTAGCTATCAAAGTAGCATATTTCCAGAGGGAGTCTTCTTTCAACTTATATGTTGGAAGAGTATAGCATGTGAAATTGAGGCAAAACTCAAATACAACCTCATACATATAACACAGGCAGAACTAAGCTAATATTAGAATATGATATTAAGATGCTAGTTTCTTACCATTCTTTTGTACCTTTATGATAGTTGACTATAGTACACCAGAATTGACAAATCCTAAACAAGAACTAAACAAATTGATAACATTTCCTATTGGATGATATTACAATTTTTAATAAATAAGCATTCTCCATGTGATCACTTGTGGGAATATCTATTTCTATAGATGTGTTTAATCACTCTAGAGCACAGTATCTAATATCCACAATCATTATCCAGACCTTGTGATTGAGATGAGGAAGAAAATAATATCTAGATTTCTCTTTCTCTTTTCCTCTTCTCCTTTTTCTAGTGTGGATTCTCATCTTTTCTCCAAATTCTCCTTTTAATAAAGGAAGAATGACACATGGTGGATATGAAGCAAAAGGCTTCAAAACCAGAATTTTATTCTTTCAGAAATAGATGAAGTAAATCAGAGTGGCTCAAGGAAGAATAAAACCATGATTATTTTTCCCTTTCTGGATTTCAACATATACTCTGAACATGACTCTAAACAGCTAGTGAACCATTGCCTTGGCTAACTTTATAAAAATATAGTTTTTAAAATAAATGATAATTAAAAAATTAAAAATAATTTAAAAATAAATAGTAATTTGTTGTTTGCTTTGGGGAGGCATGAAATAAGACTGCATTAACATTGTGTGAGTTGAGAGGCTAAATTTTATGAGAATGTAAACATAATGAAAAATAGATGATTTTAAGATAAATAGCTAGTAGATACATTTTTACTTTGACATACCCACAGAGATATATTTTTTTTCTTCTTTTCCTCTCCATGCTGATTCAACTTCAATAAGCAGTTAATGTAATGCAAATGGCTGTGTTTCTTTCAGAAATAGAATAGATCCAAAAAAGTTAGAAAAAGAGAACCAGTATTGGGTAATGCATTCTTTAAAAATAGCAGTCAAATAAATATTAACCATAATTCCAAAATAATAACAGTCCAATGCTCTTCAAACGAGAAGACTGTAAGCAGAATATACAAAAAGTGATAGTGCCACAACTACTTTAGTTGTTGCTCTCTGGCATTTAGGATTTCTAGTACATGACAATGTTTTAATCAGGATTAATTGCTTTCTGGGACTAATTTTTTTGTTTAGTTATATTTCATTGAAGAAATATATTGTTCAAAATTAATGAAAGTGTAACAGTTTATAGTAGAAAGAATGCTACACACTCATTTTATATAGCAAAATACCTTTCCATAATATATGTCTTCCCCAAATAACTAATCTCTCAAATGTACATTTGCATTATATGCATATTAGTTTGTAAAATAATCACCCTTCATAATCCAAGGAACACAAATATGAAGAATTATCAGATGGGGGAAATATATTCAAATGGGTACTTTAAAGTCCCATGTGTAGTTCGAAAGGACATGATGAAGTTAGAACCATCAAAGACATGTGAAGATGCTACATTAGAAAATAAAACAACAACAACCCAGATTCTGAATTTCTGGAAAGAAGAACAGCAGGTAAATGCTTTTTCCACTAAATTTATTTGAAAAATATTTTAGCTCTGTAGGTGGCTCGATTTTAATCTAGTGAGACTTCTTTTAAATTTCTGTCCTTTAGAACTGAAAAATGATAAATACAGATTATTCAAGCCAACTAAGTGTAGAAATATTTTACAGCAGATTTAGCTTAGTAAACTAATTCAACTACAGCCTTTTCCTGAAGCAACTACAGGGACACAACATTTCCTAGTTTTTGAGAATAAGAAAATGTTGCCACTGTCTTTGTACACATGTATGATGTACATACTAATTATGGGCCTTACATAGAGAAGTCTTGAAATTCTAAATAATATTTAAATAAGAAGTTTCCTATCTTTATTTTCTCATTTGGAGATCACTAAATACCAAAATTATGTAGAAGGCTAGGGTAAGAATGTGGAAATGAAATGTCTCCTAATATTATAGAGATAATATATGTCGTTTTGAGTTACAGTTTCTAAAGTAATAAAAATAAGGTAAAACTGATTCAAAACTCACTTTTCTATCCTTCCTAACTATCCAACAGCAATTAGA
This sequence comes from Dipodomys spectabilis, assembly GCF_019054845.1. Lineage (NCBI taxonomy): Eukaryota > Metazoa > Chordata > Mammalia > Rodentia > Heteromyidae > Dipodomys > Dipodomys spectabilis. The sequence continues at coordinate 1,031,203 of NW_024871011.1, forward strand.
GAATCCAGTAAATGTCCAGCCATCCCAGGATGGTATAGGATGGTATAGGATCACTAGACGGTGAAAAAGAAGATAACAAAAATGGTTCCCCTGAAACAATGGGAAACAAAATCTACATCTACAGAGTGTGATATAGCTAGAAAATAGTTTCCACTATTTTAAGTCTTTGATATTTTAGGTTTGTTTACACAGCATCTTTCTACTCTTAGGAAATGACCCATTATTAATACTCAAGTGTTTGCAGCTTATAACCCAGAAACAAACAATGCTTCTAAATGTAAGAATGATATTAAGAGTAATCAAGGCTACTTCCATAGCTATAGCTGATAAATAAGAATGATATTGGGGAATAGTCCAATAATCTTGAACTTTTTCATACCTTTCTCTTCTCCAACACGAGAAGTCCTAGTCAAAATATGATAAACATTAATAGAGGATTTTTATATTTTTTATTGTTCACACCAAAGCAAATACACTTTCCTCTTTGCAAGCCTGACTTTAAAAGAGTCAGATCCTCAAAATTATTTTATAGACAAAAGTTTACTGCTTTGACTTAGGTGTTTTCCTGCCTTTGGGTGTTGTTCTCTATTATTTTAACAACTGCATAGAAAAACAAGATAATTCCATTATGCTTGTGTTGAATTGTTCAAAGTCAAGCTGTCTTCAAACAAAGCTTTCTGTTCCCTTCTTCACTGCTAATTAAAGTTTAATTAATGCTCTTTAAATGCAACAAAAAGTGATATTTTAACGTACATTCTCATCAAAATTGATGAAAACAGGAGTGTCTGTGATTGCTTTTTTAATAGTTTTCAAGTATTTTCCTTGGCTGTTTTCATTATTGCCTTTGTTCCGGTCTTCTAATCAGGAACAGAAAGTTACCCAAAAATATCTTCTAAGATATAGGATGTTAGGTAGAAAAAAAAATAGATGGATAATTAAAGATTTTCATCTTCTTAAAGACTGAAAAGCTCAGAAGACATTTTGCTATTACTGGCATTGTTAAGGTGATTTGAATATTTTGGTTCTTAAACTAAGTGTAATACATGTGAAACGTTACTTGTTCCAACAATGATTATGGCTTATACTTTTCTGCTCCAATGAGATGAAACGTCTGACTATGTTGGAAGGCATATTGATTTTAGGGTAGGAGGGTTAAATATAGAAAGCCAAGGAAGATTCCTAAAACAGTATTGGCTTTCACGTATCACTTAATTATACTTAAGATATATAAGTATAGAAATATACAAAAACGAATTGAGTGACAAATGTGTGATTTACAAAATTGATTCAATGACAACTAATCCAGAAAGCAATTCTCTATATTTATATAAACTAGTATATCAAGTAAGGATTTAAAAATTTTTAGAGTATAGTTTTTAACATTTATGTCAAAATATTTGTTTATTTCTAACTGCTTATTTTTTAATTTTTGTTGGTCGTGGGGCTTGAAATCTGGGCCTGGACACTGTCACTCAGCTCTTCAGCTCAAGACTACTGCTCTACCACTTGAGCCATTGCCAGTTTTCTGGTGGCTCATTGGAAATAAGAGTCTCATGGACTTTCCTGCCTAGGCTGGCTTTGAACCATGAGTCTCAGCTCTCAGCCTTCTTAGTAGCTAGGGTTATAAGCATGAGCCACTGGCTCCTAGCTACACAATTATTTTTTACATAGCTATGAGATATTGATTGATAATCTCATTCATTTATATGTTGTGTAATGATAAAGCTACATCATAGCCATTAATTTCTACACGTAACATTTCTTTTTAGTGAGAATGCTCAAAAACATCTTCTGGCTAGGAAATATCTATTCTTAACTATAATCACTTTGCTTCTTGTAGTATACAATTAATATATTTAGTTTTAGTCCTGGAAGTCTGCTAATTAAAGTTACATAAAACATGAATTGTAAAGTGAAAGAAATTCATGATTCCATTACTTGTTTTAAGAAAACAATTATGCCTTTTGTTACTAGTTATATTTCTGTGGGAATGTGGAATATTAATTGATTTACTGGTTAAAATTTATAACAGTTACATTATAACAAGTTGATTCCAACTTGTTTGGTCCCCGGGGCTTGAACTCAGGGTCCCTGAGATTTGTTGCAATTTTTTAACAATTTTTTAACAATTTACCATTTCAGTCATGCCTCACTTCTGGCTTTTTTGCTGATTAATCAGAGATGAGATTATCAGGGAGTTTATTTTGTGGGCTGCCTTCAAACAGCAATACTCAAATCACAGCCTCGCAAGTAGCTAGGATGAGATACATGAGCCACCTGCTCCCAACTTCTATTCACCACTTGTATATGAGCTTTCATAGACTAAATTGTTTTACACTTTTATTGAGTTCAACTCTTTCATTTTCCTTTCCTATAGTTTTAACGCCAAATTTGACTGCTTCATCTCAAAATTGTCAAAACATCTTCCTTTCCTTTACATTTACATCTCTTTTTTGTTTTATATGCCACGTTTTAATCCTGCTTGAAGTTAACATTTGAATAAATTGCTATGTTTAAGTCAATGTTCACTTTTTAATTTTCCCAAATTCTGCCTAACCTATCACCTCTTATTAAGCAGAACGTCATTCCACAAATGTTTGGCTTTACCCCTTATTAAATATTCCTTGATAATATTTATGTGGATCTAATCTGGTACCCTACAGACCCATTGAGAGGTGTATAATCTTTCCTTTACAAATATAACAATTTTACACTAATAACTTTAATATTTTACAGAGAAATATATTCCAGTTTATTTTTTTTTGTCAGTGACTCAAAGAGTGCTAGTCAGGTGTTTTTAGAAATTGTCATAAACATAAATAAAACTGTGAAGCCGAGCAATGTTGGCTCATGCTTGTAATCCTAGCTGCATAGAGGCTGAGATCTGAGGAGTGTGGTTAAAATCTAGCTGGAATGGGAATGTCCCTAAGACACTTATGTCCAATTAACCACCAGAAAACCAGAAGTGGCACAGTTGCTCAATGAGTAGAGCATTCACTTTGAACTGAAGAACAGAAGGACAGCACTAGGACTAGAGATTTCAAGCCCCATGAATGACAAAAAAAGGGGAAGAGACAATTTATATCTTTTCTCAATTGTATCCTCCAATCAACAAAAATTATGACTCCATTTATTTAGATTTTTGCTTTTATATTCAGCATTGTATAATTTTCAATGATGGTGAGTAAATAGCACTTTAATACATTTTGACAATGTGTGAAGGTAGCACAAAGAAATTCACAGAAAACAGTTGAAATATAAAGGACAATATGCCTCAGACCGGCTCTGTAGGGACGACGGGGGACACCTAGTGGAGGTAAATAGAACAGGTGGGGAGATGGCAAACAGACAACTCACACACAAGAGGAGTGAGTGCTGAGTGCGATTTATTGCAGAGGATAACAAGCTTTTATAGCAAAAGTCTCCATGAGAAAGGGCAAAAGGTTACACAATCTTGTTGCAAGGCTTCGTTTTGGGTGGTCACCAGCTGGTCGCCTGATCTTATTTTATAGATGACAAGCTATGATGATAGGCACTTGTTTTCGGCTTTACCTCTATTTTTAAGAAACACAATTGGTTTAGATATTTATCACCTATTAACCATTAACCAGAGCATATAGGCAAGGTGCTGGATAGAAAGGCACGAACTCTAGTACATTATTGTTACTTTTGTTTAGTTTTGTACTTTATGCGTTTCAAATCTTTTCTAAGCAATTGTGCTTCTTTGCCATTCTTTCAAGGGTCCCCAATTTGTGGCCAAAAATCATGATATTCAGTATACTTAGTTAAATCTGGCCATATATCAAATTCAAGCTCATAGTGTCTTCTCTGTAACCCTTTCACATAATCGATTACTCTTCTCCATAGAGGCCTTAACTCTCTCATAAGATCTTTCTTGTTCCTTCTTTGATAGTAAGCACCAAGGAGACCTAGATCTAGCAAGTCTCTCAGTAAATGGAAGAGAGTAATAGGAAGTTCTTTTTCATAAGTAGTTTTCCCAATGGTTGCCCTCCTTATCATACACACCTGTAAAAGTCTATGGATCTGGGGGAAGTCTTTGGGGTCCTCTAGATAATGGAGTATCCCACCATTTTCCTCTGATAAGCCATTGCCACCTTCCATCTACCAACCTTTAGGAATCTTATTTAGCTTTGGGTCTAAATATCCCTCTACATCTTTCTTATCTACAGGATATCTATATGAGTCTATTGTATATTCTTCAGGATTAAAGGGAAGTCTCCAATAACCATACACTCTTTCTCCTCTAGCCGTGCCTACAGCTTCTTGTAAATCTCTTACAAACAATTCCTTCTGCTGAAGTGACGTCATGAAACTCCCAATACTTTTATATTTACTTATGACTTGTCTCATGGTCTCCATAAGAGGGGCTTTTAGGGTAGCACTTAACTCCGGTGAGTTAGTCATATCCTCAGGACACTCATCAGATGTTGGAGTCGTCAACACTTCCAAGAAAGAGCCCTGAATAAGGGAACGTTGAGCATGAGTAAGTAGAACAAGCAGCAGGAACAGTAAAAGATTAATAGGCACTCCTATACAGCGAAGAAAAGAAAAACAGGAACACATCTTTCCCAGGGGCTTGCCAGCCTTTCCAAGAGGTAGGCCTCTTTGAAGCCCCATTCTCAGATCTGAAAGCAGGTATCCCATGCTAAGCAGACTCCACCAGAGTAGACGTGGCAGCAATGGGAATAGAGAAAGCCAGAATCAGGTTAATCAGGCCCTTCATCGATATGTGAGAGTGTAAGATATTTCAATAAGATATCTTCATATAATTAATATACACCAATTAATAACTACCTTCGATAGGCTTTGGTATTCAAGTATGACATAAAGGATATAAAAATACACATTCTGTGGTGAAATGAAAATAAAGATAGATGAAAAATGCATACTTATAATGATTGTGTAAATAAACTAAGAAATTCAGTTAACATTCTGAGGGCTCATGGCTCATTTGACTCGAAGATTGTTGGTATCTAAGATAATTCTAAAATGTTAGACTTGATCCTATCTTTAAGACTGCTTAATACTATTGCTTTTTGAGTCAGTATTCTTTTTCTTGTTGCTGGTTTTGGTGGTGGTTCTGGGCCTTGAACCTTGGGCCCGGGCTCTGTCCCTCACCTCTTCAACTCAAGGCTAGAGCTCTACCACTTGAGCCATAGTACCACCTCCGGCATTCTCCTCCAGCATTCTGGTGGTTTATTGGAGATAAGAATTTCATGGACTTTTCCTGCACATGATGGCTTTGAACTATGATACTCAGATCTCAGGCTCCTGACTTCCTAAGATTACAGGTGTGAACCACCTGCGCCTGGCTCCTCTTTACAACATTTTAAACACAAAATAAAGTAAAATCAATAAAGAGCATGTTTGGCAAATAAAGTAAAACAATAACTTACAGTCAAATGAAAATAATAATATATGTATATGTATATTTACATGTATGTACAGATATTATATTTTATATATGTATACATATATAAGAATATATACACATATAAGAATGAATATATGCATTTGCACATGTAGTGTGTACACATATACATTTATTTAAATAGACTTGAATCAGAAATATATTAATAGCATATAAATGCCAATGAAATACTTTAATCATCCTGAATAACTTATCCAAAAATCCAAATACATATCTCTATAGTAATATAAAAGTAATCAAGGAACATCTGGAAAGATCATAACATACCTAGACATTGCATACATATAGAGATTAGTGAAAATAGAAACAACAAGATAGTCCTGCACAACCATTATGTAGAAATTGCAATCCTTATACATTGGTTCTTGGCACTTAAAATGATATAGTCAGTTTCTTAAGCATACTGGAAATCTTTAAGACATTATACATAGAATTGTCTCTATGATCCAGCATTTTGAATTATAATTTTATATACAAAATAGATTTCAACATATGTCCAATGAGACACATGTACAAGATTATACATTGCAAAACCCTTCATAATAACACATAATAAAACATTGAAATGCCCATTGAGGATGTTATTCCAATATATGCATGCATACAAAACAATATGCTCTATCCATGAGAAAAATGTACATGGACTTACTGTGGAAACAGTGATATTACATGGGAGAAATGGATAAAATAGACTACATTTTCTAATTATATGAGGTTTTTAAAATTGACACATCTGTAGAGGTAGAATATGAAATAATAGCTGCTTAAGGGGAGAGTAGGTGGAAATGATGACAGGAAATGACTATTAATAAATATTTGAGTATTTTGAGAGGGTAGTAATGATAAAATATTCCTGATCTGAAGGTGATGTTCTTACTCTAACAATTTAACATTCTAGGAATCATTGGACTTTATCGGAGAATTACAGATTGCATTTGCATTAACCTTAGGAAAATTTTTATAATAGTAGTGGGTGAATCTGAGTGATAATTTAGAATTTAAAATCACAGAATTCTATAATGCACAACTTTAGTTTGTTGATGAATAAGACTTTCAAGAAAATATGATCTGTGATATATCCTCTGAGTGACTATAAATAACATTAAGAGCCAGTGAATATTCTACAAATTCATGTAAATTGAGCTATGAAATAGGATTGAGAAGGATGAGGCATAATGATCATCAAGGTGCATTGTATTGCCCATGGAATGTGCCTAAGTGGTAGATGCTTGCCTTGCATGTGTGAAGCCCTGGGTTTGATTTCTCAGTACTACATAAAGAAAAAAGCAGGAATTGGCACTATGACACAAGTCATAGAGTACTAGCATGAGGAAAAGAAGCTCAAGGACATTGCCAAGGCATGAATTCAATCCCCAGGACTAGGCAAAAAAAGGTGCATTTTATTAAGCTGTTCACTAGCGGCTCACGATTGTATTCCTTGAAAATCAGGAGGCAGACAATTGATGTTTGAAGCCAGAAAAGGCAAGAAAGTTTGTCATATTCTTATCTCCAATTAAATCTCAGAAAAATCAGAAATTGCTGCTGTGCCTCAAGTGATAGAGTTCTAGAATTCATCCAAAGGAGCTCAGGGACAGCCCCTAGACCCAGAGTTCAAACCTCAGGAGAGGAAAAAGAAAAAAGAAACTCTCTATACACTGTTAATATACTGCTTTTTCAAACAGCAAGTCCCACACAACTACCTAAAATTATTTAAAAATATGATAAAATACAAGTCATTTTGGGAACCAGACAAAGATAGTATACATGGGACAAAGTAAATGTTGTATCATGCAGTTTGAGTTGAAATTTGTTCTATAGTCTTGTTACATCATTTATGAAATTGACAATACTGCCAATTATAGCTCAATTTCCTTGAGGAACAGATTGTATTCTGTTGTCTTTTATATGAAACCATAGCGGTGATTTTTTGCCAGGTATTGAACTATATCTGATATTTTAAAGTAGATTTGTCCTAATATAATATTAATTTAATCAATCATTTCATTAGTGTGATGTTGGTTAGATTTTTTCCAGTAAATCTTATCCCCTATAATAAATGAGAGCATGCTGTGACAGTCTCCTATTAATATGAAAAAATACTTTATAAAATTAACTTAAAGGGGGAAAGACTAAACTTGACTTCTGATTTTATACATTTCAGATTATATTTCTTATCCTCATTGACTTGGGATGGTGGTGGCACAGTACCTGATGTCAAGATTATGTGTTGGAATATGTGTATTCATGGAAGCCAGGAAGTAAAGAAGAAGAGGAATAGGAGTGGGAGAGGGAGAAGGAGGAGAAGGGAAGAGAGAGAGGGAGAAGGAAAAGAAGAAGGAGAAGGAGACAAAGAAGGAAAAGAAGGAAGAAGAGGAAAGGACTTTGAACTTAAAACCTTTGATCACAAGTTCTCAGTGACCAAATCTCTACAACTATGGCACATGAAAGGATTCACCTCTTTATCGCAACTTAGTGAAAGCTAATTATTAATCTCAATCATTTATGTTTTCAGGTTTAATTTCTAGAGTGGTGGGTAGATATTTCTATACATTGTGATAACTTCTGTTCCTAAATATTTACTTGAATTAATCAGAGAAGCTATTTGGCATGGAGGTGGTTTGGTTATACCATTGCTGGAGAAATATTTTGTGTGCAAATACATTTTATTTAACAGATAAGGAAGCTTCAGAGATTTCATCTTGTGACCTTCAAAAATGACTATTTCATCTAACTCATAATGACTTTAATTTTTCATAATTTTATGACATTTCTATTCAATTTTTTGTCATCTATAGTTAGGTTCTTGCTTTCTAGTTGAAGGAAAAATAAATACTATCACAAACATTTCTTTCTTAATTATTCTATAGAGTAGGAATAATATGAATTTCCTATCATTCAAAAATAAGTTATTTTCAAGTCTATAAGAATAATTGATTCAATTATTGATTGATTCAATTTCTAAAAATCACTGTTGACATAAAATACATGAAATTCAGTGTTTCTCTGAAATGTCTCGGTACTCAAACATCAGAAATAAATGACCAGTAATTAAGATTTTTATATACTCAAAAAATGTATGAATCTATATTTTATGTCAAAAAAGTTTAGGTTTAAAAGAAGAGAAAATCATGTGACCACAGTAGATAATATAATTTAATGAAAAATTACTTCATTCACCCTGACACAGCCTATTGCTTATAGCTTACATGAGAAATTTGATTAACGATCCCTTCATCACTTTTGAATATTATAGTATTTCAATTTGTGCAAAGATTCTGTAATTTAAACTTTTGAGTGTATATTTTTTCATAAAAATGAAAACTTTTTTTCACACTGCAGGTTCAGATTCAATAACTAAATAAATATCTAAATGTTAATTTGTTAAATTCAGCCTCTAGAATTCAAATAACAAGAAATTTATTTTATTCTTACATATATTATATCATTGCTGAATATGGGTATCTCAAGCTTGTAATCCTCACTACTCAGGAAGCTGGGGTTCAAAGCCAGCCTTGACAACAAAGAAATCATCTTATAAATATGTTAGAAACAATTACAAGAAAAAAAACATTTGAATATTTATTTTGGGGTCCATTTCACCTAACATCAACTAATCTGACCTTTGCTGCTTGTCTCAGACATGTCCCTCCCTCAATGCTTTCATTGTATTTGATGTTGGTATAATTTGTGGAGGGAAACGGAAAAAACAAATGGTTTAAATAAGGATAGAGGTGGACCCACTGCAAGTATGAGGTGTAAAAGTCGTTATGTTGAAAAAAGAGCTTCACAACTTTGGCCAGGTGAGGGGCGGAGGGGGGGTAGATGCGAAGGGTTGGGAAGGGGAAACAAAGGAGGAGGCAACAATGCTTGATAAGAAATGTACTCATTACCTTGCCCATGTAATTATAACCCCTCTGTACGGTATTTTCACAATAAAAAATAAAAATAAATTTAAAAAGCCAGACTTGGCAAGAGTTTGTGAGTCGCACCTCAATTAATCAAACACACATCACAACACACGCACACACACACAAAGCCAGAAGTTGATTTGCGGCTCAAATGTTAGAGGAATGTCCTTGCTAGGAAAAAAAATCAAGGGATAGGTCTGGAGTTCAAATCACAAGAACAACACAAACAAAATATTATGTATAAATTCTTATTTTAGTTTGAAGAAATAAACTATATTATGGAAAGTAATATTTGTTACATATCCTGAAATTTTGTGAAGTTGTTTTTATTACAATTTCTCTTAAGATATAACTTAGGTTATTAAGATTAATATCAATATAGTATATTTATAATTACTCATAACACCTTGGAGTATAACAGTTGCTATTTTTTCTATAGCCATAAGAAATAGTCTGAGTAAAAGAAAAAAAGGAAGAAAGGAAGAAAATGAAGGAAAGAAAGAAGGAAAGAAAAGGAAGGGGGAAAGAGAAAGGTGTAGGGATGGAGGGAAGGGGGAAGGAAGGAAAGAAAAGAAGGAAGGAAGGAAAAAAGGAAGGAATTAAGGAATGAAGGAACGAAGAAACGAAAGAAGGGAAGGAGAAAGGAAGGGACAAAAACAATTTAATTCATAAAATGTGCTATTTAGCCCAACATAAACTTGTAATTAACCCTTTAGTAAATGCAAGTTTGCAATTTTCATTTCTCTACATGTTCCCCATAAATGAATGAAACCAACAAATGAAGGTTCAGAAATAACCAGGTGAATCTGTTTGCATCTGTAGAAAATATGTATGCAAATCTTTTTCTCATTTTCCATACATCATCAAATAATTATTTGCAAACAATTTACATTTATTTAGGTAACCAAGGGATGTCAATATATTATATAATGTGAATACTAGTAATTATAATGGTATTAATATTACTTTTTATGTTATATTAATTGTAACATTTTTATTATATATTTTATCAGAGAAATTAGCATACTCTGATTTTGGTGTTTGTCGGAGTCCTAATAGCGGACAGTAATTAAAATGAAAGGAGATCTGTATTTGTTGGCACAAACGAACTTAGGCGAGAGGGAGGGTGAAAGGGAAAAACTTTGAGAACATGAGTGAAGAGGCGACACTGTTCAAAACGAAATGTGCTCATTAACTCACTTATGTAATTGTAACCCCTCTGTACAACATCTTTACAAATTAAAAATGGACCTCATAATCAGGCTAGAGGAGCTATACTAATATTAGATCAAATTGGCTTTAAAATAAAAGTGGTATGAAAGTAAAAAGAGACAAAGAAGGACATTAAATATTGACGAAGAAAACTCTCCATCATAGGTTTATAACAATTCTAAATATCAGTATCCTGAATCCTAGAGCTCTCAAATTAATCAGAGAAATACTAATTACCCTAAAAACATGCATACATCCAAATAAATTGTTGGTTGCTTGAACAAAACATTCTTACCTCTGGACAGGCCATCAAGGTAAAAATTTAGCAAAAATCTTTAGAGCTAAATAACTGTATTGACAAGTTATACCTAACAGATATCTACAGAGTATTTCACCTACTATTGTCACAATATATATTCCACTCAGCAACCCATGGAATGTTCTCCAAAGTAGATCATATCTTAGCTCACAAGGGAAATCTTTTAAAATTCAAAAATAAAAATGAAATTACTCTTTGTATCCTGTCAGACCATGATGGGACCAAATTAGATCAAGACATCAAAAGGCATCACATAACATTCTGAAACTCACAGAGACTGAATAACACATTGCTAAATCATCAGTTAATCACTGAAGAGATATGCAGGGAAGTTCCAACGTTTATGGAATTCAGTGGAAGTGAACACACAAAATACTACCTCCTCTGGGACACAGCAGCAGCACAGACAATACTCAGAGGAATATTTATAGCTTTGAGTATGTACATCAACAAATTAGATCAATCTTAAATCAGCACCAATGGTGCACCACTAAGTATTTGACAAAACAGGAAAAACAAAACCAAAAACCAGTAGACAGAAATAATACAAATTAGATTAAAGAAATAAATTAATCAGTCTCAAAAACATACAATCATAATTGACTTTTATCTACTAGTTGCTCAAAAATTCACCCAATGAATGTCAATGTAGCTATTTTCAGAGATAGACTCAACCAGCTCAAACCAGTGAACAAAACAAACTTCTAGGATTCTAAGAAACAACATTTTGTTTACCTTTTTAACAGAAATTTACTCTGTTGTTCTTATTAAGGAGATTTATAGATGGATTACAATTACAAGGGTCAAGTTATGAGTACATTTCCTTTTGTGAAATGTCTTCAGTACCCACACTTGTTCCCAATCCCACCCTCCTGTCCCTACTCATGTGTTAAATAGTTCACTTTCATCAATGTTCAATGAACTCCACTGTTGCAATTTTTCACTCTTTTCCCAAAAGCTCTGTGCCCACCCCTCACCTTCCTGAAGACATACAATGAATATACCAGGCATAAGTTAAAAAAGACAGAATTGGGTTGAGAAGGTGGCTCAGTGGTTAAAGCGCTTGCCTTGCATGCCTGAGGCCCTGGGTTCAATTCCTCAGCACCATATAAGCAAAAAGAAAAAAGGCGGAAGTGGCGCTGTGGCTCAAGTGGTAGAGCGTTAGCCTTGAGCTGAAGAGCTGAGGGACAGCGCCCAGGCCCAGAGTTCAGGCCCCATGACCGGACCCCCAAAAAAAAAAAAAGACAGAATTATCACAAACGATAAACAACAACAAACACAAAACACAAAAGAAGTTTTCTGTTTCCAAATCTCATAGTTAGTTTGAGAATGTATATCTTGTTATATTAATCTAATTATTTTTTATCATTAAGTCAATTCAGGGGTTAATGTGTGATAACGTAATTTTGCTTTCTATTTAATGATGCTTTTTATTTTAATATTGAATATGTAAGTAACACAATTCAAGTCCTAGTGAAATTTAAAAGTTCAGATTTAAATGTTCCAAATGTCTAATAATTCAATTTTGGCAACCAAAATGAAAAACTGGCATGTTTTATCCTCAAGAATGTCATTATTTCATGTGTAAAAAATAAAATAAATGTAATGTTAATTCAGTGGACATAAGGAATCAAATACTTATGCAATTCATCAGTACCATAGATTATGACATCTATTAATAAAATTAATAGAACTTGTTTTAAGTAGATTACTTAAGACAGGAAGAAAGTGATAATTTTCTTTTCTTAGTGAAGTTATATAGAAATCACAGTCCAAAGATTCCAGAATTCTGTGTGCTTTATACATGTCAATTTACACATATGCTAGGCTCATCTCAACATTATCTGAAGATAACTGAGAACAGAATTAGAATTAAAAAATCACGCAAATGGTTTGCTGTATTTTGTGACTAAATAGGTCTCTTTTATATCTCTTTATTTTATTTCAAAAGTCTGAAAAATTTATTTAAGTCACATCAAAAATAATGAGAAATAAACACCCTTAGCTCCTTAAAAGACAATCAATAAAAATAGGAAACAACAAAGAAAAAATTGAACCTCATTTTGAATGTGGTCTTTGTATATTGTGGTGCTTTGTTTTTGTGGATTATGTGACTATCCCATGAATCTGGGCTCAAATCACCAGGGCTACAAGAAGAAAATTTCAAAATCTAGAGCTGCTAATATAGCGGTGCAGTTGTTTGTTGGTTTCACTAAAGTCGCAGCTGGACATGAACAGTACAAAGGAAATAATTCTACTGCTTCGCAGGCAAGAATGTGATGAAAAGCATACTGTTATCTTCTTAGATGAAATAAGAAGTCCACACTTTAAAAGCTGACTAAATGATCAGCCCTTTGAATAACAGTGCCATTTTTAGTGCACTCTAGATAATTCAAATCCTTCATCCCTCCACAACCATTAATGACATTCACAAATCATTGCCGAGGGGAATTTCCAGTTCTATTTGATATTTCATTTGGATTAGGAGTAACATAAACAATAATTCAAGTTGTTGAGAATATTTAATTTAGAATAAGCAAACAAATCTAATTCAACTCCATAGCATAACCTTTAGGAAAAATGAATTAAGATATATGGCATGTCCTCTGTAATTTACTTATAGACATTAAAGCAAAATGTCAGAAACACTCTGCAAGAAGGAAACAGAAGTTTTGATAAGATATATTAAAGATTACAAGTAATTTTACCAACAATTTCTATTACATGATAGCATATTTTTTCTGCTAATCAGAGACAAAATATTTTAATTATGATATGAAAAATGCATTATCATGAATAAATGAAATCAGGGTGTAGATGGATCAAGTGCTGGTTGGTTCTCATTATTTTGAATGATCTGGTGTTTTTGTCTGTGTGGAATTATGAATGTATTTTACGTCTGGGCAGGAAAATTTGATTATTAGATCACTGTTGACACCCAATGTCAGGAATCTAACCTGAGTCAGAGTGGTAAATGTATATGTGTGCGTGTGTGATTGTGTGGGTGCCTGCAAGTCTGTAGGTAGAACGAAGTATCTCATTTTCTTCAGGGTATAAACTTAATTCTATTAGTTATACTTCATTAATGACAGCAGATAAAAGTAACTAACATTTTGAGACATATGTTTATGTTCCTATGATTGCATGAACAAAATAAAAAGTTATATTTTGGGTATGAGTTTTGTGAAACGTCAGTTGAAAGTATAAATATCATGACAAAGATGTCAATGGCAATTATTTCTGTGTAGATCAATTTCAGACAACACTTGGAAGAATATGTAATCATTTATGAAAATGCAGCATTTATTGATTTTCAAAAGCTACACAATTCGAGAAATATTTTGGAAAACAATTAAATTATGGAAACATAAAAGTAATGTGATTACTTATTGCATACAGTTTTATATTTTAGTTTCGTCAAGTAAAAATGCCATTTATTTCTACTGTATAGAAAGGAAAATCCTAAATATTACAGTTTGTGCAATATTTCACATTGAGAAGCTTTGTCTATATCTTTGTCTATTTCTTTTGTTTCTGCTTTCCTATTCATAATTCTGTGTCTCATAGTATTCTTCTAAGGACTTTTTCTTTCTGCCAGTTTGGGGCTTGAACAAACATTATGCTCTCAGTTTTGTTTTTTTTTTTTTGGTTTTTGTTTTTGCAAACAGTAGTCAGTCTACTATTTGAACCATGCCCCAGCCCAGAAATTTTTGTAGTTAATTGGAGATAGAACCTCATGAACTTTCCTACCAGCCTGAAAACCATTATCCCCCAAGTTTAGTACTTAATCATTGGGATTAAAGAGATGAGTCTTGGATCTGAAGAGTCAATGACTTTTCGTGTCTTATAGCTTCTACATGTAATTGCAATAATAAACTAGCACAGATTGGGTAGCATTAACATTGTAAATACATTGTCTCTGAGTTGGTGGAATTAGAACTCCGGATTAGAGTTGGCTTCTGATTCCTCTTTCCTTGGCATATTCAAGACATTCTGCTTCTCTTGGAGTAGACTTCAACTTAAATGCTACCTTTGAGATTCTGTTTCCATATGCAGTCACTTTGTAAGACAATGGGTTTTTTTTTATCTTTAGTCTGATTTCAGTGGGACATAACATATTACTTAATAGAAGAATATAATATGAAATCATTTGTTTGGGGCAGGTAAGTTATGGTTATACTTTTTAAAAATAGCAAAAGAGGTAAAGGTTTTATTAGAACTTGTAAGACAAGTATGAAGTCTTGATCTTAGACATGCCACATTTAAATTCCCAGCGCTACTGGAGATTGAATTCAAAGCCTATACTTGTGAACCAGCATCTCTACTACTACCGTACCTGCAGATTATAATTTGATTGCTTATTTTGATGTAGTATCACTATGCCTGGTCCTGCTTGGACTGAAGTCCTCCTAACACAAGCATAAAACATTTTGCCTGGAACTGGAATTCTCTAAGCTCTGTTTTCCAAGTAGATAATATTATAGATTTGAGCCACTTTATCCGGTAAACGTATTCAATTTCAAAATATCTTGACATTGCCTATATTTGTGCTTAACATATATAGCTAACCTTAATTTTCTCCCTCTTTTGTTTAGTACTCTGAGTTGAAAACATTGGCTTTCTTGATATACATGGCTTTGTTTTGGATGGAATCACATCACAATCAAAAAAGTCTCACAAAAGTTTATGTCAAAAATCATGGAAAAGAAGGCTTCAGGTTGGAAAAATCACTGATCTTTAAGTTATAATTGCAGTATTATTTATAGTGTTAGTCAATGCTTGCTTAAGTATCAGGAGGAAGGCAGAAATGTGAAAGATGTCAGGTCTCTGTAGAAATTTTGTAGTTGTCACTTCATGTTGTCTTCCTTCCTTCAAGCTTGTTTCATTAAAACCCTCTGGGTGTATATTGGTTGGACTGATTGTTAATCATCTCTGGAAATAAAGCTGATTTAAAAAGCTGATGGTGTTGTAAATAAAGGAATGAGCAGAATGAGCAGAGATATTGTCACAGATTGAGCCGACCAGGTTAACTGCTGAACAGCAAAAAAAAAGCAAAGTTTCAAGTTTGATGATCCACATTGGAACATATACAGGTAGATATATATATATATATATATATATATATATATATATATATACATACATATACATACATACATGAAAAATTAAATCTCCAGTAGATTATAGAGAAACTTGGAGTGACAGGTATTAAACTATATCAAACTGGTTGCAGGAAAGGTACAGTAAAATATAGATAGTTTAGCATAGATTTTGCATACATTTTGTAGAGGATGAAAATTCTTCCTTCATTATATACTTTATAAATATCCTTATTGTGTTTTAAGTTTTTTTCTGAAAATACCATACAGAGGGGTTACAATTACAGGGACAATGTAATAAGTACATTTTTTATCAAGCATTTTTACCTCCTCCTTTCTATCCCTTTATCATCCCTTTCCATCTCCCTTTCCCGACCCACTCTCCCATCTTGAGCCAAAGTTGTAAATTTCATTTTTCTACATAACATCTTGTACATCTCATTGTTGCACTGGGTCCACCTGTATCCCTATTTAAACAATTTGGTTTTTTCTTCCCCTCCACAAATTATACCAACATCAAATACAATAAAAACTAGGTTAAGATTTTTCTTATATTGTAGTAGGAGCATCTATACAATGCTGAAAATTTGAATTACACAAAATATTCAACATGGGTAGGCACTGGTGGCTCAAGGATGTAATCTTCGCTAGTTAAGTGGCTTAGATGTTAAGATCACAGTTCAAATCCAGCCTGCATAGGAAAGTTCATTAGATTCTTATCTCCAATTAACCACCAGGGCAAATGGAATTCCAGTTCAGATTGTATGTTGAGCACTGGCTTAGGACACAAAAACATCATCCAGGCCCTGAGTTTAAGCCCTAGGATCAACAGAAACAAAAATATAAAATAAAACATGGAGTTAGATATTTTATAATGAAGCATAATTTAATATACTCTACATTGTTAGAAAGACTAGATTTCTGGATTAGCTTTATAACCTACCATAATAAGTGATGTTGTCGACTTATTGAACAGAAATGTTGATTCGAATTTACAAGTTTGAAGGTTTCAGTGTATGTTCAGTTGGTTTTATTGCTTTGGCAGCCTGTGACAAGACAATGGCAAGGTGGTGAGTATGTCAAAGAGAAAAGCTTTTGACCTAGACTGATTAAAAGATAAAATAAGAAAGTAGATGAGAGTCTATGTTCTCATAGCTTACACGCTGAAGAACTTAATCTCCAGAACTATTCAGATATTCTCCACAGTCTTGGAGGAAATAGAAAATCATTTTGCTTTAACACATAGATATTTCTTGGGCATTCTAAAAACAATTGGCAACACCTTCACAAATGATAATGACTTGTCCAAGGGAAGAAGTAAGTAAATATTTCTGTAAATTCTAATCAGAACTCAGCAGACTAAATATTTTATGGAATTCCTATTAAAATATTTTCTTGCAGACGGAGTGGGTCTTTATACTACAAATGTGTGTATCTGTGTGTTTGTATGTGTGTTGTGTGTGTTTGAATAAACTAATATAACAATGTAGCAGAGAAAAGTATTGATGGGGCTGGGAAGGTGGCTTAGTTGTGGAGCCCTTGCCTTGCATACATGAGGCCCTTGGTTAGATTCCTCAGCACCACATAAACAAAAAAAAAAAAAGCCAGAAGTGGCGCTGTGGCTCAAGTGGTAGAGCGCTAACCTTGAGCTGAATAGCTGAGCGACAACGCCCAGGCCCAGAGTTCAGGCCCCACAACCGGACCCCAAAAAAAAATATTAGTATGGCCTTTCGTTTTTCTTCTTATACAATGAAAGTCTGCCACAATTCCCAATCAAATCCTATCCAAGATTCAAACATTAATACTGTCCCAAAAGTTTTGCATGCACGAAGGGCTGGGAAGGTGTCTCAGTGGTAGAGCACTTACCTTACTTACCAAAAGTTTTGCATGCCAATCCAAGTATATCTACCTCATTTAAGATGGCCATGGTATATAAAATTTTAAGTCCTCCAATTACGTTTCACCAAGGTAACAACATATAATATTTCCTTAAAAATACCTAGATTGTAGAACACTTTACCCAGAAAATTGAAGGAATATACTTTATGGAATTTAATTTAAATATTTAGTCACTGAAATGGATGTTCTATATCCACAACTCAGAGCCCTATTAAACTACATAATTGCAAAACTCATCTATTACCATCTTCCATGAACACAGTCCCTCATGAAAACAAACCAGATGTGGTAAACAAATTAACATGTACGCCATTGTCAAATGCAGCTGTTCTAAAGCATGGAACTGACAGAGCAATTAATGCCTGTAAACAGCTGTTTCTAAGGAGTATGGAAAGTGATTTTTCCACTATAAGTGGAAAAGTCCACAGATGTTTCAGATTGTGTTTCATTGTTGGCATTTGTGAGATATATTTTGGAAAACACAATGAATGAAAGCATACTGTTTTGTAAAACTTTGCTGGCTGACACAGCAGGGAAGGAAAACTTTTGAAATGTTTCAAATGAAAAGACAGACAATAGGGTGGGTAAGTTGTGGTATGCAGTTTAAATACAGACTGAAGCAAACCAAAGAATGGGAAAAATTCTTTTTCCTTAAGAAATGCTCTCTGGGTACATTGTGCTATACATTATAATGATGAAATAATCATTTCTTTGGAAAACTAAGGAATAAAACTCACCTGTTGAACTTCTTTTTAAAGTGAATCTTAAATGACAAGGATGAAGAAATTTAAATGGGTTCATATTATCCAGTATTACTTTAATTTTTGATTAAAAGTTAAAACAAACTGACAAACTATTAGTCCATGAAGATTTACAGAGTAAGTTTCTGGCATATATTTTATTTTGTTCCTCTTCTTTGGGGGGTGATATAAATATTTTATTTCAAAAAAGCAACTGGTTTTAACCATTACCCACAAAATATGTGCAGTCATAGAACAAGATTTTTTTGATTAATTTAAGACAATAGTAGGCTCAATTTATGCCATCAGAAATATAAAAACCAATGACATTTTCACTGAACAACCACTAATAAAAAAATCATGAAATAATATAGTAAAACTCCGTGTCAATTTTTTTGTTGGTTGTGGGCCTTGAACTCTGGGCCTGGGCACTGTCCCTCAGCTCTTCAGCTCAAGGCTACCACTGTACCATTTGAGCCACAGTGCCATTTCTGGTTCTAAGGCAGTTTATTGGAGATAAGAGTCTCACAGACTTTTCTGCCCAGGCTGGCTTTCAATGACGATGCTCAGATCTCATTCTCCTGAGTTGCGAGGATTACAGGCATGAACCACCAAAGTCCAGATCCAAGTGAATTTTTAAAAAGCAAGCTTATTGAAACTTCTAGCTTTTTCCAGTAAACAATCTTATTTTTTTTTCAGAATTAGCTTATAGCTGAGTAATTTTTAGATGTAACCATGAATTTTTTGTTTGTTTGTTTTTGGTCCGGTCATGGGGCCTAAACTCTGGGACTGAGCACTGTCCCTCAGCTCTTCAGCTCAAGGCTATTGCCATACCACTTGAGCCACCTTCGCCACTTCCGGCTTTTTACTTTTTGCTTATGTGGTGCTGAGGAGTCGAACCCAGGGCCTCAGGCATGCAAGGCAAGCGCTCTACCACGGAGCCAACTTCCCAGCCCATAACCATGAATTTTTTTATAGAATGAATTATAATTCTATTACTCAGTATTTCACAAAAATCCACTGTAATTGACTTTCCCCAAAATCAATTATTACATACTATCTCACACACTATAATCATTACATTCTAAATAGTTTGGACCATTTCATATAAATTCTACGTGCTATTTTACATTATAAATTCACATCTGTGGTTTTAAACTAAGGAGAAAAGATTTTAGAGGTAAAATCACATATGAATATGTAGTGTGGCTCAATTAAACCAAAAATTGTGAATTCATACAGACAAAATTATTTTCTTTCCACTAAATACGTTGAAGTAATACCATTGGAAATACTGAGGCAGGAAGTGGCAGTATTCAAATCTCATCAAACAATATCTCTCTTATTCTGCTAACCCCTCCACTAAGAAGATGTCCCTTTTCCCAGTTGTCACAAAACTTGCAGTGTCTCTCTTAGAATTCTATTTGGAAAAGTTCTAAATCACTGATTCTTTTTTTGTATTTTCTGTTATATAAAACAAAATATAGGCACAAAACAATTGAAATAAAATGCACACATATGTTGAAGTCATCACAGCTGGAAAAACAACCAACAAATTGGAACTTCCCAAGAACAAAAACATGTTGTGCCCAGTTTATTTTTTAAACTACAAAACCTTCAAACATACGTTAATTTAAGTAGAGCTATAACTGTCTCTCAGAAATAAGGTTGTGTTAATTTGTAATTAAATTCATCTGAATCAACCTAATATAGAAAATCCCTTGAATGGATCAAATTGTTTAAAACAAATGAAGCTGTATATAAAGTAAGATCTGCACATATTTAAAAGAAAAAATGCTATGGTATTAAATCCCAAAAATCATAACATTCTTAAAAATTCGGAAATGCAATTAGTAATTCCAAAATATCCATAATGAGAGCTAAATACTACTGACTTAACAAGAACAAAATGTGCAAATAATAGAATCTGAGCAGTGTACATGAGTGTACATAATTTAAAAATACTCCAAATTATACTGTTTTTAGAAGATTGAATGTGGATTAACTAAAGGAAAAGAGTAGCACATTATATAAATGAAATTAAAAATCTCATGAAAAGAGAGAAGAGTAGTAGTTTCTGGAAAATAATATTTTAATAAATGGTGGTCAAAATCTAGTACTGACTAAATTGTATACCTAATTAATTAGATCCAAAGAAGACCCAAGTTACTCGAGCTGATTTGAAACTGTGGCAAAGTAGTAGAATACAACTGTAACATTATTATGGATGTTGACTTTGGCATGGAATTCATTTCCTCTTTGATCTGACAAATGAATATATGAAAGAACATAACTTCTCCAACTAAATATCAAGACCTAATTAAACATATAAATAGAAAAGTCATCATGCAGTCCATATTGTAACTGGAATAAAAAGAAAAATCAGTCATACTGATTTTGTATCTCTTTTATATGTTGGCTTTTTTCAAAAATTATATCCTTTGTCTTGCATTTTTTAAACATTGTGTTAAATGATTTATATTTTGGTAACTAATTTTGGATGCCTCCTTAATATTTGTTCTGGGTTTAATATCTCACTTCAGTTCCTAACCCATGAAATGTTGTTGTTTACAAAACAAATGCTAATAACCACTGTTTATAATACATAACATCTCATAAGCATGATTTCAGGAAGCATAGGTTAACATTTTGATATCATGGTCTCATGACTGATGAGGCCTATTGCATGAGTAAAGTTGTACCTAGATTCCTCAGCCTAAATTTAGCCACTTTTAAAAAATGTTTATACCTTTATCTGTCACCCATCAGAGGTTAAACCTGAATATAGAGTCTAAGGAAAATCATAAGGTAAGAATTGAGCTCTTCCGGATATAAAGTAAACCAAAATGCAGCATAGAGTAACTCATTGGACTAAAGTCAACATACTTCTCTAAAACATGTTAAGCATTCCCTTACAATGTGTATTATTCTCAAGAAGGGACTGAAGAATGTGAGAAGAGGACTAAGCAAGTATTGTCTTCAAATATACATAATTTAGATTTACCTCTTTATTTCATTATAGGAATTTTTGATAAAAACTGTTTGAATAATTGATTTCCTGGTCAGGTATAATATATCCTAGTTACATATACCAAACCGCATTCAGAAAATGGTATGTAGTAATTGAGTAGAAAAATATTCCATAAATAACAAAAAGTATATACCTATAGGTTAATATTGAAGAGTCAATTGGAAATATTCTAATATAATAATTTGAACAATTTCACATTGACAGTAATTATCTAGAATACTTTAATGCTAATTTGACAAGATTGTCCTTTTAAATGAGCAAAACCTATTTCTCCTTTTACTTTATCAGGGAAATATCTGAGCTAAAAATGGAAAATAACATGAATCTATAACAACTGGAATGAACTTTACTTTTTATTAGCAAATATTAATTTCACAAAAGTATTTTATTGTGTTATACACATATGTCCACATAATGTAGCTTGTTAAATTTTATTCCTTTTATTAATTTATTATCCTGTTTTTATACTTGTATTTTATTATGTCATCATACTAACTTATGAAATATTTGAACATATTTACTCCACAATATTTCTCTTCATCTCATCTCTTACTTTTTTCCAAACTTAATCAGTTCCATCTTTTACACGTGGGTCATTCATTTTATTTTCTGGGTCTAGAGTCTGCATATGAGAAATCTAATATTTGTTTTTCACAGTATCGCTACTTGCTTTAATATGAAGGTTTCCAATTCTATTTTCTTGAAGATGATATGATTTCATAATTATGTGTGGCTAAATATTATATCATTGTGTGTGTGTATATATATATATATATATATGTATATATATATATATGTTACAGTTTCTCTCTTCAATGAGTGATTAAGGAACATGTAGTTAATTCTGTAGTTATTTATGCTTTTTTATGTGGGAGAAGGAAGGATGGAAATAATGATGTTTGGAATAAGAAACATGCTCTTTAGACAGGCACTCCACTATAAGGATACAGGTGGACCCGTTGCAACAATGAGAAGTACAAGTTGTCATGTTGAAAACGAACTTTACAACTTTGGTGCAGGGGGGGGAGGACTGGGTGAGGGGTGGGGGGAGGTGGGAAGGGATGAGAAGGGGAAACAAAGGAGGAGGCTACAATGCTTGATAAGAAATATATTCATTATCTTGCCCATCTAAGTGTAACCCCTCTATACAGCATTTTCACAATAAAAAATAAATAAAAATTTTTAAAAAAGAAATATCTCTCAGCTGTTCTTTCATCAGTATTTCAATAATGCATTGTATTTAAGAATAAATTATAATTACATTTGCAAAGGTTTTCTTTTTCAGTATATATATATATATATATATATATATATATATATATATATATATATATATGATTTTTATTACAATGTTACCTTTAGTATGTCATGTGAGTATGGTGATGTATGTGAGCATGAAAATCTAGGCATGTTTGTACATGCAGCTGACTCAAAGGAAACTGAGTGTATGTGAGATACAGGATTCAAATGAAAGTTTGAGACCTGTAAGTTGCTAAATTGATGTAAATGTCCAGTTTGTGGAGTGTGATTTCAAGATCACATTTGGGTAGGTTTTATACCAAGTAAGTAGATGTTTCTAATCCAAAATCGTAAGGAATAAAACAACAACTCTGTTTCATAATCATTCAGTCTTAGTACTCCAGACATTGTAATAAGTGGATAAAATGATTGAAAGTAAGGTGGGTCAGTAGTAAGCCTTTAGACACTCTACATTTTCCCCAAAATCTTCAGATGTACTCTTTGGATATAAATTAAAAGTATATTTATCAACATACAGATATAATATGATCTTATGTATTTAAATATATGTATATATTATAAATACATCATATATTTACTTATATTTTAAATGTTTATCACAAATATTGATTTATATTTAAATGTAATTCATCTCATCATAGACACATAGACAGACAGATAGACAGACAGACAGGTAGACAGACAGACAGTCAGATAGACAGATAGATAGATAGATAGATAGATAGATAGATAGATAGATAGATAGATAGATAGACAGATAGATAGATACTTTTTTTTGGTCAGTCGTGGGGCTTGAACTCTGGGCTTAGGTGATGTCCAAGTACTCTTCAGATCAAGGCAAGAGCTCTACCGCTTGAGACATAGCGCTATTTCCCATTTTCTGGTAGTTTATTGGCGATAAGAATCTCATGGACTTTCCTGCCTGAGCAGGCATTGAACTATGATCCTCAGATCTCAGCCTCCTGAATAGCTAGGATTATAGGCAGGGGCCACGGGCACCCGACTATACTTATATCTGAGATTTGTTAGTGGAACAAAGGGTACAGAAACTATTATTCTTATCATGAAAGGACTTCACACTGACAGGTATAATTACAAGAAGAAAAACAATAACTATTCACAGTTGCACAAAAATACCTTAGGTGCCTAGCAAGACAGCATGCATTTCCAGAAAATGCATGTGGTGTGAGCAGTTTGCAACCCAAGCTACAGTGGAAGATATTGGACCCTAAACAAACCTGACAATTGCATAAACACAACCCTCTATGGCAGATTTAGCAAGGCCTATCTTAGAGATTCTTTTTAGGGACATGATGAAAAAATTTATAGTTTAGTTGTGATTACAGAACTCTTTTACACATATCACTCAACCATTAACCATATTTAACATAGTTCCTATTGCTCTAACTTATATTTTCTTGGCTCAGTAAACTCTTTTTTGTTTGTAACAAATTAGCTGTTCAAAAACATAGTCATGGGTTTTTAATATTTTTGAAATTACTGTCTGCATAGTGTTGTATGAGATGAGCTTCTCCTTACCATATCAGGAATAAACTTAAACTGATTCAAACTTGGAAAAAGGTAGCTTGTACTGTCTCCTAGAAAACCATCTATATAAACTTCTTTACATGTAAGCAGACCCTCATTTACTTGCAAAAGTCTGTCAGTGAGTCAAACCTAACTCACCCAAATGAGGTGAATTTTTCTCTCATGCTTCCTTTACATTAAAAATGGTAAGAACTGTTCAGTAATATGCATACTTTTTAGTATGAAGTGTGACTCCCATTTTAAATAATATAAATCAATTAGAGGAATTAGTTTAAGATGTGAAAGAGCCTTAAAAAGAGTCTTGGACCTTGAAAATTGTCCTGGGTATGAATTTTTGGAGAAATATCCCTTTTCAAAGACAAAGGACCCATTTTTTAAAAAATATTGTTCTGGTACTGGGGTTTGAACTCCTGGCCTTGACCTCTATCTGGGCTTTAATTCTCAATGTTTGCTCTACACCACCTGAGCCACACCTTCACTTCTTCCATTTACCACAAGTGGAGAAAAGAATCTCTTAGGTTTATCTACTTGGAATAGCTTCGAATTGCAATTGTCAAATTTGAACCTACCAACTATCTAGGTGTAAGCCACTGGTGCTGTGCTAGAATTCACTTCTTAAGAATAAAAAAAATCACAAAAAGAGGAGAAAAAAACATTTGTTCAATTATTTATGTGTTGTCTGATAAACCTAAGCACTTGCTACTGGAAGAGAAAAGGAGAAAAGTTAGAGATGAATATGCAGGAGAGAGACACAAAGAAAGAAGAAAGGAAGGGAGGTTAAATGAGGGGAGGGGAGTGGAAGGGAGGATACGAGAGGAACGGGTAGCTGAGTAGAATTGTCTACTCCTCACTAAGGTTTTGTTGGACAATCAGTACCTTTGCATTTATGTAGCCAAAGCTTTTATGTTTGGTATTAGTAAGCTGGGATATAAAATACCAGTTTACGGTTAATAACCTGTAAGTGTGCTTTCTTCTGCACCAAGGAAGCCACAGTTAGGTTACTGTCAGAGAGAAGGCAAGAGGAAGCAATTTAAGTGATTCTGAGAAACAATAATTGACATGCCAGGAATGCTCCCTTGTATGGTGAAGTCAAGCATTAATCTTGTTCCCTGCTCCAGTCTTCCTCTCAACAAGAAAAGCAGAAACAGAAGAAGAAGGAGATATCTGAGTAATGATCCCTCTGTTTACCCTCATCCCTTGTTTTCAAAAAAAATAAAGTGAAAGGAGACTTAACCTGAACTAGTGGGGAACATGGGAGGAAAAAGTTCAGTCTAACTTATTGTGAAACTTTTAAAATAATTGGAACAGCATTTCAAATAGTGAAATAAAACTTTTTAAATTATTAACAGAAAGTAATTTGAAACTTATCGAAAATTTAGAAGACTACAGGGCTCACTACATAGTGGAATCTGAAAATTAAAACTGATTCCTGCTTCTATCATCAGAAATTGAAGATCGTCCCTAAACTTCCAATACTAGGTAAATTACCCTTGATATTCACTTATACTGTGTGAATATAATTCAGAAAATATGACTTTAAATTTAGACTTCTGAAATAAGCGATGGGAATTCATGATAGATAACATAATGCTAAGAGCATGGAAATTATTTCCCTTCCAACTTCAGTGTGTAGAGAATAAAAATGCTCTATTGGATGGCCTTGAAAGTCCAATTCTAAATTTAGGACAGAAGGTGAATAGTAAAGGAGATCTATCTTAGCCATTCTGAGATTAGTTTTGTGGAGAAATATACTCATTTATGTAGGTCAAACCTGGAAGAGAGGATGTGGCAAGCCCATAGCCAAATGCCAAAGTAGAGATATCTAACAAAATACCATGAATTTGAAACAAGTCTTAAAAGGGGATCTGGGCTAAAATGGAGTAGAGTAGAAGAACGGAGAGGGAATGGTGGACTAATACATTCATAACATTCAATGTACACATGTCAGAATATAAGTAGGAAACATGAAGGGATAGGTGGGTTTGGGGTAAGGGAAGGAAGAAAAATGTGAAGTTTGACAATAATCCAGATGCACTGTATATTGAAATGCACATACACTCTATTCAACACTGACATGATGAAGCAAAACCCCTTTGCACAACCAGCTAAACATAAATTTTTTGAAGTTTTAATATTCAGAGACCAGAAGCATAAACCTTTAGAGATTAATAAGAAGAGAATTGGCATATTGTTGAGGCTTTTTTCCCTTTCAATTTATAAAATTTAGCGTGTCAAGTCTGCTGAAAATGTAAATTTTATTTTGCCTATTCTTTTAAGCAAATTGCTTAAAATGTAGAGAACCAAATTCCAATATCCCTTCATTTCCAATAAAAAAAATCTTATGCACCTTTAAGTTTCTCAGTTATTTCTACATACCTTAATGCAATGCATTGTTGGAACTAATTTGATTCCATATTTAAATTGATTGTTTTGCTGTTGTTGTGAAAGTACTGTACAAAGGGGTTTCAATTACATGGGCAAGATAATGACTACATTTCTTATCAAGCATGGTAGCTTCCTCCTTTGTTTACCCTTCCCATAACTTCCTGTCCTCTACCCGCTCCCCAACCAATCCTCCCTCCCCACCAAAATTTTAAAGTTTGTTTTCTACATAATGACTTGTACATCTCATTGTTGTAATGGTTTAACTGTATCCCTATTATTTAAACGATTTGCTTTTTCCCTTCCCCTCCACAAATTATAACAACATCAAGTACAGTGAAAGCAGGGTTTTTTACAGTGGGGGAGGGACATACAAAGCAAAAAAGAAATAATCTTATAAATGTGTTAGAAACAATCGCATTACAGGAAAAATAAACAATTGAATATATATCTTAGGTTTCATTTCCCTAACATCAACTTGTCTGACAGTTTCTGTTTGTCTCAGATATATACTAGTTATTGCAAATAAGGGAAAACATGGCAGTTAATGTTTCTTTGGGCCTGGCTTACATCACTTAATATATTTTTTTTCCTAATCTTTCCATTTCCTAACAAATGGAGCAATGTCATTCTTTCTGATGGAGACATAGAATTCCAGTGTGTTCATATACCACATTTTCGTGATCTACTCATCTACTAAGGGTCATCTGGGTTGATTCCATATATTAGCTATGGTAAATAATGATGCAATAAACATAGTTGTGCTAGAAGCTCTAGTGTGGTCTTGTTTGTGAACATTTGGGTAAATACCCAAAGTGGGATTGCTCGGTCATAGGGGAGCTCTATGTGAAGATTTTTGAGGAACCTCAATAATTAATTCCAAACTGGTTGAACAAGTTTAGACTCCCATCAACAATACAGTAATGTTCCTTTCTTTCCACATCCCCTCCAGCATCTGTTGTTATTAGAGTTCTTGAATTTTGCTATTCTAACTGGCATGACGTGGTATCTCAATGTTGTTTTGATTTATATTTCTTGTATGACTAGGGAGGTTGAGCATTTCTTCATTTGTCTATTGGCCATCCTTCTTTCTTCTTTAGAGAACTTTCTCTTTAAGTCTTTAGCCCACTTATTTATCTTCTTTGAAGATTTGTTTTTGGGGGATTTAATTTTTGAGTTACAGGTATATTTTAGATAAGAGACCCTTGTCCATTTTATGGCTAGTGAAGACCTTCTCCCAATCCATAGGCTTTCTATTAATCTTGCTAGCTATGTCCTTTGCTATGCAGAAGCTCTGCAATTTTATGCAATCCCATTTGTCCAACCTTTCTTTGATTTGTTGTGTTTCCAGGTCTCTACTAAGAAAATTTTAGCCTGTGCCAACAAGACCTAGGGTTTCTCCTATTCCATCCTGTAATGTTTTCAGAGTGTCTGCTTTGACTCTGAGGTCTTTGATCAATTTACAGTTGATTCTGGTTCTGGGTGATACATATGAATCTTGCTCTAGTGTTCTACAAGTTGTTTACCAATTTTGCCAGCACCAATTACTGAAGAAGCTGTCTTTCTTCCATTCTATTTTTTAGCTCCCTTATCGAAGATTAGATGGCTATAGTTCTGTAGGTTCATTTCTGGGTTTTCAATTCTATTCCATTGGTCCTGAGGTCTTTCTTGTGCCACTACCAAGCTGTTTTGATTACTATGGCTATGTAGTTGAATTTGAATTTGTATTGATATTCTTCCAGCACTGTTCTTTCTGTTAAGGATCATT
The DNA here is from genome assembly GCF_019054845.1 of Dipodomys spectabilis. Lineage (NCBI taxonomy): Eukaryota > Metazoa > Chordata > Mammalia > Rodentia > Heteromyidae > Dipodomys > Dipodomys spectabilis. The sequence goes on from NW_024871011.1 coordinate 1,059,821, forward strand.
TTTTGCTATTCAGGGTCTTTTATTGTTCCATATGAATTTTTTGATTGCCTGTTCTATTTCCTTGAAGAATGAGGTTGGAATATTGATAGGTATCACCTTGAATTTGTACATAGTCTTCGGAAATATTGCCATTTTCACGATGTTGATCTTTCCAATCCAGGAGCATGGGAGTTTTTGCCACTCTCTAAGTTCAGTTTTGATTTAGTTTTTCAGTTTTTTAAACTTTTCATCATAGATACCCTTCACTTCTTTGGCTAATTCCTAGGTGTTTTATTTTTTGTGGGGCTATTACGAATGGAGTTGCTTTCCTAATTTCAGCCACACTTTTCTTATTGTTGGCATACAGAAAAGCTATTGATTTTTGAGGATTAATTTTACACCCTGCTACTTTGCCAAAGTTTTGAATCAGCTTGAGTAATTTTGGAGTGGACTCTGTGCGATTCTTTAATTACAAGAACATTTCATCTGCAAAGAGGGAGAGTTTTATTTCTTCTTTCCCTATTTGGATCCCTTTTATATTTTCACCTTGTCTTATTGTTGTAGTTAGGCATTCAAATACTAGATTGAAGAGAAGTGGAGAGAGTGGGCATCCTTGTCTCATTCCTGAGTATTTCACCATTAAGTAAAATGATGGCTATAGGTTTGTCATATACAGCCTTTATTGTATTGAGGAATGTTCCATGGATTCCTAATTTTTCCAGAACCTTCATAATAAAGGGGTGTTGGATCTTGTCGAATGCTTTTTCTGCGTCTATTGAGACGACCGTGTGATTCTTATCCTTGCTGCTGTTGATGTGATGAATTATATTAATTGATTTGCATATATTAAACCAGCTTTGCATCCCTGAAAGGAATCCTGTTTGACCCTGATGTATGATTTTTTGGATGAATTGTTGAAGTCAAGTGGCCAAAATTTTGTTGAGAAACTTTGCATCAATGTTCATAAACGAAATGGGTCTATAGTTCTCTTTCCTTGATGAGGTCCTTCATGGTTTTGGGATGTGGGTTATGATGGCCTCATAGAATGAGTTGATTAGTGAACTTTCTCTTTCAGTTTCATTGAAGAGTTGGAGGAGTATTGGTGTGATCTCTGCTTTGAAGGCCTTATAGAATTCTGCTGTAAAACCATTTGGTCCTGGGCTTTTCTTAGATGGGAGGTCTCTTATTGCTGGCTCTATTTCAATGCTTGGTATAGGCCTTTTAAGATAGTTTGACTCATCTTGGCTTAGTTTCGGCATGTCAGTATTTGCTAGGATAAGGTCCATTTCTGCCAGGTTCTCAAACTTATTAGTTTAAAGGTTTTAGAAGCATTCCCTTATAATGTTCTGAATCTTAGTTGTTTCTCTGATATTTCCATTCTCATCTCTGAGTTTATTTGGGTGTGTTCTCTTCTTTTTCTGATAAGTTTGCTAAGCTTCTGTCAATTTCGTTAAATGTTTTGAAGACTCAACTCTTTGGTTTCTTGATTCTTTCTATTTTTTTTTTTTACATTCCAATTCATTTAATTATGATTTAATTTTAATTATTTATTTGCAACTACTGGATTTTGTTTATCTTGCTGCTCTTTTTCAAGGAGGCTCGGATGTCTCATTAAATTGGTTTCACATCTCTCCAATTTGTTGATGTAGGAACTCAGAGGTATAAACTTGCCTTTGAATACTGCGTTTGCTGTGTCCCAGGGGACACAGCAAGTTGGTGTGTTAATTTTTGTTGAATATCATGAACATTTGAATTTCCTTTCTAATCTCTTCCATGACCCACTCGTGATTCAGTAGTGTGTTGTTCAGGATCCAAGTGTTGCATGACTTTTTTTGGTGGCTTTTGGTGTTGAGTTCTAATTTTATTCCCTTGTGGTCTGAGAGAATGCACGGTATAACTTCAATGTTTCTGAATTTGGACAAGTTTTTGCTTTGTGGCCTAAAATGTGGTCTATTTTGGAAAATGTTCCATTTGCTGTGGAGAAAAACGTATTGTCTAATGCTGCTGGGTGAAATATTCAGTAGATGTCTGTTAAATCTGCTTGGTTTATGCAGTTTTTTATATCTGCTCTTTCACTATTGAGTTTTTGCGAAATTCAGCTATGTAGTGGGGAAAGTTCTGTGTTAAAGTCCCCAACAGTTAATGTCTTTGGATCTATGTGGGATTTGAGGGAAAATAGTGTTTCTTGGATAAATTTGGGTGCTCCGTTGTTTGGCAAATAGATATTTAGAATTGTAATATCCTCCTGAAGGAGTAATCCCTTAATTAGTATGTACCGAAATTTTCACTAATTTTAATTAAAAGTCTATTTTATCTGATATTAGGATTGCAACTCCTTCTTGTTTATGGGGACTTTTTGCTTGGTAGATTTTGTTCTAGCCTTTATAATTGAAAATGTTTGTTTTTGTGGCCAAGATGTGAATCCTGAAGGCAGTAGATAGAAGGATCTTGCTTTTCAATCCAAGTAGACACACTTTGTTGCTTAATTGGAGAATTAAGTCTGTTAATGTTGAGAGATAGAACTCAGAGGTATTTGGGAGTTCCTGCCATTTTATCCAACTTGTTAGGGACTGCCGCAACTGTATTCTTCTTATGGTTCTTGGATTCTCAGTTTGGATGCTGTTTCTTGGCCTTTATTGTGGTCTTGTTGGTTTTCTCTGTGTAGGACATCTTTAAGATTCTTTTGTAGGGCTGGTTTGGTAGAGATATATAGTTTCAATTTTTCTTTGCCATGGAAGTGTTTTATTTGACATCCAATTATTAAGGAGAATATAGCTGGGAAAATTATTCTTGGTTGACACGTGTTTGTCTTTAGGATATTGCTTACATCATTCTAGTCTCTTCTTGCTTTGATTGTCTCTGCTGAGAAATCTGAGGTGATTCTTATTGGTTTCCCTTTACAGGTGATTGATCTTTTCTCCATGACAACTTTAAGGATCTTTTCCTTGGTCTGAATTGATCCTGTGCATATTATAATGTGACAATGGGATATCCTGTTCTGGTCTGGTCTATTGGGAGTTCTAAAAGCTTCTTGTATCTGAATAGGCCTATCTTTTTGCATGTTTGGGATGTTCTCTCCTAGGATCTTGTTAAAAAAATTTCCTAGACCATTGACTTCTGGCTCTAGGTGCTCCTCTACACCCATTTTCCTCAGATTAGGCCTTGTAATGGTGTCTTCCAAGGGTTGAATGTTGAATAGATCTATCATATTTCTTGGATTTGTCTTGGATGGTTGTATGTTCTTTCTCTATAATATCTAGGCTGTCTTGGATCCTCAGGATGAAGTCTTCTGCATGGTCTATCCCACTATCCAGACTTTCTACTTTTTTTTATTTCCTTATAGTTGTTGGGCTTTTATGGCTTCAAATTCTTTGTTGGATCTTTGTTTTAGATCTTGTATGAAATTCTTTACTTCCTTAATTTAGTGTTCAGTGTTTATTCTCAAATCACTTAGTTGATTAGTTATGGTTTCCTTGGACTCCCATTTCTTCTGTTGGGATCCATTCAGCATTCCCTTTGTGGACTCCCTGACTTCTTTCAGCTCTCTGTGTATGGATTGCATGAATGCCTCTAGTGATCTCTGTCTATTCTCATCCCGCTCTCTCATTTTCTGTATTACTCTTTGATTAGCTTCCTCACGTTCATGCAATTCCTATAGTTCTCTTTGATTGATCTCAGCCTGCTCACACAATTCCTTTATTTCTTTTTGAGTGTAATCAAACTGCTCAGGCAATTCCTTTATGTATCTTTAAGTAGCTTCCTCATGCCCATGAGCTTCCTGTTTTGATCTTTGGTTTGCCTCCTCTCTCTCCCTATCATGATCACACAGAGTCCATTGCAGGTTTTCAATCTTTTCATTTACCATAATTACCATTAGTGTTTGTAGAGCTTTTTGGGAGCTCTCTTCAGGATTATTCATTATCTGTTCTGTCCACTGATTATCATGAGTGGAGTTGAGATACCCGGACTTGCCAGTTTTCTTGTGTTTTTCCGGCTTATTATGCCCATTTGGGATGAGAGTAACACCAGTTTGGTCCTAGAAAACTATCTTAAGGCAAGCATCAACAAAGTCTGTAGTTCCACAGTACAAAGCCTGCAGAATAATCTAGTTCAACAGATATACTTTTCAACATCAAACAACTATGTATTAATAGGCTACGAACCACAAAGAAGAATTTGGCAAACAAGAAGTTATTAGGTTTAGTGAGAGATATGGGTATAAATAGGAATAGATGGATGTGGAAAGCTAGAGGGAGAGCTAACTTAGTCCTAATCTCAAAGCAGGAAATAGGTTGGATAGATTGATAGTAGAGACGAGGGAAAAAAGAAAGAGAAAAAAAGACAAGGAAAAATAGTAAAAAAAAAATTAAAAATTAAAAAGTGAAACACTTAAAAATTATGCAAATTAAAAACGTAATGTTCAGCAAAGGACAGGAATAGGATAAGAGAAGGGGAGGAATAGAAACGAGACGTGAAAAATTACAAAATAAAAATGTGTAAAATTTTATATAGGTATATAGAGGTAATATGGCTATTAAGAAATTTAAGTCTAAAAGGTTTTGAATTCAGTAATAATTTTCTGGATTAAGTGTGTATACAATGGGGAATAAGGTCTAATAATTGACTACAGGTATATCTGAGAATGAGCAGAAAAGCGATTACATCATGCAAAGAAGAACGAAAGAGAAGAAAAAGTGAAAAGAATGAGAAAGAAAGGAAAAAACGATCAAAAGGTCAGTAGAGCTAAACAAATATGAAAAAAAGCACACACACACACACACACACATACCCCTAAAATAAAAATTATAAGAAGAAGAAAAAAAAGTTAATAGAAAACAATTTTTAAAGTTAAAAATTAAAAATGTTAAAAAAATTTTAATAAAATGTACCAAAAAAAGAGTTCTTTGCTTTTTGGGGGTGAGATGGGAAGATCCTGTATCTCCCTTGTGTCCATTACCAGTCTCTTGTTGGAGTCTCTGGTCTGATTGTGGTGTTTGATTTTCCTGTAGCTCGGTTGTTTTCTTAAGTCAGTTTGTTTGAGCAGGCAGAAAAATGCTTTGCTTTACCTAGGATTTTGTCATCCACCTCCCAGGCTACTTCAATGGGAGGGAGATCTGCTTTGAATATCACAAAAGAGGGTGATGGCTGTTTCTTCTAGTTTGGAGATTCTGTGGTGGGGCTAGATTCTGGGTAGAGTTGAGGTCTTTTAGCAAACAGTAGCTTTTCCCTGAGGGGCTAGCATCTGAGGCAGTCACAGAGCCCAGCCCAGGAGCCATTCTCAATGTTTAATGTTACTGAATTTCAATTGATTATCTAGGCTGCTGTAGGGAGGGGCAGCCTCTGGCTCTGTTTACCCAGTGATGAAAGCCACTCCTGGGGCTGGCACAGGCCCAGGCTGGGTGACTTTCTTCTGGGTGGAGCTGAGCCTGGCAGGTCAGGTTAGTTTCCTGTGACTTGCTAAATGACTTTTTGCTTTCATCCAAGGACTGAGTTGGAGGTAGATGCTCAGCCACGCCTTTGCCACTATCAAAGATGGAGATCTCCAGTAGTGGGCAGGGAGGGGTGGCCTTCCTTTCTCTGCTCTCTGAGAAGGAATGAGGAAGTCAGGCTTCTACTCAAACAGGAGTCTGGTTCCTGGGTCATCTCTAGTCGGCGATCTGAAGGATGAAGATATCTGCTCCTTGTCAGTTCTTGCTGGTGTTGAGTAGAATCCTCTCTCCTGCTGCATCTGGAGCCTTTGTCCTAGACTCTCTGTGTTGCAGGTATGGTGGCTACGGACACCACCGCCCCCACCACAGCAGCCACGGCTGCTGGCAAGTGCTCAGATTTGTCTCCTTGACTGGATTTTCCCTCTCTGGCCTAACTCTCTGTACTGTGTTGGCACACTTGGTGTGATTCTCTGGCTTAGGACTCTTCACTGGAGCACTAATACTGCTTTCTATATGAGAGCTTGTTTAGCTTCCAGCTTCTCCTCTGCTATCTTCCCAGAACCCTAAATTTAAATTTAAATGATAAATTCTTTTAAAATCGTTTCACTAGGGCACATGTATGGATAGATAAGTGATGTGGGCAGAATCAGAATTATTCAGAAGGTTGTAAATGGATGCTTACCTAGTTTTCTCTCGGCTGGATCATAGAATACAGACTATCCTAATTGGAACAAGTTAGCCTTCCGATGTTTTCTTCATATAAACACGGCATCAACATTTTATTAGAGGATTATTCAAGATTGGCTATATGTTGATTGATAATGACTGATCATGACAAAAAGTTGACGGAAAACCATCTACACTTCAGTGAGGTTCTGATTTGTGCTTCACAAACTGTTATGAAAGCTCTACATGAGAAATCTAGCAGCTGCATTTCTAAAATGTCCTTGGGTTGTTACACTTTCTGATATTGTCTCAATCCAAGTACTTCTCCTTGGAGTTCCATACTATTCAATGATGCTGTATTAGCTCCTTTTTACAATTTGCAGACTGGGGGCTGGCAAGGTGGCTCAGTGGTAGAGTGCTTGCCTTGCATGCATGAGGCCCTGGGTTCGATTCCTCAGCATCACATAAGCAAAAAGAAAAAAGCTGGAAGTGTCACTGTGGCTCAAGTGGTAGAGCATTTCCCTTGAGCTGAAGAGCTGAGGGACAGCGCTCATGCCGAGAGTTCAGGCCCCACGACCAGACCTTCCCCCCAAAAATAAATAATTTGCAGACTGGTCTTTTTGATGAAATTTGTGCTTATCAAAATTGTTCTCCAAATTCCATCCACAAACTGCATACAAAATTTATCTGAAAAAGTTTGTATCTGTGGTTTCCCTTATTTGCAATATCTAGTATAGGTATGAGTCAAGTGGAAAAAGTCAGATAATGTGATGTTAGGAAAACGAACCCTCAAATATGTATTTTAATGTTTTTGTTTCTTTCATGCATGTGTTTCTAACGCATTTATTAGATTATTTCTTTGTTGCTTTGGATGTCCCTCCCCCACAGTGTAACCCCCGCTTTCACTATATTTGATGTCAGTATAACATGTGGAGGAGACGGGGACAAACAAGTCGTTTAAGGATTCAGGTGGACCTGTTGCAACAATGAGAAGTACAAAATGTCATGTCAAAACCAGCTTTACAATGTCGGAGTGGGGGGGGAGAGGGGGTTTGACTGGGTGGGGGGTAAGGGGGAGGGTGGGAAGGGAGGTGAAGGGTAAACAAAGGAGGAGGCTGCAATGCTTGGTAAGAAATGTATGCATTATCCTGCCCATGTAATTGTAACCCCTCTGTACAGTATGTTCTCAAATAAAATAAAATTAAATTTAAAAAAAAAAGATAAAAAGAAAAAAAGAATGGCGGGCCAGCTGCAGGCACCCCCTGGCCGACCCAGCAGTTCAGTGCCAGACTGAGCTGGAGCCACAGGCCCTCTGCTCCATGAGCTTCCACCACAACATGCGTGAGGATGGGAAGCAGGACAGATGGGCATCTGAGAAGAAAATCTGCTTCATCCATGACCTGCCTGATGAGGTGGACTTCCAGAGTCCAGCAGGTGAGCTCCACCATTGATGCAGCAAGCTGTCAGCACACATCTGAACTATCAAGGAGTCCCTCATGGTGTGTAAAGAGCAGATGTTGGTCTTGAATGAGCTGTGTTGGGAAAAAGCCCAGTGCATGCACTGGCTGTCCCAGGAGAAGATGGAGAAGAGGAGAGTGCTGCGGGAGCTGCTGTCACTCCTCGCAAGGGAAGCACAGACAGACAGCAGTCTCCAGATGCCAGCACAGGCTGAGGCCCCCACCACCAACACTGCTTCAGACGCCTCAGGGCCTGTGGTGGATGAAATGAGGGAGGAGCAGAAAGGTTTTGAAGAATTGCAACTTGAAGACAGCATGGAAACTACTAGAGGAGAGGTCAGGGTTCCCGACCCCATAGTGGACTCCCCCAAGGAGCATGTCCTGCCCCAGATGCCCCACTTCCAGATCCGCACACAGCTCCCAGGCTCAGGGAAGAATGCTCCCTCACTTTCTCCTGTAGACTGAAGTGGATGATGACTCTGTATGTGACATACTGACTCTCAAAAGCCTTGGCAGCCACAAGAAGTAGGTGGCCAGGTGGCTTTCTCTCATGCCTCCATCAGCCAGTTGACTGGAAGGTTAAACTGGGGGTCAGGTAGGTCAGATGCTTCATGGAGTTGGCTGAAACTCAAGGGATATCTAATGGCCCATTGCTGGCCAGGAAAGAGGTCCATGTTATGCTTATCACAAAGAATAAATTGTTTTCAAAGCAAAAAAAAATTTGTATCTGTTGATAGTGCATATACTTTTAGTTTCATTACAAATATAGAATGTAGTAAAAATTCTCATAGCAATTATACTGCACTAGCTTTTGGGCAGGTTCTAATGTAAATAATATACTGTGTTCATGTAGAGATTTTGAGTATCCAAAGTAATAAGCCTGTGGTCCTAAAACCAATACCTTACTTATATTGAGTGACAAATACCACTTCATATATGGACACAAGTTTTCCTTGTATCTTTTTAATATATATTTTTATTATAAATACTGTACAGAGGGGTTACAGTTACATAAGTAAGGTAATGAGTACATTTCTTATTGAGCATTGTTACCCCCTCTTTTGTTTTTACCCTACCATCCCTTCCCTTCACACCTCCCCACCTCCCGCCTTCACCCATCCTCTGATAGAGTGTCTTGTATATCTCATTGTTACAATGGGTCAACCACTATCCTTTCCTCATATCTTAAATGTAGAAATGCTGGCTTGATTTATGCTGATTCTACTTCTATAGACACATCTAAAATCACTGGCCAAGTCCAAGAGCACATAAATGAAATGCCATCATTTTTTTCTCAGTTGGTATAATTGTGTTCTACACATTTATTGACAGGTTACAAATTACTCTCAAACTTTAAAACATTAAAAATACTTTCTTTTTTTTCTTATTTTCTTGGCCAGGAAATCAGCAAGACCTCAGTCAGCATTTCTCTCATAGGAATTTTCACATAGGTTAGTTAAATGAATATGTAGAGTCCAGTTTTCTGAGGATTCACTCATCTGCCTAGGAATTCATGCTGGCTGTTGGAAAAAGAGCTCAAGTAAAGATGCCATTTAAAGCCTTATAACTTTACTCTTTACCAGGGTATTCTCTTGCTACTTTGGTTGTTGAGAGTGTCTACAAGACTAAGAATTCCGTGAGAAGAAGGGAGACACCATATGACTTATACCCAATTGACTTGCTATCAATTGTACAGCATTTTGTAAGTCAAATCTCTCTAAAACTACCAGTTTTAAGAGATAAGAGGAGTGGTAAAAGAACTCTTAGAGACAAATACATCTTCAACACATATTGTTCCAAGTATTCCGTTTAAGGCATATTCAACAACTGGTGAAACTTATGTTGGCTGTAATAATGTGTCTTTCTCCGTGTGTGCATGTATACATGTGTATATGTATGTGTGTGAATAGTAACATACATGTGTACATTATGGCTTATATCATCATTTATTCCTTGCTAACAAATAAAGTAAGGAATCCCTAAAGTTTTAACAGAAACTGTGTAGTTAAAATCTTAACTCTTCACTCTGCTTCTTTACACAAAGGCTTTGCAACTCCTCATTAATAAAGTTTCCATAAACTCTGAAATGTACATACTTAATGCTTAATGTCTGCTACCATAAATATTAAATACTTTATAGAAAAGTTTTATACTTGCCAAATAGTCTTAATTTTTGCCATATATAAGCAAAATCCCCAAAGTAAGCATATTTAAAACATTAAAACTTTTAACAAACCTTACCACTTTCTGCAATGTTCATTTTGACAGGTGCCTTGTATAGAATAATTGAATTCCTCCTCCTACACATCTCTTGAACAATAAATATCCAGAATTATTTTGTTTTTGGCATGTCTATCTTGATTTTATTCTTAAATGTGTGCTTATGTAAGAAATAAATGATTCTAAAATTTCACAATTCTTTTGAACTTACTTTTTATTGAATTGTCTAGTTTAATAAAATCAATAAAAATTATACTTTATATATAAAAAATGTTTTGTGCTCAATTTAGCATCACATATACTAACATTGGAACAATACAGAGAAGATTAGCACACCCCAGGCGCAAGGATGACATGCAAATTTGTGGAGCGTTCCATATTTTTTACAACAGATGCTGAAAGGTATGTGGCCACAAGGGAACCGTACTGCATTCTTGGTGGGAGTGTAAACTTGTTCAACTACTTTGGAAAGTAGTATGGAGTTTCCTCAAAATACTCCACATGAACTCCCCTATGACACAGTAATCCACTTCTGGGGATTTACCCAAATGATCATAAACAAGACCATACTAAAACTACCAGCACAACTATGGTTATTGCAACATTATTTACAATAGCTAAGATATGGAATCAACCCAGATGCCCCCATTAGATGAATGGATCAAGAAAATGTGGTATATATACACAATGGAATTCTATGCCTCCATCAGAAAGAATGACATCTCCCAATTTGTTAGGAAATGGAAAGACTTGGAAAAAAATTATTGTGTAAAGTAAGCCAAGTCCAAATAAATATAGGTCCCATGATTTCCCTTATTTTCAATAACGAATATATGTCTTGGATAAGCAGAAAAGTTCAAAAGATATGTGCATATATCCAGATAAGATGATGTTAAAGAAATTGATCCCCAAGATAGGGACACAAGTGTTTTTTTTTGTTTCTTGCTATTGTTTCTAACGTACTTATAAGGTGCGATGTCATTTTTTTGTTTCTTTGTATGTTTCTCCCCACGCTATAACCCCTGTTTTCTCTGTATTTGAAGTTGGTGCACTTATGTCTTGTATGTATGCTTCTCTAATTTGGGGAGGGGAAGGGAAAAAATGCTCAAATAGGGATACAGGTTGACCCATTGTAACAATGAGATGCACAAGACACTATGTTGAAAAATGAACTTTACAATTTAGGCGTAGGAAGGAAGGGTGAGGGGAGTGTACTTGTGGAGGTGGGAGGGAAGGGATGGTAGGGGAAATACAAAGGAGGAGTTAACAATGATTGTTAGGAAATATACTAGTTTCCTTGTTCATGTAAATGTGACCCCTCTGCACAGTATTATTACAATAAAAAACATATAAAATGCTCTGAGATGGAAGAGTTTATTTCCTCTATTTTACCCATATAATATCGTTAACAAAGAAATTAATGCAGAACACTGATATGAAGGTAATTTGTATAAATGTGTGGTGTGTGTGTGTGTGTGTGAGTGAGTGCGGCACCCCACAATCAAACACACGCGTGCATGCAAACACACGCCATGCATGTATATTGGCATGCTGAGAGTTTAAAATCAGGTCTTCAAGGTCTTGCTAGGCTTTTACTATCTAGCTACGATATAAGCTACATCTCAATTCCTGGCTCTTTGCTAGTTCATTAAAACTTTTTGAAAAATAATTTCATGACGTGTGTTTTTTTTGGCACTGATTGGCTCCCAAGTGTTATTCACAGATCTCAGTCTCCTGAGCAAATATTCAGAGTAGATAGGATTATAGGTGTGACCAGCCAGAACAAGGCTTTTAGAATAATTTTTAAAATAAAACAAAATTTACATCAAGGGAGCCTGTTTTATCATCTAATTTGAAAGCCTTTTGGAGTGATTTTATGATAATTTAATTCGTTTGGGGATTGTTAAAAGATAGAAAGTGATGATATTTAAAAGTTCTAGTACTTTTTAAAAAAGAAACGAACTGTGGGACAGAAGAAATTTGGCTGTCTTCGGACATCAATTTATAAGCTCAGCTCTGTGCATGATAACCCAATGTCACCAACGCAATCTGTGTTGAAGACAAAATGTGACAGAAAACAATCACCATGGGCAATACTTGCTACGCTATTATTTCTTGGGCAATATGAATATTGAATTGAGAGTATAAAGAATGGAGAGATTTTACCCACCTTTTTGGTATTGCTGAAAGATTTTTGGAAACTTTGACTCATTTCCTTCCTTACTGTGTGTGTCTTTGGGCCATGCACTTACTGTCTTTAACTACAATTTTTCCCAACACTACAATGGTAATATCATTAGCATTATAGCAAATGTTATCTTAGGAATTAAGAGGATAAAACTTGTGAAACACTTAACATAAACCTATGAATGAGCTTTGAGTTTAGCCACCATTCTTTTTAAAATACTAAAAAGAATATGATAAGTAGTACAGAAACCATTACATGTAGTGTGAGCAACCAGAAGTAATATCTACTGACCATGCATTGCGTCCAAGGAAGCCAGGTGTATAACTTCTTATGCTGTAAATCGAACTGGTTATCTTATGTCATGATAGTGTAAAAATATCAGGGACCGAACGATGAGGGAATGTTGTAGACTGAGGTGAAATCCATATGAAAATATGCAAAACTGATAAAACATGAAAGTATCTGAGCAGTATGTTGTGTTTTACATCATTTAAGTTACATTGCAAAGATAAGACCTAGAAGAATAAAATGTCTTTTTGATAGTCTATCATAGGTCCTTAGAAGGATGAACACTTTCCTCATTCTTGTAGAGGCATCGTCAGATATGGGGAACTATAATTTTTGTTTGCTTCCTTCCATTTATTCTTCAGTTTGAAATCTGAAGAACATGAGACTGAAAGAAACCAAGTGAAATTAGCCATGTAGCCTTTAGAAAGAACAATCAAAGTAAAATAAATAATATATATATATAGCCTTGTAAAAGGTCTAACTACATTGAGTTATATATTCTCAAGCGTTAACAGAAAATGATTTAAAAAATATCATGTTAATAAAAATTTAAAAATGTTAGGAGCTGCTTAATCTTTTTCCTTTCTACTACTATGAATTAATTATTGATTTTCTATAGAGAGATTAAAGATCAGATTAACAAGAAACTTGATTAAAAATGGACAAAAGTTCTGAATAGACATGTTTTCCAAAAAGCCCTGAAAATCGCCTGTGGATTTACAAATTTGTATTTAATACAACTTCTATGCTGGCTTAATGCTTTGTGAGCAGAAGTCATTAGAGAAACGCAATTCAAAATTATTATATGATATTACTTCTTAACTATTATAACTCTCATCAAAAATATCCAAGGAACCAGGTGTGGTGGTAAAGGCTCGTAATTCCAAGTGATTGGAGGATGGAGTAAAAGGATTTGAGTGTAAGGCCAGTCTTGGGTACTGCACACAGTAAAACCTGCCATTTAAATAAACTCAAAAGGTAATAATGGCTGGCGACACTGTGGAGAAAAGGAAATTTTCTACACTCTTGGTCAAAATGCAGGTTAGTGTTCTCATTGTAGAAAGTAGTATGCAGTTTTCTAAAGACATCCAAAGTTGAAATATCATCTGACCCACCAATCGTGTGATTATTTCTCTCTGGGTAACTCATAAATATATCTGTAGTTCATTGTTATTCACATTATTCACAACAACAGCCAAGATATAAATCGAAGTCCAGTGTTCAACTACAAACTAATAAAGCAACTGTGGTACATGCACAAATATCTTTTTCTGTTGATCCCAAAGTATTTTTTATTATTTTCCTGTTTCCATTTGATTAACCTCCAAGTTGGAAATCCAGATATAGATTTAATTTAAGCAAAACTACTTATTGAGTATAAGGACCTTCTACTCTCTACATTCTTCCCCCTAAGATCACCAAATATGGTGAGTCTGAAATAGTCTCTTTTTGATCTATGTTAATATTCTTTACAATATGAGTGAAATGTTTAAAAAGTAGTATTTGTTTTAGCTTAATTGATCTGAAGAGACAATAAATGATATTATCAAAGCTTAAAAATGATTTGATTTAGAGGGTCGCAGCGGCGACCACCGCCGCGGAGGCATACCTGAGACGCAGTCCGGGACGAAGGAGCCAGACGCAGCGGACGAGCGGATTCTACTCAACACCAGCAAGAACCGACAAGGAGCGGACAACTTCATCCTGCACTTTGCAGACCAGAGACGACCCGAGATCCAAGACTCCGCGTGAGTAGAAGCCCCACTTCCTCACTCCTCTGGGAGCAGAGGAGGGAAGGCCACCCCTCCCCCCCCAGCACCGGTGAGCTCCATCTTGGATACCGACAAAGCTTGGAGGAGCGGCTAGCTCCAGCTCAGGCCTTGGAATAGAGCTAGTCATTTGGCAGGTCACAGGAACTTGGCGGCGAGGTGACCTCACAGACTCAGTTCCATCCAGGGAGGGGTCGCCCAGCTCAGGCACCAGCCACTGGAGTGGCTCTCCTCACTGGGTGGCCAGAGCCAGAGGCTGCCCCTCCCTCTAGCAGCCACCACAATCAATTGAAAAACAGAAACCCTGAGAATGGCTCCAGGCCGGGTGCTGTGAGTTTTTTTTTCACAAAATAGCCCCAGGGAAAAGCTACTGTTCGTTGAAAGGCCTCAACTCTACCCAGAACCTAGCCTCATCACTGCATCCCCCTCTTTTGTGATTCTCAAAGCAGATCACCCTCCCAGTAAACTAACCTGGGAGGGGGATCTCAAAATCTTGGGTAAAGCAGAGCATTTTCCTGCCTGTTCCAACAAACTGACTTAAGAAACCAATCAAGCCACAGGACCTCAAGCTGACCAGAGACTCCAACCAGACTCTGGTTACAGACAAAAGGGAGATACAGGACTCTTCCCACCCCTCCCAAAAAAAAAAAAAAAAAAAAAAAAATCAAAGAACTTTTTTTTTCTTCTTCTTCTTTTCTTTTTTTCTTTTTCTTGTTTTGTTTTTTTTCGTTTTTTGTTACCTTATATATATATAAAAAATTTTTTTTGCTTTTCTAAAACTTTTATTAATCTTTAATTTTTGCCTCTTCTGAAAAAATAATTGTTTTCCATTAAATTTTTTTTTTTCTCCTCTTATAATTTTTATTTTAGGAATACGTGAATGTGTGTTTTCTTTTCTTTTCTTGTCTTCTTTCTCTTTTTCTTTCATTCTTAATTATCTTTTTGTTTTTTTTTCTAGCTCTACTGAACTTCTGATCTTTTCTTCTCACTTTCCTATCCTTTCCATCTTTTCCTCTTTGTTCATCTTTATGTGACTTAACTCTTGTCCTGCACATCCTCAGATAAACCCGTAGTTAACCAGTAGACCCTATCCCCCATTGTGTACACACTTAATCCACAAACTTATTACTCAATTCAAAACCTCTGAGACTTAAATTCACTAATAGCAGTACTTTATACCTATACAATATTTTAAGCATTTTTTTAAAGTTTTTCTCATCTCCTCTATGTCCCTCCCTTTCTCTCAACATATTCATATTCCTCTATAAATAGATGGTCTTTTAATCTCTAAAATAACATTAATTTTCACGTTTCTATTTTTTTTCTGGTCTCTTTTCATTCCCCTTCCCCTTTCTTCTTTTTCTCTCTCTCTCTACTTACATCCTACCCAACCTATTTCCTGCATTGTGATTAGGACATAGTTAACTCTCCCTGTGCCTCCCCACACCAATCTATTCCTATTTTTTACCCACATCTCTTCCTAACCCTAATAATTTCTGGCTTTCCAAATTCTTCTCTGCGGTTCGAAGTTCTTTAACATATAGTTGTTTGATGTCGAATAGATGTATCTGTTGAACTAGATTGTATCTGTAGACTATTGACTGTACAAATGCAAACTTTGGTTGATGGTTGCCTTAAGATAGTGTTCTAGCACAAAACTGGTGCTATCTTCATCTCAAATGGGCAGAGTAAGCCGGAAAAACACAAGAAAAATGGCAAATTCGGGTATCTCAATTCCCAATCCTGATAATCAGGGGTTAGAACAGATAATGAATAATCCAGAGGAGAGTTCCCAAACAGCTCTACAAACACTGGTGGCAAACATGATAAATGAAAAGTTTGACAACGTACAAAGGACTCTGTATGAGCGTGATAGGGAGAGAGAGGAGGCATCCCAGAAGTTTATACAGGAATATCATAAGCGTGAGGAAGCTACTCAAAAAATGATACAGGATTTGCGTGAACAACTTGAAAATACTCAAAGAGAAAGGGAGGAATGGCGTGAGCAGGCTGAGAACACTCAAAGAGATCTGCAGGAATCCCACGAACGGGAGGAAGCTAATCAAAGAGTAATACAGGAATTGAGAGACCAGGTAGAGAACACACAAAGATCACTAAAGGCATTCATGGAATCCATTAACAAAGAGCTGAAGGAAGTCAGGGAGACCACAAAGGGAATGCTGAATGGAACCCAACAGAAGGAATGGGAGCCCAAAGAAACAATAACCAATCAACTAAGTGATCTGAGGACAAACACTGAACACCAAATTAAGGAAGTAAAGAAATTCATAGAAGACCTAAAACAGAGCTTCATCAAAGAACTTGAAGCCATCAAAGCTGACCAACTAGAAGGAAAAGAGATAAAAAACAAAGTAGAGAGTCTTGACAGCAGGTTAGACCATGCAGAAGATCGAATCTCAGGGATTGAAGACAGCCTAGATATTATAGAGAAAGAACATACAACCATCCAAGACAAGTCCAAGAAATATGATAGATCTATCCAACACCTGGAAGACACCATCAGAAGGCCTAATCTAAGGATAATGGGTGTAGAGGAACACCTAGAAACAGAAGTTAATGGTCTAGGAAATCTGTTTAACAGGATCCTAGCAGAGAACTTCCCAAACATGCAAAAAGATAGGCCTGTCCAGATACAAGAAGCCTTTAGAACCCCAAATAGACCAGACCAGAATAGGACATCCCACCGTCACATTATAATCCACACAGGATCAACTCAGAACAAGGAAAAGATCCTTAAAGCTGTCAGGGAGAAAAGGGTAATCACTTATAAAGGGAAACCAATTAGAATCACCTCAGATTTCTCAGCAGAGACAATCAAAGCAAGAAGAGCCTGGAATGATGTATGCCATGCCCTAAAAACAAACAACTATCAACCAAGAATACTGTACCCAGCTAAACTCTCCTTCATAACTGAAGGCCAAATAAAAACCTTCCATAGCAAAGAAAAATTGAAACAATACATCTCCACCAAACCAGCCCTACAAAAGATTCTTAAAGATGTCCTACACATAGAAAACCAACAAGACCGCAATAAAGGCCAAGAAACTGCACCCAAACTGAGAATCCAAGAACCATAGGAAGAACCCAGTTTTCGCAGCCCCCAAGAAGGTAGATAACATGGCAGGAACTCCCAAATACCTCTCAGTCCTATCTCTTAATGTTAACGGACTGAACTCTCCAATTAAGCGACATAGACTGTCTAGTTGGATTAAAAAACAAGACCCTTCTATCTGCTGCCTGCAGGAGTCACATCTTGCCCATAAAAACAAACACATTTTCAATGTTAAAGGCTGGAACAAAATCTACCAAGCAAACGGACCGCATAAACAGGCGGGAGTTGCAATCCTAATATCAGATAAAATAGACTTCAAATTAAAATTCATGAAAAGAGATAAAGAAGGTCGCTACATACTAATTAAAGGATCTCTCCTTCAGGAGGATATTACAATTCTAAATATCTATTCGCCAAACAATGGAGCACCCAAATTTATCAAAGAAACACTACTTTCCCTCAAATCCCATATAGATCCAAAGACATTAATCGTTGGGGATTTTAACACACCACTCTCCCCACTAGATAGATCAACTCGGCAAAAACTCAACAGAGAAACCGCAGATCTAAACAGCTGCATAGATCAACTAGACTTAACAGACATTTACCGAACATTTCACCCAGCAGCATCAGAATACACGTTTTTCTCAGCAGCACATGGAACGTTTTCTAAAATAGACCACATTTTAGGCCACAAAGCAAACTTGTCTAAATTCAGAAACATTGAAGTTATACCTTGCATTCTCTCTGACCACAAGGGAATAAAGTTAGAACTCAACATCAAAAGCCACCAAAGAAAGTCCGGTATCACATGGAGGCTGAACAACACACTGCTGAATCATGAGTGGGTCATGGAAGAGATTAGAAAGGAAATTCAAATGTTCATGCTATTCAACAAAAATGAACACACAAAATACCAGCTCCTCTGGGACACAGCAAAGGCAGTACTCAGAGGCAAGTTTATAGCTCTGAGCTCCTACATCAACAAATTGGAGAGATCTGAAACTAACAATTTAATGACACAGCTAAACCTCCTTGAAAAAGAGCAGCAAGATAAACCCCAATCCAGTAGACGGAAAGAAATAATCAAAATTAAATCAGAATTAAATGAATTAGAATCCAAAAAAACTATAGAAAGAATCAACAAAACAAAGAGTTGGTTCTTCGAAAAACTTAACAAAATTGACAGACCCTTAGCAAATCTTATCAGAAAAAGAAGAGAACACACCCAAATTAATAAACTCAGAGATGAGAATGGAAACATCACCACGGAAACAAGCAAGATTCAGAACATTATAAGGGAATACTTCTCAAAACTTTATGCTAATAAGTTTGAGAACTTGACAGAAATGGACCTCTTCCTAGCAAATATTGACATGCCAAAACTAAACCAAGATGAGGTAAACTATCTTAACAGGCCCATATCAAGCATTGAAATAGAAACAGCAATAAGAGACCTCCCAGCTAAGAAAAGTCCAGGACCAGATGGTTTTACAGCGGAATTTTACAAGGCCTTCAAAGCAGAGCTCACACCAATTCTCCTCCAACTCTTCAATGAAATTGAAAGAGAAAGCTCACTACCGAACACATTCTATGAAGCCATCATAACCCTCATCCCAAAACCAGGTAGGGACTCATCAAAGAAAGAGAACTATAGACCCATTTCTTTGATGAACATTGATGCGAAACTTCTCAACAAAATTTTGGCCAATCGACTTCAACAATTCATCCAAAAAATCATACACCACGATCAAACAGGATTCATTTCAGGGATGCAAAGCTGGTTCAATATACGCAAATCAATTAATATTATTCATCACATCAACAGGAGCAAGAATAAGAACCACATGGTTATCTCAATAGACGCAGAAAAAGCATTTGACAAGATCCAACACCCCTTTATGATGAAGGTTTTGGAAAAATTAGGAATCCATGGAACATTCCTCAATACAATAAAGGCTGTATATGACAAACCTACAGCCAGCATTATACTCAATGGCGAAAAACTAAAGCCATTTCCTCTTAACTCAGGAACAAGACAAGGATGCCCACTCTCTCCACTTCTCTTCAATCTAGTATTAGAATGCCTAGCTACAGCAATAAGACAAGATGCAGACATAAAGGGGATCCAAATAGGGAAAGAAGAAATAAAACTCTCCCTCTTTGCAGATGACATGATCTTGTATTTAAAGAATCCCATAGACTCCACTCCCAAATTACTCAAGCTGATTCAAAACTTTGGCAAAGTAGCAGGTTATAAAATTAACCCCCAAAAATCAATGGCTTTCCTGTATGCCAACAATGAGAAAAGTGTGGCTGAAATTAGGAAAGCAACTCCATTTGTAATAGCCTCACAAAAAATAAAATACCTAGGAATTAACTTAACTAAAGAAGTGAAGGACCTCTATGATGAAAACTTTAAAATCTTGAAAAAGGAAATCAACACAGAACTTAAAAAATGGCAAAACCTCCCATGCTCCTGGATTGGAAAGATTAACATCGTGAAAATGGCAATACTGCCCAAGGCTATCTACAAATTCAACGCAATACCTATCAAAATTCCACCCTCATTCTTCAAGGAAATAGAAGAGGCAATCCAAAAATTCATATGGAACAATAAAAGACCCCGAATAGCAAAAACGCTCCTCAACGGAAAGAATACTGCTGGAGGAATATCAATACCAAATTTCAAACTCTACTATAAAGCCATAGTAATCAAAACAGCTTGGTATTGGCATAAGAACAGACCTCAGGACCAATGGAATAGAATTGAAAACCCAGAAATGAACCTACAGACCTATAGCCATCTAATCTTCGATAAGGGAGCTAAAACAATAGAATGGAAGACAGACAGCCTCTTCAGTAAATGGTGCTGGCAAAACTGGTTAACTACATGTAGAAAACTAAAGCTAGATCCTTATATATCACCCTGCACCAGAATCAACTCCAAATGGATCAAAGACCTTGAACTCAAAGCAGACACTCTGAAAACATTACAGGATGGAATAGGAGAAACCCTGGGTCTCCTTGGCTCAGGCCGAAATTTTCTGAATAGAGACCCGGAAACACAACAAATCAAAGAAAGGCTGGACAAATGGGATTGTATAAGGTTGCAGAGCTTCTGCAGGGCAAATGACATAGCTAGCAAGATCAATAGAAAGCCCACGGACTGGGAGAAGATCTTTACTAGCCATACAACGGACAAGGGTCTCATATCTAAAATATACTTGGAACTCAAAAAATTAAACCACCCAACAACAAATCCTCAAAGAAACAACTGCCCAATAAGTAAGTGGGCGAAAGACTTAAAGAGAAGCTTCTCTGAAGAAGAAAGAAGGATGGCCAATAGACACATGAAGAAATGTTCAACATCCCTAGCCATAAAAGAAATGCAAATCAAAACAACATTGAGATATCACCTCACTCCAGTTAGAACAGCAAAAATCAAGAACTCTAACAACAACAGATGCTGGAGGGGATGTGGACAGAAAGGAACCTTACTTCATTGTTGGTGGGAATGTAAACTTGTTCAACCACTTTGGAAAGCAGTATGGAGGTTCCTCAAAAGACTCCACATAGAGCTCCCCAACGACCCAGCAATCCCACTTTTGGGCATTTACCCAAATGATCACAAACAAGGCCACACTAAAGCTACCAGCACAACTATGTTTATTGCAGCATTATTTACCATAGCTAAGACATGGAACCAACCCAGATGCCCCTCAGTAGATGAATGGATCAAGAAGATGTGGTATATATACACAATGGAATTCTATGCCTCCATCAGAAAGAATGACATTTCCCCATTTGTTAGGAAATGGAAAGGCTTGGAAAAAATTATATTAAGTGAAGTAAGCCAGGCCCAAAGAAACATAGGTCCCATGGTTTCCCTTATTTGCAATATCTAGTATAGGTATGAGTCAAGCAGAAAAAGTCAGATAATGTGATGTTAGGAAAACAAAACCTCAAATATGTATTTTAATGTTTTTGTTTCTTTCATGCATGTGTTTCTAATGCATTTATAAGATTATTTCTTTGTTGCTTTGTATGTCCCTCCCCCACAGTGTAACCCCTGCTTTCACTATATTTGATGTCAGTATAACATGTGGAGGAGACGGGGACAAACAAGTCGTTTAAGGATTCAGGTGGACCTGTTGCAACAATGAGAAGTACAAAATGTCATGTCAAAACCAGCTTTACAATGTCGGTGGGGGGGGGGGAGGGGGGGTATGATTGGATGGGAGGGAGGGGGGAGGCTGGGAAGGGAGGTGAAGGGTAAACAAAGGAGGAGGATGCAATGCTTGGTAAGAAATGTATGCATTATCCTGCCCATGTAATTGTAACCCCTCTGTACAGTATGTTCTCAAATAAAATAAAATAAAATTTAAAAAAAAAAAAAAAAAAAAAATGATTTGATTTAAAATTTAGAATTCCGGAAATGGTTTTGACCACTCTGGTTACTGGATCTTTCACTACAACCTCATGAGACAATTTATACTGATAAAGCAAAAATCTGAGGTTAGACATTTATGAATAAAAAAATCATGTCATTCTGAATATGTAGAGCTACATATAAAACATAAAAAATTTAGCTTTTAAATACCTGAATATGCTAGTACATTTAATTGCAGGGTAAGTACTAGTTCTGAAATGAGATAAAATTGCACTTATTTTGAAATATAAACCTAAGTATTTATTTGAATAAAAGAAAATGTTTAAAATATCACTCATTCAAGAAATAAGATGTAGAGTTAGTTGTTTTTCATGCCAATTAAGTTCTCTAAACTTACCACAAATATAGATTAGTAAAACTAATTCATTGCTTTGTAGGGAAATAGCAATCCTGTTTCCTAAAACTCATGAAAATAACTTTTCCTGAAACAATTGCTAAGTAACTGTTTTATATTATTTTGTCATGGAATCTTATTCGATAAATTTTTATTCATTAAGTTAAATAATTGGACAAAAATATAAATTATGCATAAAAAATGTTTATCGAGTTTATTTTTTCAGAAGACAGATCATGGCTCTCTTAAAGAACACTAGAAGGCAGTGTTCTTTATTAATTTTTAGTTATTTTGTTAATGGATATTAATTGTCAGAAGTGACAATTCCATAATATATTTAACATATTTGATTATACTCCCTCTATTTCCTTCTCATTACTCATTCCTCCAAAGATCTTCTGTTATTCACATAAAATTACATCTTCATATATGCACATATAAACTAACTTGGAAGATTTAAGCTAAACTGCAAGTTAGTTCAAGATGTACAGTGAATTAATAGGATTAACAAAAACCTGAATATCTTTTGTTAACTTTTGAATTGAGCTATTATTATTATTATGGTTAAGGTTAGGATCCCAGACAGAATTAGAATTAGGATTAGAGAAATAGAAAATTTAGGTTCATCAAATGATGACCCATTGCAACAATGATACTCACAAGACACTATGTTTAAAATGAAGTTTACACCAAGGGGAGGGAGGAGTAAAGGAATTGGGGAGGGATGGGGTTGTGGGAGAACAAGAAAGAAGTGGGTTACAATGCTCAACAAGAAACGTAATCCTTACCTTATACATGTAACTAATCCCTCTTTAAAGCATCTTTGCAACAAAATAAAATTTTTAAAAAATAATAAAAAAATAAAACCTGACAGAAAATAAAAAAAAGCATTTAAAAATTTATGTTCAAAATGCAAGTAAAATTTAGACCTACACGCTGAGCAAGAGTTAGGATAAATATGAAAAAAGTGGCTTGCTATTAACACGATGATTCGGTTATATGTAGGCTTAGGATTAGTCAAGGTGTGCCAGTTAGAGCGGGGTTAGGATGAGAAAAACATGTAAGACATTGTGTAAAACTGCCACATATTTTAAGAAGAATGAATGGCAAGAATGAATGAAAACCAGTCTCTGTTAATTTAAACGTTCAGATATAATTTGGTTTAAAGTGTGAGATACTTTTTTGTTCCAGTTAGGGTTAGGGAAGGATAAGCTTTAAGGTAAATTTTAGTTTTCCAATTAGAAGTAGAAGACAAAAAAATGTGCGATTGAATAGAATCTAAACAATTTTCCTTACATTAACCATTTGGTGTTAAATTCCGAATGTGATTTGGATTAGGTTTCTGGTTAACCGGTGTTGAGGATAGAGAAATGGGTTAAACTAGTGGCTCGAACCTATTATCCTAGCCACTCAGGAAGCTGTTTTCTGAGGACCGCAGCTCAAAGGTAGCCCAGGCAGGAAAGTCCATGAGACTTTTATGTGAAATTAACCACCATAAAACACAAAAGCGGTGCTGTGGCTCAATTGGTTGAATGCAGACCTTGAGCTAAAGTACTCAGGAATCATGCCTTGGCCCAGAGTGCAAGCCCCATGACCGACAAAAAGAAAAAAAAAGAAATGTTAAATATTAAGTAAAGCTGAACCCATTTTTCAGATTCCAGGAATTCAGGAAAAGCTGGGATAATGGACGTACAATGTATTTCTTAATATCAGGATTTGAGATCAATGGGTATAATGATTCCTGTTATGGAACAAAATGCATTCAGAATTAAGAGTGAAAAAATCCGTAGGGTTTACCAAAAACCTGCAATTTATTTCAAGAATTACCAGTGGAATTTCAGTTAGGCTTGCACAAAACGAGCATTTTTCATACATTTTAGAATTGGGATACGATTAGTGTCAAGGTTATGGTTAGGATTCCAGCCATGGTTAGGCTTGGAGTGAAGGAGAAAATAAATGAGGGTCAAATTGAAGGTAAATTTTAATATAAGCCTGATAAGAATTAGAATGAATGTAAACTAAAGTATTGCTTTTAATATTAGAATCTACTTACAATTAGGCTGATGGTTATTCTCAATGTTCCAGTTAAGAAAAATTAAGTTTAGGGTTAGAAAATGACTAAGATATTGGAAAAATTGTAATCTATATTTGGAAGGATGAGTGAAAACTAGTGTACTTCTGTGTTAGTATTGTCATATAATTTGGATTATGATAAGGGTCAGTATTTTCTTTTGATTATATTTACTGTTATGAATAAGAAAGCTTTTAGTATAAAATTGTGTTCATTAACAAGTAAAAGCAAATATGTGAGGCTGAATAGTAACTAGAACATTATCATTATATTTATTCCTCAGTGATCATTCTTGTAGTGATTAATGAGAGTTTTCCAGTCAGGTTTATGTTGAGAGTTAGCATTAAGTAATGGACTAGATGGTAAGAAAATCTGAAACTGTTTTCAGATACAGTGGTTCAGGAAAAGGTAGAATCAATGGAAACTACAGTATTTTCCTGGTAAGAGAATTTGAAGACAAGTAATATAATGGCTCATGTTAGGGAACAACATAACTTTCGAGGTAGAGTCAGAAATTTTGCGGGAATTAGGGCAAACTGAAACTCATTTCCAGAGTTAAAACTGGAATATTCATTAGAATCATTAAAAACTAGAGTATTTTTCTTAAACATTAGAATTGGATTATCATTAGGGTGAAAATTAGGTTTTTAATTC
The DNA here is from genome assembly GCF_019054845.1 of Dipodomys spectabilis. NCBI lineage: Eukaryota > Metazoa > Chordata > Mammalia > Rodentia > Heteromyidae > Dipodomys > Dipodomys spectabilis. The sequence continues at coordinate 1,084,402 of NW_024871011.1, forward strand.
CAGCTAGGCTTACTGTAAACATTAGGGAAATGGAAAATTTAGGGTAAAAGTGAAAGTAAATCTTAGAATAACAAGTAGAGTTAGAATTAGGATGAATGTGAAATAGAAAACTGCTAATAATATTACTATTAGAGTATGATTTGTGTGAGGGTTAACATCAATATTCCAGTTAGGGTTAGGGTTACAATAAAGACAAGATAATGAGTGAAACTACAAACTATTTTTAGAAAGATGAGTTGAAGTTAGGATGAATAAAAACAAATGTATTTGTGTGGCTTTTAGACTCCAAAGGCCATTAGTTCTAGGTTTAGGTTTACTTTCCTAATTCCGTTTAGGCTTAGGGTTAGGGAACGGTAAGCTTTAAGGTAAAACTGAGTTTCTACTAACACTTTCAAGTAAATTAAGTGTGAAATTTAACAAAAACTACAGAGTTTCCCTAATTTTCTTATTCAGGGTTCAATAGGGTTAAATTTAGAGTTAGGTTTCTAGTAAGGTTTAGATATATCATTAGGGTTTGGAAGGAGCATAGATTTTAAGTAAACCCGCAGCTTCTTTTTGGATATACAAGAGTTCAGTAAAAGTTAAGATCAATGGAAACTATGGTATTTTTCATGATTTGAGGATTTGAGGTTAATGATTCCTAATAGGGAACAAGATAGATTTCAGAGTCCAAGTTAGGGAATCTGTAGGATTTGGAGCAAATTGCAAATCATTTCAAAGATAATGGGTATCTGTAAGGATGTATCTAAACTGGAGTAATTTCCATTAATTTTAGGATTGGGTTCCTATTATCATCATGGTAACTCTTAGGGTTTTGACCAGGATTAGAGTTAAGATTAGGGAAATTGAAGGTTGAGAACTTGAGAGACTTACTTCATTTGTGTATATATATGAACTATTCTAAGGCTTTAACTCAAGGCTTGGGTTCTGTTCTTGAGCTATATTCTGTAGGCTACGAGCCATGAATCCACTTCCAGCTTTCTTTGGCAGTGAATTGGAGACCAGAATTGCACAGACTTTCCTATCCAAGCTGATACTGAACTGAGATCCCAAGATCTCTGACTTCTGATTAAAGTTAGAATTAAAGGCATGAGCTACTAGTGCCCGGGAAAGTGCTTGACTTTTATTGACTGTTTTTACTTATGTTCAAGATCAAGTCTTGAATTCAATATCTGAGAGCGTTGGTCACGAGGTAGCCAATGCCACTTGAACCATATCAACTAAAATGATTATGTTAAATAGCTGGAAATCATTAAATTTTCTTCAGATGATAGGCATCATTACTGTTGTTCTAAAACTCATCCTAACGAAAAAATATTTATAGACCCTAGAGATGATCTGTGCACATTCTCATGCTTTGCCTCTAATTGCATAACATTTTAGGGACATGATTTTTAATCATTATTTTGAGTTATCATTAAATAAAGCAGTTAATGCGTACAGTATACTTTGATCAATGCCAACCCTTTCAACATTCTCATCCATCACTCCTCTATGAAAATCTTCCTTCACTTTTCTTAATTTTGTAGGAAATTTACTGGATTCCTCTCTACTGTTCCTCCAATTCCTCTTCTTCATTCTATCTTTTCTCCCTTTACCTCTCTTTTGACTACCCACTTCCATATTTTCCATCAACTGTACTCCTAGGTATTTACCTGAAAGTTTACAAACCAGGATATAGTTAAAGTTTCAGCACAACCATGCTTACTGAATCAGCCCAGATACCCTTCAAGTGAGAAATGATTGAAGAAAATGTAATACACACACACACACACACACACACACACACACACACACACACACACACACACACTTTGGAAATTCTACTTACCCATCAGAAAGAATATTGTACCATTTGTATCTCTCATCTCTCATTTCTCTTATTTCTTCTGCCTGATATCACATTGTCGCCTTACTGTCCCTGTACTGCAGTAACTGACAAATGCAAACTGATGTAAAAGATTTTCAGGGTTATTGTCTAGCCATAGATTTCTGAATACAAGTTCTTTGCTCCTTCTCTTTGTATATTCATGCCTTTGAGTAGTGATTGTGCAGATTCATTTGTACCATTTGCTACACAGAAAAGAGATGAACTACTTGCATATATATTTACATACATGTATATACATACATACATGGATATATGCATTTTATGTTTTCAAGAATTATGGAGCTAACAAAAATCACATGCATTTTCCTTTCTGTTCAATTCTTTCAAGCCTAAATAACTTTGTCTCTTTTGAATACCTGATTTTAAAGAAATGTCACCATCTCTGATCTGTCAGTGGCCTTGAAATTAGATGTTTAAATAGAACAAACTTATTTAGGCTTTTTGGTGGAAGAGAGGAGGATGACTAGGGTTCTATCCAGGAGTTCTCTGCTTGCTAGACAGGCATTTTTTTGTATAGCACCAAGCAGCTCAACCACTGTTGCCATACTTCTAGTCCATATTATTTGCTTGAGTTCTTGAACTTTTTGCATTGTCAGGACTAGCTGAAAAATCAAAAACAGGCACAAATCCTTCTCTGTGACTGAGCCCAGCTGGAGGCAGGAAGTTTTATTTCCCCAGATATGTTCAAAATCACATTTGTTATAAAAATTACTAGATGAGACCTTCATAGGTGAGGTGATATTGGGTTTCTGGTGGAGCTCTGTCTGGTTTAAGGGAGGAGTTGGTATTGGCACAGCCTGTATGGTGGAACAGGACAGGGCTATGAGGGTGAAGGCCAGTGTGTGTAGGGCTTTGAGACATCAGGGAGGGAACAGGAAGGACTAGACTTGTTAGGGGAGGGGTCTCTTGTGGAGTAGGTGGGACTTAGGACGGACGCTGGGAGGTGGACAGGTTTTCATTGGAAGAAGGTTGGGTCACTGGCTGTTTGGGGCAGGGCTTTGAGAAGGAAGAATAAGGCTACAAAGGAGGAGGTTACTTAGAGGAGGGGATTTTGTGGAACACTGTGAGCCCTTGTGGGATATGTAGGGTGAGGTTTCCCATAAGTCAGGGCAGGGAATGGAGGCAAGAGGTTGACAGAAAGTGGGGATTCTGGAGCAGGAATGTGGAGCTATGAGGGAGTGGCTTTTCAGGGTGTGGCTTTGAGAGGGCAGGGTGGTACTCAGAAGACATAGGTTAGCCAGGGGCGGGGTTTCTCATGGAGAATGGCAGGCCTTTGGGAAAGTGTGTTAGGGTGGAGGTGGGGTTTCCAGCAGAGCAGGATGTAGTCACAATGTATGGAGGCGTTTTTAAGGACCAGGGCTTTGTGAGAGCAGTGATAAGATCCAGTGCACTAGACTAGGTAGGATGGGGTTTCTGGTGTAGCCTTTCACCACTTCGTAAAGAAGAGTAAGATTGGATGGGTATTTCAGTGTTGTAAGTCAGGACATGGATTATGGACAGGATTTCCAGCAGGGGAAAACAACCTTCCAAAAGGGAGTATGGAGGGACTGGGATTTACAGTTGAGTCTAGTGAGCCTTTCAGAGGGAGGCCAACTGGTGCAGTGGTTTCCAGTGGAGCAATGTGGGTGTCCAGAAATGGCATAGTGTGGTGGGGGTTTTCTAGTGGGGTTTTTCAGGAGCAGGGCAGGGTTTGGAGCCATGGGGCTAGTTGGAGGAAGGGCTTTGAGAAAAAGTGGAAGAGCTACAATGGTGTAGGATAATTTTGGGCAGTGTATCTGGTGGAGTAAGATGTCTAACTGAGGGAGGAGCCAATAGGGGGCAGGATTATCTGGAGAGCAAGGCAAGGCATTGAGAGAGTAGATGTGGGAGGTAGAGAGGCTTGTGGTGGAGCAGGGCTGTCTTTTTTTTAATTTAATTTGATTTTATTTGAGAACATATTGTACAGAGGGGTTACAATTACATGGGCAGGATAATGCATACGTTTCTTACCAAGCATTGCATCTTCCTCCTTTGTTTACCCTTCATCTCCCTTCCCAGCCCCCCTCTCCCCCCCCACCCAATCCTTCCCCCCCTCCCCTGCCCCACACCGACATTGTAAAGCTCATTTTTGACATGACATTTTGTACTTTCAAGGCAGGAAATGGGCTGTGTGAGAAGCTTCTGGCCAATCAAGGCAGGGCTTCAAGGGCAGTTATAGGGAGCTGAAGGGTTTTTGGTATAGCATGATGGGCTTTGTGGGAAGAGGTAAGTTCAGGTCTGTGTCTGAGAGATTAGGTCTCTTACAAGTAGGCTAGTTATAGGCTGAGTTTCTGATGAAACCGGGTGGGGGGGCGCTGGAGTGAGAAGGCTGTTTGGGGGTGGGGTATAAAAGGGAAGGGAGGAGTTTGGAAGTACTAGGATATGGGAGCAATGCGACTATGAGGGACTAGAATAGTTAGGGGTGGACTTCATCTGGTGGATAAGGTGGGGATTTGAGGGAGGAGCCTGGTGTAGGCGGGGTTCTATTGCAGCAAGTTGGGACATAGAAGGAGATATTGATGTGGCCTGGTTTCTGGTGGTGCAGAGCAGGGATTCCAGGAAGGGGTGGAGTAGAAGAGGGATTTCCCTAAAGAAGAGGAGGGCTTTCAGAAGGAGTCTGGTTTCAGTCAGGCCTTTGAAAGTTTTTAGCAGGGCTTCCAGGGGGTAGGTTAGTTAATGTTGAGCTTTTTAAGGAGAAGGCTTACTAGAAGTGGGTTTCCAGTTCATCTACTCAAGTTTTATGGGAAGGAGGGATAGCAAATGGGCAAGACTTAGTGAAGACTGGGGATACAAAAAATAAAAAGATACTACTAATAAATTAAATACAAGAACATCATTTTCTTTCAGTGTAGAATTATATTATTTTTATGTGTGTGAGAGATACTGGAGAAAGTAACCAAGTTTTAATTCCTTCCTAGGGAAATTTTGCTTTATTCCAGTTGATTGAAAATAAAACCATAGGTCAATTCAGGCTCAGAGGCACATAGTAGACTAAGACACATGAACCAAGAACTTGATTCCCCAGCACCACCATTAAGGACCACAAATAAAAAGTTTAAAGTATCTCACTTGGTCATAATGGACAATATTGTCTTAAAATTGTGAATGAATAGAACTTTTATTCTAACCATTTTAGAAATCCTAAAACTAAGTAAGTAGTAATGTTTTAACTTTATACAATATTGAAAAGTATACTAAAAATAATTAGGAAAATATAAAATAATAAAATTGTACACAGAATGTTTGTTCTCCAGCATCAATTCTAATCTAAAAGAATTTAAAACCAGAAAATTGCGATATAGTGAGATTGCAGCATGGTTTCTTTTCAATCACCAAAATGGTGACTTAAGCAATGTGTCTTTATCATCGGAGGCATCGATGTTAAAAACATATCTAAGAATGTGAAACATTACTATACAGACCCTGAAGAAACTCAGAAGGATCTGTGAAATGATGTTGGAATAAAATTAATGACTAATTACAGTAGGATCTTCACTAGGCCGATAAATACTTTCCAGAAGAAAAAGGCTACATTGAAAAATAAACAGTGAAAAGGAAGCAGGCAGGTAGACCTTGAAGTAATCCTTATCCAATTAACAACATATATGGAGGCATGATTGCAATCTTCTTTTACCTAAGTTATAGTTACTGACCTATGTTCTTCCCTAATGCCAAATAGCAAAGCCATGAAAATGCAGTAATCATTTTCAAGACATTAGACTTTACAGAAAGAATTCAATGAATGTATTGCTAGAAAGTAAAGATTGATGTTTGAGCTAAAGAGTGAAGAAAAAATCCCCAATCTCTGACCCTCCACAGTGAGAGGGGTACAAGACGAAGCACAAGGAGCATGGACAGAATTACAGTAGTGCATACCAGTATTTCCCAAGATGCAATGATGAATGTAACAGGGGAGAAAATCAACGTGATCATCACAGAACTTAGCATGGGAGAGTAGAGAGAAGAACAGTGAAAATGCAAGGAGAATTACAAAGGATGTCCTTGCATATTTGGCAGAAGAGTGCATGGCATTGATGTCTAAACTATGTGGAGGTATTATAGGAAAATACCTGTGCTCATATGATGCCACAAGAAGTGATGAACTTATGATTTACAGGACATTGAATAATCATAAAGGTGCTGCTTCAGTAGTGCAGAGTTAAACCTTGGTAAATTCTGTTTTGAAACACCTAACACAATGTAAAACTAAGAAAAGAAGATTCAAATTATATATGTGACTTGACCATTTGCAACAATAGAGTTCAAAAAATCAAATCACATAATGTGTATGTAAAAGGATAACATTAATAAAATAATATTAAACAACACCCATTTTATGTGAATATTCTTGGTTATAAGTGATTTGTTTTCCATACAGATTTTGGATGCACAAAACAACAAAAAACAAAAACAAATCAAATCAAAGAGCACTTGTCAATAAAGCTGGATGCCAGTGCCTCATCCCTATTTCTAGATATTCACGAGGCTGAGCTTGGAAGATCATGGTTCACAGATGGCTGAGGTAGCAATCCATGAGATATTTATGTTGAATTGTTCAATCAAAGACAGATTGAAACCTTGGTTTAAATAGTACAGACTCAGTCAGTCATGAATGAAGAAACCAAGCAAGAGTTTTGAGGCTCCGAGTCAAGTTTCATTAGTGTCTGCGTACACACACACACACACACACACACACACACACACACACAAATGGCATGAAAGAAGAAGAGCGAGAGAAAAAAAGGGAATATTAAGAGTTTAAAAAGTTAACCTGTCTGTCAGGACTATCCTAAGCATATATTAATTAAGAAAAATGAGGCAAACCTTGGAACCCATTTTTCTTTGAGTCTGGCTTCCTTCACATAATATGATTGTTTTCCAAGTTTTTCCGTTTTCTTAAGAAAAGAACTATCATTCTATCATTCTTTCTGATAGAAGAATAATATTACCACATTTTCTTGATCCATTCATCTATTGAGGGGCATCTTGATTGGTTCCATATCTTAGCTACAATAATAATGCTGCAAAAAATATAGTTGTAGATTTAGTGTGTTTTATCTTGGGATCATTTCTAGAAGTGCCCATGAGTGGGATTTCTGGCTTCAGATTTATATACATTTGACCTTACAAAATGATGCTAATTGAAATGAACTCCAAGACATGGAAACAACAAATCTTTTTTTTTTTTTTCAGATATCAACCTTGATGTCGGTAGAGTATCTAGATTTTATTTTATTTCACTTGTTTTTTCTATTGGTTTATCCCTAGCAAACTCTGTGTTGATTTTGATACCTTCCATCTTGTATACACATTTATCTGATTTGGAGATGGAAGGGGAAAAATAAAGTGATGAAAGAAGTACAAGAGTGACCCATTGCAACAATGATATTCCTAAGACACTTTCAGAAATGAACTTTACAACTATGGGGTGGGGAGGAGGTGTGGAGAGTGGAGACAGAAATGAGAACAAAAATGGAGTGGGTAACAATATTCAACAAGGAATGTATCTTATTCATGTAACTGTAACCACTCTGTACAGTATTTTTTGAAATAAAATAAAATTTAAAAATTGAACCTATCCTAGAAAAAATATAGTTTTCAAAATAATACATCGGTCACAGTACTTGTGAGGGATTCCAGGGTCAAACTGTTAAACCTGGAAAGGGATAGAGTGGGAAGACATCTCAAACAGCAATCAAAAGGCTGAGAGCTCTGCTCTGGAAAGGTCAATCAAGGGAAGACAGGGGTATGAGTTATTACCTCAAGAGTATTCAAATTCGAGCTGTGGGACACTAAAAGATTAAGACTTTGGAGACAAGATGGATGTCTGTGTTATGGATGTAATGACTATTGCTCCCTTCTGCTCCCTAACAATAAGGGATTCAATTATCACTATGTATACAAACAATACCTCATGTTAATAGTTGTAACCAAAGCTAGGTTAATGCCTTAGTTTATGGACATACCTATAGCCACTGACCACCAATCCCCTTGTAGTAGAAAAACTTGTTAAGCAGGATTTGGTGATCCAGAAGCTGGCAATGAGGCTGGGGGTCCTCTGGTGTCTTCTTTCCTATCACTTCCTGTGATTTCTCAGTTCTTTGGCCAGGTATCCCATCATCTTTCCTGTCCCATGGTTGCGGTTAGTGACAGTAATGATTTTCTGAACACCTCAAAAAAACTATGGAAAAACACTTCCTCCAAAAAGATTGAGGAAGATTGAGCACCTGGAAAGATACCAAACGTTAGCAGTGACCCTGTGATCTTCTAGCAAGTAAGTACAATTCAGGAGTATCTTTACTTCTGATAATATGAGATGGATAATTGTCCCTTTTGTATATTTGGTATTTGGTATTGTATGCATTTTCAGAAACACATCTGCATTGTGAAATTATGTCATTTATTTCACACATCACAGACCATGTCACTGGAGTGATGACCCTAATGTCTTATCTCAGTTGCCTGAGTCAGACTTAGATGAGTGTGAATTGCCTAATTATGAACATTTCTCCATGAAACTCAACAACAAAGAATGAAGTGTCAGGGTCAGGCCATTCCATACCTGTAAGGATTTTTACATATATTAGAGTAATATACACCTACACTGCTCAGCACTCATGGCACAGTGGTATGTTATAATTGTCCTCAAATCAGAAATATGCTAGAGCTTAAAGTAGAATGATGGGCTATTCATTTTCAACGCAAGAGTAATGATCACCCCCTGAAATTATTCTCAGTGGAAAATCCTTCCTATACATTTTAATGACTTAGCTTCTACTCTCTGTTTACGATTATCAGGAAGGGTCACACTGTATCGTGCTACAATACTGCAGCAACATATCTGCCTTGAATTTTACCTCCAATCTTGATACCAAGGTCAACTCTGCAACTCTAATCACATAGTTACTAGACACCCGAACTTTTCAAGCCTGGTTAAAAATTCAGCTATCCCTGCTCATTGCCAGTGTTAAAGAACTCACTCCTTTAGATGTATTATGTTTCTTCTTGTATTTCCAACACTGCCTTAGATGTTGGTTTTTGAAGTAGAGTTTTTAGTTTACTTTTGATTTATGGAGGTGTTAGTGATGCCAGTTGTTAGTAATTTGATGTTTTGACATTGTGGCTATTGAGGAAGTGAATACACATCACTCACAAAAGTTTCTTTATGTGTATAAGTATTGCTATATTGTGAACTTCCTAAAAGCCAGCCATGGGAACACATATCCCTAATCCCATCACTTATGTCACTGAGACAAGCCTTGAAAGGTCCAGACCACTTGGAACATTGTAGTGAGAACCTTTCTACAAAGAAAGGAGAGAGAATAGCAAAAAAACAAATGAATCTTCCAACAGTTTTATTACATATTCTTTACACTTAGCCATTAAGAGCACCATAATAGTATTGTAATTTTTATGACTTCTTACCTACTCTTTTCCTGTTCTTAGCTGTTTTATATATGGATCTCTAAGAAGTCATATGAGAACCACATAAGAAATCGATATAAATCATAAAAGAAATCATAAAAAACATAGCTTGTTAGGGATATATAATCCAAAGGTAATAATTTCAGGAAAATACTAAGCACATAAAATGTAATGCATTGACTATTGAAAACTTCAGCAGTTGTAGTTTATTTATTCCCTATAAAGATTATAAACGAAGTTACAATAGTATTCCAAATGGAACACAGAACTAGAAATATGAAGGGTAGCACTAAAGAATACTTCTGCTATCACTAATAGGGTAAGAATGAAATTTAGGCAAAACTCCTTCAGAATAAAAGCCACAGGACAACCCCAACATTGCTTTCATTGTTTCATATGAAGATAAGACATTTTTTTAGTAAAGACAAATTTTCACAGATATTAACATCAACTGGGTATATATTTCTTAAGGCCTTCAGGAAGGATGCTGTGACCATGTTGATGGAAGCTGACTTTTTTGGGACCTACTACACAATGTGCAGACACCATTCCAAGCACTGAACCTACAATAGGGTAATTTAAGTGCTCATGAGTGTTCTTCAAGTTAGGAAATGAATTAAGTATTTTATTAAAACCAAAATTAGGCAATATGCCCAAACAAATTTCCCAAGTTCCTAAGACTGATCAGTTGAGACCCATAATTCAACTCCAGAATTACACCAGCCATATCTGAAGATATTCTTTGTCACATTCATTAATTTTCAAGAGCTATGGACCAGATGAATCCACATTATCTCCCTAATTATGGTTATAATGGCAATAACATTGATACAGAATATAAATATTTTTAAATGAAAAGGGTGTGGATAATGACAGCATAAGTGATCTTCATACCAAATGTAGATCAGTTAATTTCTAAAGAAATACCTGAATGAACATCATTCAGCTTCCACTGTTTATTATTCCTGGTGTCAAAGACACCTGTGCTGACGAACACAGGCTTTTATCAATCAGTACCCTCAATACACAGGGAATAGATTGCTATGGATATACAATCCAAAACGAATAATTTTTGTGACAACTTACTTCCTTGTTGTACCAAAAAACAAAAACTATTCCCTATTCTAAAACATATATCAATTTAATGGATATTAGTGTTATCAGTATAAATTAGGTGTGCATAATATATGTAATGTATTTTATTACATAACATAGAGGTTATATATTTATATATCATATATATACATATATATGTATCATTACTGATAGTCTACCACTACTATAAATAATATATGCATTAAACATTTTAGTATTATACTGTGAAGGATACAAGGAATGACAACTTTATTTAAATAAATATATATGTATGTTTTAGTCACATAATTTATTTTTCTGCCATTACTCAGACTGGGTGTTGTCCCTGAGCCATTTCACTCAGACTGGCTTCATATAGCTATCTTCAGATCTCAGCTCCTAAGTAGCTGGAATTACATACATGAGTCAGGTTATAGTTTTTTAACTCCATCCTTCGCATGTTTTTACATAATTATTTTTGAAAGCTCAATTATATTCTGATATTCCATTTCTAAACCAATTCAGAATAAATAACTTCTAATTGGGTAAAACTCTATGTTGCAATCGAAATTGTAAGGACCCTACTCTCTATCCATTTTCAAAGATATTGCTAGTTTAATTCCTGGACAGACAAGTAGAAAAATTAAATTATGTATGCATAATATATGTAATATACTATATTACATAACATATAAATGATATATTTATAATATATGCATAATTAGTGATATTCTATAATTACTATAAATACTACATGTATAAACCTGGTTTTAATATTATACTGTGAACGATACAAGGAATGACAACATCCCTATCATAACTGTCTCATGTTTAACAGTATACAAACTATGCTATAAATATATATCTTCAAGAAAGTACACCTCTGTAATCACCTTCAAATATTCCCCTCATCATTATGAGCATCCTCTAAGATTGGCTACACTTATCCACAGCAAACACTTTGTGATACTTTCTGGATAAAGTTGCTTGTCCTCATCCTTATCAGCCTTTCAGCAACTTCAGTGAAGAGCTTTTTCTCTTGTTTTCCCTGTAGACGTTATAATCCTTTGTTATTTCCCAGCAAAGAAATTGTGGCTAGCAGGCTTGAGCATTGGTACATACAAAGGTTCTTTGGTTATGAATTTTTCCATTCCTTTCTTGATAAGTGAGCTGTAATATCAAAAACCTTTTAAGGCAATGTGTAAATGAAAAGATATTGATTTGAAAATACCACAAATATTCGTTCTTTGAACTTATTTTTAATTCAAATATAATAGGGGTGGTTTTAGTGGTGCACGCGTTTAAATCTAGGTATTTATAAGGCTGAAAACAGAAGATCGTAGTTTCATGCTACAGCAGGTAAATGGACCATGAGACACTTATCTTTAACTAAGAACCAAAAAGCTAAAAGTGGACCTGTGGCTCAAATGGAAGACTGACAGCCTGAGCACAAAAGAAAAGTAAAAAAAAAACCAAGGCCACGAATTTAAGGCATAGTATTAGTACTCATATACTATATATTTATGGTTCCTAAAATATTCTGTGAGTTAATTTGTCAAAACCTGTTCATACATTACATATGAGGTGTGAAATAGTAGGTCAGTCTGAAATGACTCCAAGATATTTTGACAAGTCAACTAGAAGAGTTATCAATTAAACAAATAGTAATGAGGGATAGAATCAAAGCTCACTTTGGGTTCTTTTGAATTTGTTAAAATCAATAGCTAGGAGTTGTCAGTAGACATGATGCTATTAAGGACTTGAATTAAAGAAAGAACAGAGCTGAAGATAAAAAAAAAAAAAAACGAAATAATTACATGTACTCAGTGGTAACACTCATGAGAAGGAAGATTACAGAACTAAGCCCTGGGATACACAAATATATATAACATGACAAATGAAGAAAAACCGTCATAAGTATGTAATGCAGACTAATATGGATAGGTATTTTTAATGTTTAAGGGCTATGAAGTGAATGTGTGATGACCTAAAAGCTAAGAAATTGTTAAGGTCAACTATCTCTTGGGCAAACCAGAGCATATAGTTTAAGTAAAACAGGGCCACAATAGAGTGTCTTGATTTGCTAACATGAAAACAGGTCAATATTTGGAAAGCTATTTTTTTGGACATGTGGTTGGAGTGACAATTGTTGCAGTTTGTTCAAGTGTCAGTAAAGGGACAGTTTTAGCACAATAATAGAAATCTTTCCAGGATCTGGTAGAATTTCCCACTGTCTTCAATTTCCATTTTATTCTGAGAACTAAAATGTCATTACTGGAAGCCATTCCCAAATTGTGTCTTTGGCAAGTTATCAGATATTCAGTCTATCACATGTCTAAATAATAGAAAATGGGACCCGGTCTACCTTGAGCACTCACAGTAGACAGGTTTCTGGACATTCTCAGGAAAAGCCTTCTGCAATTGTGGGATGGATAGGGCTGGATAATTTGCAGAACAACCATCATAGATGGAAATTATTCTGCTAATTTGACCCCTGAGATATTGGATGTTTTATCTGCATTGTATCGATTTTTATGAATCAGTTAATCAGATTCTTTATACTATATGATGTTACTAAATTGTGAAATGCATGTTTATTGCATTTCCTTTGTATAACATATAGTATGTTTTGAAATTTGGTATAAATCATTCATGTTTTTATTTTTTTCAATATGGATTACTCCTAGTTCTCAAGAGTGAGGAAATGCTTTGGAACTTTGTAACTTGAACTCATATGTTGCCATGTGTCATATATTTTCCTTATACAGTGTTGATAATAAATTATATGTAATTTTTTTTATTTTTATTTATTTTCTATTGCAGAGTTTGAACTTGGGTCCTGGGCACTGTTCCTGAGGTCTTTGGCTCAAGGTTATCTCTGTACAACATTGAGCCACAGTATCAAATTTAGTCTTGATTGATTAATTGGAGATAAATATCTCATGGCAACTTTTCTGCCCAAGAGGGCTTTGAACTGTGATTCTCAGATATCAGCCTCCAGATTAGCCAAGATTACAGGCATGAGCTACCAGCACCTAGCTATATGTAATTTCAACTGTAGTTTTCTTCAAGTGTTTCATCCTGCACTGAAGTTTATTTTTCTGACAAACTTTCTAATAAATATGCAATCTATTTAATTTTGAAAAGTACTGCTGTAAACCCCACTTATTTGTGGCATTTCTGAAATCCAAGTTCCTCTGTGTGTCAGGGTGGATACTTTTTCCTGTAACAAGTATTGTTGTTGAACACATGACATCTGGCTACTAAGAGAACAAAGGATGTGAAGCTACAGTAGCCAGATAAAGAACTCCCAGGACAATTAAAGGGCAACTCATGTACTCTCTGTGTAGGTGCATAGGGATCATAGAAAAGACATTATTTTTTTTGGGGGGGGGTCCGGAGGTGGGGCCTGAACTCTGGGCCTGGGTGCTGTCCCTCAGCTCTTCAGCTCAAGGCTAACGATCTACTACTTGAGCCACTGTGCCACTTCCGGCTTTTTTCCTTTTGCTTATGTGGTGCTGAGGAATCGAACCCAGGGCCTCATGCATGCAAGGCAAGAGCTCTACCACTGAGCCATTTTCCCAGCCTGAAAAGAAATTATTATACTTGAAATTTGATTGAGTGTGTGTGCACATAGATGTTGACTTAATTATCTGCTGTTATAGTTTTACACATTCACTAATATCAAACAATATTTCATATATATATGTATATATATACATATGTGCTGATCACAGTTTCCAGAATCCAGAGGTCCACCTCCATGGGCACTGCTTGCCTATGTTGCTCTTTGGGTAATAAGAATGAAACCTGGAATTGTCCAATGGTAGAGAAATTACTCAGAGATTCAAGCATTCGTCTTTCAATATGTTGCTTGTTCCTAACTCTAAAATTGGGAAATCTGTTCATATATAATACATGTTACATTATAATATATTTATTATACTATAAAATGTGTAATATATTGTACAATATACATTATATATAATACCTGACAGAATTATATATTTATAAGGAAAAATATAATAAACACATCAATGTCCATACTTTCCTAGTCATGATTAAGTTCAGCAGAGTTAGGTGCATTATATCTCAACAGGAAAACTCTACTTAAGTTCTGATGACCTTGAACTAGATAAGGATTCCTGTTAAAATAAAAACTTTCTCCTCAATTATGAGAAAAGATAAGTTTGGAAGTTTTTTTTTGTTTTTTGGGTTTTTTTTTGGCAGGTCATGGGGCCTGAACTCTGGGCCTGGGTCCTGTCCTTCACCTCTTCATCTCACGGCTAGTGCTCTACCACTCAAGCCATAGCACCACTTCTGGCTGAGGAGTTGAACCCAGGGCGTCAAGCCTGCAAGGGAATCACTCAACCAACGAGCCTGATGAGGAGGAAAATATGATCTCTTGGCTTCTGACTGGCCCTGTGAGGACTGAGATCACTTTTAGTATTGAACCTATTTCAAAAATCCTGACAAAGCTGTGGTGAGTGGTGGGAAAGCTCATTCTCTGAATTATGCCCTAGGACCAAATCTCTTGAGAGAAAGTCAAGGAATGATGAATCCTGCCTGAGGGATTGAGATTCTCTATTTCCAAAGAGGTCAATTAATATCTGATTCTGAGTCCCAGGTGGAGGTTTTTTACCAGATCCTCCAAGCTGGAGTGGATGTTCCTCAGATTCCAGACAATCCTCATATTTCTCTAGCTCTTTCTCATAAACCAAAAGGACACAGGAGTTGAGTTCAGAAACAAGGTGAAATGAGAGTAGCAGAAGAATTATTGGCAGGGGAAGGAATTAGTAATTTTGGGTGAAAAAAAGGGCTCAGAAAATCTAGGATCACTCACATCATTTGGGAATCACATCATAAGATTAGGGAATAAAAGTAATAAATTACTGCCTAAATTAGTAACTCCACTGCTCTGACTACATTACAAGTACTCTGTCAAAAGGTAGCTGTCCTAGCTCAATGTTGGTGAGCAAAATGGAGCACAATTTTTCCTCACAATGTTCTACTGAGTATCTTCATCCATGCCCCAGGTTGTTCTTACTCTCTACTTCTCTGTTACTTTCTTTTGCTGGATTCAATCAATGATACTTGAATGTGTTATCATCTTCAGACATGTAATCACATTTTCTTTTAATCCATTTGTTATAAATTAAAACAAATTATGGGGAAACATATGTCTATTGTACATTTTCTTCCATGGCATACTTATTTGATGTTATTAAGTATTATTTTAATTGTTTCATTTTTAAAACTTGAGGAAAATATTTTGTTAGTATTAGAACTAATCAGTTGCACATTTCTAAAATTTTTCCATGTCTGTTTTTTTGTTATTAAGCTTCTAACATTGTCTTGTCCCCCAATTGTTGCCTTCTTAAAATTGGATCAAATTACAAACTGTATATGATGGTCCTTTATGTGTTCATTGATATAATTAAATTTCTTCTAATATCCACATACTATAGGATATCTTCAACCTCTAAAAATCAATATGGAGGTCCCTTTTAAAGAAAAACAAGAAGCCACGAAACCTGTGAAATTAGGATTAGGTATATATCCAAAAATATATAGCAGTGATATTGGAAAAATTCACTTTTCTTATATACCAGAACATGTTTATAGTTATGAATAGCATATTTCCTTTATTCCCTCTTTTTTGTGCATCTCGGTTGAATGCACAGCTTTCTTTCTTGCTGCCATGCACATGGATATTGATGTTGATATATATTCCTTCTTTATATATCAAGGTTGCAGTAAAGGTCATCAACACATGTGTCTTTTTGGTATTGTCTAAACTTCCATTATGATCATTATAGGTTGCACTAGTTTACAATACCACAAAACCAAATACAGTTCCTAATTTATTTCAACCTCTCCAGATGTTTATTTATTTGAGTGGTGATAGCTATTCTGGTGTGTAGGATGGGATTTCAGAGACTTTCCTATTTATTTTCCTTTGTATTTACTATGTGGATAAGAATCCCAAACATTTTATTTATTTATTAAATACTTACATTTGTACTGCATTCCTGATCAGTGTCTTTCTTTTTTTTTTGTTATTTGAGCAGTTTTTAAGTTCTATAATATTTGATTTTTTCCACATTCTAAATAATCACTTCAGTAAGAAGATTTTTTTCATTGCTGTGGTGCACAATTAACTAAAATCAACAGAGTGTACATTTATACCACTGGAATTTTTGTTGGTTTTACAGCCAGGAAAATGTTTCAATAAAGATTCTGAACTTTTTTCACTAGACAGACTGAAATGATAGTATCTCATATTAGCCTAAACTAATCTCAGAACTAACAGTCACAGCCTGGGCCACAACAGTCTGGGCTAAGTAAAACCACTAACACAGCACATGCTGCATTTAAAAAGAGCAAAGGGCTTCATAAAAGTTAGAAGAAAAGCACCCCATTTATGAAGCAAATTCTGAAGTTCACAAGCAGATATTAGGAATCTGAATATTAAGATCTAACGATAAAAGTATATAGAAGAACAAATTTAGAGTTCAGAATCCGGGAGAGGGAACAACCACTAGATACCAAAACTCAATGCTGAAGGGAAGAAGTGTTTTGCACCAAAGCTCAGGTGTGTCTGACTTTCTCACACCAAACACAAACACACACACACAAAAACACACACCCCCCCCAAGTGGGAGACCTTAGCCAAAGTATAGCCATTTTGGACTTAGTCCATTATGAAGGCCTATACTGAAAGTATACATTGTGAAGGCATTTACTGAAAGTACCCATTGTAAAGACTTTTACTGAAAGTTAGGACTCAGGTTCCTGGAAACACCATGAAATGTCCCAATAACATTCTTCCCATAACTCCCCTAGCAATAGCCATCATCAGATGACAGGAAGGTACCTAAAGCTACACATGTTTCTTAAGATTCCATATTTAACATAATTTGCTTTTTACTGCTAAGCCTACACATATTAGCCAAAAATATTGTTATAATATTAACTCATTAAATGTCAACCAATCATGTAACTGACAAGCTATGAACCTACTTACCTCAGCCCTATGCCCTATAAAAACCCTAACTGAAGGTTCGGAGTTCTCAACTCTGACCACTGTGATGCTGACAGTTGTGAGTCCAGGCTCGAGCTTGCAATAAATGACCCTCGTGTGCTCACATCGGAAATGGCTCCTTGGTGGTCTTTGGGGATCGTTATCTCAGCACAAGACTAGTATACACAGAGAACTCCAAGGACAGCTGTATCTGGGACAAGGAAGCTTTTCCCTCTTCTAAGCTGAAATTGGGGTACGCTTTGCCTGGAGGATAGCACCCTGTGAGCCCTGCATGCATGGTGAACCAGACATGGGAAGCCCTGTGAGCATCTCCAGGATGGCCTCTTAGAGACCTGGAGAAGTTTACTCCTATAGTTGGACATGGCACGAGGCAGGAGGACAGTGGGAATCCAGAAGATGGGAGAGGCACAGGAGCAAATGTGCCTAGCTGTCGAGACTCCTTGGCCATGTTAAGGTATTTCCCAGCCCACACATAGCAGCCAACACACAAATCCCCAGAGGCCACTTCTCTGGGGGGCAGTCCCTTGTCCTGATCCTGAGCCAGCACTCCCCAGTGGCTCTGTACCTGGCTAGGTTGGAGCAGTGCCCACCAGCCATTCTTCCTCTGCCCTGCTACACATAACCTCCCAGCAGCTGCCCAGTCCCCAGCACTCATGGCAGGCCAGCTCTGTGAGGCAGGCTGAAGCTGTGCCTGTGATTCCTGGTGCCTGCTTCAAGGCGAGAGTGTGGCCTAGTGCACAGCAGCGCTGGCCCTCACTCACTTCAAGTGTCTCCAGAGAGGCATGTCCATCACTGGTTCACCACTGCTGCCCTCCCCACCCCCAGAGTTTACCTACAAGTCCCTGCCTTTTTTCTTGAAATTCTTCAGCCACTGGTTGTCTCATTTCTCATTGCCTATTTGGGTGGGATTTGAGACTCCTTCCTCTCCTCACCCAGCCACGAGGCCCCAGGGGCCAAACTCTACACCTCACAGACACTCTCCAGAACCCAGCTGCTTTTGGGGCTGCTGCTTCCTGAGCCATTGGCCTACTGGCTCCTTCCTCCCTTCACCAGCCTCTGCCAGGGCCTCCCATACTCTCCCTACTACCCCCATCCCCAATCCCAGCTTGGCCACCCCGAGACCTCCCCTCTTCTCCACACAGCTCCCAGTGCCAACCCCAGCAGGGCCACTGCTCTGAGGAAGACAACTGTGGGCCTGGCCCAGTAGAATCAAAGGTTCCACAATGTGCAGCCGGCTTAGAAATGGAGGCAGCATAGGTCACTGATCAGTGTCTTTCACTTCGCTTACACAAATATTAGTTGTATTAATTTGATATTGAATTTTGGATTTTGCAACCTCTTATTAAGCCTTTGAAGAATAGCTGGTAGAAATATAGTCCCAAAATTCGGATTGTCTCTTGTTTAATTCTTTTGAGATTCAAAGATGTTTAAGTAGTTATAACCATCTTGTACTCTCATTTCTACAGCAGAGTCTATTCAGAAAATAATTGCTTAAGCATCAGTTATCAATTACTTAAAAAACTTGAAACTTTTAAAGTTTCAAATATTACAGGAAGATCTTTGATTCATGTTGAATGGAAGTGAGTAGGTTGAGCTGTTGCATACATTCTTGTGTGTTTGTGTGTGTGTGTGTTTGTGTGTGTGTGTGTGTGTGTGTGTGTGTGCGTGTGTGTTTATGTGTGTGATTGTGTGTCTGTGTGTAGGGGTTATATGTGTATCATTGAAATAAAGGATAAGGATGTTGAGCCCTGGTCTGCACTTGTTTCCTATTTCTGAGGTATACATTATGGCGTTTTTGTTGGTGGTATGCTCTGATTGCTTGCCTTTGCCTGATGTGCACATTCCAGCTCAATTTTTCAATTAAATCTTCTTTTTTTATAATTCAGGATAAAGGGCTCTGATAGTGTTTTGTCTTTAGTCTGCCATCTAATATCTTCTTTTCCTCTTCAAAAATTAACATTCAATATAAATTTTATCTCCTGACTGATTTTCCCTTTAATTTGCATTTTGAAATAAGTATTATAAGCCCTTTAATCTCTGTATTTATGAAGAAAAGTCATTTTGAATTCTCTGTTTAGTGTAATAACACCTGGACACATTTGTTAGCATCAAGACCTTAAAATTACTTTTTTAGTTTTAGTTTAAAATACGTCCTCCATGTTTACAGCATGGGGAGACAAACAATTCCTAGTAACAATGATAACAGTTTTATTCATTAAAATATCAGATAATTCATAATTTTGATTATGTCTAGTGGCAAATGAATACATTTGCTCAGTGATTTGATTGATAGACCTTAGCACAAAAATACCGCTTATGGGAGCTGAGAAGGTGGGTAAGTTGTAGACAGCTTATCTTGAATGTATGAGACCCTGGGTTTGATTCCATAGCACCACCTAAGCAGAAACAGCTAGAAGTGGTACTTTGGCTGAAGTGCTAGAGCAGTCTTAAGCTGAAGAGCTGAAGGACAGCGACAGTTCACCATCATCAGCAAATTAAATAAATAAAACTCATACTTAAGTACATGAATTTCAAAAGTTGATTACCATTTCAGTTAGGGGCAGGGTGCCAAGACACAGCAGAACTCTGTTGCAAATCTTTAAGAAGGATTTCAACACCTAACAAATATTAAAACCAGAAAGTAAAACATTAGCTCTGCCAACAACATATAGAATTTCTACTCAGAAAGCAGTACTAAGAATGAAATACTTGTTATAACATTTCTTAAGAGATTATGGCTTTATATTAATTATCATATATATTGACCTTCAAAAACTCCACTGGTGGGCCTGAGTCTTAAGGGCACCTACAAAAACTGCAGGAGAGAATCACCAACCTCGATTTTTATAATTGTTATTATATTTTTAAATTTGTTATACGGATAACCATTTTGTAAGTCAGGTAATGAGTTCATTTCTTGTTTGACAATCCCATCCCTCCTGTCCCTGTCCACAGTGGTATAGCTCATTGTGAACACAATAGCTACAGTGTACAAGTGCTGCATTTGTTTCCCTGTTCTCCTTGACTATCTCTGGTTCCCTCAATGCTATAAAAGAGTAAACTAGAACAGAAAAATCCCTCTTGTTTCCAATTCCTGGAATACATTTCAATATAAACATCAATAGTTTTATGAGAGTGTCAGGCTCTGTACACACATCCCAAACACATATACTTCCTACACCCAGTCATAACTCCCACCTGATTCTAAGGTCCACATAGTAATTCTTTTCACTTTCCACACAGGAAGAAACTGAGATTCAGAAAGATTATGTAAGTCACTGGAAATACTGGGCTGACCATACTGGCTCACTCTTATACATTACCTATTCCAGAGAGTAAGATCTGAATATCATCGTTTGAAACCAACCCAGGTTGACATATCCATTACATGTTTATCTCCATTGAACCAGAAGAAAGCGAGAAATGTGTTTCACGTGGTAGAGCTAGAATGCCACCAGACATGAATGGGAAATCTAAAGAATATTGACAGTATGATGATTTTAAGAACTAATGCTCACCCATACATAATCTCAGACACCACACACACACACACACCAATTTCACACTCCTTAAAACAGATGTTAGTACAGAAATCCAAATAGTTTTTTGTTAATTTTATAAGTTTTATTTTCAGCTTTAGTGAGTTTTGACTTGATAGTTTCTACTGATGAGCCATAACTTAGAACTTTGTTATAATTATACCCATATCTGTATTCAGAGGGACATTCACCTAGTTAAGTCTTCCTCCTTTTCCAGCAAAGATAAGTTTTCTCTTCTTGGTCCAGTTTCTTTTTGGGATCTAAATCTCTTAGATTTTTCTGTCTTGCATGGTCTGTAAGTTCATTGATCCAGTAGATCTCAGCCATCCCAATAACCTGGACAGAACCTGCCTTGGGAAAAGTGTTCTAAGCTCACCATTCAGTGGAGGTTGTTAGTCCTCACACATAATCACGTTCTCTTCAGAATTTGGAACTTGATAGGTCCAGGAATTCAGGGAAAGCACTCATTGTGTGCTATTTCATGCTTTTTACATTTAATGGCAGCTTCCACCTATTGTCTACTTTAAGCATTGTGTGAAGAGAAGGATTGCCCCTAAGAGACAGAAGCACTACTAACTGTTGCTCTCAAAACACAGAAGAAAGGAAAGAAGTTCTGAAGGAACAATAGAGCCTAGAAACTGATTTCGTAGAAACTCAAACTGCCTTTTATCTTACCTTCAAAATAGAAAGTCAGAGATTGCAGTTACTTTTAAGCTCCATTTATATTCCTGAGCAGGGGTCACCCTTCCCCTTTGCCCTTCTGACAATTTACATCAGGAGCAGGTGGGACGATGTAACAAGAACACATAGAGTTTGGGCCCGGGATTAAAAACTCTTTTTTGTGATCATAAACATTCCACCACTTCCTGAATTGGGTCTGAGTGGCAGAAGGAAATAAGGTTAGACATTCAGAAACTTATAATTACTTCTAGGTTTCCTATCTAAACTCATCCCTTCCCACCCCTCAGAATCCTAATTCCCAACTGTGTAGACACCCTTACACTCTGTTTTCCTGGAGCATTTGAGTGTGGGGCATCATCTCCTTCTTATGTGTACTGCTTTACAAATGGAGATTTTCTCCTAGGCTCAAAATTATTTCATTGATTGGGGCATTGTGCAATATGCTAAACAGAGAGTTACCTGGAAGGAAGGTCCTAGAAGACAAAACATCTTCTAGGACAATGGAAACCCCTGGTTTGGCATGGTTAATGTTTTAACTTGTAAACTGAAGTAACAGGAGAAAACGACACACTAAGAAATCTGCCAATTATGCCAAATAAAGAGATATGATGAAGGTCAGAGAAAGGACATTGATTTCATGGTGGTCATGACAAGACAAAACCTTACCCTCACTATATTGTCTTTAGTTTAGTCACTTGCTGGCATAGCAGCTGTCTGGTAGGTCCATTGTGACTTCACTTTATTCACCAGAAATGGAGAAGGAGAGACTGACCAGAACACATTTGCATCTTTCTCAATGAGCAGTGAATGGCAGGGGAGTATTTAGGAAGCTCCCCATGTTCTCAGTTAGCTAGTACCACCTAGATTCCAGCTCAAATCTTGATAAACAGATACAGAAGTTACTTGTTGTACCAGATTCACAGCTAGAGAGGTAGATGAGAAAGTGGAAAGGCTTGGTGTTAAAGCCACAGTTTGATATGAAGCAGAATTCAAAGGATGTGGAGATGAAGCGAGCTACTTGGAAGGGAAAGGAGAGGCAGCTGAAGCAGAAGAGCATCTAGAGAGACAAGATAGAGCACATTTGAGGTCACCTGGACATCAAAGTATCCCATCTGAGGTACAACAGTCTGGTTGTGCTGAGCCACAGAGAGAAGTTGGAAAAACCTCAACAAGTGCTCTTGCCCATTTCTAGGGAGTTCCCAGAAAGACAGGGTGAATTGGTAGCTTCCCAGAGCACTGTGGCTGAGCACATCTCAGATTCCTTGCTACCATGATCATTGACATTGGAGAGTAGCAGCAAGAGTTGTATGAGGTGATTGCAACTCATTATTTGGAGGCTGTTCTGCAGCATTGTGGAGTGTGGTCTCTCAGGATGCTTAGGGCAAAGATCCTATAGCTGGTGTCAAAGAATGCAATCTACTTGGAGTAGACATTTATAGATGGCACATGCCTGAACACAACAAGCTGATAATGAGCTGCTAGAGGTAGTTTCCCTAAAGATCTAACAGCCAAAACTGGACAAGCACACACAGAGCTCTGCACCACATCAGGACACCATGCCAATTGCTTCTACCATAGTACTGGCTACCCAGTTTGCACACCCATGACCTTGTTACCCTGGTCGTGCCCCACAATCCCTCACAACTTTTACTCTTTCACTTTGTCTATGCTTCCTTTTCCCTGCTAAACAGTTCTGGATACCTGTGTTAGCTACCCCAACCCCTGCAAAGCTGTTGCTGCTAACCAATTTCCTTACACTGGACCTCAGCAATTACAGTCACAGTTAACCTTTACCTGGTATCCTAGTTTCTACTACTCTTTTCTGCTACACATTATTCATAACCTCAGGGTTCCAGCCACCTGAACCCTGAAACCCCTTTCTCCCCTGTCTATGATACCGCATTCCCAAACATAGTAAGGGAAGAGTGGGCACAGACAGTTGCCCTGGATACTCCTCTTGCAGGCATATTGGGACAAGTTATTCCTCAGGTATTTAACGTGAGGGACTAACTAGTTGTGGAAAGAAAACAGCTTACTCAAAGTTGACTAAAATCCAAGGACATAACTTATAACTTATTGCTAGGGAAAGAAGGCCCTGCAGTGAAAGTTAATGAGAAAGAAAATTTTGCAAATAGTATTGGGAACGATGCAAAAGGTTGAGCTTAGTCTCTTCTATCAGTGGTCTGAATTATTTTATGACATATGATATGTAACTACATTGTATTTTAAAAATTATATGAAGATGCACACTTTGCAGTATTTATATTAATTGATGGAATAGTTGCATAGGATCACGTTAATGATATTCAATAGTTTATGCTCTATTATTTGCCTATGGGTCTGCCTTTGGCAATATGTATTGAGCTCTCTAACAACAAATGGAATTTCATTGTCAAATACTACAAGGAGGTTATTCGTGCTAGTACCAAAATGAAAGTGGGAACAAGAAAACTGAATAAAGCTACAAGTTTGAAGGGAGGGGATCAGTGATAAGGGCTATGATAAAAGACAAATTCTTCACTATGGAATCTTGGAAGGATAGAATGTGTTTTCTTGAATTACTAGCTTTTAAAACATTTAAAACATGAATGAATAGTTTAACAAAAAATTATAAATACGACTTTGATAATTCAATGATGTGAATTGTGAGATTAACATTATACTCAAAGTTTCCTTGAGATGAAGGCAGGCTGCATTCCTTTTCTATTAAATTAATGGAATAAGCTTCCTTTTGAATGGTTAAACAGTCCAAGACACTTGTTCCAAAACAAGAAAATATACTGGAGAGAAAAAAAAAGAGGAGTAGTTCCAGGAAGATGGCAGAGCAGAACCTGGAGGCTAAACAAGCTCTCACCTAGAAAGCAGTATTAGTGTTTCAGTGAAGAGTCCTAGGCGGGAGAATAACACCAAGTGTGCCATCCCAGTACAAAGAGTTTTGCCAGAAAGGGGAAATCCAGGCAAGGAAACAGATTTGAGCACTTGCCGGTAGCAGTGGCGGTGGTAGCAATGGCCATTGCTTCCACACCTACAACACAGAGAGTCCTGGACAAATGTGCCAGACACAGCGAATGATCAGATTCTATACAACACCAGCAAGAACTGACAAGGAGCAGGTATCTTCATCCTGCAGATCACAGACCAGAGACGACCCAGGAACCAAGACACTGGCATGAGTAGAACCTTTACATAATAACACCTTCTCAGGGAGCAGAGGAGGCATGGCTCCCCTCCTCCTCCCTCTCCCCACTGTGCCACTACCTGAGATCTCCATCTTTGATACTGTCAAAGGCCCAGCTGAGAATATAGCTCCAACCCAGGCCTTGGAGGAAAACAAAAGAGTCATTTAGCAGGTCAGAGGAACCTGACATGACCTGCCAGGCTCAGCTCCACGCAGGAGAAAGTCACCCAGCCAAAGCAGTGAAAACTGCCCCCAGAGGAATGTCTTTCTTCACTGGGTAAACAGAGCCAGAGGCTTCCCCTCCCTATAGCAGCCTAGACAATCAATTGAATTTCAGTAAACATAAACCCTGAGAATGGCTCCATGCTGGGCTCTGTGAGTGTCTCAGAAGCTAGCCCCTTAGGGAAAAGCTACTGTTTGCTGAAAGGCCTCAACTCTACCCAGAACCTAGCCTCATCACAGCATCTCCAAATAAGAGGAAACAGCCCACTCCCTCTTTTGTGAGAAACAAAGCAGATCTCCCGCCCACTGAACTAGCCTGGGAGGAGGATCACAAAATTCTGGGTAAAGCAGACCATTTTTCTGCCTGCCAAACAAACTAACTTAAGAAACCAATCAAGCCACAGGAAAACCAAACACCAAAAGCAGACCAGAGACTGCACCAAGAGACTATTTATGGACACAAGGGAGATACAGGATCATCACTTTCAACCCCCCCCTCCCCAAAGAACACTTTCTTTGTACCTTTTTATTAACTTGTTATTTTTTAAAAAAATTGTTTTCTATTAATCTTGCTTTGCTTTTATAAATTTTATTTTTGGTGTATATGTGTGTGCACTTTTGTATTTTTATTTTATCTCTACTGAACTTTTGATCCTTTTCCTTTCTTTCTTTCTCATTCTTTTCACTTTTTCTTCTCTTCATTCTTTTTTGGGTAACTTAATTGCTGTTCTGCTCATCCTCAGATATACCCTTCATTGATTATTAGACCTTATTCCACATTGTTTACACGATTAATCCAGAAATTTATTACTTATTTCAAAAAATCTCTGGCTTAAATTCCTTAATTACAGTATTATCTCATAATACCATATATATGTAATATTAAAATAATTTTTTATTTTTTATTTTTATTATAAGTATTTTTAGTTCTTCATATCTCCTTTCTACTCTTCCACTCCTCTCATCGTATTCCCGTTCTTCTCTCAATATTTCTTCTTTAAAATTGCATCATTTTTGTGTTTTACTTTTTAAATTTAAATTTTTGTTTTTCCATTTTTTCTTGCCTCTTTTATTTTCACTTCTCTTTCTCCTATCATTTTGTCCAATCCATTTTCCTCTTTGAGATTAGGACTTGGTTAATTTCACTCTCCTTTTACTTTTCCACATCTCTCTAATCATATTTTTCCCCACTTTTCTCCCTAAAACTAATTTCTGGTATGCCAAATTCTACTTTGCTGTTCTTACCCCATTAATACATTGTTGTTTTACGTTGAATAGATTTTACCTCTTGAAATAGATTGTATCTGTCGACTTTTGATTGTGCAACTAAAGGAATTTGGTTGATGCTTGCCTTAAAATAGTGTTCTAGCACAAAACTTGTGTTACTTTCATACCAAATAGAGGCATTCGTGGATGCCATTAAAAGATAGCTGAAAGAAGTCAGGGAGACCTGAAAGGGAATGTTGAATGGAGCCTAACAGAAGGAATGAGAGTCCAAGGAAACCATAACCAATCAATTAAGTGATTTGTGAATAAACACTGAACATGAAATTAAGGAAGTAAACAAATTCATACAAGATCTAAAACAAAGCTCCAACAAAGAATTTGAAGCCATCAAAGCCGATCAATTAGAAGGAAAAGAAATTAAAAAAACCAAAGTAGAAATTTTGAAAATAGATTAGACCATGAAGAAGACTGAAACTCGGGGATTGAAGACAGCCTATATATTATAGAGGAAGAAGACACAACTATCTAAGACAAATCCAAGAAATATGATAGATTTATTCAACATTTGGAAGACACCATCAGAAAGCCTAATCTGATGATAATAGGTATAGGGGAGCACATAGAAACAGAAGTTAATGATCTAGGAAATTTGTTTCACAGGTTCCTAGCAGAAAACTTCCCAAACACGCAAAAAGATAGGTCTATTCAGATACAAGAAGCTTTTAGAACCCCAAATAGACCAGACCAAAACAAGACATCACAACTCCACATTATAATATCCACAGGTTCAATTCAGACCAAGGAAAACATCTTTAAAGTTGTCAAGGTGAAAAGATCAATCACCTATAAAGGAAACCAATCAGCTCAGATTTCTCAGCAGAGTCAATTAAACCAAGAAGAGCCTGGAATGATGTAGGCCATGCCCTAAAGACAAACAACTATCAACCAAGAAAACTGTAACCAGCTATACTCTCCTTCATGACGGAAGGACAAATAAAAACTTTCCATACCAAAGAAAAGGTGAAACAATATATCTCTACCAAACTAGCCCTACAAAAGTTACTTAAAGATGTCCTACACAGAGAAAACTAACAGGACCACAATAAAGGCTGAGAAACTGCACCCAAATTGAGAATCCAAGAACCGTAGGAATAACCCAGTTGGCACAGCCCCCAAGAAGGTGCATAAAATGGCAGGAACTCCCAAATATCTCTCAGTACTATCTCCCAACATTAACAAACTTAACAATACAATTAAGCAAAATAGACTGTCTACTTGGATTTAAAAAAAAAAAGATCCTTCTGTCTGCTGCATTCAGGAGTCACAACTTTCTCATAAAAACAAACACATGTTGAAAGTGAAAGGCTGGAACAAAATCTAACAAGCAAACAGCCTCATAAACAGGAAGGAGTTGCAATCCTAATATCATATAAAATAGATTTCAAATTAAAATTCGTGAGAAGAGATAAAGAAGGTCGCTATATACTTATTAAGAGATCTCTCCTTCAGGAGGATATTGCAATTCTAAATATCTATTCCCCACAAGAGCAACCAAATTTATCCAAGAAATTCTAATTTTTCTCACATCTCACATAGATCCAAAGATATTAATTGTTGGGGACTTTAACACACACTCTCCCCACTAGATATATCGACTCGGCAAAAAATCAGCAGAGAAACCACAGATATAGAACTGCATAGATCACCTATATTAACAGACATCTTCCGAATATTTCACCCAGCAGCATCAGAATACACATTTTTCTCAGCAGCACAGGGAACTTTTTCAAAAATAGACCACATTTAGGTCACAAAGCAAACTTGTCCAAATACAAAAACATTGAATTTATACCTTGCATTCTCTCAGACCACAAGGGAATAAAATTAGAACTCAACACCAAAAGCCACCAATGAAAGTCCTGTAACACATGGAGGCTGAACAACACACTGTTGAATCACCAGTGGGTCATGGAAGAGATCAGAAACGAAATTCAAATGTTTGTAATATTCAACAAAAGTGAACACACAAATTACCAGCTCCTCTGGGACACCGCAAATGCAGTACGCAGAGGCAAGTTTATAGCTCTGAGTTCCTACATCAACAAATTGGAGTGATCTCAAACCAACAATTTAGTGAGACATCTGAGCCTCCTTGAAAAAGAGCAGCAGGTTAAACCCCAATCCAGTAGATGGAAAGAAATAATTAAAATTAAATCAAAATTAAATAAATAAGAATCCAAAAACATAGAAAGAATCAACAAAACAGAGTTGGTTTTTGAAAAATTAACAAATTGGCAGACACTTAACAAATCTTATTAGAAGAACAAGAGAACACACTGAAATAAATAAACTCAGAGATGAGAATGGAAACATCACCACAGAAACAAACAAGATTCAGTACATTATAAGGGAATACTTCTCAAAAATTTATGCTAGTCGTTTTGGTGATGCTGAGGTTCAGATTCAAGACCTCGAACTTTAGTGGTTCCGGGAAGATGGCGGAGGAGAAGCTGGAATCTGAACAAGCTCTCGTATAGAAAGCAGTTTTAGAGTGCCAGTGAACAGTCCTAAGCCAGAGAATCACACCAAGTGTGCCATCACAGGACAGAGAGTTAGACAAGAGAGGGAAAGCCAAGGCAAGAAGACACATCTGAGTGCTTGCCAGCAGCCGCCGCGGCGGCGGCGGCAGGGTCGCGGTGGAGACCACAGCTGGGGCCATACCTGAGCGCTCACACAGAGAATCCGGGACAAAGGAGCCAGACACAGCGGGAGAGCGGATTCTACTCAACACCAGCAAGAACAGACAAGGAGCAGACATCTTCATCCTCCAGTTTGCAGACCAGAGACGACCAAGGATCCAAGACTCAGCGTAAGTAGAAGCCTGACGTCCTCACTCCTTCTCAGGGAGCAGAGGAGGGAAGGCTACCCCTCCCCCTCAGCACCTGTGATCTCCATCTTGGATACCGACCAGCTCCAACTCAGGCCTTGGAATAAAACCAGTCATTTAGCAGGTCACAAGAACTTAACTGAAAAGTGACCTGCCAGACTCAACTCCATCCAGGGAAAAGTCACCCAGCTCAGGCGCCAGCCATTGGAGTGGCTTTCCTCACTGGGTAACCAGAGCCAGAGGCTGCCCCTCCCTCTAGCAGCCTCATCAATCAATTGAAAAACAGAAACCCTGAGAATTGCTCCAGGCTGGGCTCTGTGAGTTTTTTCACAAAATAGCCCCAGGGAAAAGCTACTGATTGTTGAAAGGCCTCAACTCTACCCAGAACCTAGCCTCACCACTGCATCCCCCTCTTTTGTGATTCTCAAAGCAGATCACCCTCCCATTAAACTAATCTGGGAGGGGGATCTCAAAATCTTGGGTAAAGCAGAGCATTTTTCTGCCTGTTCGAACAAACAGACTTAAGAAACCAATCAAGCCACAGGACCTCAAGCTGACCAGAGACTCCAACAAGAGGCTGGTTACAGACAAAAGGGAAATACAGGATTCTTCCCACCCCTCCCAAAAAAATCAAAAAAAAAAAAAATCAAAGAACTTTTTTTTTCTTCTTCTTCTTCTTTTCTTTTTTTCTCTTTCTTTTTTTTTTTTGGTACCTTATATATATAAATTTTTTTTTCCTTTTCTAAAAATTTTATTAATCTTTAATTTTTGCCCTTTTTGAAAAAATAATTGTTTTCCAGTAACTTTTTTTTCCTCTTATAATTTTTACTTTAGGAATACGTGAATGTGTGTTTTCCTTTTTTTTCTTGTCTTCTTTCTCTTTTTCTTTCTTTTTTAACTATCTTTTTGTTTTTTGTCTAGCTCTACTGAACTTCTGATCTTTTTTTTCTCCCTTTCTTATCCTTTTCACCTTTTCCTCTCTTTTGATCTTCTTTATGTGACTTAACTCTTGTCCTGCACATCCTCAGATAAACCTGTAGTTAACTAGTAGACCCTATCCTCCATTGTGTACACACTTAATCCACAAATTTATTACTCAATTCAAAACCTCTGAGACTTAAATTCCTTAATAGCAGTACTACCTCTTTATACCTATATAATATTTTAAGCATTTTTTTAAGTTTTTCACATCTCCTCTATGTCCCTTCCCTTCTCGTAATATACTCACATTCCTCTCTAAATAGATGGTCTTTTAATCTCCATAATAATATTAATTTTTATGTTTCTAATTTTTTTGATCTTTTAATTTCCCTTTCCCTTTCTTCTTTTTCTCTCTCTCTCTACTTGCATCCTACCCAACCTATTTCCTGCATTGGGATTAGGACATAGTTAACTCTCCCTGTGCCTCCCCACACCAATCTATTCCTATTTTTTACCCACATCTCTCCCTAACCCTAATAATTTCTGGTTTTCCAAATTCTTCTCTGCGGTTCGAAGCCCATCAACATATAGTTGTTTGATGTTGAATAGATGTATCTGTTGAACTAGATTGTATCTGTAGACTATTGACTGTACAAATGCAAACTTTGATTGATGGTTGCCTTAAGATAGTGTTCTAGCACAAAACTGGTGCTATTTTCATCTCAAATGGGCAGAGAAAGCCGGAAAAACACAAGAAAAATGGCAAATCCGGATATCTCAATTCCCAATCTTGGTAATCAGGGGTCAGAACAGATAATGAATAATCCAGAGGAGAGTTCCCAAATAGCTCTACAAACATTGCTAGCAAACTTGATAAATGAGAAGTTAGACAAATTACAAAGGACTCTATATGTGCGTGAAAGGGAGAGAGAGGAGGCATCCCAAAACTTATACAGGAATATCATAAGCGTGAGGAAGCTACTCAAAAACTGATGCAGGATTTGCGTGAACAACTTGAGAATACTCAAAGAGAAAGGGAGGAATGCCGTGAGCAGGCTGAGAACACTCAAAGAGAACTGCAGGAATCCCATGAACGGGAGGAAAGAGAACTACAGGAATCGCACGAACGGGAGGAAGCTAATCAAAGAGTAATACAGGAATTGAGAGACCAGGTAGAGAATACACAAAGATCACTAAAGGCATTCATGGAATCCATTAACAAAGAACTGAAGGAAGTCAGGGAGACGACAAAGGGAATGCTGAATGGAACCCAACAGAAGGAATGGGAGTCCAAAAAAACCATAACCAATCAATTAAGTGATTTGAGAACAAACACTGAACACCAAATTAAGGAAGTAAAGAAATTCATACAAGACCTAAAACAGAGCTTCAACAAAGAACTTGAAGCCATCAAAGCTGACCAATTAGAAGGAAAAGAGATAAAAAACAAAGTAGAGAGTCTTGACAGCAGGTTAGACCATGCAGAAGATCGAATCTCAGGGATTGAAGATAGCCTAGATATTATAGAGAAAGAACATACAACCATCCAAGACAAGTCCAAGAAATATGATAGCTCTATCCAACACCTCGAAGACACCATCAGAAGGCCTAATCTAAGGATAATGGGTGTAGAGGAGCACCTAGAAACAGAAGTTAATGGTCTAGGAAATTTGTTTAACTGGATCCTAGCAGAGAACTTCCCAAACATACAAAAAGATAGGCCTATTCAGATACAAGAAGCTTTTAGAAACCCAAATAGACCAGACCAGAATAGGACATCCCACCGTCACATTATAATCCACACAGGATAAACTCAGAACAAGGAAAAGATCCTTAAAGCTGTCAAGGAGAAAAGGGTAATCACCTATAAAGGGAAACCAAATGAGAATCACCTCAGATTTCTCAGCAGAGACAATCAAAGCAAGAAGAGCCTGGAATGATGTATGCCATGCCCTAAAAACAAACATCTATCAAGCAAGAATACTGTACCCAGCTAAACTCTGCTTCATAACTGAAGGCCAAATAAAAACCTTCCATAGCAAAGAAAAATTGAAACAATACATCTCCACCAAACCAGCCCTACAAAAGATTCTTAAAGATGTCCTACACATAGAAAACCAAGAAGACCGCAATAAAGGCCAAGAAACTGCACCCAAACTGAGAATCCAAGAACCATAGGAAGAACCCAGTTTTTACAGCCCCAAGAAGGTTGATAACATGGCAGGAACTCCCAAATACCTCTCAGTCCTATCTCTTAACGTTAACGGACTGAACTCTCCAATTTAGCGACATAGACTGTCTAGTTGGATTAAAAAAAAAAGACCCTTCTATCTGCTGCCTGCAGGAGTCACATCTTGCCCGTAAAAACAAACACATTTTCAATGTTAAAGGCTGGAACAAAATCTTGGAACAAAATCTACCAAGCAAACGGCCCCCATAAACAGGCGGGAGTTGCAATCCTAATAACAGACAAAATAGACTTCAAATTAAAATTCGTGAGAAGAGATAAAGAAGGTCGCTACATACTAATTAAAGGATCTCTCCTTCAGGAGGATATTACAATTCTAAATATATATTCGCCAAACAATTGAGCACCCAAATGTGTCAAAGAAACACTACTTTCCCTCAAATCCCATATAGATCCAAAGACATTAATTGTTGGGGATTTTAACATACCACTCTCCCCACTAGATAGATCAACTCGACAAAAACTCAACAGAGAAACCGCAAATCAAAACAGCTGCATAGATCAACTAGACTTAAGAGACATCTACCGAACATTTCACCCAGCAGCATCAGAATACACGTTTTTCTCAGCAGCACATGGAACATTTTCTAAAATAGACCACATTTTAGACCACAAAGCAAACTTGTCTAAATTCAGAAACATTGAAGTTATACCTTGCATCCTCTCTGACCACAAGGGAATAAAAGTAGAACTCAACACCAAAAGCCACCAAAGAAAGTCCGGCATCACATGGAGGCTGAACAACACACTGCTGAATCATGAGTGGGTTATGGAAGAGATTAGAAAGGAAATTAAAATGTTCATGCTATTCAACAAAATTGAACACACAAATTACCAGCTCCTCTGGGACTCAGCAAAGGAAGTACTCAGAGGCAAGTTTATAGCTCTGAGCTCCTACATCAACAAATTGGAGAGATCTGAAACTAACACTTTAATGACACATCTACCCCTCCTTGAAAAAGAGCAGCAAGATAAACCCCAATCCAGAAGACAGAAAGAAATAATCAAAATTAAATCAGAATTAAATGAATTAGAATAAAAAAAAAAACAATAGAATCAACAAAAAAAAAGGCCATTCTTCGAAACACTTAACAAAATTGACAGACCCTTAGCAAATCCTATCAGAAAAAGAAGAGAACACACCGAAATCAATAAACTCAGAGATGAGAAAGGAAACATCACCACGGAAAAAACCAAGATTCAGAACCTTATAAGGGAATACTTCACAAAACTTTATGCTAATAAGTTTGAGAACTTGACAGAAATGGACCTTTTCCTAGCAAATATTGACATGCCAAAACTAAACCAAGATGAGTTAAACAATCTTAACCTACCCATATCAAGCACTGAAATAGAAACAGCAATAAGAGACCTCCCAGCTAAGAAAAGTCCAGGACCAGATGGTTTTACAGCGGAATTTTACAAGTCCCTCAAAGCAGAGCTCACAACAATACTCTAACTCTTCAAAGAAATTGAAAGATAAAGCTCACTACCGAACACATTCTATGAAGCTATCATAACCCTCATCCCAAAACCAGGCAGGGACTCATCAAAGAAAGAGAAATATAGACCCATTTCTTTGATGAATATTGATGCAAAACTTCTCAACAAAATTTTGGCCAATCGACTTCAACAATTCATCCAAAAAATCATACACCACGATCAAACAGGATTCATTTCAGGGATGCAAAGCTGGTTCAATATATGCAAATCAATTAATATTATTCATCACATCAAGAGGAGCAAGAATAAGAACCACATGATTATCTCAATAGATGCAGAAAAAGCATTCGACAAGATCCAACACCCCTTCATGATGAAGGTTTTGGAAAAATTAGGAATCCATGGAACATTCCTCAATACAATAAAGGCTGTATATGACAAACCAACAGCCAGCATTATACTCAATGGTGAAAAACTAAAGCCATTTCCTCTTAACTCAGGGGCAAGACAAGGATGCCCACTCTCTCCACTTCTCTTCAATGTAGTATTAGAATGTCTAGCTACAGCAATAAAACAAGATGCAGACATAAAGGGGATCCAAATAAGGAAAGAAGAAATAAAACTCTCCCTCTTTGCAGATGACATGATCTTGTATTTAAAGAATCCCATAGACTCCACTTTCAAATTACTCAAGCTAATTCAAAACTTTGGCAAAGTAGCAGGTTATAAAATTAACCCCCCAAAATCAATGGCTTTTCTGTATGCCAACAATGAGAAAAGTGTGGCTGAAATTAGGAAAGCAACTCCATTTGTAATAGCCCCACAAAAAATAAAATACCTAGGAATTAACTTAACTAAAGAAGTGCAGGATCTCTATGATGAAAACTTTAAAATCTTGAAAAAGGAAATCAACACAGAAGTAAAAAAATGGCAAAGCCTCCCATGCTCCTGGATTGGAAAGATTAACATCGTGAAAATGGCAATACTTCCCAAGGCTATCTACAAATTCAAAGCAATACCTATCAAAATTCCAACCTCATTCTTCAAAGACATAGAAGAGGCAATCCAAAAATTCATATGGAACAATAAAAGACCCCGAATAGCAAAAACGCTCCTCAACGGGAAGAACACTGCTGGAGGAATATCAATACCAAATTTCAAACTCTACTATAAAGCCATAGTAATCAAAACAGCTTGGTATTGGCACAAGAACAGACCTCAGGACCAATGGAATAGAATTGAAAACCCAGAAATGAACCTACAGACCTATAGTCATCTAATCTTCGATAAGGGAGCTAAAACAATAGAATGGAAGAAAGACAGCCTCTTCAGTAAATGGTGCTGGCAAAACTGGTTAACTACATGTAGAAAACTAAAGCTAGATCCTTATATATCACCCTGCACCAGAATCAACTCCAAATGGATCAAAGACCTCGGAGTCAAAGCAGACACTCTGAAAACATTACAGGATGGAGTAGGAGAAACCCTAGGTCTCCTTGGCTCAGGCCGAAATTTTTTGAATAGAGACCCGGAAACACAACAAATCAAAGAAAGGTTGGACAAATGGGATTGCATAAAGTTGCAGAGCTTCTGCAGGGCAAATGACATAGCTAGCAAGATCAATAGAAAGCCCACGGATTGGGAGAAGATCTTTACTAGCCATACAACGGACAAGGGTCTCATATCTAAAATATACTTGGAACTCAAAAAATTAAACCCCCCAACAACAAATCCGCAACGAAACAACTGCACAATAAATAAGTGGGCGAAAGACTTAAAGAGAAACTTCTCTGAAGAAGAAAGAAGGTTGGCCAATAGACACATGAAGAAATGTTCAACATCCCTAGCTATAAAAGAAATGCAAATCAAAACAACATTGAGTTATCACCTCACCCCAGTTAGAACGGCAAAAATCAAGAACTCTAACAACAACAGAGGCTGGAGGGGATGTGGACAGTTAGGAACGTTACTTCATTGTTGGTGGGAATGTAAACTTGTTCAACCACTTTGGAAAGCAGTATGGAGGTTCCTCAAAAGACTTCACATAGAACTCCCCTAGGACCCAGCAATCCCACTTTTGGGCATTTACCCTAATGTTTACAAACAAGACCACACTAAAGCTACCAGCACAACAATGTTTATTGCAGCATTATTTACCGTAGCTAAGATATGGAACCAACCCAGATGCCCCTCAGTAGATGAATGGATCAAGAAAATGTGGTATATATACACAAAGGAATTCTATGCTTCCATCAGAAAGAATGACATTGCCCCATTTGTTAGGAAATGGAAAAACTTGGAAAAAATTATATTAAGGGAAGTAAGCCAGGCCCAAAGAAAAATAGGTCCTATGGTTTCCCTTATTTGCAATATCTAGTATGAGTCAAGCGGAAAAGGTCAGATAATGTGATGTCAGGAAAATGAACCCTTAGATATGTGTTTTAATGTTTTTTTCTTTCATGCATGTGCTTCTAACACATTTATAAGATTATCTCTTTGTTGCTTTGTATGTCCCTCCCCCACAGTATAACCCCTGCTTTCACTATATTTGATGTCAGTATAACTTGTGGAGGAGATGGAGAAAAACCAGTTGTTTAAGGATACAGGTGGACCTGTTTCAACAATGAGAAGTACAATTTGACATGTCCAAAATGAGCTTTACAACGTCGGTGCCGGGGGGGGGGGTAAGGGGGGGGAAGGAGAAGGATTGGGATTGGGGGGGAGGGGGGAAGCTGGGAAGGGATGTGAAGGGTAAACCAAAGGATGAGGCTGCAATGCTTGGTAAGAAATGTACGCATTATCCTGCCCATGTAATTGTAACCCCTCTGTACAGTATGTTCACAAATAAAATAAAATTAAATTAAAAAAAAAAACAAAAAAACTTTATGCTAGTAAGTTTAAGAAGTTGGCAGAAATGGACCTTTTCCTAGCAAATAATGACATGCTGAAACTAAACTAAGATGAGTTAAACCATCTTAACTGTCCCATATTAAGCAATGAAATAGAAATAGCAATAAGAGACTTCCCATCTAAGAAAAGCCCGGAACCAGATAGTTTTACAGCGGAAATCTACAAGGCCTTCAAACCAGAGCTCACATCAATACTCCTTCAAGTCTTCAATGAAATTGAAAGCAAAAGTTCACTACCAAACTCATTCTATGAAGCCATCATTAAACCTCATCCCCAAACTAGGCAAGGACTCATCAAAAAAGAGAACTGTAGATCAATTTCCTTGATGAACATTGATGCAAAACTTCTCAACAAAATTTTGGTCAATGGACTTTTGCAATTCATCCAAAAAATCATACATCATGATCAAACAGGATTCATTTCAGGGATGTAAATCTGCTTCAATATACGCAAATCAATTTATACAATAACTCGCATCAACAAGAGCAAGGATAAGAACCACATGGTTACCTCAATAGATGCAGAAAAAGGATTTGACAAGATCCAACACCCCTTTATGATGAAGATTCTGGGAAAATTAGGAATTCAGTGAACATTCCTCAATACAATAAAGGATGCATATGACAAACCTACTTCAAACATTTTACTTAATGGTGAAAAAATAAAGGTATTTCCTCTTAACTAAGGAATGAGATAAGGATGTCCACTCACTCCACTTCTCTTCAAACTAGTATTAGAAAACCTACCTACAGCTATAAGATAAGATTCAAATATAAAAGGGAATCCAAATAGGGAAAGAAGAAGCTCTACCTCTTTGCAGATGACATGAACTTGGATTTAAAGAATCCCACGGACTCCATTCCCAAATTATTCAAGTTTATTCAAAACTTTGACAAAGTAGCAGGGTATAAAATTAACCCTCAAAAAACAATGGCTTTTCTGTATGCTAAAAATGAGAAAAGTATGGCTGAAATCAGGAAAGCAACTCCATTAGTAATAGCCCCACAAAAAATAAAATACCTAGGACTTAACAAAGAAAAGAAGGACCTCTATGATGACAACTTTGAAAACCTTAAAAAGGAAATCAACACCGAACTTAGAAAGTGGAAAAAACCCCCATGCTCCTGGATTGGATAGATCAACATTGTGAAAATGGCAATATTTCCCAAGGCTATCTACAAATTCAATATGATACCTATCAATATTCCAGCCTCATTCTTTTAGTAAAAAGAAGAGGCAATCCAAAAATTCATATAGAACTATAAAATACCTCAAATAGCAAAAACGATATTTAATGGAAACAACAGTGCTGGAGGAATATCAATACCAAATTTCAAACTCTTCTACAAAACCATAGTAATTAAAACAGCTTGCTACTCTCACAAGAACAACCCATAGAACCAATGGACTAGAAATGAAAACCCAG
Organism: Dipodomys spectabilis; assembly: GCF_019054845.1. NCBI lineage: Eukaryota > Metazoa > Chordata > Mammalia > Rodentia > Heteromyidae > Dipodomys > Dipodomys spectabilis. The sequence goes on from NW_024871011.1 coordinate 1,122,537, forward strand.
AAATGAGCCTATAGACCTATAAACATCTAATGTTCAATAAGGGAGCTAAGAAATTAGAATGGAACAAACACAATCTCTTCAGTAAATGGTGCTGGCAAAATTGGTTAACAACTTGTAGGAAACTAAAGCTACAACTTCATATATCATCCTGCACCAGAATGAACTTCAAATAGATCAAAGACCTCGGAGTCAAACAGACACTCTGAAAACATTAAAGAATGGAATAGGAGAAACAGTAGGTCTCCTTTGCTCAGGCTGAAATTTTCTTAATAGAGACCCAGAATTACACAAATCAAAGAAATGTTGGACAAATGGGATTTCATGAAATTGCAGAGCTTCTGCATGGCAAAGGACATAGCTAGCAAGATCAATTGAAAGCCCATTGATTGGGAGAAGCTCTTCACTACAACAGACAAGGATCTCAGATCTAAAATATACATGGAACTCAAAAAAATTAAATCCCCCAACAACAAATCCTCAAAGAAACAACTGCCAAATAAATAAGTGGGCTAAAGGCATAAAGAGAAACTCCTCTGAATATGAAAGAAGGATGGCCAATAGACCCAGGAAGAAATGCTCAATCTCTCTAGACATAACAGAAATGCAAATCAAAACAACATTGAGATACCACCTCACCCTAGTTAGAATGGCTATAATGAAGAACTCTAATAACAACAGATGCTAGAGAGGATGTGGGAATAAGGGAAATTTATTGCATTGTTGGTGGGCAAGTAAACGTTTTCAACCACTTTGGAAAGTAGTATGGGGGTTCCTCAAAAGATTCCACATAGAGCTCCCATATGGCCCAGCAATCCGACTTTTGGGTATTTACCCAAAAGGTCACAAACAAGACCATATTAAAGCTCCAGCACAATTATGTTTATTGAACCATTATTTACCATAGCTTAGATATGGAACCAACCCAGATGCCCCTCAGTAGATGCATGGATCAATATAATGTGGTATACATATACATAATAGAATTCTATGCCTCCATCAGAAAAAATGACATGCCCCACTTGTTAGGAAATGGAAAGACTTGGAAAAATTTATATTAAGTGAAGTAAACCAGTCCCAAAGAAACATAGGTCCCATGGTTTCCTTTATTTTCAATAACCAGTATATGTCTGAGACAAGCAGAAAAGGTCGGACAAGTTGGTGTTGGGTGAAATGAACCACAAGATAAGGATTCAATTTTTTTTTCTTGCGATTGTTTCTAACATATTTATAAGATGATTTCTATATTGCTTTGTATGTCCCTCCCCTACAGTATAGCCCCTGCTTTCACGGTATTGGATGGTATAATTTGTGGAGGGAAAGGGAAAAAACTAATCTTTTAACTAGAGATACAGGTGGACCCATTGCAACAATGAGATTTACAAGTCGTTAGGTCGAAAAACAAACTTTACAGCTTTGATGGGGGGTGTGGGAGGATCGGGTGGGGAGAGGGGGGGTAGCATGGAAAGGAATGGGAAGGGGAAAGAAAGAGGCAGAGGCGGCAACAATGCTTGATAAGAAATGTACTCATTATATTGCCCATGTTATTGTAACTCATCTGTAAGTATTCTCAATATAAAAAAATAAACAAATAAAAAATAAAAGAAAAACGAACTTTACAACTTGCCCGGCAAGGGTGGGGGGCAGGCAAAGGGGTGTCTGGCGAGCCCTGGGGGGGGGGGTGGCGCAGATAAGAACAGATGGGAAGGGGAAACAAAGGAGGAGGCAACAATGCTTGATGAATAATGTGCTCATTATCTTGCCCATGTAATTGTTACCCCTATGTATGGTATTTTCACAAATAAATAGATAAATAAATAAATAAATACGAAGGAGACTCAAGGATGCTGAAATGAGCATATTTCCCATTTGGACTTTAATGGGATTTTTCTACAATCAACAAGATTTTTATCTTAACATAATAATTTCTAAATGTATTGCTACAGAATAGTTTGTAAATGTAATATTTAATACTATTGGAATACTTGAAGACAAAGTTTTACACAAAACTTTAAATTTCAGATAAACTGCAATATTCCAATAAATACATAGAAGAAATATAATTTAAAAATTCTCTGATCAAAGCAAACCCTGGCAGGAATGTCTGAAAGACACTTATCTGAAAACAGGAATTGGCACTGTGGCTCAAGTAGTAGAGGGCTCCACTTGAGCTGAAGAACTCAGGGATATGTTAACCCCCTGAGATTAAACCCCAGGACTGACAAAAATAAAATTTAAATAATTGAAGCATTAAGGTACAGCAACCAGACCCAGAGTTCAGGCCCTCCTACTACCACCACCACCAACAACAAATTAAAGCATCAAACAACCTGAAGTTGTTGTCCAGAATAATGAGTGCGGCATTATCAGTTTACATGACTTAGTGACTTTAAACTTAGTTTAAAAGGGGAGGTGGTAGGCAATTTGTGTGTTTGCCAAAACCTGTAAAATTATTTTGTACTTTACCAAGGAGGAAGAAAGGAGGGAATGGGGGGAAGAGGGGAGGTGTTTTGTGACCTTGCCTTTTGGTTCAGTGATTGTTTTCTGGAGTCAAATTCAGAGACATTCTGCTTGCAATCCTAGTTTCATGGCGGTGGGGAATGAAGAAGCCATGCCCTGGAAATGGTTTTGTCATGTCCTTGGCCTAGTTCCAACCATCACTGGATAATCCAAGTCCCACTTCAGGACCAAGACTACTGATCCACTAGGCAGATGGACCTAACCACAGCCAGAAAAGACAAAAAATGCAATGCCGAGGGCAGCACTGGAATTCTATACCAAGAAGAGAGTTTTATATTATTTATTGTAAAAATAATATACAGAGGGTATACAGTTACATGAGTAGGGTAATGAGTACATTTCCTATTGAGCATTATTACCTCCTCCTTTGTTTTTCCCCTACTACCCCTTCCCTCCCCAACTCTCCAACTCCTCCCTCCTTCACCCCTACCCGACATTGTAAATTCATTTTTGACACAGTGTCCTGTACAACTCATCATCACAATGGGTCAACCTGCATCCCCATTTCAGCATTCTGCTATAACCTTTCTACTCCCCAAATTACAAAAATGTATACAAAAATGCAGAACACTTGAATCAAATACAATAAAAACAGGGATTATACCATGGAGGGATGAACTTACAAAAGAATCACATAGCGCATTATAAGTATATTAAAAACAAAAACAAGAAAGAAAAAATCACTTGTGTGTCTGACTTGGGATTCCTTTCACTTAATGTCATCTTATGTGGTTATACGTCCATAGCCTTTGATCTTCTATGCTTGTCCTAGACATGTACTAGTCCTTGCAAACAAGGGAAACCATGAGATGTATGTTTCTTTGAGCCTGGCTTACTTCACTTAATATAATATTTACCAAGTCTTTCCATTTCCTAACAAATGTGACAATTTCATTCTTTCTAATGGAGGCATAGAATTCCATTGTGTGTGTGTGTGTGTGTGTGTGTGTGTGTGTGTGTGTGTGTGAGTGTATCACATTTTCTTGATCCATTCATGAACTGAGGAGCATCGAGGTTGGTTCCATATCTTAGCTATGGTGAATAATACTGCAATAAACATGGTTGCACAGGCAACTTTGTTATGACCTTGTTTGTGATGATTTGGGTAAATGCCTAAATGCCCAAAAGTGGGATTGCTGGGACACAGGGGAACTTTACATGGAGTCTTTTGAAGAACTTCCATTCTTCATTCCAAAGTGGTTAAACAAGTTTACACTCCAAACATCAATGAAATAGGCTTCCTATTTAGCCACATCCCCTCCAACATGTTGTTATTAAATTTCTTGATTAGGGACCGGGAAGGTGGCTCAATAGTAGAGTGTTTTGCTTTGTATGAATGAGGCCCTCGGTTCGATTCCTCAGCACCACATCAACAGAAAAAAAAATAAATTTCTTGATTATAGCCATTCTAACTAGAGTAAGGTGCAATCGTAATGTTGTCTTCATTTGCATTTCTTTTGTGGCTAGAATAGTTGAGCATTTCTTCATGTGTCTAATGGCCATTTTTATTTCCTCTTCAGAGAAGTCTCTCTTTAAGTTAATAGCCCACTTAATTATCGAGCAGTTGTTTCTTTGAGGATTTGCTCTTGGCGATTTAATTTTTTGAGTCCTAAGTACATTTTAGATAAAAGACCTTGTCCGTTTTATACCTCGTGAAGATCTTCTCCCAGAACGTGTGCTTTCTATTGATATTGCTAGCTATGACCTTTGCCTTGCAGAAGCTCTCATGATTCATGCAATCCCATTTGTTCAACTTTTCTTTGATTTCTTTTTTTTGACAATTGTAATATGTTTATTACATACAGACTGTATCAGCACTTGGAATTTATAATTCCATCTCATCTTGTAATAGTAAATTACTTGTTTCATAAAGAGATGAATTAAGGAATGAATTTCTTAACTTACTTTTCTTTACTCTTTGTTTCTGGCTCTCTGTTAAGAAAATTTCGGTATGTGCTAATAAGCTCTAGAGTTTATCCTATTCCTTCATGTATTGTTTTCATTGTGTCCTCTTTTATTTTGAGGTCTTTGATCCATTTGGAGTTGATTCTTGTGCAGGATAATATACACGGATGCAGGTTTAGTTTAACAGGCATTTAACCAATTTTGTCCACACCATTTACTCAAAAGGCTGTCTTTCTTCCATTCTCTTTTTTTAGCTCCCTTGTCAAAGATTAGGTAGCTATCGGTCAGGGGGTTCATTTCTGAGTCTTCAGTCCTACTCCACTGGTCCTCAGGTCTGTTCTTGCACCAGAACCAAGCTTTTCTTATTACTATGGCCTTTTAGTAGCATTTGAAATTTGGAACTGATATTGCTCTAGTGCTGTTCTTTCTGCTAAGAATTGACAAACCTACAGCCAGCATTATATTAATGGTGAGAAGTTAAACCCATTTCTTATAAATTCAGGAATAAGATAAGGATGTCTGCTCTCTACACTCCTTTTCAACTTAGTATTAGAATGCTATCTGGGGCAATAAGATAAGATGTAATCTTAAAGGGGTTCCAAATAGCAAAAATGAAGTAAAACTCTCCCTCTTTGAAGATGACATGGTCTTGTATTTAATGAAACCCATGGACTCCATTCCCAAGTTACTTGAGCTGATCAGAAACTTTGGCAAACTAGCAGACTATACAATTAACCCTCAGAAAATAAAGGTTTTCCTGTATTCCAATAATGATAGAGTGCAGCTGATATTAGGAAAGCAACCCCTTTTAACTAGCCGCACAAAAAATAAAATACCTAGGAGTTAACTTAAGAGGTGAAGGACCTCTATGATGGGAACTTTAAAAACCTGAAAAAGAAAAGTAAAGCAGAGCTATGGATGTGGGAAACTTCCCATTCTCCTGGATTGGGAGGATTAACATCATGAAAATGGCAATACTGCGAAAGGCTATATCCAAATTCAATGTGATACCTACCAATATCTCAATGGCACTCTTCAATGAAATAGAAGAAGCAATCCAAAAATTCATATGGAACAATGAAAGACCCCGAATAGCAAAGAAGTTTATTGTGATTGTCATTTTGATTTGCCACCTTGATTCTACAAAGTCAATTATGAATTTTAACTTTCTTCCCTCCCTTTGGATAAAGCTCACAAACACCTTGCCTCTAGCTCCCAGACACTTAACTCTTAGCTCTGGACAATTGTTCCTAGATAGTGAGTTACTTAATTGTATTTTGAGTGCATAAAACATGCATATAAAACTAGCAAATTTTGATCTTATGAGAATACAGCCTTTTTTTTCCCTCTCAAATTTACTTCCTGATAGGCATTTTTATAGAGAATCTGTTTTCGTTTTTAAATGAAAGACTGGTAGGAAACTATGTTCATAATCTGGTCCTTCTCTCACACCACAACACCTAAAACACAAATTTCACAAAGCATTTATAAGAAATAATGCAAAAACCAAACATTGGGAATGCTCATATGCAGAACGTTTTACAAAACCCAGAATAACTCTGCTGTCTGAAGGAGGGGCTGTCTGTATGAATGAACAAACAAACCCAAAAGAGCAGCCAGGAGTACCAGACATGAGTGTCCCTGGCTGCTACTTCATGGACAAGATTCATGGAACGACTTCATGAGCCTGCTGGAGAGTGCATGGAGGAAAGTTTCCTTGCCAGCCTGAGTACAAAAGTTGGCTTCACCCTCCTGGGTCTGTCTTTCTTGTTTTCTCCCCACAGCAGAGCAGAATTGTCCCTTGCTCTAAGGAAAATAAATACTGTACCAGCCAATCTGCAGAGTAGCTTCTGTTTGGTCTGCACACCTTCCTAGGTAGGCGCCCCTTGCCCCCGGTGTGTGTGTGCTCCCAGGGGCTGATCCTCAGGGCCCAAGCCCATGGTGCAAGCATGTGTTAGATGTGAGTTAGTGACACTGTGTCATTCACACAGCATCATCCGGGTTGCTGCCCTAGCTGAACAGCAGGTGTACCCTGATCTTCTCCCACAGTCCCAGGAAAGTGGCTGCAATGGCCTGATATGGGCAGGCTGCCACTAAGATCCTACTTCACCAGACAGACGAGCATGCCAGATGAAATGGCTGCCACCTGAATTATTAATTATTTTATGGAGCAGTAATAAACAAAGTGATACACATTACTGTATGGTATGTAATACTATATCCTCGATTCTCTAGTCCAAAATCATTGAACTTTACATTAGCAAGAATGGATCTTATTGTTTGTATTCATAAGGCTGTAATGGAAAACTGAAATAAAAGTACAACAAAACACTTATCCATAAACACGTGATTGAATCTCAGAATTTGAAAAAAATTGTATGTAAGTAGTGCAAATGAAATTATACTAGAATAGTAAAATACACACAAAATACATTACATTAGTTACATTCAAATGTAAAATAAATAATTACAGACAGAATTCCTATTGGATTAAAATATTATAATGATTTAGAAGGTTGAAGTGATATAGGTTATATATTTTGTTTTTATAAAACTTATTTATATCTGCAAGTTCTGTTTATCTCAGTGAAGGAAAATGTTAGAAAGTAGATATTATATGTGGCACCTCTTGCTTGCAGGGGAGTGGCAATTCTTAATTGGAGTCCTGAGATGAAACCCACACCCAGCCCAAGTAGACCCATCAAAGTTCCATGTGGTGACTCTAAGGGGATCCAGGACACCGCATTGCTGCTGCAGCAGGTCCAGGACCTTTCCGGTGGGCTGTAGCCAACAAGGTTCCATTAGTGACCAAACCAAGCAACCCAGACTCAGGTGCCAAAGCCAGGGGGGAAGGCAGGGCAGACGCCAAGTCCTGCCTTCCATCTGTGTAGCCTACATTGCCAAGGCCAAGTCCTTTCCCCTGCTTTGGAGACCAACGACGGTAGGGGGTGACCCCATTGCCTCCAAATGGAGTATCCCTGGAATGGCACCCAGAGCTGGGCCCATGTGGGCCAGAAGGGCAACAGAGGAGGCCACACAGCAAAGCAAGAGGGGCTTCATTCCCTCGGTGCTGCAGCTGGTGTGCTGCAAGTCCAGGCTTCTCTGGCACTGATTGGCATATGTAGGGTTGGCCCTGTACCAGAGTCCACAAGGACCAGAAAATGGAGGTCCACAGATATGCTGAAGGGGCTCCAAGTTCCTGAGCTGTTGCAGCTGTCACAAGCCAGCTGGCAGAGGGGTCAACACATGGCTCCAGTACCCAGACCCCCTTAAAGACTGATGAGGTGAACCACGGCTGGGCAGCCTGGCCCCAAGGGGGCAGACAGCATCCCCAGCCTTCCTTTACCCATGGACTGTGCAGTGTACAAACATGGTGTCCCCCAACCCGCACTCACGGGGGCAGGCAGTGACCCCAGAATAGAGTCTCCCTAGGATGGGCCACGCACTCAGGAGTACAGAAGACCACTACCAGCACAGCTGGAGGAGGAGAAGGCAGCAGTGGCCTCAACTCTAGACCCATGGCTGCCAGTTCCTGGGTGAAATGGAGCAACTGAGACTGGGAATTTAGGTGGGAAGTGTGGCCATGACTCATCTGGCAATGCTGGGGAGCATGCACACACATCCACTCACTGCACATCCACTGTAAAGGAGTTGGCCACACATCTCAATGGGTGACCTGAGGAGTCACCCACACCCACAGGGACTACAGAAATGGAGTTTCACGTGGTGACTTGGAGCAATGAACAACTGGCAAAAACAAAAACAAAAAAACAAAAAGAAAAACGAAAAAATCCAGTAAAACTTTTCATCAATGATAACCTATTATACGTTAAAAGCACTTTTAATTTCCTCTTGTATTATATTTTTGCATGGGCCCTCTGAATTAACCAGAAATCTCCAGGATTTTTTCATGCATTGTAATACAAATAAATATAGCTTCTATTCTTTTTTAATTAAGGGAAGTTGCAATTATTTCCTTCCATTGTTTGATTCATGAAAGAGAAATCCTGAAGTAAACACCGAACCAAACTCAGCATATCTTTTGAACTGCTCACAGAAGAAAGAGAATAAAATGACTGAGCAACAGGTATCACCCATATTGTCACTGTGCTAGCTGTCTCTGATTAGAAAATAATCCTGCCATGCACATGCAAATCACTAATGCAAAATGTTTTCCAACAATTCTTGCTGTTATATTGCATTTATCTTCCTCCTCCTGTCTCCTCTCCTGCTCCTCTTCCCCAGGGTCCTGTTTCCCTCTTCCTTCTCTCCTACCTCTACTTTCTCCCTGTCCCCTTCTCTTCTCCCTCCTGCTATGCCCTTCCTCCTCTCTTACCCCTTCCTCCTCCTTTCCTTTCCTCTTTCTCTTACACTTTCCCTTCTACTTTTTTATGGTCCTGGGGGTTGGACACACACTAAGCAGATGCTCTCCTGCTCGCTATAGGCCTCCAGTCTGGACTTCATTTCAATGACAATCTATTTCTTTGGTGCAAACCCAACAAAGTCTTTTGATTCAGGATTTAATTCATTGTACATATTCTACACCATGAATATGTGTTACTTCATACAGTGTGGATAATAGGTTTGGATTATGCTTTGGGCTTCAGTTAAACACATCTGAAATAATGTGTTTGAAGGCAATCAAATTTGATCCTGTTACTCCCACATTAATGAACTGATTACTTCATATCTTGCACAACTACTTCCATATTGCTCCCAGTTTAATGAACTGTCACTTTGTGGTAGCACCCACAGTAACACTAACCCAAGGATTGCTGGGGATCAGAAGATTAAGTCCAGACAGGAAAATCCATGAGATATTTATCTCAAAATAACTACTAAAAAGCCAGAAGAAAGCCTGTGCTACGTGGTTTAGTGCCATACTTCCACAGAATAAGCTAACGACAGGGCCCAGGCCTGATTTGAACACCTGTGGTGGGTGCATACACACACACACACACACACACACACACACACACACACAATTTCCCAGCTAGAGCAATTATCTGTTTTCCCAATAACATATCTGAGTTCCAATCTTATGTGTTTGGATATTTTTGAAAGTTTTATCATCAACTTACAAAATTACAGATGAAACAGAATGCTTAGAAATTAATTCATGGCACTATAGTCATCTTACACACACAAACACTCACACACACACACACACACACACACACACACACAATGGAATTATATTCACCCATCAGAAAGATGACTTCACCAGTCTAAGGAAAATGAAAGGTTTGGGAAATTATATTAAGAGAAAAGAGAAAGGAATGCCGACTCAGAGCAATATAGGTTTCATGGATTCATTCCTTTATTGTAGCTAGAAGATACATACAAATCTATAAGTAAACAAGTATTGTAGCTAGAAGATACATACAAATCTATAAGTAAACAAGACAGATTCTACCTCGTCCACTAGAATGGCCATTACTAAGAAAACTAACAATAGCAAACGCTGGCATGGATGTAGCCAATTGGGAACTCTATTACACTGTTGGTGGGAAATTAAACATGTTCAACCACTGTGGAATGCAGTACGGAGTTTCCTGAAAGAGTAAATATAGATCTCCCTTAAGACCCAGTAATTCCCCTCATGGGCAGTAATCCAATAAATAACAAACAAGCTCACATAAAAGCTACCAGCATAACCATGTTCAGGGCTCAGGCCCAGAGTTCAAGGACTGGAAAAAAGTTACCACTGCTGGTATTTGTTTCTGCAAACATGAACCGTTTTATATAAGATACCAAATCAATCTATTTGCAGTAGCTAGATTAGGACTTAAATGTAGTGGGTGATAAAATGGCTCCTTTGATGAATGTTAGGAAGAGATGTAGGTAATCCATGAAAGGGAGATTTTGTTGTTGTTGCTGTTCGAGGGGCTTGTAGTCTGGACTTGGGCACTGTCCCTGAACTCTTCAACTCAAGATGAGTGCTCTAATACTTGAGGGACAGTGCCACTTCTGGTTTTCTGATGGCTAAATGGAAATAATAGTCTCAGGGTCTTTCTTGCTCAGGCTGGCTTTGAACCATAGTCCTTAGATCTCAGTTTCCTGAGTAGCTAGGATACAGCTGTGAGCCACTGGCACAAGGTAAAAATGGGGGATTTTTAGAAAAGAAAATCCACCTCTTCACCTGTGTCTAAACCTCAGATACTACTATTAGAACACTTCACATTTACCTCATTTCATCAGACATTTGTAAATTTTCTCTTTTCCTTCATGTGGTAATACTGCAGTCAATATCAACTCAGCTGGGGGACTGGATCAATTGTGTGGTAATTGCTAGCAGCTAATTTAAGAACTTTTACATCAAAGGAAATGAAACCCGCATTTGGAATAATTGTTTTCTCTTTTTATTACAAATCTGTGCTTGATTACTTCCTAATGTGATATTAGACTTCCTAATAAAGTGATGAAATTTTCTTTCTTTTCAACCTTCTCCCACATGTGGTCAAATACTTTAGAATTTAAAGATTTGCGCTGATAATTCATTAAGCTGACTTTTAAGAAAATGTGCATTTCTGGAATTTGGTATTCTATCTTGTTCTTACATGCACAAGCTTTCTATGATTTATTTGTTCTACAAGGAATTCTACTTTCCAATCTTTCAGTGACCAATTTTAGTCTCTGATCAGTCTTTCTGATCCTCTCTCTGGAGTCTCATGTGAGTCTGCCTCATAAAAAATATATTAGTTATCAACTAAATGACTCTCAGCTTCTGTTTTTTGCCTGACTTCATGTAGGCTGTGATAGCAACCCTGCCTGGCTGTGCTTACTGGAGTCTGTGTGTGTGTGTGTGTGTGTGTGTGTGTGTGTGTGTGTGTGTGTGTGTGTGTGTGTGTGTGTGTGTGTTTTGTTTCAGATATCTAGGATTACTATTCAAGTTAGAAGTTTCTCTGGACCCCTGTGGTCCACTGGCCTAGAGTCAATGGGTTTTTCTCCTAAAGATACAAAGAACAACTGATTAAATTCCTGTTAATTGTCTCAAAATGAGGCAATCAGGCATCCTTGCAAATTCATCAATAATGCTTTCTAACCACTTACAGAAGTCGTCTATCAAGATGGCTGCTCAAGGTTGACTCTGAAAAAAGTTCATTTCCAAGTAGGCACCATAAAGTAGATCACATTCCTGGGATCAGACATTTGGAAGGAAGGGGAACCTTCCTTCCTTCTTTTATGATCGATCAAACCATAATATTCTTCAGTTGTGGCCAGCCTGGGACACATATTCTCAAGAACATTCTGTTGTGTAAAAGAGGACCAACTTTCAAAATAATGGTGTAAATACTTGTCTACTACAGACTCATTTATCTTGCTTTTATCTGTTGTTATTTTCATTACTTCAAACAGATGGATAATTTATATTGGGATTAGACAACGTATTAATGGACTAAACATTCACTTTACTTTCATATATCCAATATAGTACACTTAACCCGTAATGGACAAATAAATCCAACTCTAGAAACAATGTCAGGAATATAAAATAAGCCTTAATACGTATACTTTGGCACACATACAACATCATCTACTCAAAAATTCAGTCTCTCTGTAAATATTTGGTATGTAGTAATAAAAATTCAATTAATGAATATGACTTTTAAGAATCATCTGAAATAGTCCTCGTGTATATAATTTTATAGATGTCACCTAGGCAAGAATTTAATATGCATGTAGAAATCAATTTTCCACAATTTAAGCTATATGAGAGGGGTCATACCCTCGTGTACTATGAGGTGTGAATTTTACCACAGTGCTGAACCCTTCCAACTAATACCAAGTATCATGTGCAATAATTTATTCTTTGATGTTAAGATGAGTGCTAAGTGTAGAATACACTTTGAAGTATTACATTAAATCACAGAAATGAAGCAATAATGATATGTTATTTGTTTAAATTCTTATGCTTCTCAATTTTACAATTCATAAATATATTATTAAAATTATTTTCACTTTCTTTTCTATAGCTGCTGAAATTAAAATTATATATTAAACATTCAATATTAAGAAATTAATAATAAGTAAACTATTATTAAAATGATATGCTATTAAACTGTGATTTGAATTATACTTCTAAAAAATTGTGATGTAAACAAGTCAATAGAATTAAGGGTGCTCATTTTAAAACTTAGCAGCTTGTTATTTTTTTTATTTTATTTTTTGGGTCCGATTGTGGGTCCTGAACTCTGGGCCTTGGCGCCATGCCTCAGCACTTCAGCTCAAGGCTAGTGCTCTACCACTTGAAATAGAGCACCACTTCTGGTTTTTTTCTTTTTGATTATGTGGTGCTGAGAATCAAACCCAGGCCTCAGGTATGCAAGGCAAGCACTCTACCACTGAGCCACCTTCCCAGCCCAGCAGCTTCTTATTTGTTTCCTAATTGTGTCATTTGTTATTCTTGGTCCAAGTCATCTCTTCATCTTAATTGTTTAGTTTTCTATTTTATCTCTATTGGTTTGCTGATTGTGTATTTTGTTTTTCCTTTTTAATGACTGACATGAGGCTGAAAATCTGTATGTTAGTTTATTACTTGCTATGTTATTGTAAAATTACTGCTTTCCACAGCTGTTCTACTCTATGATACTACAGTATTTCCCCCACTCCCATCTCCTGTATTGCTGCTCTCTTATATTTTTTTTTATTTAAATTTTATTGTCAAGGTAATGTACAGATGGGATATAGTTACATAAGTAAGGTAATTAATTTATTTTTTTCTAACTTGTTACATTTTCCCCTATTTTTCTCCCTCGTCATTCCTAACGCCCCCCCAAGATTATTTACAACATATTGTCTTGTGAGTACTACTGTTGCATAGGTTCCCCCTTTGTCCTTTGTCTCACCATTTTGTTTTATTTTCCTTTCCCTTCCCTAGTTCAGATCAACATATTTAAAATACCCAGGGTATCAAAATCAAATACAGTGACTACAGGGGATAAACCATAGGTGGGGAAAACACAAAAGGATAAAAAGAAATCACATAGTACATTAAGAAAAACAACAACAACAAGCCGGGCGCTGGTGGCTCACGCATGTAATCCTAGCTAGTCAGGAGGGTGAGATCTGAGGATCGTGGTTCAAAGCCAGCCCGGGCAGGAAAGACCGTGACACTCCTATCTCCAATAAACCACCAGAAAACCAGAAGTGGCGCTGTAGCTCAAGTGGTAGAGTGCTCGCCTTGAGCTGAATAGCTGAGGGACAGCGCCCAGACCCAGAGTTCAAGCCCCACGACCGACAAAAAACAACAACAACAACAACAACAAAGAACATGTCTTGGAGTTCATTTCACTTGGAATCACCTTATACGATCATATGTACTTAGCTATTGAGCTATTCTGCTCATCTACTAAGATTATCCTTGATGTACACAATAATGCTCCCCTATTACCCAGTTATCCCACTTCTGGGCATATAACCAGGTGATCACAAACAAGGCCACAGTAAAGCTACTACTGTGTACCACAGTAATATTTACCAAAAACGACACACACACACACACACACACACACACACACACACACACACACACACTCACACACACACACAGAAACACAGGTATACACACATGGAAAAATATGCTTCCATTATAAAGAATATGACCACCACATTTATAAGGAAATGGAAGATCTTGGAAAAATCATATTAAGTGAAGTACCCCAGACTTAAAGAAACATAGGTCCCATGGTTTCCCTTATTTGTAATAATTAGTTTACATCAAGGATAATCTCATGTATTTTAATTTGACATTTTGTTCTATGTTGAGAGTGCAACATTATTGCTATATTGTTTGTTATTATTTCTGAAAATCGGCAGGTATACTTAAAGAATTACATTCATCTTATCCATTATAGAAGGAAGAACAACTAAAAGAGTAACCACTACTAGGAAGAACAACTCCTACTTACTTAGATATATTCGTATGTAAGGCCAATGTTGTCCCCTGTATCCTCATGTTGTACATTACAACTCTATACCTGGTCATAATGTATATCTAGTATCTTATGCAGTGTGAACTAAATGCCCCAGACGTTCCACTTTGCTTTACTTTTTTTAAAAAAAAAATTCTGTCTTACTATTTGAGGATGGTGTGTGTGTGTGTGTGTGTGTGTGTGTGTGTTTACAAAGATCAGAACATAACATTTTTCTTCATTTCGAATACATCTTTCAGGTCATTGTAAGTTGTGGCTAATGGGAGAAGTCTCTTGTTATTTTAAGGATGAAACAAAAAGATATTTGTGCATGTACCACAGTTGTTTATTAGTATATTTCAACACTGAACTTTGATTTATATCTTGGCTGTTGTTGTGAATAATGTGACTAACAATGAACTACAGATATATTTTCGAGTTACCCAGAGAGAAATAATCACATGATTGGTGGTTCAGATGATATTTCAACTATGATTTCTTTAGAAAACTGCATACTACTTTCTACAAGGAGAATACTAACCTGTATTTTGACCAATAGTGTAGAAAATTTCCTTTTCTTCACACTCTCACCAACATTATTACCTTTTACTTAAAAGGTAATAAAGGCCAAGTTTTTACTATCTTCAGTACCCCAGACTGTCTTAAGACTGAAATCCGACCTCCTAAATGCTTGGAATTACAAACCTTTACCACCACACCTGGTTCCTTTGATTTTTTTTTGATAAGAGTTATAATAGTTATAAAGTAGTATCATAGTAATTTTGAATTACATTTCTCTAATGACTTCTGCTCACAAAGCATTAAGCCAGCACAGAAGTTGTATTAAACACAACTGGTAAACCCACTGGTAATATAGAGGGGTTTATGGAAAACATGTCTATTCAAACTTTTGTCCATTTTAAATCAAGTTTCTTGTTAATCTCATCTTTAATCTCTGTATACAAAAATAATTAATTCAAGGTAGTAAAAAAGAAAAAATTAAGCAACTCCTAACGTTTTTCAATTTTCAATAACATGATATTGCTTAAATCATTTTCTGTTTATAATTGAGACTATACAACAATTTAGTTAGACCTGTTACATAGCTATATGTATTTTATTTATTTTATTTATTTTATTTATTTATTTATTTCCAAAGCCTGCATGTCTAATTTTGGTTTCTTTCAGTCTTAAGTAGTTCAGATTTCAATCTGAAGAACAAATGGAAGTAAGCAAACAAAAAATTACAGTTCTTCTCATCTGATAATGCCTCTACAAGAATGAGAAAGAGTTCAACATTCTAAGAACCCTTAATTCTTAAGATAAAATTCGTTATAATGCTAATGTTATTACCATTTCAGTGTTGGAAAAAATTGTAATTAAAGGAAGTAAGTGCATGGCCCAGGACACACAGTGTGGAAGGAGATGAGTCAAATTTTCCAGAAGTCTTTCAGCAATACAAAAAGGTAGATAAATTCTCTCCATTCTCTGATACTCTCAATTCAATATTCATATTGTCCAAGGAATAATAGCATAGCAATTATTGCCCATGGTGATTGTTTTCTGTTACATTTTGTCTTCAACACAGACTGTGTTGGTGACATTGGGTTATCATGCACAGAGCTGAGCTTATAAATTATGGTCCAAAGTCATGCAAATTTCTTCTGTCCCATAGTTCCAGTATCGTTTTTAAAAAGTACTAAATATTTTAAATATCATCACTTATTGTATTTTAAGAATTCAAGAATGAAAAAAATCACATATAATCAATCCAAAATGCTTTAAAACTAAGAGATGATAAAACAGGCCCCTGTGAAGTAAATTTTCTTCTACTTTTAAAATTATTCTGAAAGCCTTGTGCTGGTTTGTTACACCTGTAATCCTAACTTCTTGGGATACCTACTCAGGAGACTGAGATCTGTGGATAACATTTGGAAGCAAATCAGGGCAAAATAAATTCATGAGATTATTTTTCAAAAATTTTAATGAACCAGCAAAGGGCCAGGAATGGAGATGTAGCTCATATAGTAGCTCACCAATCTAGAGAGAAAGATGTAGCAAGACCTTGAAGCCCTGATTTCAAACTCTGAGCATGCCAACATGCAGGAATGCACACACACTCACTTTTTCAAAATATCTTCATATCAGTATTTTGCATTAATTTCTTTGTTAACGATATTATATGGGTAAAATAGGCAACATAAACTTCCATCTCAAAACATTTTTGTACATTTTTGTTGTAAAAATACTGTACAGAGGGGTTATAGTTACATGATCAAAGTAATAAGTACATTTCCTATCAAACATTGTTACCTCCTCCCTTGTTTTCCCCCCACCATTGCTTCCCTTCCACCTCCACCTACACTCCTCACACTCACAAGGCCCACCCAATGTCCCCAGCCTAAATTATAAAGTTCGTTTTTCAAAATAATGTCTTGTGCATCTATTGTTATACAATGGGTCAAACTGTATTCCTATTTAAGCATGTTGTTTTTTCCATTTCCCTCCCCAAATTAAAGAAGTGTATATACAAGATGCAGATGCACCAACATCAAATAAATTGAAAACAGGGGTTATACTCTTGGGGAGGAAACATAAAAAAATCACATCGTACATTATAAATATGTGAGAAACAACAGCAAAAAAGAAAAACCACTTGTGCCTCTATCTTGGGGGTCATTTAGCTTAACATCAACTTATCTATCATATACACATAGCTTTTTCAACTTTTCTGCTTATCCCAGACATATACTAGTTATTGCATATAAGGGATACCATGGGACCTATGTTTCTTTGGACTTGGCTTACATCAGTTAATATAATTTTTTTCCAAGTCTTTCCATTTCCTAACAAATTGGGCAATGTCATTCTTTCTGACGGAGGCATAGAATTAATATATATACATATATATGTATATATATGTAATATGTGTGTGTGTGTGTGTGTGTGTACACACATATACACACAGAACATTTTCCTTTTTTGTTTTTTAGAGCAACTTAGTTTTCCACCTTCATCATTTTTTCAAATGTTTTTATTGTGATTAAGTGGTTACATAAATTCCCAAATTTCACAATATTGTGGGATAGTGATGCTTAGTTAAAGTCACAAACACATTCTAACTTTGATGGAGCAAATTGTCTATCATGGTCTACAACATTTATGAGTTCTCTGAGCTTTGCAATAGAGTTATTTCTTCCATATGTATACTTCATTTGTTTTGAAATACGTACATTTCTTTGTTTTGCAGAGCATCAGCTGTTCCCTCTTTCCCACTTGTTCCCTCCTTCCCTTCAGTGACATTGAGTTGCTTATTTCATTTTGGTCAATGTCCATTGCAGCTGATGGATCCAGCTGTTGTATGTTTTTCCCTGATTCCCTCTAGTTCTCTGTCGTCTTCCTGGTTTCACTTCAGTGTGCACATTTGATCAGCAGAATGGGGTTATTTAGTAGTGATTCAATCAGATGAGTGGAAGTCCTTGGTTTCTTAAGTGTTGTTAATTTTGTCATATCACCTTACATTTTGGATTTAAAATCCACTTATCACAGAGGCCATGTGCTGTTTGTCTCTTTGCTTTTGGCTTACCTCACTCAACATGATTTCTTGTAGCTTGATTGATTTCCCTGCTAATGTCATTATTTTGTCCTTTCTAATGACTGGAAAATATTCCGTTGTGTATAGTTACCACAGTTTTTGGATCCATTCATCTCTGGTGGGACATATGGGTTGTTTTCATATCCTGGCTACTGTGAACAGTGCTGCGATAAACATGGAGGTGCATGTGTCCTTGAATATTGGTACCTGTTGTTGAGGATAGATGCCTAGAAGTGGTATGAGTGGGCCATAAGGAGCGTCAATATTTAGCTTTCTGAGGACTCACCAGAGTGCTTTCTAAAGTGGTTGTGTAAGTGTACATTCACACACACACACACACACACACACACACACACACACACACACAGAACGTTTTCTTGATCCATTCTTCTACTGAGGGGCATCGGGGTTGGTTCCATATCTTAGCTATGGCAAATAATGCTACAGTAAACACTGCTGTGGTGGTTGTTTTAGTATGGACTTGTTTGTGATCATTTGGATGAATGCCCAAAAGTGGGATTGCTGTGTAATAGGGGAGCTCTACGTGGAGTCTTTTGAGGAACCTCCAAACTACTTTCCAAAGTGGATGAACAAGTGTACACTCACACCAAGAATGCAATAGGCTTCCCTTCTGGCCACATCCCTTCCAGCATCTGTTGTTTTAAAAATATGGAACGATTCACTAAGTTGCGTGTCATCCTTGTGCAGGGACCATGCTAATCTTCTCTACATGTTCCAATTTTAGTGTATGTGCAGCCAAATTGAGCACAGAACATTTTTTTATATGTAAAGTGTAATTGATTTTCCTAAACTAGACAATTCAACACAAATAAGTTAAAAAGAATTGTGAAATTTTAGAACCATGTATTTCTTACATAAGCACACATTTAAGAATAAAGTCAAGATTGACATGCCAAAAACAAAATAATTCCAGATATTTGTTGTTCATGAGATGTGTAGGAAGAGGAATTCAATTATTCTACACAAGGCACCTGTCATAATGATCATTGCAGCAAATGTTAAGGTTTGTTAAAAGTTTTAATGTTTTAAATATGTTTCATTTTTGGATTTGCTTAGATATGGCAAAATCAAGACTGTTTGCAGGTCATAAAATTTTTCGATAAAGTATATAATTTTTCTGGTAGCATGTACTAGTAAGTATGTACATTTCATAGTTTATAGAAACTTTACTAATGAGAAGTTGCAAAGACTGTGTAAAGAAGCAGAGTGAAGAGGTAAAATTTTAAGTACACAGTTTCTGTTAAACCTTTAGGGCTCCCTTACGTTATATGTTTGTGATGAACAAATAATGATATAAGACACATACAAATGGTGAGATGAACTATAAATAGTAATCTTAGTGGGTAAATTTAAAAGCTACTCATAGCTTTATCCAGTTTTAAATGTACAAGAATATGAGAAAATAGTAAAATCTACTGTGTGCACTTCAAATACTGAAAACCCTGGTAATTGTTTTCTTTTTTATTTTAGTAATCATTAATATTTAATTATTGTTTGCTTTATTTATAGCATTTTTTCCTTGTTGTAATATAATACAAATTTTTGTGAGTAGTGATTAAGAGGTACTTTGAGAATATTATTGGGATGGCCATACCATATTTCATAGGTGCATGTGAATGTACAAAGAGCAAAACTAAAAACAAAATATTGATTAAAAATTTTATCAAGTAGAGTCTGAATCAGGAGTGTTGATAAATGTCCACACCTAAATCTTAACCCTAAGCTGAAGTAGTGTTATTACAGAATTGAGGCTACAAAATTGTTTTGTTTTGTTATGTTTTGTTTTTTTTTGCTTTGGTTTTGTTGGTTGTGGGGTTTGAACTCTGGGTTTTGGTTACTGTCCCTCAGCTCTTCAGCTCAAGGCTAGCGCTATCACTTGATCCACAACACCACTTTCACATTTTTCTGCTTATGTCATGTTGAGGAATGAAATCCAGGACCTCATGCATGCAAGGCAAGCACTCTACCACTGAGCCACCTTCACAGCACATGAGAAACTGTGATTTAAAAAATCATCTGAACAATATTTGCTTTCTGCTTTGGATTATATAATGAAATATGTGAACACATTTTTATATTTTTACAATTGTCATACTTCTAAATTTATACTAACTGCAGCCAGTTTATCCTTTTCAAAGTCAAGAAATATTTCTGAGAGGTTGCTTCTGTGAAGAATGTTTTTGCATTTATAATTTCTCCTGTGTAATTTTTATTTTTTATCAAAATCATTTTATATTTTATGTTGATGAGTTATCATACATCAAATACCTTCAAATGTATATGTAGAGTCTCAAGATAGCAATATGAATATTCTCGTAAACCTCTTGTTTATCTGTTACGCAGTATAAGTATTATGATATTTTTCTCTCTCTTTCACTCTCTCTCATTTCCGCTCTTTCTCTTTCATGCTCCTTGTCTGCTACTTAGAATTTCTGCTGGTCTACTATTATCCTTCATGGTCTACTGGTTTTGTGGGAACACGATAGGGACCATCAGTTACCCTTGCATTCTTTAAGAGTTATAATAGTGACGTGAAATTATTCTTTGCCATTCTAAATGGCAAAACAACAGATCTAGGCATTCCTTTTCACTTTTAGTACTATTATAAATTTTATCTCATACGAATCATTGAGACTGATAAGATACTTTTAGCCTGAGTCCTAAAAATTCTTTTTCTTTTACAAACAACCTTTTTCTTTTATTATCAGTAAGTAACAAAAACAACGCTATCCTATGGAACGTAGCCTGAAGTTGTTCACAGGGATGAAAAACAAGGTAATGGGGGAAGTGAGTACAAAGGATACCCCTCATATAGCACAGATACTTAGAGCAGTTTATCATGTACACTTTGTGATAAGGACAATGCGCTGGGAATTCTAGATTAAATCAATGAACACCTGATATATATGAACATATATTTATGTTTGTATATTTATTTATATATGCATATATGTGTATATCGGCCCATATATATAAACATGAATGTTACTATACACACAAATATACACATACGTACACACATGTACACATGCACAAATGGAAAAAGACACATATATAGCAAACACAAGTTTTACTAGTTGTTCAATATGCCTTAGACAGACTGCTTGGAAATAAATGTGTTGAAGATGTATGTGTCTCTAAGAGTTCTTTTACCACTCCTCTTATCTCTTCCAACTTGTAGGTTTAGAGATATTCGACTTGAAAAATGCAGTACAAGTGATAGCAAGTCACTCAGAAATCTCAATAAGTATAGGTCATATGATGTCTCCCTGCTCCCCATGGAATGCTTGCTCTTGTAGACACTCTCAACAGCCAAATTAGTAGAACAATATCCTTGTTAAGAATAAAGTTATAAGGCTTTAAATGGCATCCTTCCGTGGGCTCTTTTCCAACAGCCAGCATCAATTCCTAAGCAGATGTGTGACTCCTCAGAAGACGAGCGCAGGTCAAAATTTAACCAAACCATATGAAATGTCTAAAGTGAGAAATGCTGACTGAGGTTGTGCCGATGTCCTGGCAACGAAAATAAGAAAAATGAAAGTTTTTTAGGTATTAAAATTTTAGAATAATTTGTAACCTGTCAATAAATGTGTAGAACACAATTATACTAACTCACAAAAGATGATGTGCATTTCATTTATGTGCTTTTGGACTTGGAAAGTGTT
Source organism: Dipodomys spectabilis (assembly GCF_019054845.1). NCBI lineage: Eukaryota > Metazoa > Chordata > Mammalia > Rodentia > Heteromyidae > Dipodomys > Dipodomys spectabilis. The sequence goes on from NW_024871011.1 coordinate 1,144,154, forward strand.
TTTAAGTGTGTCTACACAAGTAGAATCAGCATGAAACAAGCCAGCATTTCTTCATTTAAGACACAAGGAAAGGATACAGGTTGTCCCATTGTATCAATGAGATTTGCAAGATAATATTAGAGGGGGATGTATGGAGGTGTTGGGGATGTGTGAAGGTAAGGAATAGTAGGGGAAAAACAAAGGAGGTTGTAACAATGCTCAATAAAAAATGTACTCATTACCTTACTTATGTAACTATAACCTCTGTGTACAGTATCTTTACAATAAAATATATATTAAAAATGCACAAGGAAAACTTACTTATAGCAAGTTGTATTTGTCACTCAATATAAGTAAGGTATTGGTTTTAGGAGCACAGGCATATTAAAATTTTGCAAACTCAAATTCTCTACATAAACACAGTTTATTATTTTCATTAGAATCTGCCCACAACCTAGTACAGTGTAATTTCTGTGAAAAATTTTACTACATTCTATGTTTGTAATGGAAAATAAAATATTTTCACTATCAACAGATACAAATTTATCTTAGATAATTTTTGTCTGCATTTTGTGGATGGAATTGTGAGAGCTAATTTGAAAAGCACAAATTTAATCACCAAGAGCCGTCTTCAAGATGTAACAAAGATCTAATACAGCATCATTGAATGGTATGGGACTCTAAGGAGAAGTACTTGAATTGAAACATTATCAGAAAGTGTAAGCACACAAAGACTATTTAGAAATGCAGCTGCTAGATTTCTCATGGAGAGCTTTTATAACATTTGTGAAACACAAGTCAGAACCTCATGGAAGTGTAGACAATTTTCCTTCACCTTTCTGTTAATCTTGGTCATTATCAATCATAATATAGCTAATCTAGAATAATCTATAATAAGAAAATGCTTATGAGAAGTGGGGGAAGACGGTGGAGAAGAAGCTGGAGGCTAAACAATCTCTTGCATGGAAAGCTGTTTTAGTGTCCCAGTGAGTGAACAGTACTAGGCTAGAGTATCACACCCAGTGTGCCATCACAGTACAGAGTTTTGCTAGAGAGGGAAAATCCAGGGAAGGAGACAGATCAGGGCAGTTGCTGTAGCCATGGCTGAGGCAGCTTTGGTGGTGGCCATAGCCAACCCGCCATATCTACAACAGAGAGGGTCCAGGACAAAGACAGCAGACACATTGGATGAGCAGATTCAACTCAACAACAGCAACAACTTAAAAGGAGCAAATGAATTAAACCATCTTAACAGGCCCATATCAAGCATTGAAATAGAAAAAGCAGTAAGAGACCTCATGTCTAAGAAAAGCCCAGGACCACATGGATTTACAGCAGAATTCTACAAGGTTTTCAAAGCAGAGCTCATACAAATACTCCTCCAACTCTTCAATGAAATTGAAAGAGAAATCTCAGGACCAAACTAATTCTATGAAGCCATCAAAACTCTCATCCCAAAACCATGCAGGAACTCATCAAAGAAAGAGAATTATACACCCATTACTTTGATGAACATTGATGCCAAACTTCTCAACAAAATTTTGGCCAAACAATTCAACAATTCATCCAAAACATTACATACCATGATAAAACAGGATTCAGTTCAGGGATCCAAAGATGATTCAATATACACAAATCAATTAAATAACACCACTTTATGATGAAGTTTCTGGATAAACTAGGAATCCAGGGAACATTCCTCAATAAAATAAAGGCTGTATATGACAAACCTGCTGCCAGCATTGTACTTAATTGTCAAAAAGTAAAGACATTTCCTCCAAACTCAGGAACGAGACAAGGATGTCCACTCTCTCCACTTCTCTTCAATTTACTATTAGCATGCCTAGCTACAGCAATAAGAAAAGATGAAAACTGAAAAGGGATCCAAACAGGGAAAGATGAAGTAAGACACTCCTTCTTGCAGATGACATGATCTTGTATTTAAAGAATCCCATGGATTCCACTCCCCAATTACTCATGCTGATTCAAAACTATGGCAATGTATCAGGGTATAAAATTAACCCTCAAAAATCAGTGGCTTTTCTGTATGCCAACAATAAGAAAAGCGTGGCTGCAATCAGAAAAGCAACTCCATTCTTAATAACCCCACATAAAATAGAATACCATTGAATTAACTTAACCAAAGAAGTAAAGGATCTCCATGATGAAAACTTTGAAAACCTGAAAAAGAAAATCAAAACAGAACTTAGAAAGTGAAAAAACTCCCTTGATCCTGGATTGGAAGGATTAACATCGTGAAAATGGCAATACTTCCCAAGGCTATCTACAAATTCAATGCAATACCTATCAATATTTCAATCTCATTCTTCAAGGAAATAGAAGAGGCAATCCAAAAAGTCATATGGAATGATAAAAGGCAATGAATAGCATAAGCAATCCTTAACAGAAAGAACAGTGCTGGAGTAATATCAATACCAAATTTCAAACTCTACTACAAAGCCTTAGCAAACAAAACAGCTTGTACTGGCACAAGAACAGACCTCAGGACCAATGGAATAGAATTGAAAACCCAGAAATGAGCCTACAGACCAATAGATACTTAATCTTTGATAAAGGAGATAAAAAATAGAATGGAAGAAAGACAGCCTCTTCAGTAAAAGTGCTGGCAAAATTGGTTAATCACTCATAGAAAACTAAAGCTATATCCTTATATATCATCCTGTACCAAATCAACTCCAAATGTATCAAAGACCTCAGAGTCAAAGCAGACACCCTGAAAACATTACAGGATGGAGTAGGACATACCGTAGGTCTCCTGTATAGAGTCGGAAATTTTCTTAATAGAGACCCAGAAGCACAACAAATCAAAGAAATGTTGGGTAAATGGGATTGTAAGAAATTGCAGAGTTTCTGCATGGCAAAGGACATAGCTAGCAAGATCAATAGAAAGCCCATTGATTGGGAGAAGATCTTCGCTAACCATACAATAGACAAGGTTCTCATATAAAATATATGTTGAACTCAAAACATTAAATCCCCCAACAACAAATCCTAAAAGAAACAACTTCCCAATAAATAAGTGGACTAAAGACTTCAAGAGAAACTTCTCTGAAAAGGAAAGAAGGAAGGCCAACAGACACATGAAGAATTGCTCAACCTCCCAAGCCATAAAAGAAAAGCAAATCAAAACAACATTGAGATACCACCTCAAGCCATTTAGAATGGCTATAATAGAGAAGTCTAATAACAACAGATCCTTGAGGGGATGTGGCCAGAAGGGAACCTTACTCCATTGTTGGTGGGAGTGAAACTTGTTCAACCACTTTGGAGTAGTATGGAGGTTGCTCAAAAGATTCCACCTAGAACTTCCCTATGACCCACCAATCTACCTTTTGGGCATTTACCCAAATGATCACAAACAAGACCATACTAATGCTACCAACACAACTATATTTATTGCAACATTATTTACCATAGCTAAGATATGGAATCAACCCAGAAGCCCCTCAGTAGATGGATGGATCGAGAAAATGTGGTATTTAACCATGTCCTAATCTAAGAGAGGGAAATGGTTTGGATAGAATGATAGGAGACAGATTACAAAAAAAAGAACAAGAAAAAATGGAAAAACCAAAATTTAAATTTAAGTAGTGAAACACTTAAAAATTATGTAAGTTTAAACAAATGATATTGAGAGAAGAAAAGGATAAGATGAGAAGAAGGGATGGATTGAAAGGAGAAACGAAAACTAAAAAATAAAAATTCTTAAAATTAGTTACTTGAAAATTATATACATATAAAGAGATAATACTGCTATTAAAAATTTAAGCCTAAGAGGTTGTGAATTGAGTAATAAATTTCTGGATTAAATGTGTACACAATGGGGTATAAGGTCTAATAATCAACGACAGGTTATATAACTGGGAATGAGCCAAACAGCAATTTTGTCACGCAAAAAAAGAAAAAGAAAAAAAAATGAAAAGAATACGTAAAAAGGACCAAAAATTCAGAGGAGATAAAAAACGCGCGTGCGCGTGCGTGCGCGTGCGCGCGCGCACACACACACACACACACACACGTATACACCTAAAATAAACATTATGGGAGGAAAATAAGATTAATAGAAAACAATTTTAAAAATTAAAAATTTTTTAAATGGTTCAAATAAGAGTTATTTGATTGCAACAATGAGATGTACAATTCACTATGTAGAAAAACGAAATTAACAACTTTGGTGGGGTGGTGGGAGAGGATCGGGTGTGGGGAGGGGAGAAATATGGGAAGGGATGGGAAGGGGAAACAACAAGGAGGCAAAAATGCTTGATAAGAAATATACTCGTTACCTTGCCCATGTAGTTGTAACTCCTCTGTACTGTATTCTCACAATAAAAAATAAAATAAAATTTAAAAAAGAGTTCTTTGATTTTTTTGGGGCTGGGGAATGAGGGCAATGGGATGATTGTGTATCTCCCATGTCCATAACCAGTCTCTTGGTGGAGTCTCTGGTCTGCTTGTGGTGTTTGGTTTTCCTGTGGCTTGATTGTTTTCTTAAGTCAGTTTGTTTGAGCAGGCAGAAAAATGCTTTGCCTATCCCATTGTCTTGTGATCCTCCTCCCAGGCTAGTTCAGTGGGAGGTAGATTTGCTTTGAGTATCCCAAAAGAGGGAGATGGGAGTTTCCTCTAGTTTGGAGATGCTGTGATGAGACTAGGTTATGGGTAGAGTTGAGGCCTTTCAGCAATCAGTAGCTTTTCCTTGTTGGGCTAGCTCCTGAGACTCTCAGAGAGCCCAGCTTGGAGCCATTCTCAGGGTTTATGTTTACTGAGTTTTGTTTGTCTAGGCTGCTGTAGGGAGGGCAGCCTCTGGCTATGTTTACCCAGTGATGAAAGTCACTCTTCAGGGGGGAGATTTTTCTCTGTCTGGGTTGGTTGACTTTCCCCTGGGTGGAGCTGAGCCTGGCAGGTCAGGGCAGGTTCCTGTGACCTGCTAAATGACTCTTTTTTTTCTTCCAAGGCCTGAGTTGGAGCTAGTTGCTCAGCTGGGCCTTTGTTAGTATCAAAGACAGAGATCTCCAGTGGTAGGGGACATCTTTCCCTCCTCTGCTTCCTAAGAAGGAATGAGGAGATCAGGGTTCTACTCATGCCAGAGTCTTGTTCCTGGGCAGTTTCTGGTCTTTGATCTGCAGGATGAAGATATCTGCTCCTTGTCAGTTCTTGCTTGTGTTGGGTAGAATCCGCTTGCCTGCCACATCTGGCACTTTTGTCCCAGATTCTCTCTGTAGTTATGGCTGCTAAGAGTGTCTCTGCTACCAACTCTGCCACTGCAGCCATAGCTAGCTGCATGTGTTCAGATCTCTTTCCTTGCTTGGATTTTCCCTCTCTGTCCAAACTCTCTGTATTGAGATGACACACTTGGTGTGACTCTGTAGCCTAAGACTGTTCACTGGAATACTAAAATGCTTTCTATGGGAGAGCTTGTTTAGCCTTCAGCTTCTCCTCTCCCATCTTCCCCCAAATCTCATGAATTTTTAATGAGTGTTTTTTTTTTTAGGGAAAAATTTCATTTGTGTTTATATTTTTATTGGCATAAAATGAGCCTACTATTGTCTTAATTTAATAAAATAGAATTCTCTGGCTGGGCACCGGAGGCTCATGCTTGTAATCCCAGCTACTCAGGAGGCTGAGATATGAGGATCTCAGTTCAAAGACAGCCCGGGTAGGAAAGTCTGTGAGACTCGTATCTACAATAAGCCACTAGAAAATCAGAAATGGCACTGTGGCTCAAGCAGTAGAGTATTCACTTTCAGCTGAAGTGTGTAGGACCATCGCCGAGGCAGAGAGTTCAAGCCCCACGACCAACCAATTAAACAAAACAAAACAACAACAACAAAAACAAAAACTCTCTGATTCTATGACAGCATAAATTTTGTGGGGAATGGTTAAGACAAGGTTGTCATTCTAAAAAATATATATATATATATCACCACCCAAATAAAGGAACAATAGGAAATAGATAGCAGGAAACTTATAAATCTTAATGGACTAACAGTCTGTCAGTTTGTTTTAAGTTTTTATCAAAAATGAAAGTAATACTGGATAATATTTTATTAAGACATTTAAATTTCTTTGACCTTGACATTTCAGATTCAGTTTAAAAAGTAATTCAACAGGTGACAGTGTTTTCTCCTTACTTTTCCAAAGAAATGATTATTTCAACAGTATAGTGTATAGCACAATATAACCAGAAAGCATTTTCAAGGAAAAAAAATTCCCATTCTTTTTTTGCTTGTCTGTATTTTAAGCTGCATACCACATCTTACCCACCTTATTGTCTGTCTTCTCATTTGAAACATTTCAGTAAATGTGTCAGCCAGCAAAGTTTTACAAAATAGCATGCTTTCATTCATTGTGCTTTCCAAAATATATCTCACAAATGCCAACAACAAAACACAACTTGAAACATCTGGGGATTTTTCTATTTATGGTGCAAAGTAATCACTTTCCATAATCCTTAGAACCAGCTCTTCACAGGCATTAAATGCTCTTTCACTTCCATGCTTTAGAACAGCAGCATGTAACAATGGTGTACTTGTAAATTTGTTCACCACATCTGGTTTGTTTACAGCAAGGACTGTCTTCATGGAAGATGGTAATAGATGAGTTGTGCAATTATGTAGTTTAAAAGGGCTCTGAGTTGGGGATAAAGAATATCCATTTATGTGACTAAATATTTAAATTAAATCTTATAATGTATACTCCTTCAATTTTCTGGCTAACATATTCTACAATCTTGGTATTTTTAAAAGAAATATTGTACGTTGTTTCCTTGGTGACAACGTAATTGGAAGACTTAAAATTTTCCTATACTATGGCCATCTGAAATGAGATGGATGTACTTAGGTTAACATAATGAAATGTTGGGACACAATGTTTGAACTTGGATGGGATTTGATTGGAATTGTGACAGGCTTTCATAGTATGAGAAGAAAAACAAAAGACCATACTAATACTTTTATCTGCCACATTGTTTTATTAGTTTATTCAAACACACACATATAAACAGATACACATTATGAAGAAAATATTTTAATAGGAATTCCATAAAATATTTAGTCTGCTGAGATCTGATTAGAATTTTAAGAAATATCTAGTGGCTTCCACCCCTGGACAAGTTATTATCATTGGTGAAGATGTTGCCATTGGATTTTAGAATGCCCCAGGAAGATCTATGTGTTTAAGAGAAATGACATTCCAATTCCTCCCAGACTGTGGAGTTCTTCTGGAGATTAAGTTCTTCAGAGTGAAACACATGAGAAAATAGACTCTCATCTTCTTTCTTCTTTTATCTTTTAATCATTCTAGGTAAAAAACTTTTCTCTTTGACATACTCCCCTCCTTGACATTGTCTTGGCACTGGCCCCAAAAGCAATAAAACCAGCTGAACATACACTGAAACATTCAATCTTGTAAATCTGAGTAAGCCTTTCTGCTTAATAAATGGACAATATCAATTATTTTGGTAGGTTATAAAGCTAACCCAAAGTTCTAGTCTTTCTAAAAATGTAGAGTATATTAAATATGCTTCATTATAAAATATCTAACTCCATGTTGTATATTGTGTTTTTTATTCTGTTGATCCTAGCGCTTACAATCAGGACCTAATTGTAAAACTGTTTGCAATAAATAATCACATTACTTTTATGATTCCATAATTTAACTTGTTTAACTACATATTTATAGAATATTGTAGCTATGGAAAATCAATAAATATTGAATTTTGATATAGGATTACCTATCACTGTAAGTGTTGTCAAAATTTATCTAAACTGAAATGATTGTAGTTGATATCTTTCTCAAGATTCCACATGTTTATACTTTCAGCTGACCTTTTACAAAACTCATACCCCAAACATAATTTTTAGTTTGTTCATGCCATCATAGGAACATAAATATATGGCACAAATTGTTAATTAACTTTATCTGCTGTCATTAATGGAGTATACCTAATAGAATTAAGTATATACCCTCAGGGAAATAAGATACTTCCTTCTAAATCCAGACTTGCAGGCAGACAGAGAGACACCCACACCCACACACATACACACACACTCACACACACACACACATACTTACTACTCTGACTCAGGTTAGGTTCCAGACATTGGGTATCAGACAATGATCTATTAATCAAACTTGCTTGTCCAGATATAAAATACATTCATAATTCCACACATACAAAAACACCAGATCATTCAAAATAATGAAAATATAAAACATAACCACCCCACTATGGGCCATCTACTCGCTGATTTTATTCATTTATGTCGATGCATTTTTCATATCATAATTAAAAGTCTTTTTGTATCTCTCTGATTAGCAGATAATATGTTAACATATGAGAGAAAATGTAGGTAAAATTACTTTTTGCATATGAAATAATGACATTTCTGAGGATAAAACATGCCTGATTTTCAGTTTGGTTGCCAAAATGGAACTATTAGACCTTTTGAATATTTAACTTTAAATCTGAACCTTCTAATTTCACTGGGATTTGAATTGTGTTACTTACAACATTTATGTAAAATAAAAGCATTACTAAATAGAAAGGAAATTATAAGTTTATCACACCTTAATCCCTGAATTGACTTTATTATAAAAACAATTACATTTATGTAACATCATAAGCATCCTGAAACAAAATATGAGTTATGGAAACAGAAGACTCCATTTTTTGTTCAGTGTATGTAATCGTTATTTATAGTTTGAGATGATTCTGTCTTCTTTACCTTATGCATGGTATATTACTTCTCGTCTTCAGGAAGGTGGGGGTGGGCACAGAGCTTTAGGGAAAGGGTGAAAAAATGAAGCAGTGGAGTTCCTTTAACATTGATGAAAGTGAACTATTTAACATATGGGTGGGGAAAGAAGGGAGGGAATGGGAAAATATGAGGGAACACAAGACATTTCATAAAAGGAAATGTACTCATTATCTGATTCATGTAATTGTAATCCCTCTATAAATCCACTTAATAACAGAGTAAATTTATTTTAAAAAGGCAAACAAAATATTGTTTCTTAGAATCATACGAGTATGTTTTGTTCACTGGTTTGAGCTGGTTGAGTCTATCTCTGAAAATAGCTAAATTTACATTCATTGGGCAAATTTTTGAGCTACTAGTAGTTAGAAGTCAATTATGATTGGATGTTTTTCTGAGACTCGAATTCATTTATTTCTTTAATCTAATTTGTATGATTTCTATTTACCAGTTTTTGAATTGGCTTGTTCTTGTTTTTCAAGGACCTAGTGGTACATTATTAGTGCTGATTTAAGATTGTTCTAATTTGTTGATGTACATAGTCAAAGCTATAAATTTTCCTGAGTATTGCTTGTGTTCTTGTGTCCAAGAGGAGGTAGTATTTTGTCTGTTCACTTCTACTTAATTCCATAACGTTGGAACTTCCCTCCATATGTCTTCAGTGACTCACTGATGATTTAGCAATGTGTTATTCAGTCTCTGTGAGTTTCAGAATTTTTTGTGATGCCTTTTGTTGTTGAGATCTAATTTGGTCTCATTGTGGTCTGACATGATACAAGGAGTAATTTCATTTTTATTTTTGAATTTTCATAGATTATCTTTGTGATCTAAGATATAATCTATTTTGGAGAACGTTCCATAAGCTGTTAAGTATAGCTTGTCAAACCAGGTATTTGGTTTTGATTTTTTGCTAGATTTTGAACTGGATGGCCTGTCCAGAGGTAAGAATGACGTGTTCAAGCGTTTGGATGTATGCATATTTTTAGGACAAGTAGTATTTGTCTGATGAATTTGAGAGATCTAGGATTCAGGGCATTGATATTTAGCATTGTTATATCCCCCTGATGGAGACTTTCCTTCATCAATATTTAATGTCCTTTTTAGTCTCTTTTTACTTTTATACCAATTTTAATTTAAAGCCAATGTTATCTAATTAATATAACTACTCTGGCCTGTTTATGAGGTCCATTTTTAATTTGTAAAGATGATGTACAGAAGGGATCCAATTACATAAGTCAAATGATGAGCGCATTTCTTTTTCAACAGTGTCACCTCTTCCCTCATATTCTCCGAGTTTTTCCCTTTCAACCTCCCTCCCCCATATGTTGTATAGTTCATTTACAAGGTAGTATCTATTGAGTGGCACTGCTACATTTGTTCACCCTTTGTCCCACCATTTCTGTGTTTCCCCTTGCCCTTTACAAACTTGCATATAAGACCAAAGGTGCAGAAATTTAAACAAAAAAAAAAACAGCATCCAAATTCAGATGGAAAAAGCAAAATAATAAAAACCTCTCATTATCAATTCTTGGAAATCAATTTGATGAACATTATTTCCTATGATAATATTCATATAGCTATTGACCCTTTGTGATCCTCTCCAAAGGGCATACTCCTTTGATCTCACTGTATAAATGTTTAGAATCCCATGTAATTTATCATGTCCTAATGTAATGTTTTCTCTTTTAACATCCAACTGTGTTTTAAGTTGTAGAATTAAAGGCACATTCTAATACAACAAATGAGGGAAATCTGGCAACCTATATTTCTTTGAGTCTGATTTTCTTCACTTAATATAGGTTTTTTCCAAGTATTTCCATTTCTTTATGAATGGTATAATATCATTTTTTCTGGGTGAATAGAGTTGCATCATACTGAAGTTTCTTCATGGCAAAGAAAAAAGTTAGCAGGGTATATAGAAAGAGAACAGAATGGAAGAAGATTTTTACTAACTAAGCATTAGACAAGGGTTTATATAACTAACCCATATTTACAGATCAAATAAACCCTCAAATGAACAAGAGCCCAATTAATGTATGGGATAATGACTTAAGGAGAACTTCATAGAAGAAAAGTGACAATGACAAATAGACATATCTCTCTCCATGAAAGAAATGCAAATCCAAACAACACTGAGAATCTTCTCATCCCTATTACAATGCCATTATGAAAAAATGAACAATCGCAGATACTGATAGGGATGTGGTCCAAAGGAAACTCTATTATATTGGTGGAAATGTAATCTTATTCAATGGCTTTGGAAAACACTATGGAGGTTGCTCAAAAAAATGAATAGAAAGCTCCCTATGATACAGCAATTCCACTTATTGGCATTTATCCAATAGAGCAGAAACACGACCACACTGAAGCTTCCAGCACAATCATGTTCATTGTTGCATTATTTTCTGTAGCCAACATATGGAATCAGCCCAGATGCCTCTCACTGCAATAAGGGATCAAGAATTGTGTTCCTGTGTGTATATGAATTATATATATATAATTTTATTGATTCCTATTTACAAGTATTTATGTATATATACATACATAATCAAATTTTATTCATCAATCATTAAGAATAATATTGCACCATTTTTTTGGGGGTATCCAGTCGTGGGGCCTGAGCTCTGGGGCCTGGGCGCTGCCCCTCAGCTCTTCAGCTCAAGGCTAGCGCTCTACCACTTGAGCCACAGTGCCACTTCCGGCTTTTTTCTTTTTGCTTATGTGGTGCTGAGAAATTGAACTCAGGGCTTCATGCATGCGAGGCAAGCTCTCTACCACAATTTTGAGTATACAGAAATCATAGTTACTGGTCATGTATTTCTCAGGTTTGAGTATCAAGTCATTTCCGACAAAAATTGAATTTCATATATTTTATGTCAACAGTGATTTTTTAGAAATTGAATCAATCTTAATATGAGATAACTAACGCAAGATTTTCCATGACTTTTCCAATTATTCCTATAGACTTTAATATAATTTATTTTTGAATGGTAGGAAATTCATATTATACCTACTTTCTATAGAATAATTAAGAAATAAATGATTGTGATAACATTCATTTTTCCTTCACTAGAAAGAATGAACCTCACTATAGACGACAAAATACTTCAATGAAAATGCCATAAAATTATGAAAAGTTCGAGTGACTATAAGTTGAATGAAATAGTCATTTTTGCAGGTCACAAAATGAAATCTCTTGAAGCTTCTTTATCTGTTAAATAAACTGTATTTGCATTCAAAATATTTCATTCATCTCTCCAACAGTGGTATAACCAAAACAACTCCATGCCAAATAGCTTATCTGTTTAATTCAAGTAAATATTTAGGAACAGAAGTTATCACACTTGTATAGAAATATCTACCCACCATTCTAGAAATTAAATCTGAAATCATAAAGGATTGGGATTAATAATTAGCTTTCACTATGTTGCCATAAATAGGTTGTGAACCTTTTCTAGTGCGCACAGTTGTAGAGGTATGGTCACTAAGAATTTGTGATCAAAGACGATGTCAAGATCAAAGTCTTTCCTCCTCTTCCTTCTTTTCCTTCTCTGTCTCCTTCTCCTTTTCCTTCTCCTTCTTCCCTTCCTCCTCTTTCTCTCTCTCCCACTCCTATTCCTCCTCTTCTCTACTTTCTGTCTTCCATGAATACACATACTCCATCACATGTTCCTGACATTGTGTTCTGTGCCACCACCAACCCAAAGCAATGAGGATAAGAAACATAAACTGAACTGTATAAAATCAGATGCCAAGGTTAATCTTTCCCCCTTATTAATTAATTTTATAAAATATTTTGTCATATTAATAGGAGACTGACACCGCATGCTCTCATTTATTATAAGGGATAGGATTTACTGGAAAAAAATCTAACATCACCCTAATGAAATGATTTATTAAATCAATATTATATTAGGACAAATCTACTTTTAAATAACAGATATACTTCAACAAGAGGCAAAAAATTCACCTCTATGGTTTGCTATGAAAAGACAGCAGAATTCAATCTGTTCCTCGTGGAAATTGACCTATAATTGACAATATTGTCAATTTCGTAAATGATTTAAGAAGACTGAAGAACAAATTTCAACTCTAAATAAGAGATCAAATTTACTTTGTCCCTGTAAACAACCTTTGTATTCTATCTATGTTTGGTCCACAAAATGACTTGTATTCTATTTTAATCATATTCTTAATTGACTTTAAGTGGTTGCATGGGAGTATCTGATTGACCATGCAGTTTATGAATAGTGTTTAGTGAGTTATTTTGTTTTCTTTCTTCTCTTCTGAGGTTTGAACTCTGGGTCTGAGCGCTGTGCATGACCTCCATTCGATGAACACTAGAACTCTATCACTTGAGGCAAAGCAGTACTTTCAGATTTTTCTGACATTTAATTGGGGATAAGAATCTCACAGAGTTTCCTACCTGGGCTGGCTTAAACCTCAATCCTCAGCCTCCTGAGTATCTAGGATTACAGGCATCAGCCGTTAGTGCTATCTTAATACAATGCATCGTTTTCTTTTTGACCAGTCCTGGGGCTTGAACTCAGGGCCTTGGCAATGTCCAAGAACTTCTTTTCCTCACACTGGCACTTTACGACTTCTGTCACAGTGCCAATTCCAGCTTTATTTTGTTAATGTAGAAGTGAGGAATCAAACCCAGGGCTTCACAGTATTCCCCTAAGTCTACCACTAAGCCACATTCCCAGCTCAATACAAAGCTGGATGATCATTATCCCTCATTCTTTTCAGTCCTATCTCATTCCTCAATTTACATAATTTTGTAGAGTATTCATTGACTTGCAGTGTCATATACAGTCACTCAGATGATATATCACAGATCATATTTTATTGAAAGTCTTATTCATCAACATATTAAACGTGTGCATTATAGAATACTGTGACTTTAAATTCTAAATTATCACTCAGATTCATCAATTACTATTCTAAAATTTTTCTTAAGGTTAATGCAAATGCAATCTGTAATTCTTCGATAAAGTACAATGATTAATAGAATGTTAAAGAGTTGGACTATGAATATCACCTTCAGTTCTAGAACATTTTTTCATCACTACCCTCTCAAAGTACTCCAATATCTATTATTAGTCACTTCCTGTGATCATTTCAACCTATGCTCCACTTTACCAACCATTACATCATAGTCTACCACTACGGCTGTGTCCATTTTAAAAAGCTCATATAATTAGAAATTGAAGTTTATTTTATCCATTCCTCCCAAGTAAAATTAGTTTCCGAACCAAGTCCATAGAAATTTTCCCCAGGGATATACCATATTGATTTGTGTGTGTGTGTGTATAATTCTATAATACCCTCAATGGGCATTTCAATATTTTATTATATGTTATTATAAAAGTTTTCTTTTTTGGGGGGGAAGGGTATGGTCGTGGGGCCTGAACTCTGGGCCTGGGCGCTGTCCCTCAGCTCTTCAGCTCAAGTCTAGCGCTCTACCACTTGAGCCACAGCTCCACTTCCAACTTTTTTCTTTTGCTTATGTGATGCTAAGGAATCGAACACAGGGCCTCATGAATGCAAGGCAAGCACTCTACAACTGAGCCACCTTCCCAGCCCTATAAAAGGTTTTCTTATGTATATAATTGTACATGTGTTTTGTTGGACATATGTTGAAATATATTTTGTATATGAGATTACGATTCAAAATGCTGGATCATAGAGGCAACTCTATGTGTAATATCTTAGATTGCCAGTATGTTTAACAAACTGACTATATCACTTTAACTGTCAAGCACCAATATATAAGGATTCCAATTTCTACATATTGGTTGTGCACTGCTATTCTACTGTTTTTTCTATTTCCACTAATCTCTATATGTATGCAATGTATAGGTCGGGTATGATTTTGACATATACTTTTTGGATTTTGGTATATTATTATAAAGATATGTATTTGGATTTTTTTAAACATATTTAGGATAGTTAAAGCTTTTCATAGGCAGGATGGTTAAAGTTTTTCATAGACATTAATGTATTTCTTATTCAAGTCTCTTTAAATAAATGTATATGTATGCACACTATGTGCATATTCATATATTCATAATTATATGTGTTCATACACAAATACCTATATATGTATGCATTTATATGAATATACATATATATGTTTATTATTATTTTCATTTTTCTGTAAGTTAACATTTTACTTTATTTGCCAAACGTGTCCTTTATTGATTTTACTTTATTTTATTTTATTGTTAAAATGTTGTACAGAGGGGTTACAGTTACATGAGTAAGGCAATGAGCACATTGCCTGTTGATCATTATTACCTCTTTCCTTCCTTGTTGTTGTGCCACTAACCCTTCCCTCCCCCAGCTCCCACCTTCCTTTCTCCCCATTCTTTGCAGCATGAAGTGGTAAGGTTCATTTCCAATAAAGTCTTATTTGTATCTGTGTTGCAATGGGTCATCCTGTGTCCTTGTTTCAGCGTTTTGTAATTCCCTTTACCCTCCCCAGATTAGACATGTATATACAAGATGCAGGGTATCAAAATCAAGTACAGTGACAACAGAGGATATTCAATAGGGGAAAGAACATACTAAGGAGGGCTGGGAAGGTGGCTCAGTGGTAGAGCACTTGCCTTGCATGCTCGAGGCCCTGGGTTCGATTCCTCAGCACCACGTAAGAAAAAAGCCAGAAGTGGCACTGTGGCTCAAGTGGTAGACTGCTAGCCTTGAGCTGAAGAGCTGAGGGACAGCGCTCAGGCCCAGAGTTCAGGCCCCACGAATGGACCCCCCCCCCAAAAAAAAGAACATACTAAGGAAACAACAACAACAAAAATGAATAAAATGACATTGTACATTTACAACAGTAACAATAGAGACCGAACTCCCAAACATGTCCCTTATTACCAAGCTAGTTATTGCAATTCATGTCCTTATCATTTTTGGAACTTCACTAAAATGTTTTGTGGCCTTCCATGTGGACTTATATGTTCAATTTTTCCTAAATCTATCTATTCCTAAGATACCAGCCAGCTCTCTTCTGAAGCCAAAAAGCAGCCTTATACGGCTTGGTTCCAAATCACTTGTATTTTTTCTTTGTACTAAGAATACTGATTCAAGCCCAGTGCTGGTGGCACATTTTATAATTGTAGCTACTCAGGAAGCTGAAATGAGGATCGTGGTTCAAAGCCAGCCTGGGCAGGAAAAGTCCATGTGACTCTTATCTCCAATAAACCACCAGAAAACCAGAAGTGGCGCTATGGCTCAAGTGGTAGAGATCTAGCCTTGAGCTAAATAGATAAGTGACAGCGCCCATGTCCAGAGTTCAAGGCCCACGACCACCACCAGCAACAACAACAACATGGACCAAAGGGTCCTACCCATAATACCTTCCTTCTATAGCAAATCACACAACCTCCAAAATCCACATAATTGAATCATTTAAAGACAAATGATGAAGCAACGTCTTCATTTGTAGAAATACATACTTGCGACAAGGATGGAAAAGGCACTGAGACCCAAAGGAAGATTCCATAGATAAAGGAATGTGTCCCACACACTTCCAACTATAAATCTGGGAAAGTCAGTCATCTTTGTCATACTAATAAAAACCACAATAAAGCTAACTGTGGAATTCAAAAGGATTGCATGAGAACAAGTGTTCATTGTGACAGCACAGTAACTTCAGTTCAAATTATTATGTCTCTCTTTCCTTGTCTTTTCCCACTTCATTCTTGAATTCTGAAGGTGAGATTCTGGGGAGCCAGTTCCCTTTGGTCCAGTAATTAATGAAAGTGGACAGGTGATTGGAGATTCAATTTCTTCACATATTTATTGGATTCTCATTTTTATTAAGATTATGGAGAAATAATGTGATTGCAAAACATAAGAAAGTCTTAACTTTTTCACTAATTTCTAAAATGCCTGCTGTAAGAACAATAAAATTAACGAAAGAAACAACAATATAAAGGTATTTGTGGTGTGTTGATACCAGGAGAAATTGAAATGTCACATATAAATATCAAATTACATTTACAAAGCACAAACCCTAATTCTTCACTGAGCTAATGTGATAATTAAACATTTATATTTTCTGACAAAATCACCATTGAGAATACCACAGTCAATTTCATTCACAGAAGCAAAGCTTCAAAGAACTGCTAAAATTTTTACCTATTCTTTCCTGGAGTTGAGAGGGTTGATTCTTCTGACGTTGACTGTTTGATCCTCTTCCTCCTCACAAATAAGTGTGCCTATGTAGAACAATTTATACCTATACCTTAACTTCATGGGTGTCTAGCCTTTCTGGTTGGATCATATATAGTTTATGAACATGGACCATGCCTTAACAAGCAAAAACATGCTCTAAACCAGTTATAACAGAAACATCTGTGATAATGGAAATATTCTATATATGCATTGTCTAACACACTAGCCACTAGCAATATGTGACTAATGAATCTCAAATGTGAATAGTTTCTGAAAAATTAACTCTTCCAATTTCAGTTAAATGAAATTTTAAATAATAAGATTCATCTACTCGCTGTTATCTGAACAGCTCAGTTTCCAAATAAGGAAGCTGAAGTTCTCACAAAGATGATGATAAAATATAATCCAAGTGAAGAAGTTTCCATTAGATACTAGCTGAATGCCTATGAATTATCTGAGCTTTCCTGTCTTATAGAATTGAGCCATCACTCACCTAGATTGACAGCTGGGAGGAAAGGGGTGGGAGATAAACACAAGCTACTTGGGATACTGAGAATTGCTCCTTGAAGCTGAGGGTTATGCATGAATATTTTCTATATTTAGTAGACAGCAAAGTGTGTGGAATCCTGTAGGTAGAAAAATAATGATTGTATTTCAATCAAACAGGTGATCTGTTTATCAAAATGGGAGAGAAGTCAGACAGGTGAATTCTATAAATATACAAACTATATAGAGAAATTTTGCTATGTTCTATTCCATGATAGGCCCTGGCATAAACGTTGGCACTTAGTACATACTCTGTAAATATTCACACACTAAAAAACAGAAATGTAATCCTTTATTACTGCTAAAATAGATAGAATATCTTCATAATATATATTTGTGGGCCTATTTTTTCCCTTAATTTTTTCCACACCTACATTAAGAAATGGCTCTAAGAGAAAAGCTTCTAGATGTGTTAAATTTGAATTCCATCAATTTCTTTTGTTAAATTGTACTCTAGATAGGATTGAGGCCTTAGGGTTAGAATAATAGTAAGAATTCTAAACAAATTGTCATGCCTCATTTTTAAGGGGAGCTATGGCTTTATTAGGAAAAATATATATTGGTCTTGGTAGCCAGGAACATTCAAGAAACAAAAGAAAAAGAACAATTCCATGTCAGTCTCAAGTGTTTGCATATCTTCAGTGAACACTAGCTGCTCTATATTCCGTAGTATATTTGCAAGCTTTTTCTAAGCTATTGTCTTCCTCCAGAGTAAAGTTCAGGCATGCCTATTGCTCATTATAAAGATCGCAGTTGCTCAAACTCAGAACCCATTGTTTGTATAAGCTTCACATGGCTATCTTTACTTCACTCAGTGGCACTGAGGGATGAGAGATACACTTGAAATATGTAAATATACACATATACATATATCTCACTGGCTTTCACTATTACTGTAAAAATTAAGACCTTTTTGTCTCTGACCCAAGAGCATCATAAATCGTCTAGCATCCATTAAAGTGTGACAAGTTCATTATTAACTTGTAAGTAGGTTAAATCTCCTGCTTCACACAATTCTAAATACTCATATGAAGAAAAATACATACCAAGAGTTTTGGTGTGCTTCTATATTACGAAGATCTCAATATTCATCTTATTTGCCGGGAGGAGGTAAAAATGCTTGATAGGAAATGTACTCATTACCTTGACATGTAACTGTAACCCCTTTGTACAGTATTCTTACAATCAAATATGTACAAAAAGAAAAAGAAAAGAAATTGGAAGTCACGTATTTCCATTAAAACTAACTAAATTTAAGGCCTGTAACTTTCTACAGGTTTTTAAGGACCAAATAAGTTGTGGATATGTCCCAAGGCCTTTACGAAAAGCTAAGGGAGAGATATTCAAAAGTGGCAGTAGATAGGTGACCAGAGCGTAATTATGTAGCTTTACTTCACTGTTACCATAGCAGGAGTTCAAATCAATATGATGGTTCGTAGTTACAGGACCAGAAGACATACGGGAAACTGACATCAATGAAGGGTCATTCATTGTTGGAAAACATAAATCAGGATGCACCAAAGGTTGCAATCAACAGTGTCCAAAAAAGCAACAAAGAATGGGATAAAGTTATTGCAAGTATATATTTGATAAATGCTTCACATCAAGGATATATAAAAAACGGGGCTGGGAAGGTGGCTCAGTGGTAAAGTGCTTGCCTCGCATGCATGAGGCCCTGGGTTCAATTCCTCAGCACCACATAAGCAAAAAGGAAAAAAAGCAGGAAGTGGCACTGTGGCTCAAGTGGTAGAGCACTAGCCTTGAACTGAATAGCTGAGGGACAGCCCCCAGGCCCAGAGTTCAGGCCCCACGACCGGAACCAAAAAAAAGCATAAATAAAGAATATATAAAAAACATCATTGCATTGAAACACAACCTGATTTTACAATGTGCAAAGAACTCAGATGTTTCTCCAGAGAAGACAAACTGTTAACAAGCCCATGAAGAAGGTGTTTAACATCATTAATCACCACTACAGTGTAAGTCAAAATAATGAAGAAAATAACTACTTCATATGAATTAGGTAGGTTAACTACAAAAAAATAAAGTAACAATATTGACAAAAGTGTGGTAAAATTGGAACAGTTCTATGGGAAACAGGATGGCACCTTTTCAAACAATTAAAAACAGGATTATTCATACCTATAATCCTAACCACTCAGGACAGGAGGCTGAAATGCAAGGATCACGGTTCATAGCTAGCCTGGGCAGAAAACTAGAAGAGGATCTGTCGTTTAAAGTGGTAGAACTCTAGCCTTGAGGAAAAGTTCAGGGACAGTGACTTGGCCCTGAGGTCAAGCCCCATGACACAAAAATTTAAAAGAAAAGAAAGAAAAGAGAGTTTTCATGTGATCCAGTGACTACAATTCTGGACATACACTCTAACCATCTAAAAGCAAGGTCTGGAAGAGATCTTGTACACTCATATTCATTTTGTATAATACTCAAAACATGGAGGCAATCCAGTGGCCATCAACAAATGAATAGTTAAAGCAAATGTGGTTTATACATACAGTGGTATATTATTACAACTTCAAAAAGAATTATGGGGCTGGGAAGGTGGCTCAGTGGTAGAGCGCTGGCCTTTCATTCATGAGGCTTTGGGTTCGATTCCTTAGGACCACATAAACAAAAAGAAAAAAGCCAGAAGTGGCACTGTAGCTCAAGTGGTAGAGTGCTAATCTTGAGCTGAAGAGCTGAGGGACAGGGCCCAGGCCCAGAATTCAGGCCCTACGACCAGACCCCCCCCCAAAAAAAAAAGAATTATGTGACATATACTATATTATGGATGACTCTTTGGAACACTGCTAAGTGAAATAAGCCAGTCATAAAAAAGATCAAATATTACATGATTTACTTATATCAGTAGTTACATAGAACAGTATAATTGATAGAGAAAGGAAGCAAAATCATATTTGATGTATACCTTGAAGCAGAGGAGAGTGGAAAATTGTTTTAATAAATAAAGAATTTGAATCTTAGAGGATGTAAAGAGTGTGGACATTGAGATTGTACAATATTGTAAATGCACTTATTACTACTATTTTATATTCTTAAAATGATTAATAAAACCTGGGAGAGAATTATGAAGGGGTTAAGCATAATCATGGTACATTGTATGCCTATGTGGATATATCAAAATGAAAAAATCCACTTATTTAAGTAGGTAATGCTAATAGAATTGAAAAAAGGCAATAAATTTTAAGTTAATTGTGCAAGTTTAAGTCAGAGGCCTTTGCTTCTTCAAAATTTAGATATCCAATTTATCTGTCCACATATTGTTGATGGGACATCACAATGTACAGTGCCCTGTGAGTAACAAGTGCTTATGTGCCACTCAGAGGGAGTTAAACCACTACATCTGGGTAGTTATGGATAAAAGGTAATGGTTGGAACTGGCTCCAACGTGGTGGGGATGAATGATGCAGCAAAAAATACACACCCTTTTCCCATGAAGCTTTAGGTGCTAACACATGACTTTTTCTGAATATGGTCTGGGGAGTGCCCCTATACTTCCCATCCAATCAAAAGTGTTTTCTGTGCTTGTGCTCTGAGATGGGGCATCCAATAAGGAAAAATTCCATACTTATGTTCTGAGACTAGGAAACCAATTATGAGACAATATGTCCCTCTTTACGCTGGGGAGTCTGTTTCACTGCTCTGTTTTTGCTTTGAGGTAGAGACTGTTGCACTGCTCTCTTTTCACTTTGAAGAAAAAATGCTTTAAAAACTGTTCTGCTCTCTAATTCTTTAAAGAAAACAAACCCGAGACATAGACAATACTGTTATTCTGAAGATGTTGAGGGCAGGGAAGCATTGACCTTCAGCTTTGAGACTAGATTTAGATTAGAATTTGATATGTTTGGTGCTGTGGTTTCAGATTAATCTGAACCATGCTAATGTCTGCATTTTCTCAATTTTTCAACTAGAATCTCTAAAGTATTAGGAAAAAAAGAAAACAAACAAATAAAAAACAACAAGAACCTGATATTAGGCAAGCAAAGGCTCCAGAAATTCTCAGATTTCTTCCTTTTTTCTTGTATGAATCTAGTAAATGAAAATTAATGCAGCAAACTAGCATGTTTAAGGTGTTAAAGTCTGTAGAATGTGGTTTCTTTTCTTCCTCTTATTCTGAGATAGAAATTGATCTATTCTAAAGCCAGAGGATATGTTTTCTTCACAAGCTAGATCAGGTTCGCTGAATTTTGCTTTCTTAAAAGTTGCCTAACTCCTGTAAGAGGGAATTGAAGACTGCTACGGAGGTGGGATTGAGTGTGAGATGTGGGAAGTGTTCTCATACTCTGCATCTAGAGGGCTAGAAAATATGATGATCTGCTCGCTGCCTCAAGCAATTCAGAAAGTGGCTCGCATTTTCTAAAACTTACTTCCAAACATTCACCTTCTCCTTCCCACCAAGAATTCCCCCTCAGGCTACTTCTTGCCATAGTGTCTTCACTGCTTAGAACTGCTTCGCCTCAGAAATGTGGCATCAGAAGTGTGCCCTGTGGTCAGCCAAGCAGCTGGTATCTGACTGATTCATCTATGGCTCTGAAAATGCTGCAGCTCAATCTGTGCTCTGTGCTCAGGGTTCAGTAAGCATGCTTAAGTCCATAATTACATGCTTTCAGAGAGCAGTCTTTCCTCTTTATTTAGCGGTAGGAGCACAAGTATAATGAAGCAGCCACACATAACTTTTGGTTTCGTAACCACTTGCAGAGGCGAGTTGCCAAAGGGAACCAAGGCAATATGCGAATAAGGTGTTTTTACCTGGAAGCTCATAAGCCTCCATTCCAAAAAGGGAGCTGCTTATAATAAATTCTGTCTGGGAATGGACTGTGTAGGAGTTAGAATAATATTTTTCTCTGAAAATGATGGATTGAGGGAAAGCATTGACTAACCTAATCATCTTCCAAAAAGCTATATAACTAAAGTATATTCTGTTACTAAAATCATTCTAGGGACTTGAAGAATAGTTTAACTCATAAAGCACAAGCTGAGTAAGAATTTTCTAACAATTTCTGGCCTGGTTGTCCTGGTTTAGTGGATTGCTCTCAAATTGTTAACCCCTTTCAAAATAACCAGCTGAGCTGCAAAAGAGCCAATAGAGCAAGATTGTGAATACAACTTGTGATCAATACCAGAAGTAGTAACACATTAGGGGTATAACCTGGGCAGACTTCCCACTCAGAGTGGTTGCTTCCTGTCAATAACATGCCTTTTAACAGAAATAAACTTTGCCATGCTAAGTTCCTTTCAAACTAGTGGTCTTTCTTGGGATATTGGGTTACAGTAGGGGAGTATTCCCAACAATGGGGGACTAGTCCAGGATCTATGTTATGCAAGGGGGATGTAGGGAGATCCTCAGGAGGAGACACATCCTGACTTGTTGAGATAGCTCAAGGTTGGGTTAAACACCATCCGTTGTGGTAAAGGATGCAAAGTGTATCAGCAATTTCAGGAAAGGGCCAAGGAAGCACCTCAATAAAAAGTAATCTCATACATCAGCCATGAGAGAAAAAATTGGACTAGAGCATACTACCTGGTTGGTTGGGGATTTTTAGGGGCTGAGTGTGTCTTAGGCACAAAGAGAACTTGAGTCTCGATGTGTGTTTTCATTCCCTGGCCCAAGAATAAAAATGTGGGAGCTGGAAAAATCTTCAGTAACGGGAGAGTTAAATGTTAAATATGAGAAGGGTGCACAAGAAACTTACAATAGGGAGTTTTACATGCACCAAAAACTGAAATCACAAGAGACCTGCTAAAATGGGGAAATAAGAATTCTAGGCCTAAGGAACCTAAGAACAATGATCTAAAGACCTGCTTCTGATAATCCATAGGGAGAATGTTGACAAAGGTCTGAGAACACTATTATATAATGGATGATTTTCATTATGGAGCTCCATAATGTGCACGTGTCCAAACAAAAACTTGTTATGAATATGTGCTTGCATTTGTGTGTTTTAAATCTTAAATCCTGAAAGGGGATCTCAAAAAAGTCCTACTCACTAAACTCCCTCAGCTGCCCACTTTGACTCTGAAGCCTGGATTGATCCTCCAGCTGATCCAAGGATGTATGGAAATGAACCTTAGTTTCAGAAGCAGACTCTTTGGGTAGACTTAAAATTCAAGTCAAAAACCAGGTGCCAGTGGCTTGCACCTGCAATCGTAGCTACTCAGGATATGAGAATTAGAGTTCAAAGCCAGCCCAGGCAGGAGAGTCCTTGAGACTCTTACCTCCAATTAACCACCAACAGCTAGAAGTAGTGCTGTGGCTCAAGTCTTAGGGCTTTTGCCTTGAACTCTGGGCCTGGGTGCTATCCCTGAGCCCTTCAGCTCAAGTCTTATGTCAAAGAAAATAATGCTTTGGTGAAATGGGTTAAATATTCTGCCCACCATTACTCTTAAGATTCTGTGGCACAGAAACCAGAAAAACAAGTGGTCCACTTCCTACTATGATGAATCTCCGATCCTCAAGGGCATGGATGCATGATATGTCATTCAAACACGGCCTGGGGAAACTTGTAAAACCCTGCTGTTGCTGTTCACAAGAGTATGGATCTAAGACAAAAACCCTATCTTCCCAAGCCAACTATACCCCTTGCTTCTCTAGGTACGGGGAGGGGTAATTGGCATTTCTGGGAAACTTATCAAGATGCAGTGGAATCAAAACCTTGAAGAGATGAGCAGTAATCACTAAGTATAGTCAGGGGAGATATCTAATGGTATTGTGGAGGACCAGTGTTGTAGACCTTCCTGGCCAACTAGAGTAGAACCCGTACTTTGGTTCAATTGGCCATCCCTTTCACTCTAGCATTTCATGCACTTGTCCATTCTCAAACATTTTATACTAGTTAGGAGAGACCCCTTCCCTAGAGGGTCATTCGTATTTTCTAATTACTTAGGTGCTTTTCAGGATCGCCCCTGACAAAGTTTCAAAAAATTCAAAGCTTGAAACCAGAAAGCACCTTATGAATCAGTTTTATTCTTATGATTAGTATAAATAAAATATTTTGGGTGTTGGGAATATGGCTTTGTGGAAAATTGTTTTTCCAGCATGCATGAAGCCCTGGGTTTTATTCCTCAGAACCACATAAACAGAAAAGGCTGGAAGTGGCACTGTAGTTCAACTGGTAGAGTGCTAGCCTTGAGCAGAAGAAGCTCAGGGAGCCCCAGGACTGGCAAAAATAAAATATAGAGTAGAATAAAATCAAAAGAGGTTTGTTATTTATACTAAATTTTTTTTAACCCATAAACTAAATGCTTTAGTAGGATGGCATGGGAAAATTAGCTGTAGAAACATTATCAGACAAGGTAAGAGCTTCTGTGGTGATTGGAGACAAAAGTTGCACAAAGAACTTTTTTTTCGGGGGCGGGGGTTCCAGTCATAGGGCCTAAACTCTGGGCTTGGGCACTGTCCCTCAACCCTTCAGCTCAAGGCTAGCGCTCTACCACTTGAGCCACAAGCCACTTCCGGCTTTTTTTCTTTTTTGCTTATGTGGTGCTGAGGAATCAAACCCAGGGCCTCAGGCATGCAAGGCACACACTCTACCACTGAACCACCTTCCCAGCCACTGCACAAAGACCTTAGAAGGTTTGAACATTGGAAAGTGAGCTAACTAAAAACTCTGACGAAGAGCTGGGAAGGTGGTTTAGCGGTAGAGAGCTTGCCTTGCATACATGAACGACTGGCATCGATATCTCAGCACCATGTAAGCAGAAAAAGCACTGTAGCTCAAGTGGTAGAAAGTTATCCTCGAGCTGAAGAGCTGAGGGACAGTGTCCAGGCCCAGATTTCAGGCCTCACAACCAACAAATCCAAGAACAAAGAAAAGAAAAAAAGAAAAAAAAAGATGGGCACTGGTGGCTCATGCCTGTAATCCTAGCTACTCTGAAGACTAAGATCTGAGGACGGTCATTCAAAGCTAGGCAAGGCAGGTAAATTCTGTGATACTCTTATCACCAAGAAACCACTCAGAAAACTGCAAGTGGTGTTGTGGCTCAAGTGGTAGAGGACTAGCTTTGAGTTGAAGAGCTGAGGGACAGCACCCAGGCAAAGTGTTCAGTTGCAAGACCGACCAAAAAAAAAAAAAAGGCAAGCTACAACTAAAGGGTTTCCTACCAAGAGGGATATGATGCAAATTTATTCTTGGAGCAGACACTCTGTGTATGTATTCCAATTTTGAGTCTACCTAGATTCAAATTGAGACTGAATAAGTGAGGTAAATACTGTGGTGATTGTGTCCACAAAAGGACTACTGCTATGACTGTGTGGCAGGGAGGCCACACAAGAGGTCCTATTTGTGCTGTCATGGAGCTCAGACCCCATGTGCATGAAATTCATGATAGGTCAGCAAAATGTGATCTGAGACAACTTGGAACACCTTGTTACTCTTCTCAGAAGCAAGAGTCTATTTCAAAAATCCCTGAAACTGATCAGCTCTATTCTTTCCAGGTCAACTACCTGGGGAAAATTGGACATTTCTGGGAAACTTACCTGGATGTAGTGAAGGCCAACCCTTTGAGATGAGCAGTAAGTACAAATCATAGCCAGGGGAAATGTCTGGTGGTATTCCAGGAGACTACTATTAGAGATGTTACTGGCCAACTGGAGTGGAATCTGTGCTTTGGTTCCAGTGGCCAATCCACACCTGACCATTCTCAAACACCTTAAATTAAGTAAGGAGAGACTTCTTAGTTAGAGGGTCCTTCAAACTTCATATTTGCAAAAACAAACTACATATTTACAAATTTCATATTTACTTAGGAGCCCCTGAAAAGTTCCCAAAGAGCTTAAAGCTAGAAACCAGAAACAGCAGCTTAAATTAGATTTATTCTGTTGATCTCCATAACCTATGATCTTCATAATCGAATTATTCCAATATGTGCTTTTATTTATCAGCAGGATTTGTTTATTGGAAATGCCACCATGTAAAATAACTAGAAGCCCTTGGTAGGATTGAATGGGAAAAGTTTGGTCTAAATATAATACTTGATCAGATAAGATGGTGATAATTGAAATGAACCCCAACATAGGGGCACAAGTGTTTTTTTCATTTCTTGCTATTGTTTCTAACATAGTTATAATGTTCCATGTGATTTTTGTTTCTTTGTATTCTGTCCCCCCCCACCCCAAACGGCATAACCACTGTTTCCAATGTTTTTGATGTTGGTGCCCTCCATCTTGTATATAAACTTCACTAGATTGGGGAGGAAAAGGGGAAAAAACTTAAAGGGGAATACAGGTTGACCCATTGTAACAATGAGATGCACAAGACACAGTTGAAAAACAAACTTTACAATTTAGGCGGGGGTCGGGAAGAGTGTATGGAGTAGTTTTGGAGCTAGGAGTTTAGGGATGGTAGGGGACATATAAAGGAGGAGGTAACAATGCTTGATAGGAAATGTATGCTTTACCTTGGTCATGTAACTAACCCCTCTGTACAGTATTTTTACAATAAATATATAAAAATAAAAGAATAAATGTGCTTCAAAGGTAATCTGTGTGGTGGTTGGAGGCCAATGATACAGAAAGATTACAAGGATTGAATACTGGAAACAAATTACCTAAAAACTGAGATGATGCTGAGTATAATCCTAAATGCGCAGATGGCTGAATTCTGAGGATCTTTGTTTGAAGCCAACCCAGACAGGAAAGATGAGACTTTTATTTCCAATGAAGGTGCAAAAAAAGATACTACTGGAGTTGTGGCTAAAGTGGTAGCCTTGAGTAAAACTGCTCTGGCACAATGCCCAGAGCATGAGATCAAACCCAAGACCAATCCTCCAGTCACTTATAAAAAAGGTTGTGTGTCTGTGTGTGGTGGCAGATCCCTTTACTAGTTTGATGACAGAATGAGTATTTTAACAATGAGTCATGGTGGCAATATTTACCTCTTTAGTAATTGTTTCCTTAGTAATATGTGCACAGGTGCTTTATCTCTTCTATAACAGGTTTTGTTCAGTGACTGACTGAAAAACTGCCTTAATCAAACCCTTTTTTAAATCAAAATATTTTATTGGATACTGCTGAATAGGAAAGTCAATGATTATTGTTTGGAAGAAAAGAAAGCAAAATCAGATGCGAGAATTGTAGAAGTTAAATCTTGAAGTGCTTGACTGATATAAGCACTGCCCTTGTAAAGGTAGTCAAAACCTTACTAATGCTATTTTAGAGAACTGCGAGGGGCTAGAGACATGGCACTAGTAGTAGAACACCAGCTGAGTAAAAGTTGGTTATTTTTCATATGGCCAGGTGTTCGGATTTGGTTGATTATTAAAGCTTTTGACTAGTTTGAAAGGGGTCAAAATTTTGATCCATCATGAAAGATGATCCCAAAGCTCAAATTCATGGGAGCCAGTGGTGGGCTGCCTAGCCAGTGTGCTTATTCAACTTGGACATGCGACAGGATGCCTTCTGCAGGAGTAAACTTTGCCTTGCTGAGATGGTGTTTGTAGGATACCTTAATTGACCCCGGTATTTCCAAGACAGATCTTCTGTGCCATTCATGAGGCATTCTACACATCCAGCCGCCCTGTTGAGTCAACCTCCTGGATGGTCTAAACATGACATTCCTGGTAGCTGATAATGGAACTAGGTATAAAGTTAATCTGCAACATCAGGAAGAGCTACAAACAGACACACTCAGAAGCAAGCAACCTCATGCATTGGCCTTGCTAGAAAAAAATGAAACTATGTATCCTGCTTTGGTACTTGTGTCTTTGTAGGGATGGTGTATGAGAGAAGTGACTTAGACTCAGGCTCTTAAATTCTTTCTGTCTAAGAGTCTTGATCTACAAATTCATTTGTCCAGCTAGGAAGAGTGAAAAGTTGAAGATGGAGTCATCTCTGAGAAAAATCTCTAATAATGGCGTTGAGAAAAGGGAGGAACGAGAAACAAAGTCTGAAGGGACAAGTGTACCAAAAAATCTTACTCCCATTACAGCATGTCTTTGTGATTGAAGAATTCTAAACCTAGGAAGCTCAAGAAAATTGGATGCCCCTCAGTAGATGAATGGATCAAGAAAATGTGGTATATATACACAATGGAATTCTATGCCTCCATCAGAAAGAATGACATTGCCCCATTTGTTAGGAAGTGGAAAAACTTGGAAAAAATTATATTAAGTGAAGTAAGCCAGGCCCAAAGAAACGTAGGTCCCATGGTTTCCCTTATTTGTAATATCTAGTATATGTATGAGTCAAGCGGAAAAGGTCAGATAATGTGATGTCAGGAAAATGAACCCTTAGATATGTATTTTAATGTTTTTTTTTCTTTCATGCATGTGTTTCTAACACATTTATAAGATTATCTCTTTGTTGCTTTGTATGTCCCTCCCCCACAGTATAACCCCTGCTTTCACTATATTTGATGTCAGTATAACTTGTGGAGGAGATGGGGAAAAACCAGTTGTTTAAGGATACAGGTGGACCTGTTGCAACAATGAGAAGTATAAGTTGTCATGTCCAAAACGAGCTTTACAACGTTAGTGTGGGGCGGGGGGGGAAGAGGGGGAAGGGGGGGGAAGGAGAAGGATTGGGATTAGGGGGGGAGGGGGGAGGCTGGGAAGGGATGTGAAGGGTAAACAAAGGAGGAGGCTGCAATGCTTGGTAAGAAATGTACGCATTATCCTGCCCATGTAACTGTAACTCCTCTGTACAGTATGTTCACAAATAAAATTAAATTAAATTTAAAAAAAAAAAAAGAAAATTGGAGCTAAAAAGCCTCCCTCAGACATTCTTAATATTGTCTTCTTTTAGGGAGAATGTGGGGAAAGCTATGAAAATGTGTGTTAAGGCTGATTTTTATTTTTGAGCTCTAATTTTAATGTTCACTTGGTAAACTAAATCCTCTATATGCCTATCTCTGTGTAAATACTCATCAACATGAAATATAAAGTGATTTTGATAAAAAATAAAAATGACTCAGAAGAAATTATAAATACAAAACAATCTTCACAGAAGCAAACTCTCAGAGATATTTCATGAATTTGACAAGGATAAAGTGGGTGAAGTTAGTATAAATTTAGAAGTATGACAATGCACAAAAACATAACAAGATACTCATATATTTCATTATATAACACAAAGCAGAAAGCAAATGTTGTTTAGATGATTTTTACAATCCAGTCTCTCAGGTACTGGGAAGGTGGCTCAATGGTAGAGTGCCTGCCTTGCATGCATGAGGCCTTGTGTTTTATTTCGCAGCATCACATAAGCAGAAAAAGATGGAAGTGCTGCTGTGGCTCAAGTGGTATCACTAGCCTTGAGCTCAGGGACAGCACCCAGGCCCCAAAGTTCAAGCTCCATGTCCAACAAAATAAAAATAAAAACAAAACAAAACACAGTCTCTCAATTTTCTGGCTTCAACTTTGTAATAACTCTGCTTCAGCCTAGGGCTAATATTTTAGGTATGGACATGTATCATCAGACTCTACTTGATCATTTTTTAAATACATATTTTGTTCTTAATTTCCCTCTTTATAAATTCACATGCACCTATAAAAAATGGTGTGGCCATCCCAATACCCTTCTCAAAGTACCTCCTAATGACAACTTACAAAAAGTTGTATTATATTACAAGGAAAGCAATGCTACAAATAAAGAAAACCAATAATTAAATAATAATGATTAATAAAATAAAAAACAAAACATTTACCATTTTTTCAGTTTTTGAAGTGTACTACAAATTAGATTTTATTATTGTCATATTTCTTTACATTTAACACTGGCTAAGATTATGACGTTCAACAAGAATTTTATAGGCTATGAGTAGTGTTTAAATCACCCACTAAGATTACCATTTATAGTTCATCTCATAATTTGTATATGGCTTATATCATCATTTGTTCCTCACTAACATATAAAGTAAGGAAGGCCTACAGTTTTAACAGAAACTGTGTAGTTAACATAGTCAACTCTTTATTCTG
This sequence comes from Dipodomys spectabilis, assembly GCF_019054845.1. Lineage (NCBI taxonomy): Eukaryota > Metazoa > Chordata > Mammalia > Rodentia > Heteromyidae > Dipodomys > Dipodomys spectabilis. Next base: position 1,174,567 of record NW_024871011.1, read on the forward strand.
CTCCTTTACACAAAGACTTTGCAACTTCTCATTAGTAAGGTTTCAATAAACTCTGAAATGTACATACTTAGTAGTAGTTATGTGCTACCATAAATCTTAAATACTTTATAGAAAAGTATTATGACTTGCCAAACAGTCCCAGTTTTGGCATATATAAGCAAATTCCCAAAATTAAATATATTTAAAACATTAAATATTTTAACAAACCTTAACACTTGCTGCAGTGTTCATTATGACAGGTCCCTTGTATAGAATAATTGAATTCCTCCTCCTACACATCTCTTGAACAACAAATATCTGGAATTATTTTGTTTTTGACATGTCAATCTTGATTTTTTCTTAAATGTGTACTTATGTAAGAAGTACATGGTTCTAAAATTTCATGAAATTCTTTTAAGCTTACGTTTTGTTGTATTTTCTAGTTTAAGAAAATCAATTACAATTTATATATAAAAAATGTTCCTTGCTCAATTCAGCATCACATCCACTAACATTGGAATGATACAGAGAAGATTAGCATGGCCCCTGTGCAAGGATGACAGGCAAATTTCTGAAACATTCCATCGCCCAATTTGTTAGGAAATGGAAAGACTTGGAAAAAAATTAAGTGAAGTAAGCCAAATCCAAAGAAACATAGGTCCCATGGTTTCTCTAATTTTCAATAACTAATGTATGTCTGGGATAAGCAGAAAAGGTCAAAAGTTATGTGTGTATGACCAGATAAGATTGTGTTAAGGGAAATGAACCCCAAGTTAGGGACACAAGTGGTTTTTTATTTTCTTGCTATTTTTTCTTACATACTTATGACGTGCAGTGTTTTTTTTTTTGTTTGTTTCTTTATATGTTCCTCCCCCATGTTATAACACCTGTTTTCAATGTATTTGAAGTTGGTGTGCCTACATCTTGTTTATACTCTCCTCTAATTTTTTGAGAGGAAGGACAAAAAAACCAAAATGCTTAACTAGGGATACAGGTTGACCCATGTAACAATGAGATGCACAATACACTATGTTGTAAAGTGAACTTTACAATTGAGGCCGGGAAATGGAGGAGGTTAATGGACTTGTGGAGGTGGGAGGGAAGGGATGGTAGGGGAACAATAAAGGAGGAGGTAACAATGCTTGTTAGGAAATGTACTCATTACCTTGCTCATGTAATTGTTACCCCTCTGTACAATATTTTTACAATAAAAATGTATAAAAATGTTCTGAGATGGAAGAGTTTATTTCCTTTATTTTACTCATATAATTTCGTTAGCAAAGAAATTCATGCAAAACACCGATATGAAGGTAATTTGAATAAATATGTTTGTGAACACACGCATGTGCTTAAGCACTTGCATGTGTGTTGGCGTGCTCAGAGTTTGAAATCAGGGCTTCAAGTCTTGCAAGGCCTTTTCTCTCTAGATTGGTGTGCTACTAAATGAGCTACATCTCCATTCTTGGCCCTTTGCTAGTTCATTAAAATTTTTGAAAAATAATCTCATGAATTTCGTTTGCCCTGATTGGGTTCCAACTGTTGTCCACAGATCTCAGGCTCCTGAGTAGATATCCCAAGTAGTTAGGATTACAGGTCTGACAAACCAGCAAAGACTTTCAGAATAACGTTAAAAGTAGAAGAAAATTTACTTCAGAGTGGCATGTTTTAGCATCTCCAATTTTAAAGCATTTTGGAGTGATTATTTATGATTTTTTAAATTTTTGGTTACTTATAAGAAAGTAGATGATGATATTTAAAAGTTTTAGTACTTTTTAAAAAGGATACTGGAATTGTGGGACAGAAGAAATTTGCCTCTCTTTGGACCTCAATGTTTAAGCTCAGCTCTGAGCATGATAACCCAATGTCACCAACACAATCTGTGTTGAAGACAAATGTGACAGAAAACAATCACCATGGGCAATATGAATATTGAATTGAGAGTGTTATAGAATGGAGAGATTTTATCTACCTTTTGTGTATTGCTGAAAGACTTTTGGAAATTTGACTCATTTCCTTCCTCACTGTGTGTGTCTTTAGGTCATGCACTTACTGCCTTTAATTACAATTCTTCCCAACACTAAAATGGTAATAACATTAGCATTATAGCAAATGTTATCTTAACAATTAAGGGAATAAAACTTGTGAAATACTTAACATAAACTTGTAGGAATGAGCTTTGAGTTTAGCCAGCATTCTTTTTAAAATACTAAATAGAATGTGATAATAGTACAGAAACCATTACATGTAGTGAGCAAACAGAAGTAATATCTATTGATCATGCTCTGCTTCCAAGGAAGCCAGGTGGATAACTTCTCTTGCTGTAAATCAAACTGGTCATCTTATGTCTTGATAGTGTAAAATTATCAGGGACAGAATGATGAAAGAATGTTGTAGACTGAGATGAAATCCATAAGAAATTGTGCAAAACGGATAAAACATAAAATTATCTGAGCAGTATATTGTGTTTTACAACATTTAAGTTACATCGCAAAGATAAAGAAGACATAGAAGAATAAATTCATTTTTTGTTGTCCCATCATATGTCCTTAAAAGGATTAACTCTTTCCTCATTCTTATACAGGCATCATCGGATGAGAAGAACTGTATTTTTTTTTGTTTGCTTACTTCCATTTATTCTTCAGTTTTAAATCTGAGCTACTTGAGACTGAAAGAAACCAAGGGAAATTAGACAAACAGGCTTTGGAAAGAACAATCAATGTAAAATAAATAAACTACAGCCTTGTAACAGGTCTAACTAAATTGAGTTACATACTGTCAATTGTTAACACAAAATGATTTAAGCAATACCATGTTATTAAAAACTGAAAAATGTTAAGAGTTGCTACATTTTTTTTTCTTTTATACTACCTTGAATTAATAATTGATCTAATTTAGCGAGATTAAAGATAAGATTAACAGAAACTGGATCAAAAATGGACAAAAGGTTTGAATAGACATGTTCTCAATAAAGCCCTGAAAATTGCCTGTGGGTTTACAAAGTTGTGTTTAATACAACTTCTATGCTGCCGTAATGCTTTTTGAGCAGAAGTCATTAGAGAAATATAATTCAAAATTACTATGATACAACTTCATAACTATTATAACTTATCAAAAAATTAATGGAACCAGTTATGGTGGTAAAGGCTTGTAATTTCAAGCATTTAGGAGGTTGGATTTAAGTCTAAGGCCAGTCTAGGGTACTGCAGATAATAAAAACCTGCCCTTTATTACCTTTGAAGAAAAGGTAATAATGTTGGTGAGAGTGTGGAGAAAATGAAATTATCTACTCTATTGGTCAAAAAACAGGTTAGCATTCTTGTGGTAGAAAGTAGTATGCAAGTTTCTACAGAAATTCAAAGTTGAGATATCATGTGACCCACCAATCATGTGATTATTTCTCTCTAGGTAACTCGAAAATAAATCTGTAGTTCATTGTTATTCACATTATTCACAAGAGCAGCCAAGATATAAGTCAATGTTCAGTGTTCAACTGCAGACTATTAAAGCAACCTTGGTACAAGCACAAATATCTTTTTCTGTTTCATCCTTAAAATAACAAGAGACTGCTGCCATTAGCCATAACTTACAATGACCTGAAAAATGTATTGGAAATGAAGAAAAATGTTGTGTTCTGATCTTTGTAAACTCACTTTCTCTCTCTCTCTCTCTCTCTCTCTCTCTCTCTCTCTCTCTCTCACACACACACACACACACACACACACACACACACACACCAACTTCAAATATTAAGACAGCATTTTTTTTAAGTAAAGCAAAGTGGAACATCTGGGGCATTTAGTTTACAATGTAGAAGATACTAGATATACAGTATGAGGTATAGAGTTGAAATGTTCATGAGAATGCAGGGGACAACATTGGCCTTACATAGGAATGAAGCTAAATAAGTAGGAGTTGTTCTTCTTAGTAAGGGTTGCTCTTTTAGTTGTTCTTCTTTCAGTAATGGATAAGATGAACGTAATTTTTTCAATATACCTGCCTGTTTGGAGAAATGATAACAAACAATATAGCAATAATGTTGCACGCTCAACATAGAACAAACTGTCAAATTAAAATACATGAGATTATCCTTGACGTAAACTAATTATTACAAATAAGGGAAACCATGGGAACTATGTTTTTTTAAGTCTGTCTTATTTCACTTAATATGATTTTTTCCAAGACCTTCATTTCCTTACAAATGAGGTAGTATCTTTCTTTCTGATGGAAGCATAGTATGTGTGTGTATGTGTGTATGTGAGTGTGTGTCTCATTTTCTTGATCCATTCATCTACTGAGGGCCATCAGGGTTGATTCCATATCTTAGCTATGGTAAATATTACTGTGATAACCATAATTGTGCTGGTAGCTTTAGTGTGGCCTTGTTTGTGGTCATCTGGTTCAATGCACAGAAGTAGGATTATTGGGTCATAGGGAGCATTATTGTGTACATCAAGTATAATCTTAGTAGATGAGTAGAACAGCTCAATAGCTATGTACATATGACCGTATAAGGTGATTCTAAGTGAAATGAACTCCAAGACATGTTCTTTGTTGTTGTTGTTCTTAATGTACTACATGATTTATTTTTATCCTTTTTATGTTTTCCCACCTATGGTTTATCCCCTGTAGTCACTGTATTTGATTTTGGTACCCTGTGTATTGTAAATATGTTGATCCGAACTGGGGAACGGGAAGGAAAAAAAAATAGTGAGACAAAGGACAAAGGGGGAAATTATGCAACAGTGTTACTCACAAAACAATAGCTTGGAAACGATCTTGGGAGGTGCGTTGTTAGGGAAGAGGGAGAAGAATGGGTGAAGGGGTAACAAGATAGAAAATAATTCATGACCTTAATTATGTAACTATAACCCCTCTGTACATTACCTTGAAAATAAAATTTAAATAAAATATATGAGAGCAGCAATACAGTCGGTGGGACTAGGGGAAATGCTGTACTATACAAAGAAAAGTAGAACAGCTATGGAGAGCAGCAACTTGACTTTAATGTAGGAAGTAATAAACTAGCGTATAGATTTTCAGCCTCATGTCAGTCACTAAAAAGGGAAAATGCATAATCAGCAAACCAATAGAGATAAAATAGAAAACTAAACAATTGAGGTGAAGAGATGACTTGCATCAAGAATAACAAATGACACAATTAGAAAACAATAACAAGATGGTAAGTTTAATAAACATTACCCATAATTCTATTAAATGTTGTTTACATCACAATTTGTTAGAACTATAATTCAAATCACAGTTTAATAGTATATCATTTTAGTAATAGTTTACTTATTATTGATTACTTCATATTGAATGTTTAATATATAATTTTACTTTCTGCAGATATAGAAAAAAATGAAACTAATTTCAATAAATTAATGTAATAATTCAAAGTGTATCCTACACTTAGCACTCATCTTAACATGAAAAAATAAATTATTGCACCTCATTGTAGTAAAATTCACACCACACAATACAGGAGGGTATGACTCCTCTAATCTAGCTTAAATTGTGGAAATTTGAATTTTACATGCATGTTTAATTCCTGTCTAGGTGACATCTAAAACATATACAATCATATACACGAAGAGTATTTCAGATGATACTTAAAAGTCACATTCATTAATTAAATTTTTATTATTTTGTACTAAATAAATATTTAAAGAGAGACTGAATTTCTGAGTAGATGATGATGTATGTGTGCCAGATTATTCATATTAAGGCTTATTTTATATTTCTGACATTGTTTCTACAGTCAGATTTCAATTTCCATAAGGGGTTAAGTGCTTTATATTGGATATATGAAAGTAAACTGAATGTTTATTCCATTAATCTTTTGCCACTTGTCTAATCCCAATATAATTTATCCATGTGTTTGATGTAATGAAAATAACAACAGATAAAAGCAAGATAAATCAGTCTGTAGTAGACAAGTATTTTCACCTTTATTTTCATAGTTGGTCCTCTTTTACACTACAGAATATTCTTGGAAAATGTGCTCCAGGCTGGCCACAACTGCAGAATATTATGGTTTGATGAATCATAAGAGAAGGAAGGAAGGGGACCTTTCTTCCAAAAGTCTGCTCCATGGGATGTGATCTGTTTCATGGTGCTGAATTGGAAATGAACATTTTTCACAGTCAACCTTGAAAAGCCATCTTGATAGACCATTTCTATAAGTAGTTACAGAGGATTATTGATGGCTTTGCAAGGATGCCAGATTGACCCATTTTGAGACAATTAACAGGAATTTAGTTAGCTGTTTCTTTGTATCTTTAGGAGAAAAACTCATTGACTCTAGGTCAGGGGATCATTGGGACCCAGAGAAGCTACTACCTTGAATAGTAATCCTAGACCTCTAAAACAAACAAAAAAAATACCACACAAAACCAACCAACAAACAAAAACTCCAGTAAGCACAGCCAGTCAGGTCTGTTATCACAGCCTACATGATGTCAGGTAAAAAACAGAAGCTGAAAGTCATTTAGCTGATCAATAATGTATTTTTTATGAGGCAGACTCAAATGAGACTCCAGAGAGTCAGAAAGACTGAACGGAGAGACTAAAATTGATCACACAAAGATTAGAAAGTAAAATTCCTTGTAGAACAAGTAAATCATAGAAAGCCTATGCATGTAAGAACAAGCCAGAAAACCAAATTCCAGAAATGCACATTTTCTTAGAGGTCAGCTTAATGAATTATCAATGGAAATCTTTGAATTCTTAAATATTTGACCACATGTGGGAGAAGGCTGAAGAGAATGAAAATGTCATTATTCACATTAGGAAGTAATCAAGCAAAGATTTGTTATAAAAAGAGAAAACAATTATTCCAAAAGTGGGTCTCATTTGTTTTGATGTAACAGTTCTTGATTTAGGTGCTAGCAATTGCCATACAATTGTTCAGTCCCACAGCTGAGTTGATACTGGCTGCAGTATACCTGCATGAAGGAAAAGAGAAAATTTACAAATGTCTGATGAAATGAGTTGAAGGTGAAGTGTTCTAATAGTGATATATGAGGTGTAGACACAAGTGAAGAGGTGGATTTTCTTTTCTAAAAATTCTCCATTTTTAGCCTGTGCCAGTGGCTCAGAGCTGTAATCCTAGCTAACCATGAAGCTGAGATCTGAGGACCGCAGTTCAAAGACAGCCTGGGCAAGAAAGTCCTTGAGACTCTTATCTCCATTTAACCACCAAAAAACCAGAAGTGACACTGTGGCTCAAGATATAAAGTACCCCACCTTGAGTTGAAGAGCTCAGGAACAGTGCCCATGCCAAGACTTCAAGCCCCTCGAACAACAACAACAAAATCTCCCTTTTCTTGGACTGCCTACATCTTTTCCTAATATTCAACAAAGAAGCCATTTTGTCACCCACTACCTTTAAGTCCTTTGCTAGCTATTGCAAATAGAATGATTTGGTATCTTATGTCAAAGGGTTCATTTTTGTGGAAACAAATGCCAGCAGTGGTAACTTTTTTTCCAGTCCTTGAACTCTGGACCTGGGCACTGAACATGGTTATACTTGTAGCTTTCATGTGAGCTTGTTTGTTAATTTTTGGATTACTGCCCATGTGGGGAATTACTGGGTCTTAAAGGAGATGTATATTTACTCTTTTCAGGAAACTCCGTACTGCATTCCACAGTGTTTGAACAATTTAATTTCCAACCAACAGTGTGATAGAGTTCCCAATTGACTGCATCCATGCCAGCATTTGCTATAGTTAGCTTTCTTCATAATGAACGTTCTAACTGGGAAGAGGTAGAATCTGTCTTGTTTACTTGTAGATACCAAAACTGAATGAATCCATGAAACCTATATTATTTTGTCTGCATTCCTTTCTCTTTTCTCTTAGTAGAATTTTCCCAAGCCTTTCATTTTTTCTTAAGACTGGTGAAAAGTTATCCTTTCTAATGGGTGAATAGAATTCTATTGTGTATGTGTGTGTGTGTGTGTGTGTAAGATGACTATAAGCCCATGAGTTCATTTCTAAGCCTTCTGTTTCATCTGTAATTTTGTAATTCCATATTAAATTTGAATTGCTTTCTCGAATGCATTGAAGAATATTGTTGGAATTTTGATAAATATTGCATTGTTAGTAGTTTGGGGGCAGTATTGCAGTTTTCACTATATTAATTCTTACAACCAGGAGCATTGAAGGACTTTCCATTTCCTTGAATCTCCTTCAGTTTCCCTTTTTATATTTTTAAAGTTTTCACAGTAGAGGTCCTTCACATATTTAGTTAAATTAATTAATTCTCAGTTTTGTTGTTGGTCTTTTGTTTAGATTTGTTTTGATTTTGAGGCTAATACATATGAGGTTGTTTTTTGGGTTTCAGCCTGGTTCATCCCGCTGTTGGTAACAGAAAAACTACTGATTTTTGTGGGCTATATACCTTGCTACATTGCCGAAGTTTAACATCACTTTTACTATCTTAAGGCAGGAAGCTATAGGGTCATTTCATCTGTAAAAAGGGATAGTTTACTTCTTCCCTATTTGGATCCTCTTTATGTTTTTCTCTTCCCTATTGCTTTTGCTAGATAGTCCACTACCATATTGAAGAGTAGTAGAGAGAGTGGACATCTTTGTCTCATTCCTGATTTTAATGTCTCCATACTTCCATTGTTACGTAATTGCTAATTATCATTATCATATACATATTCAGTAGTATATTGAGGAACGTTCCATGCATTCCTAGCTTCTCATAACTTTTTAATCATAAAGTGGTATTTCAGGTTGTTAAAAAGCTATTTCTACATCCAAATAGACAATGATGTGTTTCTTGTCCTGGCTTCTGCTGATGGTTTGTATTATGTTTACTGACAAGAATATTGAATCCAATTGTATCCTATGCTCAATCCTATTTGATCATACGATGTGATTTTTTTGTTAGTGGCAGAAATTGGTTGGTGAGAATTTTTTAAGAAGTTCTGTATCAATGCTGATCAAAGAACTGGGTTCATAGTTCTCTTTCTTTGGTGAGTCCCTATGTGATTTGGGAAAGAGTCTAATTCTAGCCTCATAGAATGTGTTTTGATAATTCCATTTCTCTTTCTATTCCATTGAAGAGTTAGTTCTAACTACTGTAAGTTCTTTGCAGGCCTTAATTTCATGGTAAATTCATTGAGTCCTAGATTTTTCTGGAATGGAAAGTGGTTTATTGACATTTCATTTTCATTACTTCTTATGTGTTACTTTTTGGTTCAGATCAAGTATAGGAAAGCATGAATTTCTCCAGGATTCTCCAGGTGATTGGCATACGGTTTTCAAAGTACTCTCTTGCAAACTTCTTAATTTTTTCTTATTTATGTTGTGATGTCTCATTTTTGTCTGTAATTTTCTCTATTTGGGTGAGTTCTCTTATTTTTTAGGGGGGGGATTTTATATCATGAAGGTGATATACTGAAGGGTGGGTTACAGTTAAATAAGTAATGAGTAATTTTTTTGTGGGGGGGGTCCGGTCATGGGGACTGAACTCTGGGCCTGGGCGCTGTCCCTCAGCTCTTCAGTTCAAGGCTAGTGTTGTACCACTTGAGCCACAGAGCCACTTCTGGTTTTTTTCTTTTTGCCAATGTGGTGCTGAGGAATTGAACCCAGGGCCTCAGGCATGCAAGGCAAGTGCTCTACCACTGAGCTACCTTCCCACCCCCATGAGTACATTTTTTAACAGTATTACCCTTCCTCATTTTGTTCTCCTTCCCCCAACCCTGACATCCTACTCCCCCAAAGTTGTGAAGTTCATTTCTAACATATCATCTGTATATCACTGCTGCTTTGGTTAATCTTTGTCCCACCATTTCTGTGATTTCCCTTCCCTTCCCCAAATCAGATTAATTTATTTATAAGACAAAGGGTACAGAAATTAAAAAACAGTGACTACAGGGAATAAACCAAAGGGTAAAAACTAAATAGAAATAACTAAAAATTGTTCACTATACAATCATCTTGTATCCATGTCTTGGAGCACATTTCAATAAGCATCATTTTATATGGTGATATGCATATTGTTATTGAGCTATTTTGAATATCCTACACATATTCTATTTTTTCCAAATGAGTGGACTGTAGACTCTGATTCTTTGGGTCTGGCTTGTTTGACTTATGTTTTCCAAGTGATTCCATTTCCTTACTAATGGGGCAATATCATTCATTCTGACGCAAGCATAGAGTTTTGTGAATATATTCGACATTTTCTTGATCCATCATTGCTGGGTCATATAGGAGCTCTATTGAGGAACCTCTATACTTCATTACAGAGTATTTGAACAAGTTTACATTTCTACCAGTAGTGTAGTAATGTTCCTTTTTGGCCACATCCCCACCAGCCCAGCATCTCTTATTATTAGTTTTCTTCATAATTGTCATTTTAACTGGAGTGAGGGTGGAATCTAAATGTTGCTTTGATTTGCATTGCTTTTATGGCCAGAAAGGTTGAGTATTTCTTTATGTGTCTTAAGGCCATGCACATTTCTTCTTCAGAGAGGTCTGTAGCCCACTTATTAAGAGGGTTGTTATTTCTTGGAGGATTTGTTTTTTGGGTGACATTAACTTTTTGGGCTCTAAATATATTTGAGATATGAGGCCATTGCGCGTTGCAGAGCAACTAAAGGTCTTCTCCCAATCTGCATGCTTTTTATCTATTTATCTACGTAAGTTCTCATCTTAGTCAGATTTAGTAAGGGTCTGTCAAGTCTGTTAATTTATTTAAAAAACCAATACTGATTTAGTGATTCTTTCTATGTTTTATTTTGTCTTTATTTAGTTATTTCTGATTTAAACTTTTTATTTGTTTCTGTCTATTGCCTTGGGTTAGGGCTTCTTCCTGTTTTCAAGGAGCTTGAGCTACATAATTAAAATATTCATTTGAGATTTCCCCAATTACTTGCTGTAGGCACAGAGAGCTATAAATTTTTGTGTAAGTACTGCAAATATCAGAGTAGCTGGTATTATGTGTGTTCCTTTTTGTTAAATTCTAGAAACTTTCAGATTTCCATTCTAATCCCTTCAGTGTTGCATTGGTCATTCAGTAACTTTTTGTTCAGTCTTCATGGGTTTGAGTTTTTTTTTTTTTTGGCTTTAGCTGTTAAATACTAAGTTTGTTCTGTTATTCTGTAATATGCTTCCCATCCATTTATTTTCTTGCTCTTCTCCTTCTTGATACCTATTTCCCTGAAATTTGATCTTCTAACTGAGTTTTGAAATTCTGGAATGATCATTTCTTATTTCTTGGAGTTTTTCTAAATGATTATCTCCTCTTTCTTATTAGGCCTATTCTGTCTTTGACACTGAGATTATCTTCTATGTCATCTATTTACTGTGGAGACATTCTACTTTGTTTTTTATTTCCCTGTCTTCTAATTGGTCATTTTTAGGGGTTCTATCCTACTAATGCTTTGTTTTAGGTCTTGCATGGACTTTCTGTACATTTTTTTTCTTTGGGTGGGGGAGTTGCAAGGGTTGTTTTCTTAGCTCTGTCTTCTCTCATATCTTTTAACTAGGCATCCATTTTATTCTTGGACTCCTTTGTATTTTCAGAATTTATTTATATTTCTGTTTGTAGTCTCCGTGAATTATTTTTCTAATGATTGGTTGGTCTCATCTTGCTCACAAATTTTCTTGTAGAGGTTTTCTATCGTTCCATTAATCACATTTTTCAGCTGTATATGTAATGTATTTTGGTAACTATCTTCTAGATCCTTGATTGTCTGTTCTAATGCCTGGTTATTTACTGTGTGAATTATACTACTTTGACATCACTTTTCTTGTATTTTTCTGATTTGTTCTGTCCATTTGGAGGTTTTCTTTTTGGGGGATCTATGATCTTAATAGGTAAATCTCTATGTTCTTGGTTGATTTGCAAGTGTTGGTTTAGTCTTCTGTTGTGATTTGCTTTTCTGAAATTAGGTTTTTGTTTCGACCATTAAGTGTAGGAGTAGAAACCAGTTGTGATGAGATGTTGTGATGATCAAACTTGTGGTTCCAGTGACAGTTCGGACTGTCCAGTGGTATGGTGGATTGTCTCTCTGAATGGATGTGGCTTTCTCTCATGTACATTTCTGTTCCTACTTTTTTCCATGTTACCTTTTTATTTTCACACTGCAAATGAGTTTTTGAAAATGTTGGCCAAAACAGTCACAGCAGTCACCTGCCTGGCTGGACACCTTTTCATAGATTTCTGTTTCCTTGTGAAAACAGTATAAAATCTTCTTTTGAATTGTATATTATAGCTGACTTGGTGTGACCCTCTAGAAGAGGAGTACCTGCTAGGATACTAAATCTCTATTTTATCAGAGAGAGCTAGAGTAAACTTCTGTTGATCTTCTGCCATTGTTTTTCTCTTCCTCAGATTTATTTTTTACATTGTGGACTTTTTCACATAACTTAGGGTTTCTGATTTTTGTATTAGGTTATTTTTGTTTTTCTCTTTGTGTGACTTTGAGGTAGTGATTTCAGGCTTGTATTAAGAGACAGTAAATTATGCAATGTGTGTTAATATATTGAAGGAAAGAGAGCGAATATTTTAACATATTTGCTACACAAGTAACTTAATATTAACCAAAGCTAATTTAAATAATTACTGATGTACATTTCTGAGGATGAGTATAGTACTCTTTGATATATTGGAGGATAATACTTTAGACTCATTACAACTGAACACTTACTAAACTAAACTTTCTTCTTCAGAAAAACAAAAGCTGCATTTCTTTCATATTAGCATTATAAAATCATAATAGCTGCATGTTGAATTGTTTTCCTCTGCTATTTTCTATTCCATTCTTCATCCATTAGGTATCTAGAGCTTTGAATGACCAAATCTTTAATACCTACATTGTTTATATTGTGATGTAAATCTCACTAATATAAATATGAATTTATCTTTGAGTCTCATCTTGAGCTATATTGATATGAAAATTATGCAAGAAACCTGACTTTTTTACTCTTTTCTATGTTTTAATCAATAAATCCATTCTCCTTAAAAATAAGTTCTCATCTTTTATATTGCTCCAGTAAACATCATGTATTTGTAGTACTTTTACTGAAGTACACATAAAAATTGGAATAGGAAGATGCCTTCCCCATTATCACTTTAAATTAAATGCTTGGGGACTATTTTATTTGTAAAAAAATAAAAAGTGTAATGCACATGTTCATACATGAATAAGATAATGGTTAACTCAATCAGACACAAGAACCACCACATCAAGACTCAATTTACTTATTGGCACCAAAATATTGTGTTCATGAATATCACTCATTTTTAGAATATGATTAGTCAATACAAAGTTTATCTTATATTTGAAATTTACAAAATAAAAATTACTCTCAAATTTTCTGTGAATATCCTGTTTCCAGGAATATATTTATTCAGCAAACAGAGAAACAAAATTAAGGATTCGTCACATAGAATGAAAGATGTAGTAGCAGACTGTCTCTTTAAGATTATAAGTACATGCAAATCCTGTGAATTATTCAAAGATACTATAAACATTCATAAGAGGATTTGTGATCAGAAGTGATAGGTAAGCAAAATAACTGGAAAATTGTATATATAAATTGACCTTTCAATAAAGGATGAGAAGTATTCAATAAATGAGCCTATAGAAGATGATGATTCTCTATCTCTAACACACATACAGTATTCTACATTTTCCCACATACTCAAGTTCTCTTACCTCAGTTCCTGATCAATATTCTTCTACTTTCATGATGTCAATTCCTACTAAAGTAACAACGTGTATTTTTTTGGTCTCTAGATCCTATACATTTTAATATTTTGGAACAGTAGTATGAATTCATGGAGTTTGACTTGAATGTAAAGTTTGAGGATATTGTATTCAGAGTACTGTTAATCGGCCTGAAGCATACAAAGAAACACAGGATGCTAAGAACAAGGGACTTGATCTCAGGGAAACATACAGGTCCAGTCAATCAACTACAATTACAAAGAAATGGAACTGATCTCTGATGTGTCTGGGTGGCAGCTCTGTGAGTGTGTGTGTGTGTGTGTGTGTGTGTGTGTGTGTGTGTGTGTGTGTGAGACAGAGAGAGAGAGAGACAGAGAGAGAGAGAGAGAGAGAGAGAGAGAGAGAGAGAGAGAGAGAGAAGAGAGAGAGAGGCTTCCATATTTACAATCCATAGAGCATTACTTCTTAGGGAGCAGGTGCTCATAACAGAGCTCTGATACAACTGTCATCACTTTTTACTGTGACTTTACTGCTTAATCTCTAATTAAAAAGGGAAAAATGAACTAACATCTTACATTGTTTTGACAATTAATTCGTATATTGAAGGCCAAAAGGAGGAATTAGAGATCAGTATAACCTTTTTTCTCTCTTCTGAATATTACACAGGAATAGCTGTGATTTGCAGGAGTCTCCTGCCATCTACTGACAGGTGAATTACTAATATGCTTAATAATATGAATCATATGAGAGAGAAAGATATCAGCCAGCAAGCACAAAGAACTAGTGATAAGATTGAACTTTAGAGCTGGGTTGCCACATCTTTTAGGAATGTAATTCCTTCATATGAACTTCAAATATTGTGGCTTTCCTTGTGTGTTTAAATGGTAAGAATGTACTGTAGGAACAAAAATTCCTGTTCAGCCAAGTAGAAAATGCTCATGATCCCATCCTCACGTTGCAAATTTCCATTCCATGTACTTCAGCACCTCAACTTTCCCTGTGGGAGACAGGAAAAAAGATAATTTTGTTTGAATATTAAATTATGCAAATGAGTGTATACAGGCATGATTTGTATAATTACAGAAGTTTGTAATAAATGTAAGTAGGGATCATGTCACAAATAAAAACTATAATTAAAATTAAATAACAAGACTAGAAGTCACAGCATTTTGTGCAGGAAAGCATACATTAGATTAGTTGCAGAATTTCTATTTTGAGATAACCTTTATATTAAACTATAATGCACTTTACCTAAGGATTGAGACATTTTATTGAAAAATATATTTCTTAGAGATATTTTTGCTGCATAATGGACCCATTGCTACAATGAGATGTATGAGATGTTATGTCCAAAAACGAACTTTCCAACTTTGGCTGGGGATGGGGGGTGGAGATGGGAAGGGATGGGAAGGGGAAACAAAGGAGGCAAAAATTCTTGATAAGAAATGAACTCATTAAATTGCCCATGTAATTGTAACCCCTCTGTACGGTATTTTCACAATTAAAATAATAATGATAAAAATATTTAGTTTCAAAATGCAAGTAAAATTTAGACCTTCACGCTGAGCAAGAGATAAGATAAATGTGAAATAGAGGCTTGCTATTAACATTATAATTCAGTCATATGTAGGTGTAGGATTAGTAAAGGTGTTGCAGTTAGAGTTGTTCTTAGGATGAGAAAAAGATGTAAGATATAGTGTAAAACTGCAACAAATTTAAGAAGAATGAATGACATCAAAGTAAGAATGAATGAAAACCAGTGTCGATGTTACTTTAAAAATTCAGATATAATTTGGTTTAAAGTGTGAGTTACTGTTTTAGTTCTTGTTAGGATTAAAGAAAGATAAGCTTTAGGGTAAAATTTAGTTTTCCTCTAAGAAGTAGAAGTAAAAAAATGTGTGATTAAATAAAATTTTCCTTACATTAACCATTTGGTGTTAATTCAGATTGTGATTAGGATTAGGTTTCATGTTAAAGGGGGTTGAGGATAGAGTAAATAAATAGATTAAACTGGTGGCTTACAGCTATTATCCTCAGGAAGCTGATTTCTGAGGAAAAATCCAGCCTGGGCAGGAAAGTCTGTGAGAATTTTATCTCCAATTATTCACCAGAAAACCAGAAAGTAGTTATGTGGCTCAAGTGGTAAAGTACATACCTTGAGCGAAAGAACTCTGGGATCATGCCCATGCCTAGAACTCAGGGATTATGCCTAGGCCCAGAGATCAGGCCCCACGAACAACAAAAAGAAAAAAAAAAGGAATGAGATAAATGTTAAGTAAATCTGACCTTATTTTAGGTTCTAGGACTTCAGGAAATGCTGGGATAATGGAAATACAATGTATTTCATTAGATCAGGATTTGAGGAAATGGGTATGATGATTCCTCTTATGGAACAAGATAGATTCAGGATAAGAGTGAGAAAATCTATAAGGTTTTGGAAAAGCTGCAACTTATTTCAAGAATTCCAAGGTGAATTTCAGTTAGAATAACACAAAATGAGCATTTTTCATAAAATTTAGAATTGGGATGGCATTAGTGTCAAGGTTATGGTTAGGATTCCACCCATGGTTAGGATTAGAGTGAAGGATAAAAAAATGAGGCTCAAATTGAAGATAAATTTTAGAATAATCCTTTTAAGAATTAGAATGAATGTTTTATTTATTTATTTATTTATTTTTGGGTCTGGTCCTGGGGCCTGGACTGTGGGCCTGGGCACTGTCCCTCAGCTCTTCAGCTCAAGGCTAGTGTTCCACCGCTTGAGCCACAGCGCCACTTCTAGCTTTTTTCTATTTTGATTATGCGGTGCTAAGGAATCAAACCCAGGGTCTCAGGCATGCAAGGCAAGCGCTCTACCACTGAGCCACCTTCCCAGCTAGAATGGATGTTAACTAGAGTAATGCTATTAATATTAGAATCACCTTGCAATTAGGCTTCTGTTTATTCTCTATGTTACAGTTAAGATTAAGTTTATGGTTAGAAAATGACTAAGATTTTGGAAAAAAAATTGAAACCTATGTTTGGAAGGCTTATTTGAATCAAGTTAGGATGCGTGAAAATTAGTGTACTTGTGTGAATGTTAGTATTGATATATATTTTGGATTAAGATCAGGGTCAGTATTTTGTTCTAATTATAATTAGTGTTATAAATAAGAAAGTTTTTTTTATAAAATTAAGATTTCACTAAGAAATGAAGCAAAAATGTCAGATTGAATAGTCACTATAGCATTATCATTATATTTTTTTTCTCAGTGATCATTCTTGTAATTATTAATGAGAGTTTTCCAGCCAGGTATTTGTTGTGAGTTAGCTTTAAGTAATGGACTAAATGGTAAGTAAATCTGAAACTGTTTTAGGATATAGTGATTTAGGAAACGGTAGGATCAATGGAAACTACAGTATTTTTCCTGATAAGAGAATTTGAGGACAATTAATATAATAGTACATATTAGGGAACAAGATCACTTCAGAGGTAGAGTTAGGAAATTTGTTGGAATTAGGGCAAATTGAAACTCATTTCCAGAGTGCAAATTGGAGTATTCATTAGAATGACAAAAATTAGAGTATTTTTTAAAATTAATTTTGGACTCTCATTAGGTGGAAAGTTAGGTTTCAGTTCCAGCTGTGCTTAGTTTTAGCATTAGGAAAATGGAAAATTTAGGGTCAAACTGGAAGTATATCTTCGCATAACAAGTCAAGTTAGAATTAGGATGACTATGAAATAGGAAACTGCTAATAATATTAGGATTAGGGTATGATTAGTGTGAGGGTTAGCCTAAAACTTCCAGTTAGAGTTCAGGTTATGGCATGATATGGAGTAAAATGTCACGATATGGAGTAAATCCACAAACTGTTTTAAGAAAGATGAGTTGAAACAAAGATAGGATGAATAAAATCTAATGTATTTGTGTGGCTTTTTGAATCCAAAAGCAATTGCTTCTAAGGTTAGGGTTACTTTTCTAATTTATGAACTACTGAATTAAAGGCACAATTATTTCATTCTTACAAACCAAAACAGTCAGGATTTTGGGAACAGTTTTCTACATGAAAATGTGTCTTGCAACCAGGATTAAATAATAATGAACAGGGTGTCATTTATTAAAATTAGGTAAGTTGATGCTACAGCTTTCAAAAATATCCAAAGATATAGGATAGTTACTCAGAAATGTTACCGGGAAAACAGATATTCTACTTGCTCTAACTGGGAAATGTGTGTGTGTGTTTGTGTGTGTGTGTGTGAAGTCACCACAGATCTTCAACTCAGGCCTGGGTTATGTCATCAGCTTATTCTGTGCAAGGATGACACTAAACCACGTAGCCACAGGTTTTCTTCTGTCTTTTTAGTACTTAATTTGAGATACATATCTCATGTATTTTCCTGTCTGGACTTAATCTTCTGATCCCCAGCAATCCTTGGATTAGTGTTACTGTGGCTGCTACGGAAAGCATAATCAAAACCTACTAGCTACAATGTAGGAAGTAGTACATATTTATTTGTATAGCTATATTTATTGTATTACTGTGCATGAAGAAATTCTGGAGATTTCTGGTTAATTCATAGGGCCCCATGCAAAAATATAGGACAAGAGGGAAGTAACTCTTTTTAAATTATAATAGGTTATCATTGATGAAAAATTTTAGTAGATGTCTTTCCTTTTTATTTCTTTTTTGCCAGTTATTCAGTGCTGCAGCAAGCCTGTGCCCTGGAGCAATTTTCAAATCACAGCGTGAACCTCCATTTCTGTAGTCCCTGTAGGTATGGTGCACGGGCAGTGAGTGGAAGTGTTTGCATGCTCTCCAGCATTGCTGGATGAGCCCCGCCCACCCTGCCCACCTAACTTCCTGGTCTCTGTTGCTCAATTTCACCCAGGAGCTGGCAGCCATGGGGCTGCAGTTGAGACCACTGCTGCCCTATCCTCCTCCAGCTGTGCTGGTACTAGTCTGCGGTGGTCCTGAGCATGTGGGCCATCCCAGGACACTGTGTTCTGGGGTCACTCCCTGCCCCCATGAGTGTGGAGTGGGGGGACACCATGCTTGTACAATGCATGATCCATGGGAGAAGGAAGGATGCACATGCAGTCTGCACCTTTGAGGCCAGGCAGCCCAGCCTTGGTTCACCTCATCAGTCTGTAAGGCGGTCTGGGAACTGGAGCCATGTGCTGGCCGCTCTGCCAGCCAGCTTGAGACAGCTGCAGCAGCTCAGCAAACTGGAGCCCCTTCAGCATCTCTGTGGACCTCCATTTTATGGTCCCTGTGGACTCAGAGTATAGGGCCATCTCTGCATATGCCCATCAGTGCCAGATGAGCCTGTACTTGCAGTGCACCAGCTACAGCACCTGGGGCCTGAAGCCCCCTTGGCTTTGTTGTGTAGCTTCCTCCATTGTCTTTCTGGTCCACATGGGCCCAGCTCTCAGTGCCATTCCGGGGATGCTCCGTTTGGAGGCAATGAGCTCACCCCCTAACCTCACTGGGCTCCAAAGCAGGGCAGCAATGGGTCTGGCCTTGTCAGTGTAGGCTGCACAGATGGAAGGCAGGAGTTAAGGTCTGCCTTGCCTTCCCTCCTGGCTTTGGCACCTGAATCGGGTTGCTTGGTTTGGTCACTCATGAAGCTTCGTTGGCTACAGCCCACCGCAACAAGTGCTGTCCATGCAGCAACAATAAAGAGGTGTCCTGAATCTCCTCAAAGTCACCACACAGACCTCTGATGGGTCTACATGGGCTGGTGTGGTTTTCATCCCAGGACTCCCATTAGGAAGTGCCACTCCCCTTCGTGGTACTGCAAGAAAGAGGTGCCACATATAATTTCTACTTTCTAACATTTTCTTTCACTGAGATAAAAAGAAGTGGGAGATATAAATAAGTTTTAAAAGCATAGAACCCATGGTTTCCCTTGTTTGCAAGGACTAGCACATGTCTAGGACAAGCAAAGAAGATCATATAAGATGATGTTAAGCGAAATGTACCCCAAGTCAGAGACACAAGTGTTTTATTTTTTCTTGCTTTTGCTTTTAATATACTTATAATGCACTATGTGATTCTTTTGTAGGTTTATCCCTCCATGGTATAATCCCTGTTTTCACTGTATTTGATTCCAGTGTTCTGCACCTTATATACATATATTGTAATTTGGGGAGTGGAAGGGATATAGCAGAATGCTGAAATGGGGATGCAGGTTGACTCATTGTGACGATGAGATGTACTGGACAATGAGCTAAAAATGAATTTACAATGTTGGGCAGGGGTCAAGGAGGGAGGAGTTGAAGAGTTGTGGAGGGAAAGGGTAGTAGGGGAAAAACAAAGGAGGAGGTAACAATTCTCTATAGGAAATGTACTCATTACCCTACTCATGTAACTGTAAAACATTTGTATAGTATTTTTACAATAAAAATATTTTAAAAAAATCTCTCCCTGGGGTAGATTTCCAGTGTTCCCCTCAGCATTGCATTTTTTGCCTTTTCTGGCTGTGGTTAGTTCCACCTTCCCAGTGGATCAGTAGATTTCAAGGCATCTTGGTCCTGAAGTGGGACATGGATTATCCAGTGGTGGTTGGAACCAGGCCAAGGACAGGACAAAACCACTTCCAGGGCATGGCTTCTTCATTCCCCATGTAACCAGGATTGCAAGCAGAATTTCTCTGAATTTGACTCCAGAAAACAACCACTGAACCAAAAGGCAAGTTCACCAAACACCTCCCCTCCTCCCCCATTCCTTCCTTTCTTCCTCCTTGGGAAAGTACAAAATAATTTTGCAGGTTTTGGCAAACACACAAATTGCCCACCACCTCCCTTGGTAAACTAAGTTTAAAGTCACTAAGTCATGTAAATGGATGATACCTCACTCATTATTCTGGACAACATCTTCAGATTGTTTGATGCTTTAATTTGTTGCTGTTGGTGGTGGTGGTAGGAGGGCCTGAGTTCTGGGTCTGGGCAATGACCCTTATGAGCCCTTCAGCTCAAGGCTAGAGCTCTACCACGTGAGCCACAGAGCCATTTCCAGTTTTTTTCTGCTTATGTGGTGCTGAGGAATTGAACTCCGGACCTCATGCATGCAAGAGAAGCACTCTACTACTGAATCTCCTTCCCAGCTCTAATGCTTTAATTCTTTAAATTTTATTTTCTTTGTGTCAGTTATGAGGTTTAATCTCAGGACCTGGGTGTAAATATATCCCTGAGTTTTTTAGCTCAAGAGGAGCCCTCTACCACTTGAGCCACAGTGTCACTTCCTGTTTCCAGATAAGCGTCTTTCAGACTTTCCTGTCAGGGTTTGCCTTGAGCCATGAAATTTTAAATTATATTTCTTTAACGTGTTTATTGGAATATTACAGTATATCTGAAATTTAAATTTTTCTGTAAACCTTTGTCTTCAAGTAATCCAATAGCATTAACTATTACATTTAGAATCTATTCTTTAGCGCATCCATTTATTTATTTTATTGTGAAAATACCATAGAGGGGTAACAATAACATGGGCAAGATAATGAGTACATTTCTCATCAAGCATTGTTGTATCCTCCTTTTTTTCCCCTTTCCATCTGTTCTCATCCCCCCCGGCTCTCCAGATACCCCCCTGCCCGCCACACACTCTCACCAGCCAAAGTTGAAAGTTCCTTTTCTACATAATGACTTGTACATCTCATCGCTGCAATACATCCAGCAGTATCCCTGTTTAAATGATTTGTTTTTTCCCATCCCCTCCACAAATTATACCAACATCAAATACAGTGAAAGCAGGGGTTATACTGTGGGGGAGGGACATTCAAAGCAACAAAGAAATCATCTTATAAATATGTTAGGAACAATTGCAATAAAGAAAAAAATCATTTGAATCCTTATCTTGGGGTTCATTTCACCTAACATCAACTTGTCTGACCTTTTTTGCTTGTCTCAGACACACAGTGATTATTGCAAATAAGGGAAACCATGGGACCTATGTTTATTTGGGACTGGATTACATCCCTTAATATAATGTTTTTCCATTTCCTAACAAATGGGGCAATGTCATTTTTTCTGATGGAGGCATTGAATTCTATTGTGTATATACACCACATTTACTTGATCCATTCATCTACTGAGGGGAATCTGGGTTGGTTCTATATCTTAGCTGTGGTAAATAATGCTGCAATAAACAGAGTTGTGCTGGTAGATTTAGTATGGTATTGTTTGTGACCATTTGGGTAAATGTCCAAAAGTGGAATTGCTGGGTTATAGGGGAACTTTATGTGGAGTCTTCTGAGGAACCTCCATACTTCTTTCCAAAGTGGTTGAATAACTTTACATGCCCACCAACAATGCAGTAAAGTTCCCTTCTGTCCACATCCCCTCCATCATCTGTTGTTATTAGAGTTCTTGATTATAGCCATTGTACCTGGGATGAGGTGGTATCTCAATGTTGTTTGTTTTTTTTTTTTAATTTTATTTTATTTGTGAACATACTGTACAGAGGGGTTACAATTACATGGGCAAGATAATGCATACATTTCTTACCAAGCATTGCAGCCTCCTCCTTTGTTTACCCTTCACCTCCCTTCCCAGCCTCCCCCCTCCCCCCCACCCAATCCTTCCCTCCCCCCCCCCGTCCCCCCCCCCACCGACATTGTAAAGCTCCTTTTTGACATGACACTTTGTACTTCTCATTGTTGCAACAGGTCCACCTGAATCCTTAAATGACTTGTTTTTCCCCATCTCCTCCATAAGTTATACTGACATCAAATATATTGAAAGCGGGGGTTTGCACTACTTTTATTGCTAGAGAGGTTGAACATTTCATCATGTGTCTATTGGCCATCCTTCTTTCCTCTTCAGAGAAGTTTCTGTTTAAGTTTTAGCCCACTTATTTTCGAGTTAGTTGTTTCTTTGAGGATTTGTTGTTGGGGGATTTAATTTTTGAGTTCCAGGTATATTTTAGATATGAGACCCTTGTCTGTTGTATGGGTAGTGAAGATCTTCTCCCAAGCTAGGCATTCTAATACTAGATTCCGTGCTGTCCCTCAGCTCTTCAGCTCAAGGCTAGTTCTCTATAACTTGAGCCACAGCATCACTTCTGGCTGTTTTCATTTTGCTTAGGTGGTACTGAGAAATCGATCACAGGACCTCATGCATGCAAAGCAAGACTTCTACCACTGAGCCACCTTCCCAGCACCTCTCTTCTCTTTCTAACAGGATTTGCTAAGGATCTGTCAATTTGTTAATTTTTTAAGTACCACTTCTGTTTTGTTGATTCTTTCTATGTTTTTATGGATTCTAATTCATTTAATTTTGATTTAATTTTAATTATTTCTTTCCATCTACTGGATTGGTGTTTTTCCTGCTGCTCTTTTTCAAGGGGGCTCAGATGTCTCATTAAATTATTGGTTTCACATCTCTCCAATTTGTTGATGTAGGTATTCAGAGCTATAAACTTACCTCTGATTACTGCCTTTCCTGTGTCCCAGAGGAGCTGGTAGTTTGTGTGTTCATATTTGTTGAATATTATGAACATTTGAATTTGGTTTCTGATCTCTTCCATGATCCACTGGTGATTCAACGGTGTGTTCTTTTTTTTTTTTTTTTTTTTTTTTTTGGAACTGGATAAGCTTAGGGTTTAGTGCTTCTTTTTTTTTTTTAATTTAATTTAATTTTATTTGTGAACATACTGTACAGAGGAGTTACAATTACATGGGCAGGATAATGTGTACATTTCTTACCAAGCATTGCAGCCTCCTCCTTTGTTTACCCTTCACATCCCTTCCCAGCCTCCCCCCTCCCCCCTAATCCCAATCCTTCACCTTCCTCCCCCCCCCAGCCCCCCCCCCCCCGCACCAACGTTGTAAAGTTCGTTTTGGACATGACAACTTGTACTTCTCATTGTCGCAACAGGTCCACCTGGTGTGTTCTTCAGCTTCCATGTGTTACAGCACTTTCTTTGGTGGTTTTGGTGTTGAGTTCTAATTTTATTCTCTTGTGGTCTGAAAGAATGCAAGGTATAACTTCAATGTTTTTGAATTTGTACAAGTGTGCTTTTTGACCTAAATCTGTGGTCTAATTTGGAAAAAGTTCCATATTGTGCTGAGCATTCTGATAATGCTGTGTGAAATATTAAATCTAGGTGATCTATGCAGTTGTTTATATCTGCGGTTTCTCTATTGAGTTTTTGCCGAGTTGATCTATCTAGTGGGGGGAGTGGTGAGTTAAAGTCCCCAGCAATTAATGTCTTTGGATCTACGTGATATTTGAGAAAAAGTAGTTTTTCTTGAATAAATTTGTGTGCTCCATTGTCTTGTGAATAGAGATTTAGAATTTCAATATCCTCCTGAAAGAGAGATCCCTTAATTAGTATGTAGCAACTTTCTTTATCTCTTCTCACTAATTTAAATTTGAAATCTATTTTATCTGATATTAGGATTGCAACTCCTGCCTCTTTTGGGGGACCGTTTGTGCTTGGTAGATTTTGTTCCAGCCTTTCACTTTGAAAATGTATTTGTTTTTATGGGCAAGGTGTGAGTACTGAAGGGAGCAGATGGAAGGATCTTGCTTTTTAATCCAACTAGACAGTCTATGTTGCCTAATTGGAGAGTTAAATCTCTTAATGTTGGGAGATTGGACTGAGATGTATTTGGGAGTTCCTGCCATTTAATCCACCTTCTTGAGGGCTGCGGCAAATGGGTTCTTCCTATGGTTCTTGGATTCTCAGTTTGGATGTGGTTTCTTGGCCTTTATTGTGGTCCTGTTGGTTTTATCTGTGTAGGACAACTTTAAGTATCTTTTGTAAAGCTGGTTTGGTAGAGATATATTGTTTCACTTTTTCTTTTGTATGGAAGGTTTTTATTTGACCTTCAGTTATGAAGAAGAGTATAGCTGGGTACAGTATTCTTGGTTGATAATTGTTTGTCTTTAGGGCATGGCCTACATCAATCCAGGCTCTTCTTGCTTTAATTGTCTCTGCTGAGAAATCTGAGGTGATTCTAACTGGTTTCCCATATAGGTGATTCATATTTTCTCCTTGACAACTTTGAGGATGTTTTCCTTGGTCTGAATTGATCCTGTGGGGATTATAAGGTGGTGATATGACGTCCTCTTCAGGTCTGGTCTATTTGGGGTTCTAATAGCTTCTTGTATTTGAATAGACCTATCATTTTGCATGTTCGGGAAGTTTTCTGCTAGGATCCTGTGAAACAAATTTCCTAGACCATTAACTTCTGTTTCTAGGTGCTCCTCTACATCTGTTATCTTCAGGTTATGCCTTCTGATGGTCTCTTCCAAATGTTGAATAGGTCTATCATATTTCTTGGATTTGTCTTGGATAGTTGTACGTTCTTTCTCTATAATATCTAAGCTGTCTCCCATCCCTGAGTTTTGATCTTCTGCATGGTCTTACCTACTGTCAAGAATTTCTATTTTGTTTTTTTTTTAGTTCTTTTGCTTCTAATTGCTTGGCTTTAATGGCTTCAAATTCATTGTTGGAGCTTTGTTTTAGATTTTGTTTGAATTTCTTTACTTCCTTAATTTGGTGTTCAGTGTTTATTCTCAAATCACTTAGTTGATTGGTTATGTATTTCTTGGACTTCCATTCCTTCTGTTGGCTCCATTCAGCATTCACTTTCCGGTCTCCCTGACTTTTTTCAGCTGTCTTTTAATGGATTCCATGAATGCCTCTAATTAGCATGAAAGTAATACTAGCTATGTGCTAGAACACAATTTTAAGGCAAGTATCAACCAAAGTCCTGTAGTTGTACAGTCAAAAGTCTGCAGATACAATCTAGTTCAACAGAAACAATCTATTGAATGTCA